>NC_139980.1:2025196-2625196 GCF_963993115.1 Abramis brama | reverse complement strand
CTGAGCTCATGCAAGGTGTTTGGCCGTGATAAAGAAGAAGGCCTCCCCGCCGGGGAATCGAACCCCGGTCACCCGCGTGACAGGCGGAGATACTGTCCACTATACTAACAAGGACTGGTCGTTACAGCTGGGTCCCTGAGCAGTACGGCACTGTATGCTCAACCGTTGAGAAGTCACTTAATACTGGATATGCTTTCCATTATGGGAGTTATTATTATTTAAGCCTTTTACTTTGGCCAAGGGGGGCAGGAAGAGGAGCTCACCCTGTCCTATGGAGGAATCCACCTGCAATCCAAGGAGATGAAGGGTTTGTTCATTTAGCTTCCAGGGAGTTCATAAAAATCTCATGCGAATACTACCACTGGTCTTCATCAACATACTATCGGCTTCAGTGACATCCTCTTAGACAGGGTTTGCGGTCATCTGGTGATGGGGCAGATTCTTATTACATTTGCTCCTTCCTCTAATGGAAATGGCTGTATTATTGTTTTGTTTTTTTAAAAAAAGGAAAAAAAAGCTGGCTGGGAGGAGCCTGCACCAGACATTACCCTTGCTGAGCATGGTGGCATGTGCGTGGGAGCACATTGTCCCAACGTCTCATGGGCATAGCTCGAGTTTCTCTTCATTCACGCATAAATCTTTCGCCTTTTACTAAAGATTTCCGTGGAGGGGAACTTTTGCGAGTTTCTGCTATTTTTGGATGCTCTGCTCACAGCAGAGCTACCTGCGTTTGTTCAAAAACAGAGGACTTTTTGCGGCTTGCTCCGAAGAACCGCAGCGGTTTGGGCCAGCGTGGCAGAAAGGGTTGGCCGTTTTGTCCACGTCTGGGGCTGGGTGGTCGTCAAACCATCGCCGCTTTCCCAGTTCACAACTTCAAGTCTTGGGTCAGCTGCGTGATTGTAAGGTTTACCAAGCTCAAAAGGGTAGTGATGGGAGAAACGAAGCTTTTCAAAGCTTTGAACCGATTGCTTGGCAAAATGATTCAATGTTTCGAAGCGTTCGGAACGCCACACGCTGGTGACCCCTGCTGGTCAGGTTGGAAATGCAACAGATTGGAAATGCAACAAAAACTCAGGCCAAACATGCATAAAACAACCTTTTACAAAGCCATTGCAAAGGCTTCCTTGAAAGTAAAATCTTTCAAATGCAATTAGCTAACCATCATCAGGTGAGTCTTGAACGGCGGGTTGGCTTTATCAGCAGCTTCCACGGTAAAGCCTGAGCTCATGCAAGGTGTTTGGCCGTGATAAAGAAGAAGGCCTCCCCGTCGGGGAATCGAACCCCGGTCTTCCGCGTGACAGGCGGAGATACTGTCCACTATACTAACGAGGACTGGTCGTTACAGCTGGGTCCCTGAGCAGTACGGCACTGTATGCTCAACCGTTGAGAAGTCACTTAATACTGGATATGCTTTCCATTATGGGAGTTATTATTATTTAAGCCTTTTACTTTGGCCAAGGGGGGCAGGAAGAGGAGCTCACCCTGTCCTATGGAGGAATCCACCTGCAATCCAAGGAGATGAAGGGTTTGTTCATTTAGCTTCCAGGGAGTTCATAAAAATCTCATGCGAATACTACCACTGGTCTTCATCAACATACTATCAGTGACATCCTCTTAGACAGGGTTTGCGGTCATCTGGTGATGGGGCAGATTCTTATTACATTTGCTCCTTCCTCTAATGGAAATGGCTGTATTATTGTTTTGTTTTTTTAAAAAAAGGAAAAAAAAGCTGGCTGGGAGGAGCCCGCACCAGACATTACCCTTGCTGAGCATGGTGGCATGTGCGTGGGAGCACATTGTCCCAACGTCTCATGGGCATAGCTCGAGTTTCTCTTCATTCACGCATAAATCTTTCGCCTTTTACTAAAGATTTCCGTGGAGGGGAACATTTGCGAGTTTCTGCTATTTTTGGATGCTCTGCTCACAGCAGAGCTACCTGCGTTTGTTCAAAAACAGAGGACTTTTTGCGGCTTGCTCCGAAGAACCGCAGCGGTTTGGGCCAGCGTGGCAGAAAGGGTTGGCCGTTTTGTCCACGTCTGGGGCTGGGTGGTCGTCAAACCATCGCCGCTTTCCCAGTTCACAACTTCAAGTCTTGGGTCAGCTGCGTGATTGTAAGGTTTACCAAGCTCAAAAGGGTAGTGATGGGAGAAACGAAGCTTTTCAAAGCTTTGAACCGATTGCTTGGCAAAATGATTCAATGTTTCGAAGCGTTCGGAACGCCACACGCTGGTGACCCCTGCTGGTCAGGTTGGAAATGCAACAGATTGGAAATGCAACAAAAACTCAGGCCAAACATGCATAAAACAACCTTTTACAAAGCCATTGCAAAGGCTTCCTTGAAAGTAAAATCTTTCAAATGCAATTAGCTAACCATCATCAGGTGAGTCTTGAACGGCGGGTTGGCTTTATCAGCAGCTTCCACGGTAAAGCCTGAGCTCATGCAAGGTGTTTGGCCGTGATAAAGAAGAAGGCCTCCCCGTCGGGGAATCGAACCCCGGTCTTCCGCGTGACAGGCGGAGATACTGTCCACTATACTAACGAGGACTGGTCGTTACAGCTGGGTCCCTGAGCAGTACGGCACTGTATGCTCAACCGTTGAGAAGTCACTTAATACTGGATATGCTTTCCATTATGGGAGTTATTATTATTTAAGCCTTTTACTTTGGCCAAGGGGGGCAGGAAGAGGAGCTCACCCTGTCCTATGGAGGAATCCACCTGCAATCCAAGGAGATGAAGGGTTTGTTCATTTAGCTTCCAGGGAGTTCATAAAAATCTCATGCGAATACTACCACTGGTCTTCATCAACATACTATCAGTGACATCCTCTTAGACAGGGTTTGCGGTCATCTGGTGATGGAGCAGATTCTTATTACATCTGCTCCTTCCTCTAATGGAAATGGCTGTATTATTGTTTTGTTTTTTTTAAAAAAGGAAAAAAAAGCTGGCTGGGAGGAGCCTGCACCAGACATTACCCTTGCTGAGCATGGTGGCATGTGCGTGGGAGCACATTGTCCCAACGTCTCATGGGCATAGCTCGAGTTTCTCTTCATTCACGCATAAATCTTTCGCCTTTTACTAAAGATTTCCGTGGAGGGGAACATTTGCGAGTTTCTGCTATTTTTGGATGCTCTGCTCACAGCAGAGCTACCTGCGTTTGTTCAAAAACAGAGGACTTTTTGCGGCTTGCTCCGAAGAACCGCAGCGGTTTGGGCCAGCGTGGCAGAAAGGGTTGGCCGTTTTGTCCACGTCTGGGGCTGGGTGGTCGTCAAACCATCGCCGCTTTCCCAGTTCACAACTTCAAGTCTTGGGTCAGCTGCGTGATTGTAAGGTTTACCAAGCTCAAAAGGGTAGTGATGGGAGAAACGAAGCTTTTCAAAGCTTTGAACCGATTGCTTGGCAAAATGATTCAATGTTTCGAAGCGTTCGGAACGCCACACGCTGGTGACCCCTGCTGGTCAGGTTGGAAATGCAACAGATTGGAAATGCAAGAAAAACTCAGGCCAAACATGCATAAAACAACCTTTTACAAAGCCATTGCAAAGGCTTCCTTGAAAGTAAAATCTTTCAAATGCAATTAGCTAACCATCATCAGGTGAGTCTTGAACGGCGGGTTGGCTTTATCAGCAGCTTCCACGGTAAAGCCTGAGCTCATGCAAGGTGTTTGGCCGTGATAAAGAAGAAGGCCTCCCCGTCGGGGAATCGAACCCCGGTCTTCCGCGTGACAGGCGGAGATACTGTCCACTATACTAACGAGGACTGGTCTTTACAGCTGGGTCCCTGAGCAGTACGGCACTGTATGCTCAACCGTTGAGAAGTCACTTAATACTGGATATGCTTTCCATTATGGGAGTTATTATTATTTAAGCCTTTTACTTTGGCCAAGGGGGGCAGGAAGAGGAGCTCATCCTGTCCTATGGAGGAATCCACCTGCAATCCAAGGAGATGAAGGGTTTGTTCATTTAGCTTCCAGGGAGTTCATAAAAATCTCATGCGAATACTACCACTGGTCTTCATCAACATACTATCAGTGACATCCTCTTAGACAGGGTTTGCGGTCATCTGGTGATGGGGCAGATTCTTATTACATTTGCTCCTTCCTCTAATGGAAATGGCTGTATTATTGTTTTGTTTTTTTAAAAAAAGGAAAAAAAAGCTGGCTGGGAGGAGCCTGCACCAGACATTACCCTTGCTGAGCATGGTGGCATGTGCGTGGGAGCACATTGTCCCAACGTCTCATGGGCATAGCTTGAGTTTCTCTTCATTCACGCATAAATCTTTCGCCTTTTACTAAAGATTTCCGTGGAGGGGAACTTTTGCGAGTTTCTGCTATTTTTGGATGCTCTGCTCACAGCAGAGCTACCTGCGTTTGTTCAAAAACAGAGGACTTTTTGCGGCTTGCTCCGAAGAACCGCAGCGGTTTGGGCCAGCGTGGCAGAAAGGGTTGGCCGTTTTGTCCACGTCTGGGGCTGGGTGGTCGTCAAACCATCGCCGCTTTCCCAGTTCACAACTTCAAGTCTTGGGTCAGCTGCGTGATTGTAAGGTTTACCAAGCTCAAAAGGGTAGTGATGGGAGAAACGAAGCTTTTCAAAGCTTTGAACCGATTGCTTGGCAAAATGATTCAATGTTTCGAAGCGTTCGGAACGCCACACGCTGGTGACCCCTGCTGGTCAGGTTGGAAATGCAACAGATTGGAAATGCAACAAAAACTCAGGCCAAACATGCATAAAACAACCTTTTACAAAGCCATTGCAAAGGCTTCCTTGAAAGTAAAATCTTTCAAATGCAATTAGCTAACCATCATCAGGTGAGTCTTGAACGGCGGGTTGGCTTTATCAGCAGCTTCCACGGTAAAGCCTGAGCTCATGCAAGGTGTTTGGCCGTGATAAAGAAGAAGGCCTCCCCGTCGGGGAATCGAACCCCGGTCTTCCGCGTGACAGGCGGAGATACTGTCCACTATACTAACGAGGACTGGTCGTTACAGCTGGGTCCCTGAGCAGTACGGCACTGTATGCTCAACCGTTGAGAAGTCACTTAATACTGGATATGCTTTCCATTATGGGAGTTATTATTATTTAAGCCTTTTACTTTGGCCAAGGGGGGCAGGAAGAGGAGCTCACCCTGTCCTATGGAGGAATCCACCTGCAATCCAAGGAGATGAAGGGTTTGTTCATTTAGCTTCCAGGGAGTTCATAAAAATCTCATGCGAATACTACCACTGGTCTTCATCAACATACTATCAGTGACATCCTCTTAGACAGGGTTTGCGGTCATCTGGTGATGGGGCAGATTCTTATTACATTTGCTCCTTCCTCTAATGGAAATGGCTGTATTATTGTTTTGTTTTTTTTAAAAAAGGAAAAAAAAGCTGGCTGGGAGGAGCCCGCACCAGACATTACCCTTGCTGAGCATGGTGGCATGTGCGTGGGAGCACATTGTCCCAACGTCTCATGGGCATAGCTCGAGTTTCTCTTCATTCACGCATAAATCTTTCGCCTTTTACTAAAGATTTCCGTGGAGGGGAACATTTGCGAGTTTCTGCTATTTTTGGATGCTCTGCTCACAGCAGAGCTACCTGCGTTTGTTCAAAAACAGAGGACTTTTTGCGGCTTGCTCCGAAGAACTGCAGCGGTTTGGGCCAGCGTGGCAGAAAGGGTTGGCCGTTTTGTCCACGTCTGGGGCTGGGTGGTCGTCAAACCATCGCCGCTTTCCCAGTTCACAACTTCAAGTCTTGGGTCAGCTGCGTGATTGTAAGGTTTACCAAGCTCAAAAGGGTAGTGATGGGAGAAACGAAGCTTTTCAAAGCTTTGAACCGATTGCTTGGCAAAATGATTCAATGTTTCGAAGCGTTCGGAACGCCACACGCTGGTGACCCCTGCTGGTCAGGTTGGAAATGCAACAGATTGGAAATGCAACAAAAACTCAGGCCAAACATGCATAAAACAACCTTTTACAAAGCCATTGCAAAGGCTTCCTTGAAAGTAAAATCTTTCAAATGCAATTAGCTAACCATCATCAGGTGAGTCTTGAACGGCGGGTTGGCTTTATCAGCAGCTTCCACGGTAAAGCCTGAGCTCATGCAAGGTGTTTGGCCGTGATAAAGAAGAAGGCCTCCCCGTCGGGGAATCGAACCCCGGTCTTCCGCGTGACAGGCGGAGATACTGTCCACTATACTAACGAGGACTGGTCGTTACAGCTGGGTCCCTGAGCAGTACGGCACTGTATGCTCAACCGTTGAGAAGTCACTTAATACTGGATATGCTTTCCATTATGGGAGTTATTATTATTTAAGCCTTTTACTTTGGCCAAGGGGGGCAGGAAGAGGAGCTCACCCTGTCCTATGGAGGAATCCACCTGCAATCCAAGGAGATGAAGGGTTTGTTCATTTAGCTTCCAGGGAGTTCATAAAAATCTCATGCGAATACTACCACTGGTCTTCATCAACATACTATCAGTGACATCCTCTTAGACAGGGTTTGCGGTCATCTGGTGATGGGGCAGATTCTTATTACATTTGCTCCTTCCTCTAATGGAAATGGCTGTATTATTGTTTTGTTTTTTTAAAAAAAGGAAAAAAAAGCTGGCTGGGAGGAGCCCGCACCAGACATTACCCTTGCTGAGCATGGTGGCATGTGCATGGGAGCACATTGTCCCAACGTCTCATGGGCATAGCTCGAGTTTCTCTTCATTCACGCATAAATCTTTCGCCTTTTACTAAAGATTTCCGTGGAGGGGAACATTTGCGAGTTTCTGCTATTTTTGGATGCTCTGCTCACAGCAGAGCTACCTGCGTTTGTTCAAAAACAGAGGACTTTTTGCGGCTTGCTCCGAAGAACCGCAGCGGTTTGGGCCAGCGTGGCAGAAAGGGTTGGCCGTTTTGTCCACGTCTGGGGCTGGGTGGTCGTCAAACCATCGCTGCTTTCCCAGTTCACAACTTCAAGTCTTGGGTCAGCTGCGTGATTGTAAGGTTTACCAAGCTCAAAAGGGTAGTGATGGGAGAAACGAAGCTTTTCAAAGCTTTGAACCGATTGCTTGGCAAAATGATTCAATGTTTCGAAGCGTTCGGAACGCCACACGCTGGTGACCCCTGCTGGTCAGGTTGGAAATGCAACAGATTGGAAATGCAACAAAAACTCAGGCCAAACATGCATAAAACAACCTTTTACAAAGCCATTGCAAAGGCTTCCTTGAAAGTAAAATCTTTCAAATGCAATTAGCTAACCATCATCAGGTGAGTCTTGAACGGCGGGTTGGCTTTATCAGCAGCTTCCACGGTAAAGCCTGAGCTCATGCAAGGTGTTTGGCCGTGATAAAGAAGAAGGCCTCCCCGTCGGGGAATCGAACCCCGGTCTTCCACGTGACAGGCGGAGATACTGTCCACTATACTAACGAGGACTGGTCGTTACAGCTGGGTCCCTGAGCAGTACGGCACTGTATGCTCAACCGTTGAGAAGTCACTTAATACTGGATATGCTTTCCATTATGGGAGTTATTATTATTTAAGCCTTTTACTTTGGCCAAGGGGGGCAGGAAGAGGAGCTCACCCTGTCCTATGGAGGAATCCACCTGCAATCCAAGGAGATGAAGGGTTTGTTCATTTAGCTTCCAGGGAGTTCATAAAAATCTCATGCGAATACTACCACTGGTCTTCATCAACATACTATCAGTGACATCCTCTTAGACAGGGTTTGCGGTCATCTGGTGATGGGGCAGATTCTTATTACATTTGCTCCTTCCTCTAATGGAAATGGCTGTATTATTGTTTTGTTTTTTTAAAAAAAGGAAAAAAAAGCTGGCTGGGAGGAGCCTGCACCAGACATTACCCTTGCTGAGCATGGTGGCATGTGCGTGGGAGCACATTGTCCCAACGTCTCATGGGCATAGCTCGAGTTTCTCTTCATTCACGCATAAATCTTTCGCCTTTTACTAAAGATTTCCGTGGAGGGGAACATTTGCGAGTTTCTGCTATTTTTGGATGCTCTGCTCACAGCAGAGCTACCTGCGTTTGTTCAAAAACAGAGGACTTTTTGCGGCTTGCTCCGAAGAACCGCAGCGGTTTGGGCCAGCGTGGCAGAAAGGGTTGGCCGTTTTGTCCACGGCTGGGTGGTCGTCAAACCATCGCCGCTTTCCCAGTTCACAACTTCAAGTCTTGGGTCAGCTGCGTGATTGTAAGGTTTACCAAGCTCAAAAGGGTAGTGATGGGAGAAACGAAGCTTTTCAAAGCTTTGAACCGATTGCTTGGCAAAATGATTCAATGTTTCGAAGCGTTCGGAACGCCACACGCTGGTGACCCCTGCTGGTCAGGTTGGAAATGCAACAGATTGGAAATGCAACAAAAACTCAGGCCAAACATGCATAAAACAACCTTTTACAAAGCCATTGCAAAGGCTTCCTTGAAAGTAAAATCTTTCAAATGCAATTAGCTAACCATCATCAGGTGAGTCTTGAACGGCGGGTTGGCTTTATCAGCAGCTTCCACGGTAAAGCCTGAGCTCATGCAAGGTGTTTGGCCGTGATAAAGAAGAAGGCCTCCCCGTCGGGGAATCGAACCCCGGTCTTCCGCGTGACAGGCGGAGATACTGTCCACTATACTAACGAGGACTGGTCGTTACAGCTGGGTCCCTGAGCAGTACGGCACTGTATGCTCAACCGTTGAGAAGTCACTTAATACTGGATATGCTTTCCATTATGGGAGTTATTATTATTTAAGCCTTTTACTTTGGCCAAGGGGGGCAGGAAGAGGAGCTCACCCTGTCCTATGGAGGAATCCACCTGCAATCCAAGGAGATGAAGGGTTTGTTCATTTAGCTTCCAGGGAGTTCATAAAAATCTCATGCGAATACTACCACTGGTCTTATCAACATACTATCGGCTTCAGTGACATCCTCTTAGACAGGGTTTGCGGTCATCTGGTGATGGGGCAGATTCTTATTACATTTGCTCCTTCCTCTAATGGAAATGGCTGTATTATTGTTTTGTTTTTTTTTTAAAAAGGAAAAAAAAGCTGGCTGGGAGGAGCCTGCACCAGACATTACCCTTGCTGAGCATGGTGGCATGTGCGTGGGAGCACATTGTCCCAACGTCTCATGGGCATAGCTCGAGTTTCTCTTCATTCACGCATAAATCTTTCGCCTTTTACTAAAGATTTCCGTGGAGGGGAACATTTGCGAGTTTCTGCTATTTTTGGATGCTCTGCTCACAGCAGAGCTACCTGCGTTTGTTCAAAAACAGAGGACTTTTTGCGGCTTGCTCCGAAGAACCGCAGCGGTTTGGGCCAGCGTGGCAGAAAGGGTTGGCCGTTTTGTCCACGTCTGGGGCTGGGTGGTCGTCAAACCATCGCCGCTTTCCCAGTTCACAACTTCAAGTCTTGGGTCAGCTGCGTGATTGTAAGGTTTACCAAGCTCAAAAGGGTAGTGATGGGAGAAACGAAGCTTTTCAAAGCTTTGAACCGATTGCTTGGCAAAATGATTCAATGTTTCGAAGCGTTCGGAACGCCACACGCTGGTGACCCCTGCTGGTCAGGTTGGAAATGCAACAGATTGGAAATGCAACAAAAACTCAGGCCAAACATGCATAAAACAACCTTTTACAAAGCCATTGCAAAGGCTTCCTTGAAAGTAAAATCTTTCAAATGCAATTAGCTAACCATCATCAGGTGAGTCTTGAACGGCAGGTTGGCTTTATCAGCAGCTTCCACAGTAAAGCCTGAGCTCATGCAAGGTGTTTGGCCGTGATAAAGAAGAAGGCCTCCCCGTCGGGGAATCGAACCCCGGTCTTCCGCGTGACAGGCGGAGATACTGTCCACTATACTAACGAGGACTGGTCGTTACAGCTGGGTCCCTGAGCAGTACGGCACTGTATGCTCAACCGTTGAGAAGTCACTTAATACTGGATATGCTTTCCATTATGGGAGTTATTATTATTTAAGCCTTTTACTTTGGCCAAGGGGGGCAGGAAGAGTAGCTCACCCTGTCCTATGGAGGAATCCACCTGCAATCCAAGGAGATGAAGGGTTTGTTCATTTAGCTTCCAGGGAGTTCATAAAAATCTCATGCGAATACTACCACTGGTCTTCATCAACATACTATCAGTGACATCCTCTTAGACAGGGTTTGCGGTCATCTGGTGATGGGGCAGATTCTTATTACATCTGCTCCTTCCTCTAATGGAAATGGCTGTATTATTGTTTTGTTTTTTTTAAAAAAGGAAAAAAAAGCTGGCTGGGAGGAGCCTGCACCAGACATTACCCTTGCTGAGCATGGTGGCATGTGCGTGGGAGCACATTGTCCCAACGTCTCATGGGCATAGCTCGAGTTTCTCTTCATTCACGCATAAATCTTTCGCCTTTTACTAAAGATTTCCGTGGAGGGGAACATTTGCGAGTTTCTGCTATTTTTGGATGCTCTGCTCACAGCAGAGCTACCTGTGTTTGTTCAAAAACAGAGGACTTTTTGCGGCTTGCTCCGAAGAACCGCAGCGGTTTGGGCCAGCGTGGCAGAAAGGGTTGGCCGTTTTGTCCACGTCTGGGGCTGGGTGGTCGTCAAACCATCGCCGCTTTCCCAGTTCACAACTTCAAGTCTTGGGTCAGCTGCGTGATGCTTTCCATTATGGGAGTTATTATTATTTAAGCCTTTTACTTTGGCCAAGGGGGGCAGGAAGAGGAGCTCACCCTGTCCTATGGAGGAATCCACCTGCAATCCAAGGAGATGAAGGGTTTGTTCATTTAGCTTCCAGGGAGTTCATAAAAATCTCATGCGAATACTACCACTGGTCTTCATCAACATACTATCAGTGACATCCTCTTAGACAGGGTTTGCGGTCATCTGGTGATGGGGCAGATTCTTATTACATTTGCTCCTTCCTCTAATGGAAATGGCTGTATTATTGTTTTGTTTTTTTAAAAAAAGGAAAAAAAAGCTGGCTGGGAGGAGCCTGCACCAGACATTACCCTTGCTGAGCATGGTGGCATGTGCGTGGGAGCACATTGTCCCAACGTCTCATGGGCATAGCTCGAGTTTCTCTTCATTCACGCATAAATCTTTCGCCTTTTACTAAAGATTTCCGTGGAGGGGAACATTTGCGAGTTTCTGCTGTTTTTGGATGCTCTGCTCACAGCAGAGCTACCTGCGTTTGTTCAAAAACAGAGGACTTTTTGCGGCTTGCTCAGAAGAACCGCAGCGGTTTGGGCCAGCGTGGCAGAAAGGGTTGGCCGTTTTGTCCACGTCTGGGGCTGGGTGGTCGTCAAACCATCGCCGCTTTCCCAGTTCACAACTTCAAGTCTTGGGTCAGCTGCGTGATTGTAAGGTTTACCAAGCTCAAAAGGGTAGTGATGGGAGAAACAAAGCTTTTCAAAGCTTTGAACCGATTGCTTGGCAAAATGATTCAATGTTTCGAAGCGTTCGGAACGCCACACGCTGGTGACCCCTGCTGGTCAGGTTGGAAATGCAACAGATTGGAAATGCAACAAAAACTCAGGCCAAACATGCATAAAACAACCTTTTACAAAGCCATTGCAAAGGCTTCCTTGAAAGTAAAATCTTTCAAATGCAATTAGCTAACCATCATCAGGTGAGTCTTGAACGGCGGGTTGGCTTTATCAGCAGCTTCCACGGTAAAGCCTGAGCTCATGCAAGGTGTTTGGCCGTGATAAAGAAGAAGGCCTCCCCGTCGGGGAATCGAACCCCGGTCTTCCGCGTGACAGGCGGAGATACTGTCCACTATACTAACGAGGACTGGTCGTTACAGCTGGGTCCCTGAGCAGTACGGCACTGTATGCTCAACCGTTGAGAAGTCACTTAATACTGGATATGCTTTCCATTATGGGAGTTATTATTATTTAAGCCTTTTACTTTGGCCAAGGGGGGCAGGAAGAGGAGCTCACCCTGTCCTATGGAGGAATCCACCTGCAATCCAAGGAGATGAAGGGTTTGTTCATTTAGCTTCCAGGGAGTTCATAAAAATCTCATGCGAATACTACCACTGGTCTTCATCAACATACTATCAGTGACATCCTCTTAGACAGGGTTTGCGGTCATCTGGTGATGGGGCAGATTCTTATTACATTTGCTCCTTCCTCTAATGGAAATGGCTGTATTATTGTTTTGTTTTTTTAAAAAAAGGAAAAAAAAGCTGGCTGGGAGGAGCCCGCACCAGACATTACCCTTGCTGAGCATGGTGGCATGTGCATGGGAGCACATTGTCCCAACGTCTCATGGGCATAGCTCGAGTTTCTCTTCATTCACGCATAAATCTTTCGCCTTTTACTAAAGATTTCCGTGGAGGGGAACATTTGCGAGTTTCTGCTATTTTTGGATGCTCTGCTCACAGCAGAGCTACCTGCGTTTGTTCAAAAACAGAGGACTTTTTGCGGCTTGCTCCGAAGAACCGCAGCGGTTTGGGCCAGCGTGGCAGAAAGGGTTGGCCGTTTTGTCCACGTCTGGGGCTGGGTGGTCGTCAAACCATCGCTGCTTTCCCAGTTCACAACTTCAAGTCTTGGGTCAGCTGCGTGATTGTAAGGTTTACCAAGCTCAAAAGGGTAGTGATGGGAGAAACGAAGCTTTTCAAAGCTTTGAACCGATTGCTTGGCAAAATGATTCAATGTTTCGAAGCGTTCGGAACGCCACACGCTGGTGACCCCTGCTGGTCAGGTTGGAAATGCAACAGATTGGAAATGCAACAAAAACTCAGGCCAAACATGCATAAAACAACCTTTTACAAAGCCATTGCAAAGGCTTCCTTGAAAGTAAAATCTTTCAAATGCAATTAGCTAACCATCATCAGGTGAGTCTTGAACGGCGGGTTGGCTTTATCAGCAGCTTCCACGGTAAAGCCTGAGCTCATGCAAGGTGTTTGGCCGTGATAAAGAAGAAGGCCTCCCCGTCGGGGAATCGAACCCCGGTCTTCCACGTGACAGGCGGAGATACTGTCCACTATACTAACGAGGACTGGTCGTTACAGCTGGGTCCCTGAGCAGTACGGCACTGTATGCTCAACCGTTGAGAAGTCACTTAATACTGGATATGCTTTCCATTATGGGAGTTATTATTATTTAAGCCTTTTACTTTGGCCAAGGGGGGCAGGAAGAGGAGCTCACCCTGTCCTATGGAGGAATCCACCTGCAATCCAAGGAGATGAAGGGTTTGTTCATTTAGCTTCCAGGGAGTTCATAAAAATCTCATGCGAATACTACCACTGGTCTTCATCAACATACTATCAGTGACATCCTCTTAGACAGGGTTTGCGGTCATCTGGTGATGGGGCAGATTCTTATTACATTTGCTCCTTCCTCTAATGGAAATGGCTGTATTATTGTTTTGTTTTTTTAAAAAAAGGAAAAAAAAGCTGGCTGGGAGGAGCCTGCACCAGACATTACCCTTGCTGAGCATGGTGGCATGTGCGTGGGAGCACATTGTCCCAACGTCTCATGGGCATAGCTCGAGTTTCTCTTCATTCACGCATAAATCTTTCGCCTTTTACTAAAGATTTCCGTGGAGGGGAACATTTGCGAGTTTCTGCTATTTTTGGATGCTCTGCTCACAGCAGAGCTACCTGCGTTTGTTCAAAAACAGAGGACTTTTTGCGGCTTGCTCCGAAGAACCGCAGCGGTTTGGGCCAGCGTGGCAGAAAGGGTTGGCCGTTTTGTCCACGGCTGGGTGGTCGTCAAACCATCGCCGCTTTCCCAGTTCACAACTTCAAGTCTTGGGTCAGCTGCGTGATTGTAAGGTTTACCAAGCTCAAAAGGGTAGTGATGGGAGAAACGAAGCTTTTCAAAGCTTTGAACCGATTGCTTGGCAAAATGATTCAATGTTTCGAAGCGTTCGGAACGCCACACGCTGGTGACCCCTGCTGGTCAGGTTGGAAATGCAACAGATTGGAAATGCAACAAAAACTCAGGCCAAACATGCATAAAACAACCTTTTACAAAGCCATTGCAAAGGCTTCCTTGAAAGTAAAATCTTTCAAATGCAATTAGCTAACCATCATCAGGTGAGTCTTGAACGGCGGGTTGGCTTTATCAGCAGCTTCCACGGTAAAGCCTGAGCTCATGCAAGGTGTTTGGCCGTGATAAAGAAGAAGGCCTCCCCGTCGGGGAATCGAACCCCGGTCTTCCGCGTGACAGGCGGAGATACTGTCCACTATACTAACGAGGACTGGTCGTTACAGCTGGGTCCCTGAGCAGTACGGCACTGTATGCTCAACCGTTGAGAAGTCACTTAATACTGGATATGCTTTCCATTATGGGAGTTATTATTATTTAAGCCTTTTACTTTGGCCAAGGGGGGCAGGAAGAGGAGCTCACCCTGTCCTATGGAGGAATCCACCTGCAATCCAAGGAGATGAAGGGTTTGTTCATTTAGCTTCCAGGGAGTTCATAAAAATCTCATGCGAATACTACCACTGGTCTTATCAACATACTATCGGCTTCAGTGACATCCTCTTAGACAGGGTTTGCGGTCATCTGGTGATGGGGCAGATTCTTATTACATTTGCTCCTTCCTCTAATGGAAATGGCTGTATTATTGTTTTGTTTTTTTTTTAAAAAGGAAAAAAAAGCTGGCTGGGAGGAGCCTGCACCAGACATTACCCTTGCTGAGCATGGTGGCATGTGCGTGGGAGCACATTGTCCCAACGTCTCATGGGCATAGCTCGAGTTTCTCTTCATTCACGCATAAATCTTTCGCCTTTTACTAAAGATTTCCGTGGAGGGGAACATTTGCGAGTTTCTGCTATTTTTGGATGCTCTGCTCACAGCAGAGCTACCTGCGTTTGTTCAAAAACAGAGGACTTTTTGCGGCTTGCTCCGAAGAACCGCAGCGGTTTGGGCCAGCGTGGCAGAAAGGGTTGGCCGTTTTGTCCACGTCTGGGGCTGGGTGGTCGTCAAACCATCGCCGCTTTCCCAGTTCACAACTTCAAGTCTTGGGTCAGCTGCGTGATTGTAAGGTTTACCAAGCTCAAAAGGGTAGTGATGGGAGAAACGAAGCTTTTCAAAGCTTTGAACCGATTGCTTGGCAAAATGATTCAATGTTTCGAAGCGTTCGGAACGCCACACGCTGGTGACCCCTGCTGGTCAGGTTGGAAATGCAACAGATTGGAAATGCAACAAAAACTCAGGCCAAACATGCATAAAACAACCTTTTACAAAGCCATTGCAAAGGCTTCCTTGAAAGTAAAATCTTTCAAATGCAATTAGCTAACCATCATCAGGTGAGTCTTGAACGGCAGGTTGGCTTTATCAGCAGCTTCCACAGTAAAGCCTGAGCTCATGCAAGGTGTTTGGCCGTGATAAAGAAGAAGGCCTCCCCGTCGGGGAATCGAACCCCGGTCTTCCGCGTGACAGGCGGAGATACTGTCCACTATACTAACGAGGACTGGTCGTTACAGCTGGGTCCCTGAGCAGTACGGCACTGTATGCTCAACCGTTGAGAAGTCACTTAATACTGGATATGCTTTCCATTATGGGAGTTATTATTATTTAAGCCTTTTACTTTGGCCAAGGGGGGCAGGAAGAGTAGCTCACCCTGTCCTATGGAGGAATCCACCTGCAATCCAAGGAGATGAAGGGTTTGTTCATTTAGCTTCCAGGGAGTTCATAAAAATCTCATGCGAATACTACCACTGGTCTTCATCAACATACTATCAGTGACATCCTCTTAGACAGGGTTTGCGGTCATCTGGTGATGGGGCAGATTCTTATTACATCTGCTCCTTCCTCTAATGGAAATGGCTGTATTATTGTTTTGTTTTTTTTAAAAAAGGAAAAAAAAGCTGGCTGGGAGGAGCCTGCACCAGACATTACCCTTGCTGAGCATGGTGGCATGTGCGTGGGAGCACATTGTCCCAACGTCTCATGGGCATAGCTCGAGTTTCTCTTCATTCACGCATAAATCTTTCGCCTTTTACTAAAGATTTCCGTGGAGGGGAACATTTGCGAGTTTCTGCTATTTTTGGATGCTCTGCTCACAGCAGAGCTACCTGTGTTTGTTCAAAAACAGAGGACTTTTTGCGGCTTGCTCCGAAGAACCGCAGCGGTTTGGGCCAGCGTGGCAGAAAGGGTTGGCCGTTTTGTCCACGTCTGGGGCTGGGTGGTCGTCAAACCATCGCCGCTTTCCCAGTTCACAACTTCAAGTCTTGGGTCAGCTGCGTGATGCTTTCCATTATGGGAGTTATTATTATTTAAGCCTTTTACTTTGGCCAAGGGGGGCAGGAAGAGGAGCTCACCCTGTCCTATGGAGGAATCCACCTGCAATCCAAGGAGATGAAGGGTTTGTTCATTTAGCTTCCAGGGAGTTCATAAAAATCTCATGCGAATACTACCACTGGTCTTCATCAACATACTATCAGTGACATCCTCTTAGACAGGGTTTGCGGTCATCTGGTGATGGGGCAGATTCTTATTACATTTGCTCCTTCCTCTAATGGAAATGGCTGTATTATTGTTTTGTTTTTTTAAAAAAAGGAAAAAAAAGCTGGCTGGGAGGAGCCTGCACCAGACATTACCCTTGCTGAGCATGGTGGCATGTGCGTGGGAGCACATTGTCCCAACGTCTCATGGGCATAGCTCGAGTTTCTCTTCATTCACGCATAAATCTTTCGCCTTTTACTAAAGATTTCCGTGGAGGGGAACATTTGCGAGTTTCTGCTGTTTTTGGATGCTCTGCTCACAGCAGAGCTACCTGCGTTTGTTCAAAAACAGAGGACTTTTTGCGGCTTGCTCAGAAGAACCGCAGCGGTTTGGGCCAGCGTGGCAGAAAGGGTTGGCCGTTTTGTCCACGTCTGGGGCTGGGTGGTCGTCAAACCATCGCCGCTTTCCCAGTTCACAACTTCAAGTCTTGGGTCAGCTGCGTGATTGTAAGGTTTACCAAGCTCAAAAGGGTAGTGATGGGAGAAACAAAGCTTTTCAAAGCTTTGAACCGATTGCTTGGCAAAATGATTCAATGTTTCGAAGCGTTCGGAACGCCACACGCTGGTGACCCCTGCTGGTCAGGTTGGAAATGCAACAGATTGGAAATGCAACAAAAACTCAGGCCAAACATGCATAAAACAACCTTTTACAAAGCCATTGCAAAGGCTTCCTTGAAAGTAAAATCTTTCAAATGCAATTAGCTAACCATCATCAGGTGAGTCTTGAACGGCGGGTTGGCTTTATCAGCAGCTTCCACGGTAAAGCCTGAGCTCATGCAAGGTGTTTGGCCGTGATAAAGAAGAAGGCCTCCCCGTCGGGGAATCGAACCCCAGTCTTCCGCGTGACAGGCGGAGATACTGTCCACTATACTAACGAGGACTGGTCATTACAGCTGGGTCCCTGAGCAGTACGGCACTGTATGCTCAACCGTTGAGAAGTCACTTAATACTGGATATGCTTTCCATTATGGGAGTTATTATTATTTAAGCCTTTTACTTTGGCCAAGGGGGGCAGGAAGAGGAGCTCACCCTGTCCTATGGAGGAATCCACCTGCAATCCAAGGAGATGAAGGGTTTGTTCATTTAGCTTCCAGGGAGTTCATAAAAATCTCATGCGAATACTACCACTGGTCTTCATCAACATACTATCAGTGACATCCTCTTAGACAGGGTTTGCGGTCATCTGGTGATGGGGCAGATTCTTATTACATTTGCTCCTTCCTCTAATGGAAATGGCTGTATTATTGTTTTGTTTTTTTTTAAAAAGGAAAAAAAAGCTGGCTGGGAGGAGCCTGCACCAGACATTACCCTTGCTGAGCATGGTGGCATGTGCGTGGGAGCACATTGTCCCAACGTCTCATGGGCATAGCTCGAGTTTCTCTTCATTCACGCATAAATCTTTCGCCTTTTACTAAAGATTTCCGTGGAGGGGAACATTTGCGAGTTTCTGCTATTTTTGGATGCTCTGCTCACAGCAGAGCTACCTGCGTTTGTTCAAAAACAGAGGACTTTTTGCGGCTTGCTCCGAAGAACTGCAGCGGTTTGGGCCAGCGTGGCAGAAAGGGTTGGCCGTTTTGTCCACGTCTGGGGCTGGGTGGTCGTCAAACCATCGCCGCTTTCCCAGTTCACAACTTCAAGTCTTGGGTCAGCTGCGTGATTGTAAGGTTTACCAAGCTCAAAAGGGTAGTGATGGGAGAAACGAAGCTTTTCAAAGCTTTGAACCGATTGCTTGGCAAAATGATTCAATGTTTCGAAGCGTTCGGAACGCCACACGCTGGTGACCCCTGCTGGTCAGGTTGGAAATGCAACAGATTGGAAATGCAACAAAAACTCAGGCCAAACATGCATAAAACAACCTTTTACAAAGCCATTGCAAAGGCTTCCTTGAAAGTAAAATCTTTCAAATGCAATTAGCTAACCATCATCAGGTGAGTCTTGAACGGCGGGTTGGCTTTATCAGCAGCTTCCACGGTAAAGCCTGAGCTCATGCAAGGTGTTTGGCCGTGATAAAGAAGAAGGCCTCCCCGTCGGGGAATCGAACCCCGGTCTTCCGCGTGACAGGCGGAGATACTGTCCACTATACTAACGAGGACTGGTCGTTACAGCTGGGTCCCTGAGCAGTACGGCACTGTATGCTCAACCGTTGAGAAGTCACTTAATACTGGATATGCTTTCCATTATGGGAGTTATTATTATTTAAGCCTTTTACTTTGGCCAAGGGGGGCAGGAAGAGGAGCTCACCCTGTCCTATGGAGGAATCCACCTGCAATCCAAGGAGATGAAGGGTTTGTTCATTTAGCTTCCAGGGAGTTCATAAAAATCTCATGCGAATACTACCACTGGTCTTCATCAACATACTATCAGTGACATCCTCTTAGACAGGGTTTGCGGTCATCTGGTGATGGGGCAGATTCTTATTACATTTGCTCCTTCCTCTAATGGAAATGGCTGTATTATTGTTTTGTTTTTTTAAAAAAAGGAAAAAAAAGCTGGCTGGGAGGAGCCCGCACCAGACATTACCCTTGCTGAGCATGGTGGCATGTGCGTGGGAGCACATTGTCCCAACGTCTCATGGGCATAGCTCGAGTTTCTCTTCATTCACGCATAAATCTTTCGCCTTTTACTAAAGATTTCCGTGGAGGGGAACATTTGCGAGTTTCTGCTATTTTTGGATGCTCTGCTCACAGCAGAGCTACCTGCGTTTGTTCAAAAACAGAGGACTTTTTGCGGCTTGCTCCGAAGAACCGCAGCGGTTTGGGCCAGCGTGGCAGAAAGGGTTGGCCGTTTTGTCCACGTCTGGGGCTGGGTGGTCGTCAAACCATCGCCGCTTTCCCAGTTCACAACTTCAAGTCTTGGGTCAGCTGCGTGATTGTAAGGTTTACCAAGCTCAAAAGGGTAGTGATGGGAGAAACGAAGCTTTTCAAAGCTTTGAACCGATTGCTTGGCAAAATGATTCAATGTTTCGAAGCGTTCGGAACGCCACACGCTGGTGACCCCTGCTGGTCAGGTTGGAAATGCAACAGATTGGAAATGCAACAAAAACTCAGGCCAAACATGCATAAAACAACCTTTTACAAAGCCATTGCAAAGGCTTCCTTGAAAGTAAAATCTTTCAAATGCAATTAGCTAACCATCATCAGGTGAGTCTTGAACGGCGGGTTGGCTTTATCAGCAGCTTCCACGGTAAAGCCTGAGCGCATGCAAGGTGTTTGGCCGTGATAAAGAAGAAGGCCTCCCCGCCGGGGAATCGAACCCCGGTCATCCGCGTGACAGGCGGAGATACTGTCCACTATACTAACAAGGACTGGTCGTTACAGCTGGGTCCCTGAGCAGTACGGCACTGTATGCTCAACCGTTGAGAAGTCACTTAATACTGGATATGCTTTCCATTATGGGAGTTATTATTATTTAAGCCTTTTACTTTGGCCAAGGGGGGCAGGAAGAGGAGCTCACCCTGTCCTATGGAGGAATCCACCTGCAATCCAAGGAGATGAAGGGTTTGTTCATTTAGCTTCCAGGGAGTTCATAAAAATCTCATGCGAATACTACCACTGGTCTTCATCAACATACTATCGGCTTCAGTGACATCCTCTTAGACAGGGTTTGCGGTCATCTGGTGATGGGGCAGATTCTTATTACATTTGCTCCTTCCTCTAATGGAAATGGCTGTATTATTGTTTTGTTTTTTTTAAAAAGGAAAAAAAAGCTGGCTGGGAGGAGCCTGCACCAGACATTACCCTTGCTGAGCATGGTGGCATGTGCGTGGGAGCACATTGTCCCAACGTCTCATGGGCATAGCTCGAGTTTCTCTTCATTCACGCATAAATCTTTCGCCTTTTACTAAAGATTTCCGTGGAGGGGAACATTTGCAAGTTTCTGCTATTTTTGGATGCTCTGCTCACAGCAGAGCTACCTGCGTTTGTTCAAAAACAGAGGACTTTTTGCGGCTTGCTCCGAAGAACCGCAGCGGTTTGGGCCAGCGTGGCAGAAAGGGTTGGCCGTTTTGTCCACGTCTGGGGCTGGGTGGTCGTCAAACCATCGCCGCTTTCCCAGTTCACAACTTCAAGTCTTGGGTCAGCTGCGTGATTGTAAGGTTTACCAAGCTCAAAAGGGTAGTGATGGGAGAAACGAAGCTTTTCAAAGCTTTGAACCGATTGCTTGGCAAAATGATTCAATGTTTCGAAGCGTTCGGAACGCCACACGCTGGTGACCCCTGCTGGTCAGGTTGGAAATGCAACAGATTGGAAATGCAAGAAAAACTCAGGCCAAACATGCATAAAACAACCTTTTACAAAGCCATTGCAAAGGCTTCCTTGAAAGTAAAATCTTTCAAATGCAATTAGCTAACCATCATCAGGTGAGTCTTGAACGGCGGGTTGGCTTTATCAGCAGCTTCCACGGTAAAGCCTGAGCTCATGCAAGGTGTTTGGCCGTGATAAAGAAGAAGGCCTCCCCGTCGGGGAATCGAACCCCGGTCTTCCGCGTGACAGGCTGAGATACTGTCCACTATACTAACGAGGACTGGTCGTTACAGCTGGGTCCCTGAGCAGTACGGCACTGTATGCTCAACCGTTGAGAAGTCACTTAATACTGGATATGCTTTCCATTATGGGAGTTATTATTATTTAAGCCTTTTACTTTGGCCAAGGGGGGCAGGAAGAGGAGCTCACCCTGTCCTATGGAGGAATCCACCTGCAATCCAAGGAGATGAAGGGTTTGTTCATTTAGCTTCCAGGGAGTTCATAAAAATCTCATGCGAATACTACCACTGGTCTTCATCAACATACTATCAGTGACATCCTCTTAGACAGGGTTTGCGGTCATCTGGTGATGGGGCAGATTCTTATTACATCTGCTCCTTCCTCTAATGGAAATGGCTGTATTATTGTTTTGTTTTTTTTTTAAAAGGAAAAAAAAGCTGGCTGGGAGGAGCCTGCACCAGACATTACCCTTGCTGAGCATGGTGGCATGTGCGTGGGAGCACATTGTCCCAACGTCTCATGGGCATAGCTCGAGTTTCTCTTCATTCACGCATAAATCTTTCGCCTTTTACTAAAGATTTCCGTGGAGGGGAACATTTGCGAGTTTCTGCTATTTTTGGATGCTCTGCTCACAGCAGAGCTACCTGCGTTTGTTCAAAAACAGAGGACTTTTTGCGGCTTGCTCCGAAGAACCGCAGCGGTTTGGGCCAGCGTGGCAGAAAGGGTTGGCCGTTTTGTCCACGTCTGGGGCTGGGTGGTCGTCAAACCATCGCCGCTTTCCCAGTTCACAACTTCAAGTCTTGGGTCAGCTGCGTGATTGTAAGGTTTACCAAGCTCAAAAGGGTAGTGATGGGAGAAACGAAGCTTTTCAAAGCTTTGAACCGATTGCTTGGCAAAATGATTCAATGTTTCGAAGCGTTCGGAACGCCACACGCTGGTGACCCCTGCTGGTCAGGTTGGAAATGCAACAGATTGGAAATGCAACAAAAACTCAGGCCAAACATGCATAAAACAACCTTTTACAAAGCCATTGCAAAGGCTTCCTTGAAAGTAAAATCTTTCAAATGCAATTAGCTAACCATCATCAGGTGAGTCTTGAACGGCGGGTTGGCTTTATCAGCAGCTTCCACGGTAAAGCCTGAGCTCATGCAAGGTGTTTGGCCGTGATAAAGAAGAAGGCCTCCCCGTCGGGGAATCGAACCCCGGTCTTCCGCGTGACAGGCGGAGATACTGTCCACTATACTAACGAGGACTGGTCGTTACAGCTGGGTCCCTGAGCAGTACGGCACTGTATGCTCAACCGTTGAGAAGTCACTTAATACTGGATATGCTTTCCATTATGGGAGTTATTATTATTTAAGCCTTTTACTTTGGCCAAGGGGGGCAGGAAGAGGAGCTCACCCTGTCCTATGGAGGAATCCACCTGCAATCCAAGGAGATGAAGGGTTTGTTCATTTAGCTTCCAGGGAGTTCATAAAAATCTCATGCGAATACTACCACTGGTCTTCATCAACATACTATCAGTGACATCCTCTTAGACAGGGTTTGCGGTCATCTGGTGATGGGGCAGATTCTTATTACATTTGCTCCTTCCTCTAATGGAAATGGCTGTATTATTGTTTTGTTTTTTTAAAAAAAGGAAAAAAAAGCTGGCTGGGAGGAGCCTGCACCAGACATTACCCTTGCTGAGCATGGTGGCATGTGCGTGGGAGCACATTGTCCCAACGTCTCATGGGCATAGCTCGAGTTTCTCTTCATTCACGCATAAATCTTTCGCCTTTTACTAAAGATTTCCGTGGAGGGGAACATTTGCGAGTTTCTGCTATTTTTGGATGCTCTGCTCACAACAGAGCTACCTGCGTTTGTTCAAAAACAGAGGACTTTTTGCGGCTTGCTCCGAAGAACCGCAGCGGTTTGGGCCAGCGTGGCAGAAAGGGTTGGCCGTTTTGTCCACGTCTGGGGCTGGGTGGTCGTCAAACCATCGCCGCTTTCCCAGTTCACAACTTCAAGTCTTGGGTCAGCTGCGTGATTGTAAGGTTTACCAAGCTCAAAAGGGTAGTGATGGGAGAAACGAAGCTTTTCAAAGCTTTGAACCGATTGCTTGGCAAAATGATTCAATGTTTCGAAGCGTTCGGAACGCCACACGCTGGTGACCCCTGCTGGTCAGGTTGGAAATGCAACAGATTGGAAATGCAACAAAAACTCAGGCCAAACATGCATAAAACAACCTTTTACAAAGCCATTGCAAAGGCTTCCTTGAAAGTAAAATCTTTCAAATGCAATTAGCTAACCATCATCAGGTGAGTCTTGAACGGCGGGTTGGCTTTATCAGCAGCTTCCACGGTAAAGCCTGAGCTCATGCAAGGTGTTTGGCCGTGATAAAGAAGAAGGCCTCCCCGTCGGGGAATCGAACCCCGGTCTTCCGCGTGACAGGCGGAGATACTGTCCACTATACTAACGAGGACTGGTCGTTACAGCTGGGTCCCTGAGCAGTACGGCACTGTATGCTCAACCGTTGAGAAGTCACTTAATACTGGATATGCTTTCCATTATGGGAGTTATTATTATTTAAGCCTTTTACTTTGGCCAAGGGGGGCAGGAAGAGGAGCTCACCCTGTCCTATGGAGGAATCCACCTGCAATCCAAGGAGATGAAGGGTTTGTTCATTTAGCTTCCAGGGAGTTCATAAAAATCTCATGCGAATACTACCACTGGTCTTCATCAACATACTATCAGTGACATCCTCTTAGACAGGGTTTGCGGTCATCTGGTGATGGGGCAGATTCTTATTACATCTGCTCCTTCCTCTAATGGAAATGGCTGTATTATTGTTTTGTTTTTTTTAAAAAAGGAAAAAAAAGCTGGCTGGGAGGAGCCTGCACCAGACATTACCCTTGCTGAGCATGGTGGCATGTGCGTGGGAGCACATTGTCCCAACGTCTCATGGGCATAGCTCGAGTTTCTCTTCATTCACGCATAAATCTTTCGCCTTTTACTAAAGATTTCCGTGGAGGGGAACATTTGCGAGTTTCTGCTATTTTTGGATGCTCTGCTCACAGCAGAGCTACCTGCGTTTGTTCAAAAACAGAGGACTTTTTGCGGCTTGCTCCGAAGAACCGCAGCGGTTTGGGCCAGCGTGGCAGAAAGGGTTGGCCGTTTTGTCCACGTCTGGGGCTGGGTGGTCGTCAAACCATCGCCGCTTTCCCAGTTCACAACTTCAAGTCTTGGGTCAGCTGCGTGATTGTAAGGTTTACCAAGCTCAAAAGGGTAGTGATGGGAGAAACGAAGCTTTTCAAAGCTTTGAACCGATTGCTTGGCAAAATGATTCAATGTTTCGAAGCGTTCGGAACGCCACACGCTGGTGACCCCTGCTGGTCAGGTTGGAAATGCAACAGATTGGAAATGCAACAAAAACTCAGGCCAAACATGCATAAAACAACCTTTTACAAAGCCATTGCAAAGGCTTCCTTGAAAGTAAAATCTTTCAAATGCAATTAGCTAACCATCATCAGGTGAGTCTTGAACGGCGGGTTGGCTTTATCAGCAGCTTCCACGGTAAAGCCTGAGCTCATGCAAGGTGTTTGGCCGTGATAAAGAAGAAGGCCTCCCCGTCGGGGAATCGAACCCCGGTCTTCCGCGTGACAGGCGGAGATACTGTCCACTATACTAACGAGGACTGGTCGTTACAGCTGGGTCCCTGAGCAGTACGGCACTGTATGCTCAACCGTTGAGAAGTCACTTAATACTGGATATGCTTTCCATTATGGGAGTTATTATTATTTAAGCCTTTTACTTTGGCCAAGGGGGGCAGGAAGAGGAGCTCACCCTGTCCTATGGAGGAATCCACCTGCAATCCAAGGAGATGAAGGGTTTGTTCATTTAGCTTCCAGGGAGTTCATAAAAATCTCATGCGAATACTACCACTGGTCTTCATCAACATACTATCAGTGACATCCTCTTAGACAGGGTTTGCGGTCATCTGGTGATGGGGCAGATTCTTATTACATTTGCTCCTTCCTCTAATGGAAATGGCTGTATTATTGTTTTGTTTTTTTAAAAAAAGGAAAAAAAAGCTGGCTGGGAGGAGCCTGCACCAGACATTACCCTTGCTGAGCATGGTGGCATGTGCGTGGGAGCACATTGTCCCAACGTCTCATGGGCATAGCTCGAGTTTCTCTTCATTCACGCATAAATCTTTCGCCTTTTACTAAAGATTTCCGTGGAGGGGAACATTTGCGAGTTTCTGCTATTTTTGGATGCTCTGCTCACAGCAGAGCTACCTGCGTTTGTTCAAAAACAGAGGACTTTTTGCGGCTTGCTCCGAAGAACCGCAGCGGTTTGGGCCAGCGTGGCAGAAAGGGTTGGCCGTTTTGTCCACGTCTGGGGCTGGGTGGTCGTCAAACCATCGCCGCTTTCCCAGTTCACAACTTCAAGTCTTGGGTCAGCTGCGTGATTGTAAGGTTTACCAAGCTCAAAAGGGTAGTGATGGGAGAAACGAAGCTTTTCAAAGCTTTGAACCGATTGCTTGGCAAAATGATTCAATGTTTCGAAGCGTTCAGAACGCCACACGCTGGTGACCCCTGCTGGTCAGGTTGGAAATGCAACAGATTGGAAATGCAACAAAAACTCAGGCCAAACATGCATAAAACAACCTTTTACAAAGCCATTGCAAAGGCTTCCTTGAAAGTAAAATCTTTCAAATGCAATTAGCTAACCATCATCAGGTGAGTCTTGAACGGCGGGTTGGCTTTATCAGCAGCTTCCACGGTAAAGCCTGAGCTCATGCAAGGTGTTTGGCCGTGATAAAGAAGAAGGCCTCCCCGCCGGGGAATCGAACCCCGGTCTTCCGCGTGACAGGCGGAGATACTGTCCACTATACTAACGAGGACTGGTCGTTACAGCTGGGTCCCTGAGCAGTACGGCACTGTATGCTCAACCGTTGAGAAGTCACTTAATACTGGATATGCTTTCCATTATGGGAGTTATTATTATTTAAGCCTTTTACTTTGGCCAAGGGGGGCAGGAAGAGGAGCTCACCCTGTCCTATGGAGGAATCCACCTGCAATCCAAGGAGATGAAGGGTTTGTTCATTTAGCTTCCAGGGAGTTCATAAAAATCTCATGCGAATACTACCACTGGTCTTCATCAACATACTATCAGTGACATCCTCTTAGACAGGGTTTGCGGTCATCTGGTGATGGGGCAGATTCTTATTACATTTGCTCCTTCCTCTAATGGAAATGGCTGTATTATTGTTTTGTTTTTTTAAAAAAAGGAAAAAAAAGCTGGCTGGGAGGAGCCTGCACCAGACATTACCCTTGCTGAGCATGGTGGCATGTGCGTGGGAGCACATTGTCCCAACGTCTCATGGGCATAGCTCGAGTTTCTCTTCATTCACGCATAAATCTTTCGCCTTTTACTAAAGATTTCCGTGGAGGGGAACATTTGCGAGTTTCTGCTATTTTTGGATGCTCTGCTCACAGCAGAGCTACCTGCGTTTGTTCAAAAACAGAGGACTTTTTGCGGCTTGCTCCGAAGAACCGCAGCGGTTTGGGCCAGCGTGGCAGAAAGGGTTGGCCGTTTTGTCCACGGCTGGGTGGTCGTCAAACCATCGCCGCTTTCCCAGTTCACAACTTCAAGTCTTGGGTCAGCTGCGTGATTGTAAGGTTTACCAAGCTCAAAAGGGTAGTGATGGGAGAAACGAAGCTTTTCAAAGCTTTGAACCGATTGCTTGGCAAAATGATTCAATGTTTCGAAGCGTTCGGAACGCCACACGCTGGTGACCCCTGCTGGTCAGGTTGGAAATGCAACAGATTGGAAATGCAACAAAAACTCAGGCCAAACATGCATAAAACAACCTTTTACAAAGCCATTGCAAAGGCTTCCTTGAAAGTAAAATCTTTCAAATGCAATTAGCTAACCATCATCAGGTGAGTCTTGAACGGCGGGTTGGCTTTATCAGCAGCTTCCACGGTAAAGCCTGAGCTCATGCAAGGTGTTTGGCCGTGATAAAGAAGAAGGCCTCCCCGTCGGGGAATCGAACCCCGGTCTTCCGCGTGACAGGCGGAGATACTGTCCACTATACTAACGAGGACTGGTCGTTACAGCTGGGTCCCTGAGCAGTACGGCACTGTATGCTCAACCGTTGAGAAGTCACTTAATACTGGATATGCTTTCCATTATGGGAGTTATTATTATTTAAGCCTTTTACTTTGGCCAAGGGGGGCAGGAAGAGGAGCTCACCCTGTCCTATGGAGGAATCCACCTGCAATCCAAGGAGATGCAGGGTTTGTTCATTTAGCTTCCAGGGAGTTCATAAAAATCTCATGCGAATACTACCACTGGTCTTATCAACATACTATCGGCTTCAGTGACATCCTCTTAGACAGGGTTTGCGGTCATCTGGTGATGGGGCAGATTCTTATTACATTTGCTCCTTCCTCTAATGGAAATGGCTGTATTATTGTTTTGTTTTTTTTTTAAAAAGGAAAAAAAAGCTGGCTGGGAGGAGCCTGCACCAGACATTACCCTTGCTGAGCATGGTGGCATGTGCGTGGGAGCACATTGTCCCAACGTCTCATGGGCATAGCTCGAGTTTCTCTTCATTCACGCATAAATCTTTCGCCTTTTACTAAAGATTTCCGTGGAGGGGAACATTTGCGAGTTTCTGCTATTTTTGGATGCTCTGCTCACAGCAGAGCTACCTGCGTTTGTTCAAAAACAGAGGACTTTTTGCGGCTTGCTCCGAAGAACCGCAGCGGTTTGGGCCAGCGTGGCAGAAAGGGTTGGCCGTTTTGTCCACGTCTGGGGCTGGGTGGTCGTCAAACCATCGCCGCTTTCCCAGTTCACAACTTCAAGTCTTGGGTCAGCTGCGTGATTGTAAGGTTTACCAAGCTCAAAAGGGTAGTGATGGGAGAAACGAAGCTTTTCAAAGCTTTGAACCGATTGCTTGGCAAAATGATTCAATGTTTCGAAGCGTTCGGAACGCCACACGCTGGTGACCCCTGCTGGTCAGGTTGGAAATGCAACAGATTGGAAATGCAACAAAAACTCAGGCCAAACATGCATAAAACAACCTTTTACAAAGCCATTGCAAAGGCTTCCTTGAAAGTAAAATCTTTCAAATGCAATTAGCTAACCATCATCAGGTGAGTCTTGAACGGCAGGTTGGCTTTATCAGCAGCTTCCACAGTAAAGCCTGAGCTCATGCAAGGTGTTTGGCCGTGATAAAGAAGAAGGCCTCCCCGTCGGGGAATCGAACCCCGGTCTTCCGCGTGACAGGCGGAGATACTGTCCACTATACTAACGAGGACTGGTCGTTACAGCTGGGTCCCTGAGCAGTACGGCACTGTATGCTCAACCGTTGAGAAGTCACTTAATACTGGATATGCTTTCCATTATGGGAGTTATTATTATTTAAGCCTTTTACTTTGGCCAAGGGGGGCAGGAAGAGTAGCTCACCCTGTCCTATGGAGGAATCCACCTGCAATCCAAGGAGATGAAGGGTTTGTTCATTTAGCTTCCAGGGAGTTCATAAAAATCTCATGCGAATACTACCACTGGTCTTCATCAACATACTATCAGTGACATCCTCTTAGACAGGGTTTGCGGTCATCTGGTGATGGGGCAGATTCTTATTACATTTGCTCCTTCCTCTAATGGAAATGGCTGTATTATTGTTTTGTTTTTTTTAAAAAAGGAAAAAAAAGCTGGCTGGGAGGAGCCTGCACCAGACATTACCCTTGCTGAGCATGGTGGCATGTGCGTGGGAGCACATTGTCCCAACGTCTCATGGGCATAGCTCGAGTTTCTCTTCATTCACGCATAAATCTTTCGCCTTTTACTAAAGATTTCCGTGGAGGGGAACATTTGCGAGTTTCTGCTATTTTTGGATGCTCTGCTCACAGCAGAGCTACCTGCGTTTGTTCAAAAACAGAGGACTTTTTGCGGCTTGCTCCGAAGAACCGCAGCGGTTTGGGCCAGCGTGGCAGAAAGGGTTGGCCGTTTTGTCCACGTCTGGGGCTGGGTGGTCGTCAAACCATCGCCGCTTTCCCAGTTCACAACTTCAAGTCTTGGGTCAGCTGCGTGATTGTAAGGTTTACCAAGCTCAAAAGGGTAGTGATGGGAGAAACGAAGCTTTTCAAAGCTTTGAACCGATTGCTTGGCAAAATGATTCAATGTTTCGAAGCGTTCGGAACGCCACACGCTGGTGACCCCTGCTGGTCAGGTTGGAAATGCAACAGATTGGAAATGCAACAAAAACTCAGGCCAAACATGCATAAAACAACCTTTTACAAAGCCATTGCAAAGGCTTCCTTGAAAGTAAAATCTTTCAAATGCAATTAGCTAACCATCATCAGGTGAGTCTTGAACGGCGGGTTGGCTTTATCAGCAGCTTCCACGGTAAAGCCTGAGCTCATGCAAGGTGTTTGGCCGTGATAAAGAAGAAGGCCTCCCCGTCGGGGAATCGAACCCCGGTCTTCCGCGTGACAGGCGGAGATACTGTCCACTATACTAACGAGGACTGGTCGTTACAGCTGGGTCCCTGAGCAGTACGGCACTGTATGCTCAACCGTTGAGAAGTCACTTAATACTGGATATGCTTTCCATTATGGGAGTTATTATTATTTAAGCCTTTTACTTTGGCCAAGGGGGGCAGGAAGAGGAGCTCACCCTGTCCTATGGAGGAATCCACCTGCAATCCAAGGAGATGCAGGGTTTGTTCATTTAGCTTCCAGGGAGTTCATAAAAATCTCATGCGAATACTACCACTGGTCTTATCAACATACTATCGGCTTCAGTGACATCCTCTTAGACAGGGTTTGCGGTCATCTGGTGATGGGGCAGATTCTTATTACATTTGCTCCTTCCTCTAATGGAAATGGCTGTATTATTGTTTTGTTTTTTTTTTAAAAAGGAAAAAAAAGCTGGCTGGGAGGAGCCTGCACCAGACATTACCCTTGCTGAGCATGGTGGCATGTGCGTGGGAGCACATTGTCCCAACGTCTCATGGGCATAGCTCGAGTTTCTCTTCATTCACGCATAAATCTTTCGCCTTTTACTAAAGATTTCCGTGGAGGGGAACATTTGCGAGTTTCTGCTATTTTTGGATGCTCTGCTCACAGCAGAGCTACCTGCGTTTGTTCAAAAACAGAGGACTTTTTGCGGCTTGCTCCGAAGAACCGCAGCGGTTTGGGCCAGCGTGGCAGAAAGGGTTGGCCGTTTTGTCCACGTCTGGGGCTGGGTGGTCGTCAAACCATCGCCGCTTTCCCAGTTCACAACTTCAAGTCTTGGGTCAGCTGCGTGATTGTAAGGTTTACCAAGCTCAAAAGGGTAGTGATGGGAGAAACGAAGCTTTTCAAAGCTTTGAACCGATTGCTTGGCAAAATGATTCAATGTTTCGAAGCGTTCGGAACGCCACACGCTGGTGACCCCTGCTGGTCAGGTTGGAAATGCAACAGATTGGAAATGCAACAAAAACTCAGGCCAAACATGCATAAAACAACCTTTTACAAAGCCATTGCAAAGGCTTCCTTGAAAGTAAAATCTTTCAAATGCAATTAGCTAACCATCATCAGGTGAGTCTTGAACGGCAGGTTGGCTTTATCAGCAGCTTCCACAGTAAAGCCTGAGCTCATGCAAGGTGTTTGGCCGTGATAAAGAAGAAGGCCTCCCCGTCGGGGAATCGAACCCCGGTCTTCCGCGTGACAGGCGGAGATACTGTCCACTATACTAACGAGGACTGGTCGTTACAGCTGGGTCCCTGAGCAGTACGGCACTGTATGCTCAACCGTTGAGAAGTCACTTAATACTGGATATGCTTTCCATTATGGGAGTTATTATTATTTAAGCCTTTTACTTTGGCCAAGGGGGGCAGGAAGAGTAGCTCACCCTGTCCTATGGAGGAATCCACCTGCAATCCAAGGAGATGAAGGGTTTGTTCATTTAGCTTCCAGGGAGTTCATAAAAATCTCATGCGAATACTACCACTGGTCTTCATCAACATACTATCAGTGACATCCTCTTAGACAGGGTTTGCGGTCATCTGGTGATGGGGCAGATTCTTATTACATCTGCTCCTTCCTCTAATGGAAATGGCTGTATTATTGTTTTGTTTTTTTTAAAAAAGGAAAAAAAAGCTGGCTGGGAGGAGCCTGCACCAGACATTACCCTTGCTGAGCATGGTGGCATGTGCGTGGGAGCACATTGTCCCAACGTCTCATGGGCATAGCTCGAGTTTCTCTTCATTCACGCATAAATCTTTCGCCTTTTACTAAAGATTTCCGTGGAGGGGAACATTTGCGAGTTTCTGCTATTTTTGGATGCTCTGCTCACAGCAGAGCTACCTGCGTTTGTTCAAAAACAGAGGACTTTTTGCGGCTTGCTCAGAAGAACCGCAGCGGTTTGGGCCAGCGTGGCAGAAAGGGTTGGCCGTTTTGTCCACGTCTGGGGCTGGGTGGTCGTCAAACCATCGCCGCTTTCCCAGTTCACAACTTCAAGTCTTGGGTCAGCTGCGTGATTGTAAGGTTTACCAAGCTCAAAAGGGTAGTGATGGGAGAAACGAAGCTTTTCAAAGCTTTGAACCGATTGCTTGGCAAAATGATTCAATGTTTCGAAGCGTTCGGAACGCCACACGCTGGTGACCCCTGCTGGTCAGGTTGGAAATGCAACAGATTGGAAATGCAACAAAAACTCAGGCCAAACATGCATAAAACAACCTTTTACAAAGCCATTGCAAAGGCTTCCTTGAAAGTAAAATCTTTCAAATGCAATTAGCTAACCATCATCAGGTGAGTCTTGAACGGCAGGTTGGCTTTATCAGCAGCTTCCACAGTAAAGCCTGAGCTCATGCAAGGTGTTTGGCCGTGATAAAGAAGAAGGCCTCCCCGTCGGGGAATCGAACCCCGGTCTTCCGCGTGACAGGCGGAGATACTGTCCACTATACTAACGAGGACTGGTCGTTACAGCTGGGTCCCTGAGCAGTACGGCACTGTATGCTCAACCGTTGAGAAGTCACTTAATACTGGATATGCTTTCCATTATGGGAGTTATTATTATTTAAGCCTTTTACTTTGGCCAAGGGGGGCAGGAAGAGTAGCTCACCCTGTCCTATGGAGGAATCCACCTGCAATCCAAGGAGATGAAGGGTTTGTTCATTTAGCTTCCAGGGAGTTCATAAAAATCTCATGCGAATACTACCACTGGTCTTCATCAACATACTATCAGTGACATCCTCTTAGACAGGGTTTGCGGTCATCTGGTGATGGGGCAGATTCTTATTACATCTGCTCCTTCCTCTAATGGAAATGGCTGTATTATTGTTTTGTTTTTTTTAAAAAAGGAAAAAAAAGCTGGCTGGGAGGAGCCTGCACCAGACATTACCCTTGCTGAGCATGGTGGCATGTGCGTGGGAGCACATTGTCCCAACGTCTCATGGGCATAGCTCGAGTTTCTCTTCATTGACGCATAAATCTTTCGCCTTTTACTAAAGATTTCCGTGGAGGGGAACATTTGCGAGTTTCTGCTATTTTTGGATGCTCTGCTCACAGCAGAGCTACCTGCGTTTGTTCAAAAACAGAGGACTTTTTGCGGCTTGCTCCGAAGAACCGCAGCGGTTTGGGCCAGAGTGGCAGAAAGGGTTGGCCGTTTTGTCCACGTCTGGGGCTGGGTGGTCGTCAAACCATCGCCGCTTTCCCAGTTCACAACTTCAAGTCTTGGGTCAGCTGCGTGATTGTAAGGTTTACCAAGCTCAAAAGGGTAGTGATGGGAGAAACAAAGCTTTTCAAAGCTTTGAACCGATTGCTTGGCAAAATGATTCAATGTTTCGAAGCGTTCGGAACGCCACACGCTGGTGACCCCTGCTGGTCAGGTTGGAAATGCAACAGATTGGAAATGCAACAAAAACTCAGGCCAAACATGCATAAAACAACCTTTTACAAAGCCATTGCAAAGGCTTCCTTGAAAGTAAAATCTTTCAAATGCAATTAGCTAACCATCATCAGGTGAGTCTTGAACGGCAGGTTGGCTTTATCAGCAGCTTCCACAGTAAAGCCTGAGCTCATGCAAGGTGTTTGGCCGTGATAAAGAAGAAGGCCTCCCCGTCGGGGAATCGAACCCCGGTCTTCCGCGTGACAGGCGGAGATACTGTCCACTATACTAACGAGGACTGGTCGTTACAGCTGGGTCCCTGAGCAGTACGGCACTGTATGCTCAACCGTTGAGAAGTCACTTAATACTGGATATGCTTTCCATTATGGGAGTTATTATTATTTAAGCCTTTTACTTTGGCCAAGGGGGGCAGGAAGAGTAGCTCACCCTGTCCTATGGAGGAATCCACCTGCAATCCAAGGAGATGAAGGGTTTGTTCATTTAGCTTCCAGGGAGTTCATAAAAATCTCATGCGAATACTACCACTGGTCTTCATCAACATACTATCAGTGACATCCTCTTAGACAGGGTTTGCGGTCATCTGGTGATGGGGCAGATTCTTATTACATCTGCTCCTTCCTCTAATGGAAATGGCTGTATTATTGTTTTGTTTTTTTTAAAAAAGGAAAAAAAAGCTGGCTGGGAGGAGCCTGCACCAGACATTACCCTTGCTGAGCATGGTGGCATGTGCGTGGGAGCACATTGTCCCAACGTCTCATGGGCATAGCTCGAGTTTCTCTTCATTCACGCATAAATCTTTCGCCTTTTACTAAAGATTTCCGTGGAGGGGAACATTTGCGAGTTTCTGCTATTTTTGGATGCTCTGCTCACAGCAGAGCTACCTGCGTTTGTTCAAAAACAGAGGACTTTTTGCGGCTTGCTCCGAAGAACCGCAGCGGTTTGGGCCAGCGTGGCAGAAAGGGTTGGCCGTTTTGTCCACGTCTGGGGCTGGGTGGTCGTCAAACCATCGCCGCTTTCCCAGTTCACAACTTCAAGTCTTGGGTCAGCTGCGTGATGCTTTCCATTATGGGAGTTATTATTATTTAAGCCTTTTACTTTGGCCAAGGGGGGCAGGAAGAGGAGCTCACCCTGTCCTATGGAGGAATCCACCTGCAATCCAAGGAGATGAAGGGTTTGTTCATTTAGCTTCCAGGGAGTTCATAAAAATCTCATGCGAATACTACCACTGGTCTTCATCAACATACTATCAGTGACATCCTCTTAGACAGGGTTTGCGGTCATCTGGTGATGGGGCAGATTCTTATTACATTTGCTCCTTCCTCTAATGGAAATGGCTGTATTATTGTTTTGTTTTTTTAAAAAAAGGAAAAAAAAGCTGGCTGGGAGGAGCCTGCACCAGACATTACCCTTGCTGAGCATGGTGGCATGTGCGTGGGAGCACATTGTCCCAACGTCTCATGGGCATAGCTCGAGTTTCTCTTCATTCACGCATAAATCTTTCGCCTTTTACTAAAGATTTCCGTGGAGGGGAACATTTGCGAGTTTCTGCTGTTTTTGGATGCTCTGCTCACAGCAGAGCTACCTGCGTTTGTTCAAAAACAGAGGACTTTTTGCGGCTTGCTCAGAAGAACCGCAGCGGTTTGGGCCAGCGTGGCAGAAAGGGTTGGCCGTTTTGTCCACGTCTGGGGCTGGGTGGTCGTCAAACCATCGCCGCTTTCCCAGTTCACAACTTCAAGTCTTGGGTCAGCTGCGTGATTGTAAGGTTTACCAAGCTCAAAAGGGTAGTGATGGGAGAAACAAAGCTTTTCAAAGCTTTGAACCGATTGCTTGGCAAAATGATTCAATGTTTCGAAGCGTTCGGAACGCCACACGCTGGTGACCCCTGCTGGTCAGGTTGGAAATGCAACAGATTGGAAATGCAACAAAAACTCAGGCCAAACATGCATAAAACAACCTTTTACAAAGCCATTGCAAAGGCTTCCTTGAAAGTAAAATCTTTCAAATGCAATTAGCTAACCATCATCAGGTGAGTCTTGAACGGCGGGTTGGCTTTATCAGCAGCTTCCACGGTAAAGCCTGAGCTCATGCAAGGTGTTTGGCCGTGATAAAGAAGAAGGCCTCCCCGTCGGGGAATCGAACCCCAGTCTTCCGCGTGACAGGCGGAGATACTGTCCACTATACTAACGAGGACTGGTCATTACAGCTGGGTCCCTGAGCAGTACGGCACTGTATGCTCAACCGTTGAGAAGTCACTTAATACTGGATATGCTTTCCATTATGGGAGTTATTATTATTTAAGCCTTTTACTTTGGCCAAGGGGGGCAGGAAGAGGAGCTCACCCTGTCCTATGGAGGAATCCACCTGCAATCCAAGGAGATGCAGGGTTTGTTCATTTAGCTTCCAGGGAGTTCATAAAAATCTCATGCGAATACTACCACTGGTCTTATCAACATACTATCGGCTTCAGTGACATCCTCTTAGACAGGGTTTGCGGTCATCTGGTGATGGGGCAGATTCTTATTACATTTGCTCCTTCCTCTAATGGAAATGGCTGTATTATTGTTTTGTTTTTTTTTTAAAAAGGAAAAAAAAGCTGGCTGGGAGGAGCCTGCACCAGACATTACCCTTGCTGAGCATGGTGGCATGTGCGTGGGAGCACATTGTCCCAACGTCTCATGGGCATAGCTCGAGTTTCTCTTCATTCACGCATAAATCTTTCGCCTTTTACTAAAGATTTCCGTGGAGGGGAACATTTGCGAGTTTCTGCTATTTTTGGATGCTCTGCTCACAGCAGAGCTACCTGCGTTTGTTCAAAAACAGAGGACTTTTTGCGGCTTGCTCCGAAGAACCGCAGCGGTTTGGGCCAGCGTGGCAGAAAGGGTTGGCCGTTTTGTCCACGTCTGGGGCTGGGTGGTTGTCAAACCATCGCCGCTTTCCCAGTTCACAACTTCAAGTCTTGGGTCAGCTGCGTGATTGTAAGGTTTACCAAGCTCAAAAGGGTAGTGATGGGAGAAACGAAGCTTTTCAAAGCTTTGAACCGATTGCTTGGCAAAATGATTCAATGTTTCGAAGCGTTCGGAACGCCACACGCTGGTGACCCCTGCTGGTCAGGTTGGAAATGCAACAGATTGGAAATGCAACAAAAACTCAGGCCAAACATGCATAAAACAACCTTTTACAAAGCCATTGCAAAGGCTTCCTTGAAAGTAAAATCTTTCAAATGCAATTAGCTAACCATCATCAGGTGAGTCTTGAACGGCAGGTTGGCTTTATCAGCAGCTTCCACAGTAAAGCCTGAGCTCATGCAAGGTGTTTGGCCGTGATAAAGAAGAAGGCCTCCCCGTCGGGGAATCGAACCCCGGTCTTCCGCGTGACAGGCGGAGATACTGTCCACTATACTAACGAGGACTGGTCGTTACAGCTGGGTCCCTGAGCAGTACGGCACTGTATGCTCAACCGTTGAGAAGTCACTTAATACTGGATATGCTTTCCATTATGGGAGTTATTATTATTTAAGCCTTTTACTTTGGCCAAGGGGGGCAGGAAGAGTAGCTCACCCTGTCCTATGGAGGAATCCACCTGCAATCCAAGGAGATGAAGGGTTTGTTCATTTAGCTTCCAGGGAGTTCATAAAAATCTCATGCGAATACTACCACTGGTCTTCATCAACATACTATCAGTGACATCCTCTTAGACAGGGTTTGCGGTCATCTGGTGATGGGGCAGATTCTTATTACATCTGCTCCTTCCTCTAATGGAAATGGCTGTATTATTGTTTTGTTTTTTTTAAAAAAGGAAAAAAAAGCTGGCTGGGAGGAGCCTGCACCAGACATTACCCTTGCTGAGCATGGTGGCATGTGCGTGGGAGCACATTGTCCCAACGTCTCATGGGCATAGCTCGAGTTTCTCTTCATTCACGCATAAATCTTTCGCCTTTTACTAAAGATTTCCGTGGAGGGGAACATTTGCGAGTTTCTGCTATTTTTGGATGCTCTGCTCACAGCAGAGCTACCTGCGTTTGTTCAAAAACAGAGGACTTTTTGCGGCTTGCTCCGAAGAACCGCAGCGGTTTGGGCCAGCGTGGCAGAAAGGGTTGGCCGTTTTGTCCACGTCTGGGGCTGGGTGGTCGTCAAACCATCGCCGCTTTCCCAGTTCACAACTTCAAGTCTTGGGTCAGCTGCGTGATGCTTTCCATTATGGGAGTTATTATTATTTAAGCCTTTTACTTTGGCCAAGGGGGGCAGGAAGAGGAGCTCACCCTGTCCTATGGAGGAATCCACCTGCAATCCAAGGAGATGAAGGGTTTGTTCATTTAGCTTCCAGGGAGTTCATAAAAATCTCATGCGAATACTACCACTGGTCTTCATCAACATACTATCAGTGACATCCTCTTAGACAGGGTTTGCGGTCATCTGGTGATGGGGCAGATTCTTATTACATTTGCTCCTTCCTCTAATGGAAATGGCTGTATTATTGTTTTGTTTTTTTAAAAAAAGGAAAAAAAAGCTGGCTGGGAGGAGCCTGCACCAGACATTACCCTTGCTGAGCATGGTGGCATGTGCGTGGGAGCACATTGTCCCAACGTCTCATGGGCATAGCTCGAGTTTCTCTTCATTCACGCATAAATCTTTCGCCTTTTACTAAAGATTTCCGTGGAGGGGAACATTTGCGAGTTTCTGCTGTTTTTGGATGCTCTGCTCACAGCAGAGCTACCTGCGTTTGTTCAAAAACAGAGGACTTTTTGCGGCTTGCTCAGAAGAACCGCAGCGGTTTGGGCCAGCGTGGCAGAAAGGGTTGGCCGTTTTGTCCACGTCTGGGGCTGGGTGGTCGTCAAACCATCGCCGCTTTCCCAGTTCACAACTTCAAGTCTTGGGTCAGCTGCGTGATTGTAAGGTTTACCAAGCTCAAAAGGGTAGTGATGGGAGAAACAAAGCTTTTCAAAGCTTTGAACCGATTGCTTGGCAAAATGATTCAATGTTTCGAAGCGTTCGGAACGCCACACGCTGGTGACCCCTGCTGGTCAGGTTGGAAATGCAACAGATTGGAAATGCAACAAAAACTCAGGCCAAACATGCATAAAACAACCTTTTACAAAGCCATTGCAAAGGCTTCCTTGAAAGTAAAATCTTTCAAATGCAATTAGCTAACCATCATCAGGTGAGTCTTGAACGGCGGGTTGGCTTTATCAGCAGCTTCCACGGTAAAGCCTGAGCTCATGCAAGGTGTTTGGCCGTGATAAAGAAGAAGGCCTCCCCGTCGGGGAATCGAACCCCAGTCTTCCGCGTGACAGGCGGAGATACTGTCCACTATACTAACGAGGACTGGTCATTACAGCTGGGTCCCTGAGCAGTACGGCACTGTATGCTCAACCGTTGAGAAGTCACTTAATACTGGATATGCTTTCCATTATGGGAGTTATTATTATTTAAGCCTTTTACTTTGGCCAAGGGGGGCAGGAAGAGGAGCTCACCCTGTCCTATGGAGGAATCCACCTGCAATCCAAGGAGATGAAGGGTTTGTTCATTTAGCTTCCAGGGAGTTCATAAAAATCTCATGCGAATACTACCACTGGTCTTCATCAACATACTATCAGTGACATCCTCTTAGACAGGGTTTGCGGTCATCTGGTGATGGGGCAGATTCTTATTACATTTGCTCCTTCCTCTAATGGAAATGGCTGTATTATTGTTTTGTTTTTTTTTAAAAAGGAAAAAAAAGCTGGCTGGGAGGAGCCTGCACCAGACATTACCCTTGCTGAGCATGGTGGCATGTGCGTGGGAGCACATTGTCCCAACGTCTCATGGGCATAGCTCGAGTTTCTCTTCATTCACGCATAAATCTTTCGCCTTTTACTAAAGATTTCCGTGGAGGGGAACATTTGCGAGTTTCTGCTATTTTTGGATGCTCTGCTCACAGCAGAGCTACCTGCGTTTGTTCAAAAACAGAGGACTTTTTGCGGCTTGCTCCGAAGAACTGCAGCGGTTTGGGCCAGCGTGGCAGAAAGGGTTGGCCGTTTTGTCCACGTCTGGGGCTGGGTGGTCGTCAAACCATCGCCGCTTTCCCAGTTCACAACTTCAAGTCTTGGGTCAGCTGCGTGATTGTAAGGTTTACCAAGCTCAAAAGGGTAGTGATGGGAGAAACGAAGCTTTTCAAAGCTTTGAACCGATTGCTTGGCAAAATGATTCAATGTTTCGAAGCGTTCGGAACGCCACACGCTGGTGACCCCTGCTGGTCAGGTTGGAAATGCAACAGATTGGAAATGCAACAAAAACTCAGGCCAAACATGCATAAAACAACCTTTTACAAAGCCATTGCAAAGGCTTCCTTGAAAGTAAAATCTTTCAAATGCAATTAGCTAACCATCATCAGGTGAGTCTTGAACGGCGGGTTGGCTTTATCAGCAGCTTCCACGGTAAAGCCTGAGCTCATGCAAGGTGTTTGGCCGTGATAAAGAAGAAGGCCTCCCCGTCGGGGAATCGAACCCCGGTCTTCCGCGTGACAGGCGGAGATACTGTCCACTATACTAACGAGGACTGGTCGTTACAGCTGGGTCCCTGAGCAGTACGGCACTGTATGCTCAACCGTTGAGAAGTCACTTAATACTGGATATGCTTTCCATTATGGGAGTTATTATTATTTAAGCCTTTTACTTTGGCCAAGGGGGGCAGGAAGAGGAGCTCACCCTGTCCTATGGAGGAATCCACCTGCAATCCAAGGAGATGAAGGGTTTGTTCATTTAGCTTCCAGGGAGTTCATAAAAATCTCATGCGAATACTACCACTGGTCTTCATCAACATACTATCAGTGACATCCTCTTAGACAGGGTTTGCGGTCATCTGGTGATGGAGCAGATTCTTATTACATCTGCTCCTTCCTCTAATGGAAATGGCTGTATTATTGTTTTGTTTTTTTTAAAAAAGGAAAAAAAAGCTGGCTGGGAGGAGCCTGCACCAGACATTACCCTTGCTGAGCATGGTGGCATGTGCGTGGGAGCACATTGTCCCAACGTCTCATGGGCATAGCTCGAGTTTCTCTTCATTCACGCATAAATCTTTCGCCTTTTACTAAAGATTTCCGTGGAGGGGAACATTTGCGAGTTTCTGCTATTTTTGGATGCTCTGCTCACAGCAGAGCTACCTGCGTTTGTTCAAAAACAGAGGACTTTTTGCGGCTTGCTCCGAAGAACCGCAGCGGTTTGGGCCAGCGTGGCAGAAAGGGTTGGCCGTTTTGTCCACGTCTGGGGCTGGGTGGTCGTCAAACCATCGCCGCTTTCCCAGTTCACAACTTCAAGTCTTGGGTCAGCTGCGTGATGCTTTCCATTATGGGAGTTATTATTATTTAAGCCTTTTACTTTGGCCAAGGGGGGCAGGAAGAGGAGCTCACCCTGTCCTATGGAGGAATCCACCTGCAATCCAAGGAGATGAAGGGTTTGTTCATTTAGCTTCCAGGGAGTTCATAAAAATCTCATGCGAATACTACCACTGGTCTTCATCAACATACTATCAGTGACATCCTCTTAGACAGGGTTTGCGGTCATCTGGTGATGGGGCAGATTCTTATTACATTTGCTCCTTCCTCTAATGGAAATGGCTGTATTATTGTTTTGTTTTTTTAAAAAAAGGAAAAAAAAGCTGGCTGGGAGGAGCCTGCACCAGACATTACCCTTGCTGAGCATGGTGGCATGTGCGTGGGAGCACATTGTCCCAACGTCTCATGGGCATAGCTCGAGTTTCTCTTCATTCACGCATAAATCTTTCGCCTTTTACTAAAGATTTCCGTGGAGGGGAACATTTGCGAGTTTCTGCTGTTTTTGGATGCTCTGCTCACAGCAGAGCTACCTGCGTTTGTTCAAAAACAGAGGACTTTTTGCGGCTTGCTCAGAAGAACCGCAGCGGTTTGGGCCAGCGTGGCAGAAAGGGTTGGCCGTTTTGTCCACGTCTGGGGCTGGGTGGTCGTCAAACCATCGCCGCTTTCCCAGTTCACAACTTCAAGTCTTGGGTCAGCTGCGTGATTGTAAGGTTTACCAAGCTCAAAAGGGTAGTGATGGGAGAAACAAAGCTTTTCAAAGCTTTGAACCGATTGCTTGGCAAAATGATTCAATGTTTCGAAGCGTTCGGAACGCCACACGCTGGTGACCCCTGCTGGTCAGGTTGGAAATGCAACAGATTGGAAATGCAACAAAAACTCAGGCCAAACATGCATAAAACAACCTTTTACAAAGCCATTGCAAAGGCTTCCTTGAAAGTAAAATCTTTCAAATGCAATTAGCTAACCATCATCAGGTGAGTCTTGAACGGCGGGTTGGCTTTATCAGCAGCTTCCACGGTAAAGCCTGAGCTCATGCAAGGTGTTTGGCCGTGATAAAGAAGAAGGCCTCCCCGTCGGGGAATCGAACCCCAGTCTTCCGCGTGACAGGCGGAGATACTGTCCACTATACTAACGAGGACTGGTCATTACAGCTGGGTCCCTGAGCAGTACGGCACTGTATGCTCAACCGTTGAGAAGTCACTTAATACTGGATATGCTTTCCATTATGGGAGTTATTATTATTTAAGCCTTTTACTTTGGCCAAGGGGGGCAGGAAGAGGAGCTCACCCTGTCCTATGGAGGAATCCACCTGCAATCCAAGGAGATGAAGGGTTTGTTCATTTAGCTTCCAGGGAGTTCATAAAAATCTCATGCGAATACTACCACTGGTCTTCATCAACATACTATCAGTGACATCCTCTTAGACAGGGTTTGCGGTCATCTGGTGATGGGGCAGATTCTTATTACATTTGCTCCTTCCTCTAATGGAAATGGCTGTATTATTGTTTTGTTTTTTTTTAAAAAGGAAAAAAAAGCTGGCTGGGAGGAGCCTGCACCAGACATTACCCTTGCTGAGCATGGTGGCATGTGCGTGGGAGCACATTGTCCCAACGTCTCATGGGCATAGCTCGAGTTTCTCTTCATTCACGCATAAATCTTTCGCCTTTTACTAAAGATTTCCGTGGAGGGGAACATTTGCGAGTTTCTGCTATTTTTGGATGCTCTGCTCACAGCAGAGCTACCTGCGTTTGTTCAAAAACAGAGGACTTTTTGCGGCTTGCTCCGAAGAACTGCAGCGGTTTGGGCCAGCGTGGCAGAAAGGGTTGGCCGTTTTGTCCACGTCTGGGGCTGGGTGGTCGTCAAACCATCGCCGCTTTCCCAGTTCACAACTTCAAGTCTTGGGTCAGCTGCGTGATTGTAAGGTTTACCAAGCTCAAAAGGGTAGTGATGGGAGAAACGAAGCTTTTCAAAGCTTTGAACCGATTGCTTGGCAAAATGATTCAATGTTTCGAAGCGTTCGGAACGCCACACGCTGGTGACCCCTGCTGGTCAGGTTGGAAATGCAACAGATTGGAAATGCAACAAAAACTCAGGCCAAACATGCATAAAACAACCTTTTACAAAGCCATTGCAAAGGCTTCCTTGAAAGTAAAATCTTTCAAATGCAATTAGCTAACCATCATCAGGTGAGTCTTGAACGGCGGGTTGGCTTTATCAGCAGCTTCCACGGTAAAGCCTGAGCTCATGCAAGGTGTTTGGCCGTGATAAAGAAGAAGGCCTCCCCGTCGGGGAATCGAACCCCGGTCTTCCGCGTGACAGGCGGAGATACTGTCCACTATACTAACGAGGACTGGTCGTTACAGCTGGGTCCCTGAGCAGTACGGCACTGTATGCTCAACCGTTGAGAAGTCACTTAATACTGGATATGCTTTCCATTATGGGAGTTATTATTATTTAAGCCTTTTACTTTGGCCAAGGGGGGCAGGAAGAGGAGCTCACCCTGTCCTATGGAGGAATCCACCTGCAATCCAAGGAGATGAAGGGTTTGTTCATTTAGCTTCCAGGGAGTTCATAAAAATCTCATGCGAATACTACCACTGGTCTTCATCAACATACTATCAGTGACATCCTCTTAGACAGGGTTTGCGGTCATCTGGTGATGGAGCAGATTCTTATTACATCTGCTCCTTCCTCTAATGGAAATGGCTGTATTATTGTTTTGTTTTTTTTAAAAAAGGAAAAAAAAGCTGGCTGGGAGGAGCCTGCACCAGACATTACCCTTGCTGAGCATGGTGGCATGTGCGTGGGAGCACATTGTCCCAACGTCTCATGGGCATAGCTCGAGTTTCTCTTCATTCACGCCTAAATCTTTCGCCTTTTACTAAAGATTTCCGTGGAGGGGAACATTTGCGAGTTTCTGCTATTTTTGGATGCTCTGCTCACAGCAGAGCTACCTGCGTTTGTTCAAAAACAGAGGACTTTTTGCGGCTTGCTCCGAAGAACCGCAGCGGTTTGGGCCAGCGTGGCAGAAAGGGTTGGCCGTTTTGTCCACGTCTGGGGCTGGGTGGTCGTCAAACCATCGCCGCTTTCCCAGTTCACAACTTCAAGTCTTGGGTCAGCTGCGTGATTGTAAGGTTTACCAAGCTCAAAAGGGTAGTGATGGGAGAAACGAAGCTTTTCAAAGCTTTGAACCGATTGCTTGGCAAAATGATTCAATGTTTCGAAGCGTTCGGAACGCCACACGCTGGTGACCCCTGCTGGTCAGGTTGGAAATGCAACAGATTGGAAATGCAACAAAAACTCAGGCCAAACATGCATAAAACAACCTTTTACAAAGCCATTGCAAAGGCTTCCTTGAAAGTAAAATCTTTCAAATGCAATTAGCTAACCATCATCAGGTGAGTCTTGAACGGCGGGTTGGCTTTATCAGCAGCTTCCACGGTAAAGCCTGAGCTCATGCAAGGTGTTTGGCCGTGATAAAGAAGAAGGCCTCCCCGTCGGGGAATCGAACCCCGGTCTTCCGCGTGACAGGCGGAGATACTGTCCACTATACTAACGAGGACTGGTCGTTACAGCTGGGTCCCTGAGCAGTACGGCACTGTATGCTCAACCGTTGAGAAGTCACTTAATACTGGATATGCTTTCCATTATGGGAGTTATTATTATTTAAGCCTTTTACTTTGGCCAAGGGGGGCAGGAAGAGGAGCTCACCCTGTCCTATGGAGGAATCCACCTGCAATCCAAGGAGATGAAGGGTTTGTTCATTTAGCTTCCAGGGAGTTCATAAAAATCTTATGCGAATACTACCACTGGTCTTATCAACATACTATCGGCTTCAGTGACATCCTCTTAGACAGGGTTTGCGGTCATCTGGTGATGGGGCAGATTCTTATTACATTTGCTCCTTCCTCTAATGGAAATGGCTGTATTATTGTTTTGTTTTTTTTTTAAAAAGGAAAAAAAAGCTGGCTGGGAGGAGCCTGCACCAGACATTACCCTTGCTGAGCATGGTGGCATGTGCGTGGGAGCACATTGTCCCAACGTCTCATGGGCATAGCTCGAGTTTCTCTTCATTCACGCATAAATCTTTCGCCTTTTACTAAAGATTTCCGTGGAGGGGAACATTTGCGAGTTTCTGCTATTTTTGGATGCTCTGCTCACAGCAGAGCTACCTGCGTTTGTTCAAAAACAGAGGACTTTTTGCGGCTTGCTCCGAAGAACCGCAGCGGTTTGGGCCAGCGTGGCAGAAAGGGTTGGCCGTTTTGTCCACGTCTGGGGCTGGGTGGTCGTCAAACCATCGCCGCTTTCCCAGTTCACAACTTCAAGTCTTGGGTCAGCTGCGTGATTGTAAGGTTTACCAAGCTCAAAAGGGTAGTGATGGGAGAAACGAAGCTTTTCAAAGCTTTGAACCGATTGCTTGGCAAAATGATTCAATGTTTCGAAGCGTTCGGAACGCCACACGCTGGTGACCCCTGCTGGTCAGGTTGGAAATGCAACAGATTGGAAATGCAACAAAAACTCAGGCCAAACATGCATAAAACAACCTTTTACAAAGCCATTGCAAAGGCTTCCTTGAAAGTAAAATCTTTCAAATGCAATTAGCTAACCATCATCAGGTGAGTCTTGAACGGCAGGTTGGCTTTATCAGCAGCTTCCACAGTAAAGCCTGAGCTCATGCAAGGTGTTTGGCCGTGATAAAGAAGAAGGCCTCCCCGTCGGGGAATCGAACCCCGGTCTTCCGCGTGACAGGCGGAGATACTGTCCACTATACTAACGAGGACTGGTCGTTACAGCTGGGTCCCTGAGCAGTACGGCACTGTATGCTCAACCGTTGAGAAGTCACTTAATACTGGATATGCTTTCCATTATGGGAGTTATTATTATTTAAGCCTTTTACTTTGGCCAAGGGGGGCAGGAAGAGTAGCTCACCCTGTCCTATGGAGGAATCCACCTGCAATCCAAGGAGATGAAGGGTTTGTTCATTTAGCTTCCAGGGAGTTCATAAAAATCTCATGCGAATACTACCACTGGTCTTCATCAACATACTATCAGTGACATCCTCTTAGACAGGGTTTGCGGTCATCTGGTGATGGGGCAGATTCTTATTACATCTGCTCCTTCCTCTAATGGAAATGGCTGTATTATTGTTTTGTTTTTTTTTAAAAAGGAAAAAAAAGCTGGCTGGGAGGAGCCTGCACCAGACATTACCCTTGCTGAGCATGGTGGCATGTGCGTGGGAGCACATTGTCCCAACGTCTCATGGGCATAGCTCGAGTTTCTCTTCATTCACGCATAAATCTTTCGCCTTTTACTAAAGATTTCCGTGGAGGGGAACATTTGCGAGTTTCTGCTATTTTTGGATGCTCTGCTCACAGCAGAGCTACCTGCGTTTGTTCAAAAACAGAGGACTTTTTGCGGCTTGCTCCGAAGAACCGCAGCGGTTTGGGCCAGCGTGGCAGAAAGGGTTGGCCGTTTTGTCCACGTCTGGGGCTGGGTGGTCGTCAAACCATCGCCGCTTTCCCAGTTCACAACTTCAAGTCTTGGGTCAGCTGCGTGATGCTTTCCATTATGGGAGTTATTATTATTTAAGCCTTTTACTTTGGCCAAGGGGGGCAGGAAGAGGAGCTCACCCTGTCCTATGGAGGAATCCACCTGCAATCCAAGGAGATGAAGGGTTTGTTCATTTAGCTTCCAGGGAGTTCATAAAAATCTCATGCGAATACTACCACTGGTCTTCATCAACATACTATCAGTGACATCCTCTTAGACAGGGTTTGCGGTCATCTGGTGATGGGGCAGATTCTTATTACATTTGCTCCTTCCTCTAATGGAAATGGCTGTATTATTGTTTTGTTTTTTTAAAAAAAGGAAAAAAAAGCTGGCTGGGAGGAGCCTGCACCAGACATTACCCTTGCTGAGCATGGTGGCATGTGCGTGGGAGCACATTGTCCCAACGTCTCATGGGCATAGCTCGAGTTTCTCTTCATTCACGCATAAATCTTTCGCCTTTTACTAAAGATTTCCGTGGAGGGGAACATTTGCGAGTTTCTGCTGTTTTTGGATGCTCTGCTCACAGCAGAGCTACCTGCGTTTGTTCAAAAACAGAGGACTTTTTGCGGCTTGCTCAGAAGAACCGCAGCGGTTTGGGCCAGCGTGGCAGAAAGGGTTGGCCGTTTTGTCCACGTCTGGGGCTGGGTGGTCGTCAAACCATCGCCGCTTTCCCAGTTCACAACTTCAAGTCTTGGGTCAGCTGCGTGATTGTAAGGTTTACCAAGCTCAAAAGGGTAGTGATGGGAGAAACAAAGCTTTTCAAAGCTTTGAACCGATTGCTTGGCAAAATGATTCAATGTTTCGAAGCGTTCGGAACGCCACACGCTGGTGACCCCTGCTGGTCAGGTTGGAAATGCAACAGATTGGAAATGCAACAAAAACTCAGGCCAAACATGCATAAAACAACCTTTTACAAAGCCATTGCAAAGGCTTCCTTGAAAGTAAAATCTTTCAAATGCAATTAGCTAACCATCATCAGGTGAGTCTTGAACGGCGGGTTGGCTTTATCAGCAGCTTCCACGGTAAAGCCTGAGCTCATGCAAGGTGTTTGGCCGTGATAAAGAAGAAGGCCTCCCCGTCGGGGAATCGAACCCCAGTCTTCCGCGTGACAGGCGGAGATACTGTCCACTATACTAACGAGGACTGGTCATTACAGCTGGGTCCCTGAGCAGTACGGCACTGTATGCTCAACCGTTGAGAAGTCACTTAATACTGGATATGCTTTCCATTATGGGAGTTATTATTATTTAAGCCTTTTACTTTGGCCAAGGGGGGCAGGAAGAGGAGCTCACCCTGTCCTATGGAGGAATCCACCTGCAATCCAAGGAGATGAAGGGTTTGTTCATTTAGCTTCCAGGGAGTTCATAAAAATCTCATGCGAATACTACCACTGGTCTTCATCAACATACTATCAGTGACATCCTCTTAGACAGGGTTTGCGGTCATCTGGTGATGGGGCAGATTCTTATTACATTTGCTCCTTCCTCTAATGGAAATGGCTGTATTATTGTTTTGTTTTTTTTTAAAAAGGAAAAAAAAGCTGGCTGGGAGGAGCCTGCACCAGACATTACCCTTGCTGAGCATGGTGGCATGTGCGTGGGAGCACATTGTCCCAACGTCTCATGGGCATAGCTCGAGTTTCTCTTCATTCACGCATAAATCTTTCGCCTTTTACTAAAGATTTCCGTGGAGGGGAACATTTGCGAGTTTCTGCTATTTTTGGATGCTCTGCTCACAGCAGAGCTACCTGCGTTTGTTCAAAAACAGAGGACTTTTTGCGGCTTGCTCCGAAGAACTGCAGCGGTTTGGGCCAGCGTGGCAGAAAGGGTTGGCCGTTTTGTCCACGTCTGGGGCTGGGTGGTCGTCAAACCATCGCCTCTTTCCCAGTTCACAACTTCAAGTCTTGGGTCAGCTGCGTGATTGTAAGGTTTACCAAGCTCAAAAGGGTAGTGATGGGAGAAACGAAGCTTTTCAAAGCTTTGAACCGATTGCTTGGCAAAATGATTCAATGTTTCGAAGCGTTCGGAACGCCACACGCTGGTGACCCCTGCTGGTCAGGTTGGAAATGCAACAGATTGGAAATGCAACAAAAACTCAGGCCAAACATGCATAAAACAACCTTTTACAAAGCCATTGCAAAGGCTTCCTTGAAAGTAAAATCTTTCAAATGCAATTAGCTAACCATCATCAGGTGAGTCTTGAACGGCGGGTTGGCTTTATCAGCAGCTTCCACGGTAAAGCCTGAGCTCATGCAAGGTGTTTGGCCATGATAAAGAAGAAGGCCTCCCCGTCGGGGAATCGAACCCCGGTCTTCCGCGTGACAGGCGGAGATACTGTCCACTATACTAACGAGGACTGGTCGTTACAGCTGGGTCCCTGAGCAGTACGGCACTGTATGCTCAACCGTTGAGAAGTCACTTAATACTGGATATGCTTTCCATTATGGGAGTTATTATTATTTAAGCCTTTTACTTTGGCCAAGGGGGGCAGGAAGAGGAGCTCACCCTGTCCTATGGAGGAATCCACCTGCAATCCAAGGAGATGAAGGGTTTGTTCATTTAGCTTCCAGGGAGTTCATAAAAATCTCATGCGAATACTACCACTGGTCTTCATCAACATACTATCAGTGACATCCTCTTAGACAGGGTTTGCGGTCATCTGGTGATGGGGCAGATTCTTATTACATTTGCTCCTTCCTCTAATGGAAATGGCTGTATTATTGTTTTGTTTTTTTAAAAAAAGGAAAAAAAAGCTGGCTGGGAGGAGCCCGCACCAGACATTACCCTTGCTGAGCATGGTGGCATGTGCGTGGGAGCACATTGTCCCAACGTCTCATGGGCATAGCTCGAGTTTCTCTTCATTCACGCATAAATCTTTCGCCTTTTACTAAAGATTTCCGTGGAGGGGAACATTTGCGAGTTTCTGCTATTTTTGGATGCTCTGCTCACAGCAGAGCTACCTGCGTTTGTTCAAAAACAGAGGACTTTTTGCGGCTTGCTCCGAAGAACCGCAGCGGTTTGGGCCAGCGTGGCAGAAAGGGTTGGCCGTTTTGTCCACGTCTGGGGCTGGGTGGTCGTCAAACCATCGCCGCTTTCCCAGTTCACAACTTCAAGTCTTGGGTCAGCTGCGTGATTGTAAGGTTTACCAAGCTCAAAAGGGTAGTGATGGGAGAAACGAAGCTTTTCAAAGCTTTGAACCGATTGCTTGGCAAAATGATTCAATGTTTCGAAGCGTTCGGAACGCCACACGCTGGTGACCCCTGCTGGTCAGGTTGGAAATGCAACAGATTGGAAATGCAACAAAAACTCAGGCCAAACATGCATAAAACAACCTTTTACAAAGCCATTGCAAAGGCTTCCTTGAAAGTAAAATCTTTCAAATGCAATTAGCTAACCATCATCAGGTGAGTCTTGAACGGCGGGTTGGCTTTATCAGCAGCTTCCACGGTAAAGCCTGAGCTCATGCAAGGTGTTTGGCCGTGATAAAGAAGAAGGCCTCCCCGCCGGGGAATCGAACCCCGGTCATCCGCGTGACAGGCGGAGATACTGTCCACTATACTAACAAGGACTGGTCGTTACAGCTGGGTCCCTGAGCAGTACGGCACTGTATGCTCAACCGTTGAGAAGTCACTTAATACTGGATATGCTTTCCATTATGGGAGTTATTATTATTTAAGCCTTTTACTTTGGCCAAGGGGGGCAGGAAGAGGAGCTCACCCTGTCCTATGGAGGAATCCACCTGCAATCCAAGGAGATGAAGGGTTTGTTCATTTAGCTTCCAGGGAGTTCATAAAAATCTCATGCGAATACTACCACTGGTCTTCATCAACATACTATCGGCTTCAGTGACATCCTCTTAGACAGGGTTTGCGGTCATCTGGTGATGGGGCAGATTCTTATTACATTTGCTCCTTCCTCTAATGGAAATGGCTGTATTATTGTTTTGTTTTTTTTAAAAAGGAAAAAAAAGCTGGCTGGGAGGAGCCTGCACCAGACATTACCCTTGCTGAGCATGGTGGCATGTGCGTGGGAGCACATTGTCCCAACGTCTCATGGGCATAGCTCGAGTTTCTCTTCATTCACGCATAAATCTTTCGCCTTTTACTAAAGATTTCCGTGGAGGGGAACATTTGCGAGTTTCTGCTATTTTTGGATGCTCTGCTCACAGCAGAGCTACCTGCGTTTGTTCAAAAACAGAGGACTTTTTGCGGCTTGCTCCGAAGAACCGCAGCGGTTTGGGCCAGCGTGGCAGAAAGGGTTGGCCGTTTTGTCCACGTCTGGGGCTGGGTGGTCGTCAAACCATCGCCGCTTTCCCAGTTCACAACTTCAAGTCTTGGGTCAGCTGCGTGATTGTAAGGTTTACCAAGCTCAAAAGGGTAGTGATGGGAGAAACGAAGCTTTTCAAAGCTTTGAACCGATTGCTTGGCAAAATGATTCAATGTTTCGAAGCGTTCGGAACGCCACACGCTGGTGACCCCTGCTGGTCAGGTTGGAAATGCAACAGATTGGAAATGCAAGAAAAACTCAGGCCAAACATGCATAAAACAACCTTTTACAAAGCCATTGCAAAGGCTTCCTTGAAAGTAAAATCTTTCAAATGCAATTAGCTAACCATCATCAGGTGAGTCTTGAACGGCGGGTTGGCTTTATCAGCAGCTTCCACGGTAAAGCCTGAGCTCATGCAAGGTGTTTGGCCGTGATAAAGAAGAAGGCCTCCCCGTCGGGGAATCGAACCCCGGTCTTCCGCGTGACAGGCGGAGATACTGTCCACTATACTAACGAGGACTGGTCGTTACAGCTGGGTCCCTGAGCAGTACGGCACTGTATGCTCAACCGTTGAGAAGTCACTTAATACTGGATATGCTTTCCATTATGGGAGTTATTATTATTTAAGCCTTTTACTTTGGCCAAGGGGGGCAGGAAGAGGAGCTCATCCTGTCCTATGGAGGAATCCACCTGCAATCCAAGGAGATGAAGGGTTTGTTCATTTAGCTTCCAGGGAGTTCATAAAAATCTCATGCGAATACTACCACTGGTCTTCATCAACATACTATCAGTGACATCCTCTTAGACAGGGTTTGCGGTCATCTGGTGATGGGGCAGATTCTTATTACATTTGCTCCTTCCTCTAATGGAAATGGCTGTATTATTGTTTTGTTTTTTTAAAAAAAGGAAAAAAAAGCTGGCTGGGAGGAGCCTGCACCAGACATTACCCTTGCTGAGCATGGTGGCATGTGCGTGGGAGCACATTGTCCCAACGTCTCATGGGCATAGCTTGAGTTTCTCTTCATTCACGCATAAATCTTTCGCCTTTTACTAAAGATTTCCGTGGAGGGGAACTTTTGCGAGTTTCTGCTATTTTTGGATGCTCTGCTCACAGCAGAGCTACCTGCGTTTGTTCAAAAACAGAGGACTTTTTGCGGCTTGCTCCGAAGAACCGCAGCGGTTTGGGCCAGCGTGGCAGAAAGGGTTGGCCGTTTTGTCCACGTCTGGGGCTGGGTGGTCGTCAAACCATCGCCGCTTTCCCAGTTCACAACTTCAAGTCTTGGGTCAGCTGCGTGATTGTAAGGTTTACCAAGCTCAAAAGGGTAGTGATGGGAGAAACGAAGCTTTTCAAAGCTTTGAACCGATTGCTTGGCAAAATGATTCAATGTTTCGAAGCGTTCGGAACGCCACACGCTGGTGACCCCTGCTGGTCAGGTTGGAAATGCAACAGATTGGAAATGCAAGAAAAACTCAGGCCAAACATGCATAAAACAACCTTTTACAAAGCCATTGCAAAGGCTTCCTTGAAAGTAAAATCTTTCAAATGCAATTAGCTAACCATCATCAGGTGAGTCTTGAACGGCGGGTTGGCTTTATCAGCAGCTTCCACGGTAAAGCCTGAGCTCATGCAAGGTGTTTGGCCGTGATAAAGAAGAAGGCCTCCCCGTCGGGGAATCGAACCCCGGTCTTCCGCGTGACAGGCGGAGATACTGTCCACTATACTAACGAGGACTGGTCGTTACAGCTGGGTCCCTGAGCAGTACGGCACTGTATGCTCAACCGTTGAGAAGTCACTTAATACTGGATATGCTTTCCATTATGGGAGTTATTATTATTTAAGCCTTTTACTTTGGCCAAGGGGGGCAGGAAGAGGAGCTCACCCTGTCCTATGGAGGAATCCACCTGCAATCCAAGGAGATGAAGGGTTTGTTCATTTAGCTTCCAGGGAGTTCATAAAAATCTCATGCGAATACTACCACTGGTCTTCATCAACATACTATCAGTGACATCCTCTTAGACAGGGTTTGCGGTCATCTGGTGATGGGGCAGATTCTTATTACATTTGCTCCTTCCTCTAATGGAAATGGCTGTATTATTGTTTTGTTTTTTTTAAAAAAGGAAAAAAAAGCTGGCTGGGAGGAGCCTGCACCAGACATTACCCTTGCTGAGCATGGTGGCATGTGCGTGGGAGCACATTGTCCCAACGTCTCATGGGCATAGCTCGAGTTTCTCTTCATTCACGCATAAATCTTTCGCCTTTTACTAAAGATTTCCGTGGAGGGGAACATTTGCGAGTTTCTGCTATTTTTGGATGCTCTGCTCACAGCAGAGCTACCTGCGTTTGTTCAAAAACAGAGGACTTTTTGCGGCTTGCTCCGAAGAACCGCAGCGGTTTGGGCCAGCGTGGCAGAAAGGGTTGGCCGTTTTGTCCACGTCTGGGGCTGGGTGGTCGTCAAACCATCGCCGCTTTCCCAGTTCACAACTTCAAGTCTTGGGTCAGCTGCGTGATTGTAAGGTTTACCAAGCTCAAAAGGGTAGTGATGGGAGAAACGAAGCTTTTCAAAGCTTTGAACCGATTGCTTGGCAAAATGATTCAATGTTTCGAAGCGTTCGGAACGCCACACGCTGGTGACCCCTGCTGGTCAGGTTGGAAATGCAACAGATTGGAAATGCAACAAAAACTCAGGCCAAACATGCATAAAACAACCTTTTACAAAGCCATTGCAAAGGCTTCCTTGAAAGTAAAATCTTTCAAATGCAATTAGCTAACCATCATCAGGTGAGTCTTGAACGGCGGGTTGGCTTTATCAGCAGCTTCCACGGTAAAGCCTGAGCTCATGCAAGGTGTTTGGCCGTGATAAAGAAGAAGGCCTCCCCGTCGGGGAATCGAACCCCGGTCTTCCGCGTGACAGGCGGAGATACTGTCCACTATACTAACGAGGACTGGTCGTTACAGCTGGGTCCCTGAGCAGTACGGCACTGTATGCTCAACCGTTGAGAAGTCACTTAATACTGGATATGCTTTCCATTATGGGAGTTATTATTATTTAAGCCTTTTACTTTGGCCAAGGGGGGCAGGAAGAGGAGCTCACCCTGTCCTATGGAGGAATCCACCTGCAATCCAAGGAGATGAAGGGTTTGTTCATTTAGCTTCCAGGGAGTTCATAAAAATCTCATGCGAATACTACCACTGGTCTTCATCAACATACTATCAGTGACATCCTCTTAGACAGGGTTTGCGGTCATCTGGTGATGGGGCAGATTCTTATTACATTTGCTCCTTCCTCTAATGGAAATGGCTGTATTATTGTTTTGTTTTTTTAAAAAAAGGAAAAAAAAGCTGGCTGGGAGGAGCCCGCACCAGACATTACCCTTGCTGAGCATGGTGGCATGTGCATGGGAGCACATTGTCCCAACGTCTCATGGGCATAGCTCGAGTTTCTCTTCATTCACGCATAAATCTTTCGCCTTTTACTAAAGATTTCCGTGGAGGGGAACATTTGCGAGTTTCTGCTATTTTTGGATGCTCTGCTCACAGCAGAGCTACCTGCGTTTGTTCAAAAACAGAGGACTTTTTGCGGCTTGCTCCGAAGAACCGCAGCGGTTTGGGCCAGCGTGGCAGAAAGGGTTGGCCGTTTTGTCCACGTCTGGGGCTGGGTGGTCGTCAAACCATCGCCGCTTTCCCAGTTCACAACTTCAAGTCTTGGGTCAGCTGCGTGATTGTAAGGTTTACCAAGCTCAAAAGGGTAGTGATGGGAGAAACGAAGCTTTTCAAAGCTTTGAACCGATTGCTTGGCAAAATGATTCAATGTTTCGAAGCGTTCGGAACGCCACACGCTGGTGACCCCTGCTGGTCAGGTTGGAAATGCAACAGATTGGAAATGCAACAAAAACTCAGGCCAAACATGCATAAAACAACCTTTTACAAAGCCATTGCAAAGGCTTCCTTGAAAGTAAAATCTTTCAAATGCAATTAGCTAACCATCATCAGGTGAGTCTTGAACGGCGGGTTGGCTTTATCAGCAGCTTCCACGGTAAAGCCTGAGCTCATGCAAGGTGTTTGGCCGTGATAAAGAAGAAGGCCTCCCCGTCGGGGAATCGAACACCGGTCTTCCGCGTGACAGGCGGAGATACTGTCCACTATACTAACGAGGACTGGTCGTTACAGCTGGGTCCCTGAGCAGTACGGCACTGTATGCTCAACCGTTGAGAAGTCACTTAATACTGGATATGCTTTCCATTATGGGAGTTATTATTATTTAAGCCTTTTACTTTGGCCAAGGGGGGCAGGAAGAGGAGCTCACCCTGTCCTATGGAGGAATCCACCTGCAATCCAAGGAGATGAAGGGTTTGTTCATTTAGCTTCCAGGGAGTTCATAAAAATCTCATGCGAATACTACCACTGGTCTTCATCAACATACTATCAGTGACATCCTCTTAGACAGGGTTTGCGGTCATCTGGTGATGGAGCAGATTCTTATTACATCTGCTCCTTCCTCTAATGGAAATGGCTGTATTATTGTTTTGTTTTTTTTTAAAAAGGAAAAAAAAGCTGGCTGGGAGGAGCCTGCACCAGACATTACCCTTGCTGAGCATGGTGGCATGTGCGTGGGAGCACATTGTCCCAACGTCTCATGGGCATAGCTCGAGTTTCTCTTCATTCACGCATAAATCTTTCGCCTTTTACTAAAGATTTCCGTGGAGGGGAACATTTGCGAGTTTCTGCTATTTTTGGATGCTCTGCTCACAGCAGAGCTACCTGCGTTTGTTCAAAAACAGAGGACTTTTTGCGGCTTGCTCCGAAGAACCGCAGCGGTTTGGGCCAGCGTGGCAGAAAGGGTTGGCCGTTTTGTCCACGGCTGGGTGGTCGTCAAACCATCGCCGCTTTCCCAGTTCACAACTTCAAGTCTTGGGTCAGCTGCGTGATTGTAAGGTTTACCAAGCGCAAAAGGGTAGTGATGGGAGAAACGAAGCTTTTCAAAGCTTTGAACCGATTGCTTGGCAAAATGATTCAATGTTTCGAAGCGTTCGGAACGCCACACGCTGGTGACCCCTGCTGGTCAGGTTGGAAATGCAACAGATTGGAAATGCAACAAAAACTCAGGCCAAACATGCATAAAACAACCTTTTACAAAGCCATTGCAAAGGCTTCCTTGAAAGTAAAATCTTTCAAATGCAATTAGCTAACCATCATCAGGTGAGTCTTGAACGGCGGGTTGGCTTTATCAGCAGCTTCCACGGTAAAGCCTGAGCTCATGCAAGGTGTTTGGCCGTGATAAAGAAGAAGGCCTCCCCGTCGGGGAATCGAACCCCGGTCTTCCGCGTGACAGGCGGAGATACTGTCCACTATACTAACGAGGACTGGTCGTTACAGCTGGGTCCCTGAGCAGTACGGCACTGTATGCTCAACCGTTGAGAAGTCACTTAATACTGGATATGCTTTCCATTATGGGAGTTATTATTATTTAAGCCTTTTACTTTGGCCAAGGGGGGCAGGAAGAGGAGCTCACCCTGTCCTATGGAGGAATCCACCTGCAATCCAAGGAGATGAAGGGTTTGTTCATTTAGCTTCCAGGGAGTTCATAAAAATCTCATGCGAATACTACCACTGGTCTTCATCAACATACTATCAGTGACATCCTCTTAGACAGGGTTTGCGGTCATCTGGTGATGGGGCAGATTCTTATTACATTTGCTCCTTCCTCTAATGGAAATGGCTGTATTATTGTTTTGTTTTTTTTTAAAAAGGAAAAAAAAGCTGGCTGGGAGGAGCCTGCACCAGACATTACCCTTGCTGAGCATGGTGGCATGTGCGTGGGAGCACATTGTCCCAACGTCTCATGGGCATAGCTCGAGTTTCTCTTCATTCACGCATAAATCTTTCGCCTTTTACTAAAGATTTCCGTGGAGGGGAACATTTGCGAGTTTCTGCTATTTTTGGATGCTCTGCTCACAGCAGAGCTACCTGCGTTTGTTCAAAAACAGAGGACTTTTTGCGGCTTGCTCCGAAGAACCGCAGCGGTTTGGGCCAGCGTGGCAGAAAGGGTTGGCCGTTTTGTCCACGTCTGGGGCTGGGTGGTCGTCAAACCATCGCCGCTTTCCCAGTTCACAACTTCAAGTCTTGGGTCAGCTGCGTGATTGTAAGGTTTACCAAGCTCAAAAGGGTAGTGATGGGAGAAACGAAGCTTTTCAAAGCTTTGAACCGATTGCTTGGCAAAATGATTCAATGTTTCGAAGCGTTCGGAACGCCACACGCTGGTGACCCCTGCTGGTCAGGTTGGAAATGCAACAGATTGGAAATGCAACAAAAACTCAGGCCAAACATGCATAAAACAACCTTTTACAAAGCCATTGCAAAGGCTTCCTTGAAAGTAAAATCTTTCAAATGCAATTAGCTAACCATCATCAGGTGAGTCTTGAACGGCGGGTTGGCTTTATCAGCAGCTTCCACGGTAAAGCCTGAGCTCATGCAAGGTGTTTGGCCGTGATAAAGAAGAAGGCCTCCCCGTCGGGGAATCGAACCCCGGTCTTCCGCGTGACAGGCGGAGATACTGTCCACTATACTAACGAGGACTGGTCGTTACAGCTGGGTCCCTGAGCAGTACGGCACTGTATGCTCAACCGTTGAGAAGTCACTTAATACTGGATATGCTTTCCATTATGGGAGTTATTATTATTTAAGCCTTTTACTTTGGCCAAGGGGGGCAGGAAGAGGAGCTCATCCTGTCCTATGGAGGAATCCACCTGCAATCCAAGGAGATGAAGGGTTTGTTCATTTAGCTTCCAGGGAGTTCATAAAAATCTCATGCGAATACTACCACTGGTCTTCATCAACATACTATCAGTGACATCCTCTTAGACAGGGTTTGCGGTCATCTGGTGATGGGGCAGATTCTTATTACATTTGCTCCTTCCTCTAATGGAAATGGCTGTATTATTGTTTTGTTTTTTTAAAAAAAGGAAAAAAAAGCTGGCTGGGAGGAGCCTGCACCAGACATTACCCTTGCTGAGCATGGTGGCATGTGCGTGGGAGCACATTGTCCCAACGTCTCATGGGCATAGCTTGAGTTTCTCTTCATTCACGCATAAATCTTTCGCCTTTTACTAAAGATTTCCGTGGAGGGGAACTTTTGCGAGTTTCTGCTATTTTTGGATGCTCTGCTCACAGCAGAGCTACCTGCGTTTGTTCAAAAACAGAGGACTTTTTGCGGCTTGCTCCGAAGAACCGCAGCGGTTTGGGCCAGCGTGGCAGAAAGGGTTGGCCGTTTTGTCCACGTCTGGGGCTGGGTGGTCGTCAAACCATCGCCGCTTTCCCAGTTCACAACTTCAAGTCTTGGGTCAGCTGCGTGATTGTAAGGTTTACCAAGCTCAAAAGGGTAGTGATGGGAGAAACGAAGCTTTTCAAAGCTTTGAACCGATTGCTTGGCAAAATGATTCAATGTTTCGAAGCGTTCGGAACGCCACACGCTGGTGACCCCTGCTGGTCAGGTTGGAAATGCAACAGATTGGAAATGCAACAAAAACTCAGGCCAAACATGCATAAAACAACCTTTTACAAAGCCATTGCAAAGGCTTCCTTGAAAGTAAAATCTTTCAAATGCAATTAGCTAACCATCATCAGGTGAGTCTTGAACGGCGGGTTGGCTTTATCAGCAGCTTCCACGGTAAAGCCTGAGCTCATGCAAGGTGTTTGGCCGTGATAAAGAAGAAGGCCTCCCCGTCGGGGAATCGAACCCCGGTCTTCCGCGTGACAGGCGGAGATACTGTCCACTATACTAACGAGGACTGGTCGTTACAGCTGGGTCCCTGAGCAGTACGGCACTGTATGCTCAACCGTTGAGAAGTCACTTAATACTGGATATGCTTTCCATTATGGGAGTTATTATTATTTAAGCCTTTTACTTTGGCCAAGGGGGGCAGGAAGAGGAGCTCACCCTGTCCTATGGAGGAATCCACCTGCAATCCAAGGAGATGAAGGGTTTGTTCATTTAGCTTCCAGGGAGTTCATAAAAATCTCATGCGAATACTACCAGTGGTCTTCATCAACATACTATCAGTGACATCCTCTTAGACAGGGTTTGCGGTCATCTGGTGATGGGGCAGATTCTTATTACATTTGCTCCTTCCTCTAATGGAAATGGCTGTATTATTGTTTTGTTTTTTTTAAAAAAGGAAAAAAAAGCTGGCTGGGAGGAGCCTGCACCAGACATTACCCTTGCTGAGCATGGTGGCATGTGCGTGGGAGCACATTGTCCCAACGTCTCATGGGCATAGCTCGAGTTTCTCTTCATTCACGCATAAATCTTTCGCCTTTTACTAAAGATTTCCGTGGAGGGGAACATTTGCGAGTTTCTGCTATTTTTGGATGCTCTGCTCACAGCAGAGCTACCTGCGTTTGTTCAAAAACAGAGGACTTTTTGCGGCTTGCTCCGAAGAACTGCAGCGGTTTGGGCCAGCGTGGCAGAAAGGGTTGGCCATTTTGTCCACGTCTGGGGCTGGGTGGTCGTCAAACCATCGCCGCTTTCCCAGTTCACAACTTCAAGTCTTGGGTCAGCTGCGTGATTGTAAGGTTTACCAAGCTCAAAAGGGTAGTGATGGGAGAAACGAAGCTTTTCAAAGCTTTGAACCGATTGCTTGGCAAAATGATTCAATGTTTCGAAGCGTTCGGAACGCCACACGCTGGTGACCCCTGCTGGTCAGGTTGGAAATGCAACAGATTGGAAATGCAACAAAAACTCAGGCCAAACATGCATAAAACAACCTTTTACAAAGCCATTGCAAAGGCTTCCTTGAAAGTAAAATCTTTCAAATGCAATTAGCTAACCATCATCAGGTGAGTCTTGAACGGCGGGTTGGCTTTATCAGCAGCTTCCACGGTAAAGCCTGAGCTCATGCAAGGTGTTTGGCCGTGATAAAGAAGAAGGCCTCCCCGTCGGGGAATCGAACCCCGGTCTTCCGCGTGACAGGCGGAGATACTGTCCACTATACTAACGAGGACTGGTCGTTACAGCTGGGTCCCTGAGCAGTACGGCACTGTATGCTCAACCGTTGAGAAGTCACTTAATACTGGATATGCTTTCCATTATGGGAGTTATTATTATTTAAGCCTTTTACTTTGGCCAAGGGGGGCAGGAAGAGGAGCTCACCCTGTCCTATGGAGGAATCCACCTGCAATCCAAGGAGATGAAGGGTTTGTTCATTTAGCTTCCAGGGAGTTCATAAAAATCTCATGCGAATACTACCACTGGTCTTCATCAACATACTATCAGTGACATCCTCTTAGACAGGGTTTGCGGTCATCTGGTGATGGGGCAGATTCTTATTACATTTGCTCCTTCCTCTAATGGAAATGGCTGTATTATTGTTTTGTTTTTTTAAAAAAAGGAAAAAAAAGCTGGCTGGGAGGAGCCCGCACCAGACATTACCCTTGCTGAGCATGGTGGCATGTGCATGGGAGCACATTGTCCCAACGTCTCATGGGCATAGCTCGAGTTTCTCTTCATTCACGCATAAATCTTTCGCCTTTTACTAAAGATTTCCGTGGAGGGGAACATTTGCGAGTTTCTGCTATTTTTGGATGCTCTGCTCACAGCAGAGCTACCTGCGTTTGTTCAAAAACAGAGGACTTTTTGCGGCTTGCTCCGAAGAACCGCAGCGGTTTGGGCCAGCGTGGCAGAAAGGGTTGGCCGTTTTGTCCACGTCTGGGGCTGGGTGGTCGTCAAACCATCGCCGCTTTCCCAGTTCACAACTTCAAGTCTTGGGTCAGCTGCGTGATTGTAAGGTTTACCAAGCTCAAAAGGGTAGTGATGGGAGAAACGAAGCTTTTCAAAGCTTTGAACCGATTGCTTGGCAAAATGATTCAATGTTTCGAAGCGTTCGGAACGCCACACGCTGGTGACCCCTGCTGGTCAGGTTGGAAATGCAACAGATTGGAAATGCAACAAAAACTCAGGCCAAACATGCATAAAACAACCTTTTACAAAGCCATTGCAAAGGCTTCCTTGAAAGTAAAATCTTTCAAATGCAATTAGCTAACCATCATCAGGTGAGTCTTGAACGGCGGGTTGGCTTTATCAGCAGCTTCCACGGTAAAGCCTGAGCTCATGCAAGGTGTTTGGCCGTGATAAAGAAGAAGGCCTCCCCGTCGGGGAATCGAACCCCGGTCTTCCGCGTGACAGGCGGAGATACTGTCCACTATACTAACGAGGACTGGTCGTTACAGCTGGGTCCCTGAGCAGTACGGCACTGTATGCTCAACCGTTGAGAAGTCACTTAATACTGGATATGCTTTCCATTATGGGAGTTATTATTATTTAAGCCTTTTACTTTGGCCAAGGGGGGCAGGAAGAGGAGCTCACCCTGTCCTATGGAGGAATCCACCTGCAATCCAAGGAGATGAAGGGTTTGTTCATTTAGCTTCCAGGGAGTTCATAAAAATCTCATGCGAATACTACCACTGGTCTTCATCAACATACTATCAGTGACATCCTCTTAGACAGGGTTTGCGGTCATCTGGTGATGGAGCAGATTCTTATTACATCTGCTCCTTCCTCTAATGGAAATGGCTGTATTATTGTTTTGTTTTTTTTTAAAAAGGAAAAAAAAGCTGGCTGGGAGGAGCCTGCACCAGACATTACCCTTGCTGAGCATGGTGGCATGTGCGTGGGAGCACATTGTCCCAACGTCTCATGGGCATAGCTCGAGTTTCTCTTCATTCACGCATAAATCTTTCGCCTTTTACTAAAGATTTCCGTGGAGGGGAACATTTGCGAGTTTCTGCTATTTTTGGATGCTCTGCTCACAGCAGAGCTACCTGCGTTTGTTCAAAAACAGAGGACTTTTTGCGGCTTGCTCCGAAGAACCGCAGCGGTTTGGGCCAGCGTGGCAGAAAGGGTTGGCCGTTTTGTCCACGGCTGGGTGGTCGTCAAACCATCGCCGCTTTCCCAGTTCACAACTTCAAGTCTTGGGTCAGCTGCGTGATTGTAAGGTTTACCAAGCGCAAAAGGGTAGTGATGGGAGAAACGAAGCTTTTCAAAGCTTTGAACCGATTGCTTGGCAAAATGATTCAATGTTTCGAAGCGTTCGGAACGCCACACGCTGGTGACCCCTGCTGGTCAGGTTGGAAATGCAACAGATTGGAAATGCAACAAAAACTCAGGCCAAACATGCATAAAACAACCTTTTACAAAGCCATTGCAAAGGCTTCCTTGAAAGTAAAATCTTTCAAATGCAATTAGCTAACCATCATCAGGTGAGTCTTGAACGGCGGGTTGGCTTTATCAGCAGCTTCCACGGTAAAGCCTGAGCTCATGCAAGGTGTTTGGCCGTGATAAAGAAGAAGGCCTCCCCGTCGGGGAATCGAACCCCGGTCTTCCGCGTGACAGGCGGAGATACTGTCCACTATACTAACGAGGACTGGTCGTTACAGCTGGGTCCCTGAGCAGTACGGCACTGTATGCTCAACCGTTGAGAAGTCACTTAATACTGGATATGCTTTCCATTATGGGAGTTATTATTATTTAAGCCTTTTACTTTGGCCAAGGGGGGCAGGAAGAGGAGCTCACCCTGTCCTATGGAGGAATCCACCTGCAATCCAAGGAGATGAAGGGTTTGTTCATTTAGCTTCCAGGGAGTTCATAAAAATCTCATGCGAATACTACCACTGGTCTTATCAACATACTATCGGCTTCAGTGACATCCTCTTAGACAGGGTTTGCGGTCATCTGGTGATGGGGCAGATTCTTATTACATTTGCTCCTTCCTCTAATGGAAATGGCTGTATTATTGTTTTGTTTTTTTTTAAAAAGGAAAAAAAAGCTGGCTGGGAGGAGCCTGCACCAGACATTACCCTTGCTGAGCATGGTGGCATGTGCGTGGGAGCACATTGTCCCAACGTCTCATGGGCATAGCTCGAGTTTCTCTTCATTCACGCATAAATCTTTCGCCTTTTACTAAAGATTTCCGTGGAGGGGAACATTTGCGAGTTTCTGCTATTTTTGGATGCTCTGCTCACAGCAGAGCTACCTGCGTTTGTTCAAAAACAGAGGACTTTTTGCGGCTTGCTCCGAAGAACCGCAGCGGTTTGGGCCAGCGTGGCAGAAAGGGTTGGCCGTTTTGTCCACGTCTGGGGCTGGGTGGTCGTCAAACCATCGCCGCTTTCCCAGTTCACAACTTCAAGTCTTGGGTCAGCTGCGTGATTGTAAGGTTTACCAAGCTCAAAAGGGTAGTGATGGGAGAAACAAAGCTTTTCAAAGCTTTGAACCGATTGCTTGGCAAAATGATTCAATGTTTCGAAGCGTTCGGAACGCCACACGCTGGTGACCCCTGCTGGTCAGGTTGGAAATGCAACAGATTGGAAATGCAACAAAAACTCAGGCCAAACATGCATAAAACAACCTTTTACAAAGCCATTGCAAAGGCTTCCTTGAAAGTAAAATCTTTCAAATGCAATTAGCTAACCATCATCAGGTGAGTCTTGAACGGCAGGTTGGCTTTATCAGCAGCTTCCACGGTAAAGCCTGAGCTCATGCAAGGTGTTTGGCCGTGATAAAGAAGAAGGCCTCCCCGTCGGGGAATCGAACCCCGGTCTTCCGCGTGACAGGGGGAGATACTGTCCACTATACTAACGAGGACTGGTCGTTACAGCTGGGTCCCTGAGCAGTACGGCACTGTATGCTCAACCGTTGAGAAGTCACTTAATACTGGATATGCTTTCCATTATGGGAGTTATTATTATTTAAGCCTTTTACTTTGGCCAAGGGGGGCAGGAAGAGTAGCTCACCCTGTCCTATGGAGGAATCCACCTGCAATCCAAGGAGATGAAGGGTTTGTTCATTTAGCTTCCAGGGAGTTCATAAAAATCTCATGCGAATACTACCACTGGTCTTCATCAACATACTATCAGTGACATCCTCTTAGACAGGGTTTGCGGTCATCTGGTGATGGGGCAGATTCTTATTACATCTGCTCCTTCCTCTAATGGAAATGGCTGTATTATTGTTTTGTTTTTTTTAAAAAAGGAAAAAAAAGCTGGCTGGGAGGAGCCTGCACCAGACATTACCCTTGCTGAGCATGGTGGCATGTGCGTGGGAGCACATTGTCCCAACGTCTCATGGGCATAGCTCGAGTTTCTCTTCATTCACGCATAAATCTTTCGCCTTTTACTAAAGATTTCCGTGGAGGGGAACATTTGCGAGTTTCTGCTATTTTTGGATGCTCTGCTCACAGCAGAGCTACCTGCGTTTGTTCAAAAACAGAGGACTTTTTGCGGCTTGCTCCGAAGAACCGCAGCGGTTTGGGCCAGCGTGGCAGAAAGGGTTGGCCGTTTTGTCCACGTCTGGGGCTGGGTGGTCGTCAAACCATCGCCGCTTTCCCAGTTCACAACTTCAAGTCTTGGGTCAGCTGCGTGATTGTAAGGTTTACCAAGCTCAAAAGGGTAGTGATGGGAGAAACGAAGCTTTTCAAAGCTTTGAACCGATTGCTTGGCAAAATGATTCAATGTTTCGAAGCGTTCGGAACGCCACACGCTGGTGACCCCTGCTGGTCAGGTTGGAAATGCAACAGATTGGAAATGCAACAAAAACTCAGGCCAAACATGCATAAAACAACCTTTTACAAAGCCATTGCAAAGGCTTCCTTGAAAGTAAAATCTTTCAAATGCAATTAGCTAACCATCATCAGGTGAGTCTTGAACGGCGGGTTGGCTTTATCAGCAGCTTCCACGGTAAAGCCTGAGCTCATGCAAGGTGTTTGGCCGTGATAAAGAAGAAGGCCTCCCCGTCGGGGAATCGAACCCCGGTCTTCCGCGTGACAGGCAGAGATACTGTCCACTATACTAACGAGGACTGGTCGTTACAGCTGGGTCCCTGAGCAGTACGGCACTGTATGCTCAACCGTTGAGAAGTCACTTAATACTGGATATGCTTTCCATTATGGGAGTTATTATTATTTAAGCCTTTTACTTTGGCCAAGGGGGGCAGGAAGAGGAGCTCACCCTGTCCTATGGAGGAATCCACCTGCAATCCAAGGAGATGAAGGGTTTGTTCATTTAGCTTCCAGGGAGTTCATAAAAATCTCATGCGAATACTACCACTGGTCTTCATCAACATACTATCAGTGACATCCTCTTAGACAGGGTTTGCGGTCATCTGGTGATGGGGCAGATTCTTATTACATTTGCTCCTTCCTCTAATGGAAATGGCTGTATTATTGTTTTGTTTTTTTTAAAAAAGGAAAAAAAAGCTGGCTGGGAGGAGCCCGCACCAGACATTACCCTTGCTGAGCATGGTGGCATGTGCATGGGAGCACATTGTCCCAACGTCTCATGGGCATAGCTCGAGTTTCTCTTCATTCACGCATAAATCTTTCGCCTTTTACTAAAGATTTCCGTGGAGGGGAACATTTGCGAGTTTCTGCTATTTTTGGATGCTCTGCTCACAGCAGAGCTACCTGCGTTTGTTCAAAAACAGAGGACTTTTTGCGGCTTGCTCCGAAGAACCGCAGCGGTTTGGGCCAGCGTGGCAGAAAGGGTTGGCCGTTTTGTCCACGTCTGGGGCTGGGTGGTCGTCAAACCATCGCCGCTTTCCCAGTTCACAACTTCAAGTCTTGGGTCAGCTGCGTGATTGTAAGGTTTACCAAGCTCAAAAGGGTAGTGATGGGAGAAACGAAGCTTTTCAAAGCTTTGAACCGATTGCTTGGCAAAATGATTCAATGTTTCGAAGCGTTCGGAACGCCACACGCTGGTGACCCCTGCTGGTCAGGTTGGAAATGCAACAGATTGGAAATGCAACAAAAACTCAGGCCAAACATGCATAAAACAACCTTTTACAAAGCCATTGCAAAGGCTTCCTTGAAAGTAAAATCTTTCAAATGCAATTAGCTAACCATCATCAGGTGAGTCTTGAACGGCGGGTTGGCTTTATCAGCAGCTTCCACGGTAAAGCCTGAGCTCATGCAAGGTGTTTGGCCGTGATAAAGAAGAAGGCCTCCCCGTCGGGGAATCGAACACCGGTCTTCCGCGTGACAGGCGGAGATACTGTCCACTATACTAACGAGGACTGGTCGTTACAGCTGGGTCCCTGAGCAGTACGGCACTGTATGCTCAACCGTTGAGAAGTCACTTAATACTGGATATGCTTTCCATTATGGGAGTTATTATTATTTAAGCCTTTTACTTTGGCCAAGGGGGGCAGGAAGAGGAGCTCACCCTGTCCTATGGAGGAATCCACCTGCAATCCAAGGAGATGAAGGGTTTGTTCATTTAGCTTCCAGGGAGTTCATAAAAATCTCATGCGAATACTACCACTGGTCTTCATCAACATACTATCAGTGACATCCTCTTAGACAGGGTTTGCGGTCATCTGGTGATGGAGCAGATTCTTATTACATCTGCTCCTTCCTCTAATGGAAATGGCTGTATTATTGTTTTGTTTTTTTTAAAAAAGGAAAAAAAAGCTGGCTGGGAGGAGCCTGCACCAGACATTACCCTTGCTGAGCATGGTGGCATGTGCGTGGGAGCACATTGTCCCAACGTCTCATGGGCATAGCTCGAGTTTCTCTTCATTCACGCATAAATCTTTCGCCTTTTACTAAAGATTTCCGTGGAGGGGAACATTTGCGAGTTTCTGCTATTTTTGGATGCTCTGCTCACAGCAGAGCTACCTGCGTTTGTTCAAAAACAGAGGACTTTTTGCGGCTTGCTCCGAAGAACCGCAGCGGTTTGGGCCAGCGTGGCAGAAAGGGTTGGCCGTTTTGTCCACGTCTGGGGCTGGGTGGTCGTCAAACCATCGCCGCTTTCCCAGTTCACAACTTCAAGTCTTGGGTCAGCTGCGTGATTGTAAGGTTTACCAAGCTCAAAAGGGTAGTGATGGGAGAAACGAAGCTTTTCAAAGCTTTGAACCGATTGCTTGGCAAAATGATTCAATGTTTCGAAGCGTTCGGAACGCCACACGCTGGTGACCCCTGCTGGTCAGGTTGGAAATGCAACAGATTGGAAATGCAACAAAAACTCAGGCCAAACATGCATAAAACAACCTTTTACAAAGCCATTGCAAAGGCTTCCTTGAAAGTAAAATCTTTCAAATGCAATTAGCTAACCATCATCAGGTGAGTCTTGAACGGCGGGTTGGCTTTATCAGCAGCTTCCACGGTAAAGCCTGAGCTCATGCAAGGTGTTTGGCCGTGATAAAGAAGAAGGCCTCCCCGTCGGGGAATCGAACCCCGGTCTTCCGCGTGACAGGCGGAGATACTGTCCACTATACTAACGAGGACTGGTCGTTACAGCTGGGTCCCTGAGCAATACGGCACTGTATGCTCAACCGTTGAGAAGTCACTTAATACTGGATATGCTTTCCATTATGGGAGTTATTATTATTTAAGCCTTTTACTTTGGCCAAGGGGGGCAGGAAGAGGAGCTCACCCTGTCCTATGGAGGAATCCACCTGCAATCCAAGGAGATGAAGGGTTTGTTCATTTAGCTTCCAGGGAGTTCATAAAAATCTCATGCGAATACTACCACTGGTCTTCATCAACATACTATCAGTGACATCCTCTTAGACAGGGTTTGCGGTCATCTGGTGATGGGGCAGATTCTTATTACATTTGCTCCTTCCTCTAATGGAAATGGCTGTATTATTGTTTTGTTTTTTTTTAAAAAGGAAAAAAAAGCTGGCTGGGAGGAGCCTGCACCAGACATTACCCTTGCTGAGCATGGTGGCATGTGCGTGGGAGCACATTGTCCCAACGTCTCATGGGCATAGCTCGAGTTTCTCTTCATTCACGCATAAATCTTTCGCCTTTTACTAAAGATTTCCGTGGAGGGGAACATTTGCGAGTTTCTGCTATTTTTGGATGCTCTGCTCACAGCAGAGCTACCTGCGTTTGTTCAAAAACAGAGGACTTTTTGCGGCTTGCTCCGAAGAACCGCAGCGGTTTGGGCCAGCGTGGCAGAAAGGGTTGGCCGTTTTGTCCACGTCTGGGGCTGGGTGGTCGTCAAACCATCGCCGCTTTCCCAGTTCACAACTTCAAGTCTTGGGTCAGCTGCGTGATTGTAAGGTTTACCAAGCTCAAAAGGGTAGTGATGGGAGAAACGAAGCTTTTCAAAGCTTTGAACCGATTGCTTGGCAAAATGATTCAATGTTTCGAAGCGTTCGGAACGCCACACGCTGGTGACCCCTGCTGGTCAGGTTGGAAATGCAACAGATTGGAAATGCAACAAAAACTCAGGCCAAACATGCATAAAACAACCTTTTACAAAGCCATTGCAAAGGCTTCCTTGAAAGTAAAATCTTTCAAATGCAATTAGCTAACCATCATCAGGTGAGTCTTGAACGGCGGGTTGGCTTTATCAGCAGCTTCCACGGTAAAGCCTGAGCTCATGCAAGGTGTTTGGCCGTGATAAAGAAGAAGGCCTCCCCGTCGGGGAATCGAACCCCGGTCTTCCGCGTGACAGGCGGAGATACTGTCCACTATACTAACGAGGACTGGTCGTTACAGCTGGGTCCCTGAGCAGTACGGCACTGTATGCTCAACCGTTGAGAAGTCACTTAATACTGGATATGCTTTCCATTATGGGAGTTATTATTATTTAAGCCTTTTACTTTGGCCAAGGGGGGCAGGAAGAGGAGCTCACCCTGTCCTATGGAGGAATCCACCTGCAATCCAAGGAGATGAAGGGTTTGTTCATTTAGCTTCCAGGGAGTTCATAAAAATCTCATGCGAATACTACCACTGGTCTTCATCAACATACTATCAGTGACATCCTCTTAGACAGGGTTTGCGGTCATCTGGTGATGGGGCAGATTCTTATTACATTTGCTCCTTCCTCTAATGGAAATGGCTGTATTATTGTTTTGTTTTTTTTTAAAAAGGAAAAAAAAGCTGGCTGGGAGGAGCCTGCACCAGACATTACCCTTGCTGAGCATGGTGGCATGTGCGTGGGAGCACATTGTCCCAACGTCTCATGGGCATAGCTCGAGTTTCTCTTCATTCACGCATAAATCTTTCGCCTTTTACTAAAGATTTCCGTGGAGGGGAACATTTGCGAGTTTCTGCTATTTTTGGATGCTCTGCTCACAGCAGAGCTACCTGCGTTTGTTCAAAAACAGAGGACTTTTTGCGGCTTGCTCCGAAGAACCGCAGCGGTTTGGGCCAGCGTGGCAGAAAGGGTTGGCCGTTTTGTCCACGTCTGGGGCTGGGTGGTCGTCAAACCATCGCCGCTTTCCCAGTTCACAACTTCAAGTCTTGGGTCAGCTGCGTGATTGTAAGGTTTACCAAGCTCAAAAGGGTAGTGATGGGAGAAACGAAGCTTTTCAAAGCTTTGAACCGATTGCTTGGCAAAATGATTCAATGTTTCGAAGCGTTCGGAACGCCACACGCTGGTGACCCCTGCTGGTCAGGTTGGAAATGCAACAGATTGGAAATGCAACAAAAACTCAGGCCAAACATGCATAAAACAACCTTTTACAAAGCCATTGCAAAGGCTTCCTTGAAAGTAAAATGTTTCAAATGCAATTAGCTAACCATCATCAGGTGAGTCTTGAACGGCGGGTTGGCTTTATCAGCAGCTTCCACGGTAAAGCCTGAGCTCATGCAAGGTGTTTGGCCGTGATAAAGAAGAAGGCCTCCCCGTCGGGGAATCGAACCCCGGTCTTCCGCGTGACAGGCGGAGATACTGTCCACTATACTAACGAGGACTGGTCGTTACAGCTGGGTCCCTGAGCAGTACGGCACTGTATGCTCAACCGTTGAGAAGTCACTTAATACTGGATATGCTTTCCATTATGGGAGTTATTATTATTTAAGCCTTTTACTTTGGCCAAGGGGGGCAGGAAGAGGAGCTCACCCTGTCCTATGGAGGAATCCACCTGCAATCCAAGGAGATGAAGGGTTTGTTCATTTAGCTTCCAGGGAGTTCATAAAAATCTCATGCGAATACTACCACTGGTCTTCATCAACATACTATCAGTGACATCCTCTTAGACAGGGTTTGCGGTCATCTGGTGATGGGGCAGATTCTTATTACATTTGCTCCTTCCTCTAATGGAAATGGCTGTATTATTGTTTTGTTTTTTTAAAAAAGGAAAAAAAAGCTGGCTGGGAGGAGCCTGCACCAGACATTACCCTTGCTGAGCATGGTGGCATGTGCGTGGGAGCACATTGTCCCAACGTCTCATGGGCATAGCTCGAGTTTCTCTTCATTCACGCATAAATCTTTCGCCTTTTACTAAAGATTTCCGTGGAGGGGAACATTTGCGAGTTTCTGCTATTTTTGGATGCTCTGCTCACAGCAGAGCTACCTGCGTTTGTTCAAAAACAGAGGACTTTTTGCGGCTTGCTCCGAAGAACCGCAGCGGTTTGGGCCAGCGTGGCAGAAAGGGTTGGCCGTTTTGTCCACGTCTGGGGCTGGGTGGTCGTCAAACCATCGCCGCTTTCCCAGTTCACAACTTCAAGTCTTGGGTCAGCTGCGTGATTGTAAGGTTTACCAAGCTCAAAAGGGTAGTGATGGGAGAAACGAAGCTTTTCAAAGCTTTGAACCGATTGCTTGGCAAAATGATTCAATGTTTCGAAGCGTTCGGAACGCCACACGCTGGTGACCCCTGCTGGTCAGGTTGGAAATGCAACAGATTGGAAATGCAACAAAAACTCAGGCCAAACATGCATAAAACAACCTTTTACAAAGCCATTGCAAAGGCTTCCTTGAAAGTAAAATCTTTCAAATGCAATTAGCTAACCATCATCAGGTGAGTCTTGAACGGCGGGTTGGCTTTATCAGCAGCTTCCACGGTAAAGCCTGAGCTCATGCAAGGTGTTTGGCCGTGATAAAGAAGAAGGCCTCCCCGTCGGGGAATCGAACCCCGGTCTTCCGCGTGACAGGCAGAGATACTGTCCACTATACTAACGAGGACTGGTCGTTACAGCTGGGTCCCTGAGCAGTACGGCACTGTATGCTCAACCGTTGAGAAGTCACTTAATACTGGATATGCTTTCCATTATGGGAGTTATTATTATTTAAGCCTTTTACTTTGGCCAAGGGGGGCAGGAAGAGGAGCTCACCCTGTCCTATGGAGGAATCCACCTGCAATCCAAGGAGATGAAGGGTTTGTTCATTTAGCTTCCAGGGAGTTCATAAAAATCTCATGCGAATACTACCACTGGTCTTCATCAACATACTATCAGTGACATCCTCTTAGACAGGGTTTGCGGTCATCTGGTGATGGGGCAGATTCTTATTACATCTGCTCCTTCCTCTAATGGAAATGGCTGTATTATTGTTTTGTTTTTTTTAAAAAAGGAAAAAAAAGCTGGCTGGGAGGAGCCTGCACCAGACATTACCCTTGCTGAGCATGGTGGCATGTGCGTGGGAGCACATTGTCCCAACGTCTCATGGGCATAGCTCGAGTTTCTCTTCATTCACGCATAAATCTTTCGCCTTTTACTAAAGATTTCCGTGGAGGGGAACATTTGCGAGTTTCTGCTATTTTTGGATGCTCTGCTCACAGCAGAGCTACCTGCGTTTGTTCAAAAACAGAGGACTTTTTGCGGCTTGCTCCGAAGAACCGCAGCGGTTTGGGCCAGCGTGGCAGAAAGGGTTGGCCGTTTTGTCCACGTCTGGGGCTGGGTGGTCGTCAAACCATCGCCGCTTTCCCAGTTCACAACTTCAAGTCTTGGGTCAGCTGCGTGATTGTAAGGTTTACCAAGCTCAAAAGGGTAGTGATGGGAGAAACGAAGCTTTTCAAAGCTTTGAACCGATTGCTTGGCAAAATGATTCAATGTTTCGAAGCGTTCGGAACGCCACACGCTGGTGACCCCTGCTGGTCAGGTTGGAAATGCAACAGATTGGAAATGCAACAAAAACTCAGGCCAAACATGCATAAAACAACCTTTTACAAAGCCATTGCAAAGGCTTCCTTGAAAGTAAAATCTTTCAAATGCAATTAGCTAACCATCATCAGGTGAGTCTTGAACGGCGGGTTGGCTTTATCAGCAGCTTCCACGGTAAAGCCTGAGCTCATGCAAGGTGTTTGGCCGTGATAAAGAAGAAGGCCTCCCCGTCGGGGAATCGAACCCCGGTCTTCCGCGTGACAGGCAGAGATACTGTCCACTATACTAACGAGGACTGGTCGTTACAGCTGGGTCCCTGAGCAGTACGGCACTGTATGCTCAACCGTTGAGAAGTCACTTAATACTGGATATGCTTTCCATTATGGGAGTTATTATTATTTAAGCCTTTTACTTTGGCCAAGGGGGGCAGGAAGAGGAGCTCACCCTGTCCTATGGAGGAATCCACCTGCAATCCAAGGAGATGAAGGGTTTGTTCATTTAGCTTCCAGGGAGTTCATAAAAATCTCATGCGAATACTACCACTGGTCTTCATCAACATACTATCAGTGACATCCTCTTAGACAGGGTTTGCGGTCATCTGGTGATGGGGCAGATTCTTATTACATTTGCTCCTTCCTCTAATGGAAATGGCTGTATTATTGTTTTGTTTTTTTTAAAAAAGGAAAAAAAAGCTGGCTGGGAGGAGCCCGCACCAGACATTACCCTTGCTGAGCATGGTGGCATGTGCATGGGAGCACATTGTCCCAACGTCTCATGGGCATAGCTCGAGTTTCTCTTCATTCACGCATAAATCTTTCGCCTTTTACTAAAGATTTCCGTGGAGGGGAACATTTGCGAGTTTCTGCTATTTTTGGATGCTCTGCTCACAGCAGAGCTACCTGCGTTTGTTCAAAAACAGAGGACTTTTTGCGGCTTGCTCCGAAGAACCGCAGCGGTTTGGGCCAGCGTGGCAGAAAGGGTTGGCCGTTTTGTCCACGTCTGGGGCTGGGTGGTCGTCAAACCATCGCCGCTTTCCCAGTTCACAACTTCAAGTCTTGGGTCAGCTGCGTGATTGTAAGGTTTACCAAGCTCAAAAGGGTAGTGATGGGAGAAACGAAGCTTTTCAAAGCTTTGAACCGATTGCTTGGCAAAATGATTCAATGTTTCGAAGCGTTCGGAACGCCACACGCTGGTGACCCCTGCTGGTCAGGTTGGAAATGCAACAGATTGGAAATGCAACAAAAACTCAGGCCAAACATGCATAAAACAACCTTTTACAAAGCCATTGCAAAGGCTTCCTTGAAAGTAAAATCTTTCAAATGCAATTAGCTAACCATCATCAGGTGAGTCTTGAACGGCGGGTTGGCTTTATCAGCAGCTTCCACGGTAAAGCCTGAGCTCATGCAAGGTGTTTGGCCGTGATAAAGAAGAAGGCCTCCCCGTCGGGGAATCGAACACCGGTCTTCCGCGTGACAGGCGGAGATACTGTCCACTATACTAACGAGGACTGGTCGTTACAGCTGGGTCCCTGAGCAGTACGGCACTGTATGCTCAACCGTTGAGAAGTCACTTAATACTGGATATGCTTTCCATTATGGGAGTTATTATTATTTAAGCCTTTTACTTTGGCCAAGGGGGGCAGGAAGAGGAGCTCACCCTGTCCTATGGAGGAATCCACCTGCAATCCAAGGAGATGAAGGGTTTGTTCATTTAGCTTCCAGGGAGTTCATAAAAATCTCATGCGAATACTACCACTGGTCTTCATCAACATACTATCAGTGACATCCTCTTAGACAGGGTTTGCGGTCATCTGGTGATGGAGCAGATTCTTATTACATCTGCTCCTTCCTCTAATGGAAATGGCTGTATTATTGTTTTGTTTTTTTTAAAAAAGGAAAAAAAAGCTGGCTGGGAGGAGCCTGCACCAGACATTACCCTTGCTGAGCATGGTGGCATGTGCGTGGGAGCACATTGTCCCAACGTCTCATGGGCATAGCTCGAGTTTCTCTTCATTCACGCATAAATCTTTCGCCTTTTACTAAAGATTTCCGTGGAGGGGAACATTTGCGAGTTTCTGCTATTTTTGGATGCTCTGCTCACAGCAGAGCTACCTGCGTTTGTTCAAAAACAGAGGACTTTTTGCGGCTTGCTCCGAAGAACCGCAGCGGTTTGGGCCAGCGTGGCAGAAAGGGTTGGCCGTTTTGTCCACGTCTGGGGCTGGGTGGTCGTCAAACCATCGCCGCTTTCCCAGTTCACAACTTCAAGTCTTGGGTCAGCTGCGTGATTGTAAGGTTTACCAAGCTCAAAAGGGTAGTGATGGGAGAAACGAAGCTTTTCAAAGCTTTGAACCGATTGCTTGGCAAAATGATTCAATGTTTCGAAGCGTTCGGAACGCCACACGCTGGTGACCCCTGCTGGTCAGGTTGGAAATGCAACAGATTGGAAATGCAACAAAAACTCAGGCCAAACATGCATAAAACAACCTTTTACAAAGCCATTGCAAAGGCTTCCTTGAAAGTAAAATCTTTCAAATGCAATTAGCTAACCATCATCAGGTGAGTCTTGAACGGCGGGTTGGCTTTATCAGCAGCTTCCACGGTAAAGCCTGAGCTCATGCAAGGTGTTTGGCCGTGATAAAGAAGAAGGCCTCCCCGTCGGGGAATCGAACCCCGGTCTTCCGCGTGACAGGCGGAGATACTGTCCACTATACTAACGAGGACTGGTCGTTACAGCTGGGTCCCTGAGCAATACGGCACTGTATGCTCAACCGTTGAGAAGTCACTTAATACTGGATATGCTTTCCATTATGGGAGTTATTATTATTTAAGCCTTTTACTTTGGCCAAGGGGGGCAGGAAGAGGAGCTCACCCTGTCCTATGGAGGAATCCACCTGCAATCCAAGGAGATGAAGGGTTTGTTCATTTAGCTTCCAGGGAGTTCATAAAAATCTCATGCGAATACTACCACTGGTCTTCATCAACATACTATCAGTGACATCCTCTTAGACAGGGTTTGCGGTCATCTGGTGATGGGGCAGATTCTTATTACATTTGCTCCTTCCTCTAATGGAAATGGCTGTATTATTGTTTTGTTTTTTTTTAAAAAGGAAAAAAAAGCTGGCTGGGAGGAGCCTGCACCAGACATTACCCTTGCTGAGCATGGTGGCATGTGCGTGGGAGCACATTGTCCCAACGTCTCATGGGCATAGCTCGAGTTTCTCTTCATTCACGCATAAATCTTTCGCCTTTTACTAAAGATTTCCGTGGAGGGGAACATTTGCGAGTTTCTGCTATTTTTGGATGCTCTGCTCACAGCAGAGCTACCTGCGTTTGTTCAAAAACAGAGGACTTTTTGCGGCTTGCTCCGAAGAACCGCAGCGGTTTGGGCCAGCGTGGCAGAAAGGGTTGGCCGTTTTGTCCACGTCTGGGGCTGGGTGGTCGTCAAACCATCGCCGCTTTCCCAGTTCACAACTTCAAGTCTTGGGTCAGCTGCGTGATTGTAAGGTTTACCAAGCTCAAAAGGGTAGTGATGGGAGAAACGAAGCTTTTCAAAGCTTTGAACCGATTGCTTGGCAAAATGATTCAATGTTTCGAAGCGTTCGGAACGCCACACGCTGGTGACCCCTGCTGGTCAGGTTGGAAATGCAACAGATTGGAAATGCAACAAAAACTCAGGCCAAACATGCATAAAACAACCTTTTACAAAGCCATTGCAAAGGCTTCCTTGAAAGTAAAATCTTTCAAATGCAATTAGCTAACCATCATCAGGTGAGTCTTGAACGGCGGGTTGGCTTTATCAGCAGCTTCCACGGTAAAGCCTGAGCTCATGCAAGGTGTTTGGCCGTGATAAAGAAGAAGGCCTCCCCGTCGGGGAATCGAACCCCGGTCTTCCGCGTGACAGGCGGAGATACTGTCCACTATACTAACGAGGACTGGTCGTTACAGCTGGGTCCCTGAGCAGTACGGCACTGTATGCTCAACCGTTGAGAAGTCACTTAATACTGGATATGCTTTCCATTATGGGAGTTATTATTATTTAAGCCTTTTACTTTGGCCAAGGGGGGCAGGAAGAGGAGCTCACCCTGTCCTATGGAGGAATCCACCTGCAATCCAAGGAGATGAAGGGTTTGTTCATTTAGCTTCCAGGGAGTTCATAAAAATCTCATGCGAATACTACCACTGGTCTTCATCAACATACTATCAGTGACATCCTCTTAGACAGGGTTTGCGGTCATCTGGTGATGGGGCAGATTCTTATTACATTTGCTCCTTCCTCTAATGGAAATGGCTGTATTATTGTTTTGTTTTTTTTTAAAAAGGAAAAAAAAGCTGGCTGGGAGGAGCCTGCACCAGACATTACCCTTGCTGAGCATGGTGGCATGTGCGTGGGAGCACATTGTCCCAACGTCTCATGGGCATAGCTCGAGTTTCTCTTCATTCACGCATAAATCTTTCGCCTTTTACTAAAGATTTCCGTGGAGGGGAACATTTGCGAGTTTCTGCTATTTTTGGATGCTCTGCTCACAGCAGAGCTACCTGCGTTTGTTCAAAAACAGAGGACTTTTTGCGGCTTGCTCCGAAGAACCGCAGCGGTTTGGGCCAGCGTGGCAGAAAGGGTTGGCCGTTTTGTCCACGTCTGGGGCTGGGTGGTCGTCAAACCATCGCCGCTTTCCCAGTTCACAACTTCAAGTCTTGGGTCAGCTGCGTGATTGTAAGGTTTACCAAGCTCAAAAGGGTAGTGATGGGAGAAACGAAGCTTTTCAAAGCTTTGAACCGATTGCTTGGCAAAATGATTCAATGTTTCGAAGCGTTCGGAACGCCACACGCTGGTGACCCCTGCTGGTCAGGTTGGAAATGCAACAGATTGGAAATGCAACAAAAACTCAGGCCAAACATGCATAAAACAACCTTTTACAAAGCCATTGCAAAGGCTTCCTTGAAAGTAAAATCTTTCAAATGCAATTAGCTAACCATCATCAGGTGAGTCTTGAACGGCGGGTTGGCTTTATCAGCAGCTTCCACGGTAAAGCCTGAGCTCATGCAAGGTGTTTGGCCGTGATAAAGAAGAAGGCCTCCCCGTCGGGGAATCGAACCCCGGTCTTCCGCGTGACAGGCGGAGATACTGTCCACTATACTAACGAGGACTGGTCGTTACAGCTGGGTCCCTGAGCAGTACGGCACTGTATGCTCAACCGTTGAGAAGTCACTTAATACTGGATATGCTTTCCATTATGGGAGTTATTATTATTTAAGCCTTTTACTTTGGCCAAGGGGGGCAGGAAGAGGAGCTCACCCTGTCCTATGGAGGAATCCACCTGCAATCCAAGGAGATGAAGGGTTTGTTCATTTAGCTTCCAGGGAGTTCATAAAAATCTCATGCGAATACTACCACTGGTCTTCATCAACATACTATCAGTGACATCCTCTTAGACAGGGTTTGCGGTCATCTGGTGATGGGGCAGATTCTTATTACATTTGCTCCTTCCTCTAATGGAAATGGCTGTATTATTGTTTTGTTTTTTTAAAAAAGGAAAAAAAAGCTGGCTGGGAGGAGCCTGCACCAGACATTACCCTTGCTGAGCATGGTGGCATGTGCGTGGGAGCACATTGTCCCAACGTCTCATGGGCATAGCTCGAGTTTCTCTTCATTCACGCATAAATCTTTCGCCTTTTACTAAAGATTTCCGTGGAGGGGAACATTTGCGAGTTTCTGCTATTTTTGGATGCTCTGCTCACAGCAGAGCTACCTGCGTTTGTTCAAAAACAGAGGACTTTTTGCGGCTTGCTCCGAAGAACCGCAGCGGTTTGGGCCAGCGTGGCAGAAAGGGTTGGCCGTTTTGTCCACGTCTGGGGCTGGGTGGTCGTCAAACCATCGCCGCTTTCCCAGTTCACAACTTCAAGTCTTGGGTCAGCTGCGTGATTGTAAGGTTTACCAAGCTCAAAAGGGTAGTGATGGGAGAAACGAAGCTTTTCAAAGCTTTGAACCGATTGCTTGGCAAAATGATTCAATGTTTCGAAGCGTTCGGAACGCCACACGCTGGTGACCCCTGCTGGTCAGGTTGGAAATGCAACAGATTGGAAATGCAACAAAAACTCAGGCCAAACATGCATAAAACAACCTTTTACAAAGCCATTGCAAAGGCTTCCTTGAAAGTAAAATCTTTCAAATGCAATTAGCTAACCATCATCAGGTGAGTCTTGAACGGCGGGTTGGCTTTATCAGCAGCTTCCACGGTAAAGCCTGAGCTCATGCAAGGTGTTTGGCCGTGATAAAGAAGAAGGCCTCCCCGTCGGGGAATCGAACCCCGGTCTTCCGCGTGACAGGCAGAGATACTGTCCACTATACTAACGAGGACTGGTCGTTACAGCTGGGTCCCTGAGCAGTACGGCACTGTATGCTCAACCGTTGAGAAGTCACTTAATACTGGATATGCTTTCCATTATGGGAGTTATTATTATTTAAGCCTTTTACTTTGGCCAAGGGGGGCAGGAAGAGGAGCTCACCCTGTCCTATGGAGGAATCCACCTGCAATCCAAGGAGATGAAGGGTTTGTTCATTTAGCTTCCAGGGAGTTCATAAAAATCTCATGCGAATACTACCACTGGTCTTCATCAACATACTATCAGTGACATCCTCTTAGACAGGGTTTGCGGTCATCTGGTGATGGGGCAGATTCTTATTACATTTGCTCCTTCCTCTAATGGAAATGGCTGTATTATTGTTTTGTTTTTTTAAAAAAAGGAAAAAAAAGCTGGCTGGGAGGAGCCTGCACCAGACATTACCCTTGCTGAGCATGGTGGCATGTGCGTGGGAGCACATTGTCCCAACGTCTCATGGGCATAGCTCGAGTTTCTCTTCATTCACGCATAAATCTTTCGCCTTTTACTAAAGATTTCCGTGGAGGGGAACATTTGCGAGTTTCTGCTATTTTTGGATGCTCTGCTCACAGCAGAGCTACCTGCGTTTGTTCAAAAACAGAGGACTTTTTGCGGCTTGCTCCGAAGAACCGCAGCGGTTTGGGCCAGCGTGGCAGAAAGGGTTGGCCGTTTTGTCCACGTCTGGGGCTGGGTGGTCGTCAAACCATCGCCGCTTTCCCAGTTCACAACTTCAAGTCTTGGGTCAGCTGCGTGATTGTAAGGTTTACCAAGCTCAAAAGGGTAGTGATGGGAGAAACGAAGCTTTTCAAAGCTTTGAACCGATTGCTTGGCAAAATGATTCAATGTTTCGAAGCGTTCGGAACGCCACACGCTGGTGACCCCTGCTGGTCAGGTTGGAAATGCAACAGATTGGAAATGCAACAAAAACTCAGGCCAAACATGCATAAAACAACCTTTTACAAAGCCATTGCAAAGGCTTCCTTGAAAGTAAAATCTTTCAAATGCAATTAGCTAACCATCATCAGGTGAGTCTTGAACGGCGGGTTGGCTTTATCAGCAGCTTCCACGGTAAAGCCTGAGCTCATGCAAGGTGTTTGGCCGTGATAAAAAAGAAGGCCTCCCCGTCGGGGAATCGAACCCCGGACTTCCGCGTGACAGGCGGAGATACTGTCCACTATACTAACGAGGACTGGTCGTTACAGCTGGGTCCCTGAGCAGTACGGCACTGTATGCTCAACCGTTGAGAAGTCACTTAATACTGGATATGCTTTCCATTATGGGAGTTATTATTATTTAAGCCTTTTACTTTGGCCAAGGGGGGCAGGAAGAGGAGCTCACCCTGTCCTATGGAGGAATCCACCTGCAATCCAAGGAGATGAAGGGTTTGTTCATTTAGCTTCCAGGGAGTTCATAAAAATCTCATGCGAATACTACCACTGGTCTTCATCAACATACTATCAGTGACATCCTCTTAGACAGGGTTTGCGGTCATCTGGTGATGGGGCAGATTCTTATTACATTTGCTCCTTCCTCTAATGGAAATGGCTGTATTATTGTTTTGTTTTTTTAAAAAAGGAAAAAAAAGCTGGCTGGGAGGAGCCTGCACCAGACATTACCCTTGCTGAGCATGGTGGCATGTGCGTGGGAGCACATTGTCCCAACGTCTCATGGGCATAGCTCGAGTTTCTCTTCATTCACGCATAAATCTTTCGCCTTTTACTAAAGATTTCCGTGGAGGGGAACATTTGCGAGTTTCTGCTATTTTTGGATGCTCTGCTCACAGCAGAGCTACCTGCGTTTGTTCAAAAACAGAGGACTTTTTGCGGCTTGCTCCGAAGAACCGCAGCGGTTTGGGCCAGCGTGGCAGAAAGGGTTGGCCGTTTTGTCCACGTCTGGGGCTGGGTGGTCGTCAAACCATCGCCGCTTTCCCAGTTCACAACTTCAAGTCTTGGGTCAGCTGCGTGATTGTAAGGTTTACCAAGCTCAAAAGGGTAGTGATGGGAGAAACGAAGCTTTTCAAAGCTTTGAACCGATTGCTTGGCAAAATGATTCAATGTTTCGAAGCGTTCGGAACGCCACACGCTGGTGACCCCTGCTGGTCAGGTTGGAAATGCAACAGATTGGAAATGCAACAAAAACTCAGGCCAAACATGCATAAAACAACCTTTTACAAAGCCATTGCAAAGGCTTCCTTGAAAGTAAAATCTTTCAAATGCAATTAGCTAACCATCATCAGGTGAGTCTTGAACGGCGGGTTGGCTTTATCAGCAGCTTCCACGGTAAAGCCTGAGCTCATGCAAGGTGTTTGGCCGTGATAAAAAAGAAGGCCTCCCCGTCGGGGAATCGAACCCCGGTCTTCCGCGTGACAGGCGGAGATACTGTCCACTATACTAACGAGGACTGGTCGTTACAGCTGGGTCCCTGAGCAGTACGGCACTGTATGCTCAACCGTTGAGAAGTCACTTAATACTGGATATGCTTTCCATTATGGGAGTTATTATTATTTAAGCCTTTTACTTTGGCCAAGGGGGGCAGGAAGAGGAGCTCACCCTGTCCTATGGAGGAATCCACCTGCAATCCAAGGAGATGAAGGGTTTGTTCATTTAGCTTCCAGGGAGTTCATAAAAATCTCATGCGAATACTACCACTGGTCTTCATCAACATACTATCAGTGACATCCTCTTAGACAGGGTTTGCGGTCATCTGGTGATGGGGCAGATTCTTATTACATTTGCTCCTTCCTCTAATGGAAATGGCTGTATTATTGTTTTGTTTTTTTAAAAAAGGAAAAAAAAGCTGGCTGGGAGGAGCCTGCACCAGACATTACCCTTGCTGAGCATGGTGGCATGTGCGTGGGAGCACATTGTCCCAACGTCTCATGGGCATAGCTCGAGTTTCTCTTCATTCACGCATAAATCTTTCGCCTTTTACTAAAGATTTCCGTGGAGGGGAACATTTGCGAGTTTCTGCTATTTTTGGATGCTCTGCTCACAGCAGAGCTACCTGCGTTTGTTCAAAAACAGAGGACTTTTTGCGGCTTGCTCCGAAGAACCGCAGCGGTTTGGGCCAGCGTGGCAGAAAGGGTTGGCCGTTTTGTCCACGGCTGGGTGGTCGTCAAACCATCGCCGCTTTCCCAGTTCACAACTTCAAGTCTTGGGTCAGCTGCGTGATTGTAAGGTTTACCAAGCTCAAAAGGGTAGTGATGGGAGAAACGAAGCTTTTCAAAGCTTTGAACCGATTGCTTGGCAAAATGATTCAATGTTTCGAAGCGTTCGGAACGCCACACGCTGGTGACCCCTGCTGGTCAGGTTGGAAATGCAACAGATTGGAAATGCAACAAAAACTCAGGCCAAACATGCATAAAACAACCTTTTACAAAGCCATTGCAAAGGCTTCCTTGAAAGTAAAATCTTTCAAATGCAATTAGCTAACCATCATCAGGTGAGTCTTGAACGGCGGGTTGGCTTTATCAGCAGCTTCCACGGTAAAGCCTGAGCTCATGCAAGGTGTTTGGCCGTGATAAAGAAGAAGGCCTCCCCGTCGGGGAATCGAACCCCGGTCTTCCGCGTGACAGGCGGAGATACTGTCCACTATACTAACGAGGACTGGTTGTTACAGCTGGGTCCCTGAGCAGTACGGCACTGTATGCTCAACCGTTGAGAAGTCACTTAATACTGGATATGCTTTCCATTATGGGAGTTATTATTATTTAAGCCTTTTACTTTGGCCAAGGGGGGCAGGAAGAGGAGCTCACCCTGTCCTATGGAGGAATCCACCTGCAATCCAAGGAGATGAAGGGTTTGTTCATTTAGCTTCCAGGGAGTTCATAAAAATCTCATGCGAATACTACCACTGGTCTTATCAACATACTATCGGCTTCAGTGACATCCTCTTAGACAGGGTTTGCGGTCATCTGGTGATGGGGCAGATTCTTATTACATTTGCTCCTTCCTCTAATGGAAATGGCTGTATTATTGTTTTGTTTTTTTTTAAAAAGGAAAAAAAAGCTGGCTGGGAGGAGCCTGCACCAGACATTACCCTTGCTGAGCATGGTGGCATGTGCGTGGGAGCACATTGTCCCAACGTCTCATGGGCATAGCTCGAGTTTCTCTTCATTCACGCATAAATCTTTCGCCTTTTACTAAAGATTTCCGTGGAGGGGAACATTTGCGAGTTTCTGCTATTTTTGGATGCTCTGCTCACAGCAGAGCTACCTGCGTTTGTTCAAAAACAGAGGACTTTTTGCGGCTTGCTCCGAAGAACCGCAGCGGTTTGGGCCAGCGTGGCAGAAAGGGTTGGCCGTTTTGTCCACGTCTGGGGCTGGGTGGTCGTCAAACCATCGCCGCTTTCCCAGTTCACAACTTCAAGTCTTGGGTCAGCTGCGTGATTGTAAGGTTTACCAAGCTCAAAAGGGTAGTGATGGGAGAAACGAAGCTTTTCAAAGCTTTGAACCGATTGCTTGGCAAAATGATTCAATGTTTCGAAGCGTTCGGAACGCCACACGCTGGTGACCCCTGCTGGTCAGGTTGGAAATGCAACAGATTGGAAATGCAACAAAAACTCAGGCCAAACATGCATAAAACAACCTTTTACAAAGCCATTGCAAAGGCTTCCTTGAAAGTAAAATCTTTCAAATGCAATTAGCTAACCATCATCAGGTGAGTCTTGAACGGCGGGTTGGCTTTATCAGCAGCTTCCACGGTAAAGCCTGAGCTCATGCAAGGTGTTTGGCCGTGATAAAGAAGAAGGCCTCCCCGTCGGGGAATCGAACCCCGGTCTTCCGCGTGACAGGCGGAGATACTGTCCACTATACTAACGAGGACTGGTCGTTACAGCTGGGTCCCTGAGCAGTACGGCACTGTATGCTCAACCGTTGAGAAGTCACTTAATACTGGATATGCTTTCCATTATGGGAGTTATTATTATTTAAGCCTTTTACTTTGGCCAAGGGGGGCAGGAAGAGTAGCTCACCCTGTCCTATGGAGGAATCCACCTGCAATCCAAGGAGATGAAGGGTTTGTTCATTTAGCTTCCAGGGAGTTCATAAAAATCTCATGCGAATACTACCACTGGTCTTCATCAACATACTATCAGTGACATCCTCTTAGACAGGGTTTGCGGTCATCTGGTGATGGGGCAGATTCTTATTACATCTGCTCCTTCCTCTAATGGAAATGGCTGTATTATTGTTTTGTTTTTTTTAAAAAAGGAAAAAAAAGCTGGCTGGGAGGAGCCTGCACCAGACATTACCCTTGCTGAGCATGGTGGCATGTGCGTGGGAGCACATTGTCCCAACGTCTCATGGGCATAGCTCGAGTTTCTCTTCATTCACGCATAAATCTTTCGCCTTTTACTAAAGATTTCCGTGGAGGGGAACATTTGCGAGTTTCTGCTATTTTTGGATGCTCTGCTCACAGCAGAGCTACCTGCGTTTGTTCAAAAACAGAGGACTTTTTGCGGCTTGCTCCGAAGAACCGCAGCGGTTTGGGCCAGCGTGGCAGAAAGGGTTGGCCGTTTTGTCCACGTCTGGGGCTGGGTGGTCGTCAAACCATCGCCGCTTTCCCAGTTCACAACTTCAAGTCTTGGGTCAGCTGCGTGATTGTAAGGTTTACCAAGCTCAAAAGGGTAGTGATGGGAGAAACGAAGCTTTTCAAAGCTTTGAACCGATTGCTTGGCAAAATGATTCAATGTTTCGAAGCGTTCGGAACGCCACACGCTGGTGACCCCTGCTGGTCAGGTTGGAAATGCAACAGATTGGAAATGCAACAAAAACTCAGGCCAAACATGCATAAAACAACCTTTTACAAAGCCATTGCAAAGGCTTCCTTGAAAGTAAAATCTTTCAAATGCAATTAGCTAACCATCATCAGGTGAGTCTTGAACGGCGGGTTGGCTTTATCAGCAGCTTCCACGGTAAAGCCTGAGCTCATGCAAGGTGTTTGGCCGTGATAAAGAAGAAGGCCTCCCCGTCGGGGAATCGAACCCCGGTCTTCCGCGTGACAGGCGGAGATACTGTCCACTATACTAACGAGGACTGGTCGTTACAGCTGGGTCCCTGAGCAGTACGGCACTGTATGCTCAACCGTTGAGAAGTCACTTAATACTGGATATGCTTTCCATTATGGGAGTTATTATTATTTAAGCCTTTTACTTTGGCCAAGGGGGGCAGGAAGAGGAGCTCACCCTGTCCTATGGAGGAATCCACCTGCAATCCAAGGAGATGAAGGGTTTGTTCATTTAGCTTCCAGGGAGTTCATAAAAATCTCATGCGAATACTACCACTGGTCTTCATCAACATACTATCAGTGACATCCTCTTAGACAGGGTTTGCGGTCATCTGGTGATGGGGCAGATTCTTATTACATTTGCTCCTTCCTCTAATGGAAATGGCTGTATTATTGTTTTGTTTTTTTTAAAAAAGGAAAAAAAAGCTGGCTGGGAGGAGCCTGCACCAGACATTACCCTTGCTGAGCATGGTGGCATGTGCGTGGGAGCACATTGTCCCAACGTCTCATGGGCATAGCTCGAGTTTCTCTTCATTCACGCATAAATCTTTCGCCTTTTACTAAAGATTTCCGTGGAGGGGAACATTTGCGAGTTTCTGCTATTTTTGGATGCTCTGCTCACAGCAGAGCTACCTGCGTTTGTTCAAAAACAGAGGACTTTTTGCGGCTTGCTCCGAAGAACCGCAGCGGTTTGGGCCAGCGTGGCAGAAAGGGTTGGCCGTTTTGTCCACGTCTGGGGCTGGGTGGTCGTCAAACCATCGCCGCTTTCCCAGTTCACAACTTCAAGTCTTGGGTCAGCTGCGTGATTGTAAGGTTTACCAAGCTCAAAAGGGTAGTGATGGGAGAAACGAAGCTTTTCAAAGCTTTGAACCGATTGCTTGGCAAAATGATTCAATGTTTCGAAGCGTTCGGAACGCCACACGCTGGTGACCCCTGCTGGTCAGGTTGGAAATGCAACAGATTGGAAATGCAACAAAAACTCAGGCCAAACATGCATAAAACAACCTTTTACAAAGCCATTGCAAAGGCTTCCTTGAAAGTAAAATCTTTCAAATGCAATTAGCTAACCATCATCAGGTGAGTCTTGAACGGCGGGTTGGCTTTATCAGCAGCTTCCACGGTAAAGCCTGAGCTCATGCAAGGTGTTTGGCCGTGATAAAGAAGAAGGCCTCCCCGTCGGGGAATCGAACCCCGGTCTTCCGCGTGACAGGCGGAGATACTGTCCACTATACTAACGAGGACTGGTCGTTACAGCTGGGTCCCTGAGCAGTACGGCACTGTATGCTCAACCGTTGAGAAGTCACTTAATACTGGATATGCTTTCCATTATGGGAGTTATTATTATTTAAGCCTTTTACTTTGGCCAAGGGGGGCAGGAAGAGGAGCTCACCCTGTCCTATGGAGGAATCCACCTGCAATCCAAGGAGATGAAGGGTTTGTTCATTTAGCTTCCAGGGAGTTCATAAAAATCTCATGCGAATACTACCACTGGTCTTATCAACATACTATCGGCTTCAGTGACATCCTCTTAGACAGGGTTTGCGGTCATCTGGTGATGGGGCAGATTCTTATTACATTTGCTCCTTCCTCTAATGGAAATGGCTGTATTATTGTTTTGTTTTTTTTTAAAAAGGAAAAAAAAGCTGGCTGGGAGGAGCCTGCACCAGACATTACCCTTGCTGAGCATGGTGGCATGTGCGTGGGAGCACATTGTCCCAACGTCTCATGGGCATAGCTCGAGTTTCTCTTCATTCACGCATAAATCTTTCGCCTTTTACTAAAGATTTCCGTGGAGGGGAACATTTGCGAGTTTCTGCTATTTTTGGATGCTCTGCTCACAGCAGAGCTACCTGCGTTTGTTCAAAAACAGAGGACTTTTTGCGGCTTGCTCCGAAGAACCGCAGCGGTTTGGGCCAGCGTGGCAGAAAGGGTTGGCCGTTTTGTCCACGTCTGGGGCTGGGTGGTCGTCAAACCATCGCCGCTTTCCCAGTTCACAACTTCAAGTCTTGGGTCAGCTGCGTGATTGTAAGGTTTACCAAGCTCAAAAGGGTAGTGATGGGAGAAACGAAGCTTTTCAAAGCTTTGAACCGATTGCTTGGCAAAATGATTCAATGTTTCGAAGCGTTCGGAACGCCACACGCTGGTGACCCCTGCTGGTCAGGTTGGAAATGCAACAGATTGGAAATGCAACAAAAACTCAGGCCAAACATGCATAAAACAACCTTTTACAAAGCCATTGCAAAGGCTTCCTTGAAAGTAAAATCTTTCAAATGCAATTAGCTAACCATCATCAGGTGAGTCTTGAACGGCAGGTTGGCTTTATCAGCAGCTTCCACGGTAAAGCCTGAGCTCATGCAAGGTGTTTGGCCGTGATAAAGAAGAAGGCCTCCCCGTCGGGGAATCGAACCCCGGTCTTCCGCGTGACAGGCGGAGATACTGTCCACTATACTAACGAGGACTGGTCGTTACAGCTGGGTCCCTGAGCAGTACGGCACTGTATGCTCAACCGCTGAGAAGTCACTTAATACTGGATATGCTTTCCATTATGGGAGTTATTATTATTTAAGCCTTTTACTTTGGCCAAGGGGGGCAGGAAGAGGAGCTCACCCTGTCCTATGGAGGAATCCACCTGCAATCCAAGGAGATGAAGGGTTTGTTCATTTAGCTTCCAGGGAGTTCATAAAAATCTCATGCGAATACTACCACTGGTCTTCATCAACATACTATCAGTGACATCCTCTTAGACAGGGTTTGCGGTCATCTGGTGATGGGGCAGATTCTTATTACATTTGCTCCTTCCTCTAATGGAAATGGCTGTATTATTGTTTTGTTTTTTTAAAAAAAGGAAAAAAAAGCTGGCTGGGAGGAGCCTGCACCAGACATTACCCTTGCTGAGCATGGTGGCATGTGCGTGGGAGCACATTGTCCCAACGTCTCATGGGCATAGCTCGAGTTTCTCTTCATTCACGCATAAATCTTTCGCCTTTTACTAAAGATTTCCGTGGAGGGGAACATTTGCGAGTTTCTGCTATTTTTGGATGCTCTGCTCACAGCAGAGCTACCTGCGTTTGTTCAAAAACAGAGGACTTTTTGCGGCTTGCTCCGAAGAACCGCAGCGGTTTGGGCCAGCGTGGCAGAAAGGGTTGGCCGTTTTGTCCACGTCTGGGGCTGGGTGGTCGTCAAACCATCGCCGCTTTCCCAGTTCACAACTTCAAGTCTTGGGTCAGCTGCGTGATTGTAAGGTTTACCAAGCTCAAAAGGGTAGTGATGGGAGAAACGAAGCTTTTCAAAGCTTTGAACCGATTGCTTGGCAAAATGATTCAATGTTTCGAAGCGTTCGGAACGCCACACGCTGGTGACCCCTGCTGGTCAGGTTGGAAATGCAACAGATTGGAAATGCAACAAAAACTCAGGCCAAACATGCATAAAACAACCTTTTACAAAGCCATTGCAAAGGCTTCCTTGAAAGTAAAATCTTTCAAATGCAATTAGCTAACCATCATCAGGTGAGTCTTGAACGGCGGGTTGGCTTTATCAGCAGCTTCCACGGTAAAGCCTGAGCTCATGCAAGGTGTTTGGCCGTGATAAAAAAGAAGGCCTCCCCGTCGGGGAATCGAACCCCGGTCTTCCGCGTGACAGGCGGAGATACTGTCCACTATACTAACGAGGACTGGTCGTTACAGCTGGGTCCCTGAGCAGTACGGCACTGTATGCTCAACCGTTGAGAAGTCACTTAATACTGGATATGCTTTCCATTATGGGAGTTATTATTATTTAAGCCTTTTACTTTGGCCAAGGGGGGCAGGAAGAGGAGCTCACCCTGTCCTATGGAGGAATCCACCTGCAATCCAAGGAGATGAAGGGTTTGTTCATTTAGCTTCCAGGGAGTTCATAAAAATCTCATGCGAATACTACCACTGGTCTTCATCAACATACTATCAGTGACATCCTCTTAGACAGGGTTTGCGGTCATCTGGTGATGGGGCAGATTCTTATTACATTTGCTCCTTCCTCTAATGGAAATGGCTGTATTATTGTTTTGTTTTTTTTAAAAAAGGAAAAAAAAGCTGGCTGGGAGGAGCCTGCACCAGACATTACCCTTGCTGAGCATGGTGGCATGTGCGTGGGAGCACATTGTCCCAACGTCTCATGGGCATAGCTCGAGTTTCTCTTCATTCACGCATAAATCTTTCGCCTTTTACTAAAGATTTCCGTGGAGGGGAACATTTGCGAGTTTCTGCTATTTTTGGATGCTCTGCTCACAGCAGAGCTACCTGCGTTTGTTCAAAAACAGAGGACTTTTTGCGGCTTGCTCCGAAGAACCGCAGCGGTTTGGGCCAGCGTGGCAGAAAGGGTTGGCCGTTTTGTCCACGGCTGGGTGGTCGTCAAACCATCGCCGCTTTCCCAGTTCACAACTTCAAGTCTTGGGTCAGCTGCGTGATTGTAAGGTTTACCAAGCTCAAAAGGGTAGTGATGGGAGAAACGAAGCTTTTCAAAGCTTTGAACCGATTGCTTGGCAAAATGATTCAATGTTTCGAAGCGTTCGGAACGCCACACGCTGGTGACCCCTGCTGGTCAGGTTGGAAATGCAACAGATTGGAAATGCAACAAAAACTCAGGCCAAACATGCATAAAACAACCTTTTACAAAGCCATTGCAAAGGCTTCCTTGAAAGTAAAATCTTTCAAATGCAATTAGCTAACCATCATCAGGTGAGTCTTGAACGGCGGGTTGGCTTTATCAGCAGCTTCCACGGTAAAGCCTGAGCTCATGCAAGGTGTTTGGCCGTGATAAAGAAGAAGGCCTCCCCGTCGGGGAATCGAACCCCGGTCTTCCGCGTGACAGGCGGAGATACTGTCCACTATACTAACGAGGACTGGTCGTTACAGCTGGGTCCCTGAGCAGTACGGCACTGTATGCTCAACCGTTGAGAAGTCACTTAATACTGGATATGCTTTCCATTATGGGAGTTATTATTATTTAAGCCTTTTACTTTGGCCAAGGGGGGCAGGAAGAGGAGCTCACCCTGTCCTATGGAGGAATCCACCTGCAATCCAAGGAGATGAAGGGTTTGTTCATTTAGCTTCCAGGGAGTTCATAAAAATCTCATGCGAATACTACCACTGGTCTTATCAACATACTATCGGCTTCAGTGACATCCTCTTAGACAGGGTTTGCGGTCATCTGGTGATGGGGCAGATTCTTATTACATTTGCTCCTTCCTCTAATGGAAATGGCTGTATTATTGTTTTGTTTTTTTTTAAAAAGGAAAAAAAAGCTGGCTGGGAGGAGCCTGCACCAGACATTACCCTTGCTGAGCATGGTGGCATGTGCGTGGGAGCACATTGTCCCAACGTCTCATGGGCATAGCTCGAGTTTCTCTTCATTCACGCATAAATCTTTCGCCTTTTACTAAAGATTTCCGTGGAGGGGAACATTTGCGAGTTTCTGCTATTTTTGGATGCTCTGCTCACAGCAGAGCTACCTGCGTTTGTTCAAAAAAAAGAGGACTTTTTGCGGCTTGCTCCGAAGAACCGCAGCGGTTTGGGCCAGCGTGGCAGAAAGGGTTGGCCGTTTTGTCCACGTCTGGGGCTGGGTGGTCGTCAAACCATCGCCGCTTTCCCAGTTCACAACTTCAAGTCTTGGGTCAGCTGCGTGATTGTAAGGTTTACCAAGCTCAAAAGGGTAGTGATGGGAGAAACGAAGCTTTTCAAAGCTTTGAACCGATTGCTTGGCAAAATGATTCAATGTTTCGAAGCGTTCGGAACGCCACACGCTGGTGACCCCTGCTGGTCAGGTTGGAAATGCAACAGATTGGAAATGCAACAAAAACTCAGGCCAAACATGCATAAAACAACCTTTTACAAAGCCATTGCAAAGGCTTCCTTGAAAGTAAAATCTTTCAAATGCAATTAGCTAACCATCATCAGGTGAGTCTTGAACGGCGGGTTGGCTTTATCAGCAGCTTCCACGGTAAAGCCTGAGCTCATGCAAGGTGTTTGGCCGTGATAAAGAAGAAGGCCTCCCCGTCGGGGAATCGAACCCCGGTCTTCCGCGTGACAGGCGGAGATACTGTCCACTATACTAACGAGGACTGGTCGTTACAGCTGGGTCCCTGAGCAGTACGGCACTGTATGCTCAACCGTTGAGAAGTCACTTAATACTGGATATGCTTTCCATTATGGGAGTTATTATTATTTAAGCCTTTTACTTTGGCCAAGGGGGGCAGGAAGAGTAGCTCACCCTGTCCTATGGAGGAATCCACCTGCAATCCAAGGAGATGAAGGGTTTGTTCATTTAGCTTCCAGGGAGTTCATAAAAATCTCATGCGAATACTACCACTGGTCTTCATCAACATACTATCAGTGACATCCTCTTAGACAGGGTTTGCGGTCATCTGGTGATGGGGCAGATTCTTATTACATCTGCTCCTTCCTCTAATGGAAATGGCTGTATTATTGTTTTGTTTTTTTTAAAAAAGGAAAAAAAAGCTGGCTGGGAGGAGCCTGCACCAGACATTACCCTTGCTGAGCATGGTGGCATGTGCGTGGGAGCACATTGTCCCAACGTCTCATGGGCATAGCTCGAGTTTCTCTTCATTCACGCATAAATCTTTCGCCTTTTACTAAAGATTTCCGTGGAGGGGAACATTTGCGAGTTTCTGCTATTTTTGGATGCTCTGCTCACAGCAGAGCTACCTGCGTTTGTTCAAAAACAGAGGACTTTTTGCGGCTTGCTCCGAAGAACCGCAGCGGTTTGGGCCAGCGTGGCAGAAAGGGTTGGCCGTTTTGTCCACGTCTGGGGCTGGGTGGTCGTCAAACCATCGCCGCTTTCCCAGTTCACAACTTCAAGTCTTGGGTCAGCTGCGTGATTGTAAGGTTTACCAAGCTCAAAAGGGTAGTGATGGGAGAAACGAAGCTTTTCAAAGCTTTGAACCGATTGCTTGGCAAAATGATTCAATGTTTCGAAGCGTTCGGAACGCCACACGCTGGTGACCCCTGCTGGTCAGGTTGGAAATGCAACAGATTGGAAATGCAACAAAAACTCAGGCCAAACATGCATAAAACAACCTTTTACAAAGCCATTGCAAAGGCTTCCTTGAAAGTAAAATCTTTCAAATGCAATTAGCTAACCATCATCAGGTGAGTCTTGAACGGCGGGTTGGCTTTATCAGCAGCTTCCACGGTAAAGCCTGAGCTCATGCAAGGTGTTTGGCCGTGATAAAAAAGAAGGCCTCCCCGTCGGGGAATCGAACCCCGGTCTTCCGCGTGACAGGCGGAGATACTGTCCACTATACTAACGAGGACTGGTCGTTACAGCTGGGTCCCTGAGCAGTACGGCACTGTATGCTCAACCGTTGAGAAGTCACTTAATACTGGATATGCTTTCCATTATGGGAGTTATTATTATTTAAGCCTTTTACTTTGGCCAAGGGGGGCAGGAAGAGGAGCTCACCCTGTCCTATGGAGGAATCCACCTGCAATCCAAGGAGATGAAGGGTTTGTTCATTTAGCTTCCAGGGAGTTCATAAAAATCTCATGCGAATACTACCACTGGTCTTCATCAACATACTATCAGTGACATCCTCTTAGACAGGGTTTGCGGTCATCTGGTGATGGGGCAGATTCTTATTACATTTGCTCCTTCCTCTAATGGAAATGGCTGTATTATTGTTTTGTTTTTTTTAAAAAAGGAAAAAAAAGCTGGCTGGGAGGAGCCTGCACCAGACATTACCCTTGCTGAGCATGGTGGCATGTGCGTGGGAGCACATTGTCCCAACGTCTCATGGGCATAGCTCGAGTTTCTCTTCATTCACGCATAAATCTTTCGCCTTTTACTAAAGATTTCCGTGGAGGGGAACATTTGCGAGTTTCTGCTATTTTTGGATGCTCTGCTCACAGCAGAGCTACCTGCGTTTGTTCAAAAACAGAGGACTTTTTGCGGCTTGCTCCGAAGAACCGCAGCGGTTTGGGCCAGCGTGGCAGAAAGGGTTGGCCGTTTTGTCCACGGCTGGGTGGTCGTCAAACCATCGCCGCTTTCCCAGTTCACAACTTCAAGTCTTGGGTCAGCTGCGTGATTGTAAGGTTTACCAAGCTCAAAAGGGTAGTGATGGGAGAAACGAAGCTTTTCAAAGCTTTGAACCGATTGCTTGGCAAAATGATTCAATGTTTCGAAGCGTTCGGAACGCCACACGCTGGTGACCCCTGCTGGTCAGGTTGGAAATGCAACAGATTGGAAATGCAACAAAAACTCAGGCCAAACATGCATAAAACAACCTTTTACAAAGCCATTGCAAAGGCTTCCTTGAAAGTAAAATCTTTCAAATGCAATTAGCTAACCATCATCAGGTGAGTCTTGAACGGCGGGTTGGCTTTATCAGCAGCTTCCACGGTAAAGCCTGAGCTCATGCAAGGTGTTTGGCCGTGATAAAGAAGAAGGCCTCCCCGTCGGGGAATCGAACCCCGGTCTTCCGCGTGACAGGCGGAGATACTGTCCACTATACTAACGAGGACTGGTCGTTACAGCTGGGTCCCTGAGCAGTACGGCACTGTATGCTCAACCGTTGAGAAGTCACTTAATACTGGATATGCTTTCCATTATGGGAGTTATTATTATTTAAGCCTTTTACTTTGGCCAAGGGGGGCAGGAAGAGGAGCTCACCCTGTCCTATGGAGGAATCCACCTGCAATCCAAGGAGATGAAGGGTTTGTTCATTTAGCTTCCAGGGAGTTCATAAAAATCTCATGCGAATACTACCACTGGTCTTATCAACATACTATCGGCTTCAGTGACATCCTCTTAGACAGGGTTTGCGGTCATCTGGTGATGGGGCAGATTCTTATTACATTTGCTCCTTCCTCTAATGGAAATGGCTGTATTATTGTTTTGTTTTTTTTTAAAAAGGAAAAAAAAGCTGGCTGGGAGGAGCCTGCACCAGACATTACCCTTGCTGAGCATGGTGGCATGTGCGTGGGAGCACATTGTCCCAACGTCTCATGGGCATAGCTCGAGTTTCTCTTCATTCACGCATAAATCTTTCGCCTTTTACTAAAGATTTCCGTGGAGGGGAACATTTGCGAGTTTCTGCTATTTTTGGATGCTCTGCTCACAGCAGAGCTACCTGCGTTTGTTCAAAAAAAAGAGGACTTTTTGCGGCTTGCTCCGAAGAACCGCAGCGGTTTGGGCCAGCGTGGCAGAAAGGGTTGGCCGTTTTGTCCACGTCTGGGGCTGGGTGGTCGTCAAACCATCGCCGCTTTCCCAGTTCACAACTTCAAGTCTTGGGTCAGCTGCGTGATTGTAAGGTTTACCAAGCTCAAAAGGGTAGTGATGGGAGAAACGAAGCTTTTCAAAGCTTTGAACCGATTGCTTGGCAAAATGATTCAATGTTTCGAAGCGTTCGGAACGCCACACGCTGGTGACCCCTGCTGGTCAGGTTGGAAATGCAACAGATTGGAAATGCAACAAAAACTCAGGCCAAACATGCATAAAACAACCTTTTACAAAGCCATTGCAAAGGCTTCCTTGAAAGTAAAATCTTTCAAATGCAATTAGCTAACCATCATCAGGTGAGTCTTGAACGGCGGGTTGGCTTTATCAGCAGCTTCCACGGTAAAGCCTGAGCTCATGCAAGGTGTTTGGCCGTGATAAAGAAGAAGGCCTCCCCGTCGGGGAATCGAACCCCGGTCTTCCGCGTGACAGGCGGAGATACTGTCCACTATACTAACGAGGACTGGTCGTTACAGCTGGGTCCCTGAGCAGTACGGCACTGTATGCTCAACCGTTGAGAAGTCACTTAATACTGGATATGCTTTCCATTATGGGAGTTATTATTATTTAAGCCTTTTACTTTGGCCAAGGGGGGCAGGAAGAGTAGCTCACCCTGTCCTATGGAGGAATCCACCTGCAATCCAAGGAGATGAAGGGTTTGTTCATTTAGCTTCCAGGGAGTTCATAAAAATCTCATGCGAATACTACCACTGGTCTTCATCAACATACTATCAGTGACATCCTCTTAGACAGGGTTTGCGGTCATCTGGTGATGGGGCAGATTCTTATTACATCTGCTCCTTCCTCTAATGGAAATGGCTGTATTATTGTTTTGTTTTTTTTAAAAAAGGAAAAAAAAGCTGGCTGGGAGGAGCCTGCACCAGACATTACCCTTGCTGAGCATGGTGGCATGTGCGTGGGAGCACATTGTCCCAACGTCTCATGGGCATAGCTCGAGTTTCTCTTCATTCACGCATAAATCTTTCGCCTTTTACTAAAGATTTCCGTGGAGGGGAACATTTGCGAGTTTCTGCTATTTTTGGATGCTCTGCTCACAGCAGAGCTACCTGCGTTTGTTCAAAAACAGAGGACTTTTTGCGGCTTGCTCCGAAGAACCGCAGCGGTTTGGGCCAGCGTGGCAGAAAGGGTTGGCCGTTTTGTCCACGTCTGGGGCTGGGTGGTCGTCAAACCATCGCCGCTTTCCCAGTTCACAACTTCAAGTCTTGGGTCAGCTGCGTGATTGTAAGGTTTACCAAGCTCAAAAGGGTAGTGATGGGAGAAACGAAGCTTTTCAAAGCTTTGAACCGATTGCTTGGCAAAATGATTCAATGTTTCGAAGCGTTCGGAACGCCACACGCTGGTGACCCCTGCTGGTCAGGTTGGAAATGCAACAGATTGGAAATGCAACAAAAACTCAGGCCAAACATGCATAAAACAACCTTTTACAAAGCCATTGCAAAGGCTTCCTTGAAAGTAAAATCTTTCAAATGCAATTAGCTAACCATCATCAGGTGAGTCTTGAACGGCGGGTTGGCTTTATCAGCAGCTTCCACGGTAAAGCCTGAGCTCATGCAAGGTGTTTGGCCGTGATAAAGAAGAAGGCCTCCCCGTCGGGGAATCGAACCCCGGTCTTCCGCGTGACAGGCGGAGATACTGTCCACTATACTAACGAGGACTGGTCGTTACAGCTGGGTCCCTGAGCAGTACGGCACTGTATGCTCAACCGTTGAGAAGTCACTTAATACTGGATATGCTTTCCATTATGGGAGTTATTATTATTTAAGCCTTTTACTTTGGCCAAGGGGGGCAGGAAGAGGAGCTCACCCTGTCCTATGGAGGAATCCACCTGCAATCCAAGGAGATGAAGGGTTTGTTCATTTAGCTTCCAGGGAGTTCATAAAAGTCTCATGCGAATACTACCACTGGTCTTATCAACATACTATCGGCTTCAGTCAAGGGCGTAATTTCCTATGGGGACAGGGGGGACATGTCCCCCCCACTTTTCAAAATCCCGTTTGTGTCCCCCCCACTTTCAAATTAGTTTGTTATTTTTTTATTTTTTTTTCGTACACCGTCATCGCCAAGGAGGAGCAGGACACAGAGAGCCTGTGCCGATGCGCGCTGCCGCGTCCAGGAACGTCGCGTCCACACTCTAAAAATAGCTCACTGAAAGTTCTAATGTGCAGGTAGCTCTCCTGACACGCACACGACGCACAGACAGCGCGCCAGAATCCAATTCTCTTTCGCGCTTGAACGAACAATAACACACACATTTATGCCAAAATGCCCGTTTTGTCGAATATCCTCACAAGAACAGTCTTAAATGAGTTAAATAAAAGTCAAGAGTAGAAAATTAAATGCGTGAGATCCTCTCAGCGGCTGGTCTTAAAGTGACAGCAGCCACTAATTCTCTCTGTCAGTAAAGTTAACCAAAGAACAAAGGGAACAGAGAAAATTACTCACTGATCTTGACTAAAGAACATTTGTAGCTTTAATAAGGATTAATCTATATGTAATTACAATTTATGCAGTGCGGACTATTTGATAACCTTATTCAATTTCTGTATATTTCATACATGTTAGACAGGAAAGGCACAGGTAAATATGACATTTATTATAGGTTTAAGTGAGGATTGTTTAAAGTTCACTTAAAATAAAATTTGTTATATTTTTGAAGCCTAATAAATGTTTAAAATTTGGGGGGGGGGGGGGGGTCGTGGGGGGGGGGGGGGGATCATTTTCATCGAGACATCAGTAGCCTATATTAATATCAGTGATACTGGCCTTCATTCATAAAAAGATGCTATTAAACAATTATTTAAAATATACTGTCTTAATGTTGTTTCTACATTACAGAGGAAATTGAGTTGACTTTATTTCAATTTTATTTACACACAAAACATTAATAGTGAACATTTTTGACTTTATAAAATGATTCTCTCAAGTCTTGGCAATCTATTAAAAAATAAAAAAAAGTCAATAAAAAAAAAAAAACATCTTTTTGTTATACATAGTTTAGTAGCCTACTATTCTTTTTGGCAGAATTTATCATTATAATCAACTTAATTATTTTCAAAATTATTATTATTTTTAATTATCTTGTATCACCATAGTCCCTAAATGTATGTAAATGCGGGAAATGGGATTCAAATCGAAAAATTTTCCCCCCATTTTGTGTCCCCCCCACTTTTCAAACCAAAGTTACACCCTTGGCTTCAGTGACATCCTCTTAGACAGGGTTTGCGGTCATCTGGTGATGGGGCAGATTCTTATTACATTTGCTCCTTCCTCTAATGGAAATGGCTGTATTATTGTTTTGTTTTTTTTTAAAAAGGAAAAAAAAGCTGGCTGGGAGGAGCCTGCACCAGACATTACCCTTGCTGAGCATGGTGGCATGTGCGTGGGAGCACATTGTCCCAACGTCTCATGGGCATAGCTCGAGTTTCTCTTCATTCACGCATAAATCTTTCGCCTTTTACTAAAGATTTCCGTGGAGGGGAACATTTGCGAGTTTCTGCTATTTTTGGATGCTCTGCTCACAGCAGAGCTACCTGCGTTTGTTCAAAAATAGAGGACTTTTTGCGGCTTGCTCCGAAGAACCGCAGCGGTTTGGGCCAGCGTGGCAGAAAGGGTTGGCCGTTTTGTCCACGTCTGGGGCTGGGTGGTCGTCAAACCATCGCCGCTTTCCCAGTTCACAACTTCAAGTCTTGGGTCAGCTGCGTGATTGTAAGGTTTACCAAGCTCAAAAGGGTAGTGATGGGAGAAACGAAGCTTTTCAAAGCTTTGAACCGATTGCTTGGCAAAATGATTCAATGTTTCGAAGCGTTCGGAACGCCACACGCTGGTGACCCCTGCTGGTCAGGTTGGAAATGCAACAGATTGGAAATGCAACAAAAACTCAGGCCAAACATGCATAAAACAACCTTTTACAAAGCCATTGCAAAGGCTTCCTTGAAAGTAAAATCTTTCAAATGCAATTAGCTAACCATCATCAGGTGAGTCTTGAACGGCAGGTTGGCTTTATCAGCAGCTTCCACGGTAAAGCCTGAGCTCATGCAAGGTGTTTGGCCGTGATAAAGAAGAAGGCCTCCCCGTCGGGGAATCGAACCCCGGTCTTCCGCGTGACAGGCGGAGATACTGTCCACTATACTAACGAGGACTGGTCGTTACAGCTGGGTCCCTGAGCAGTACGGCACTGTATGCTCAACCGTTGAGAAGTCACTTAATACTGGATATGCTTTCCATTATGGGAGTTATTATTATTTAAGCCTTTTACTTTGGCCAAGGGGGGCAGGAAGAGTAGCTCACCCTGTCCTATGGAGGAATCCACCTGCAATCCAAGGAGATGAAGGGTTTGTTCATTTAGCTTCCAGGGAGTTCATAAAAATCTCATGCGAATACTACCACTGGTCTTCATCAACATACTATCAGTGACATCCTCTTAGACAGGGTTTGCGGTCATCTGGTGATGGGGCAGATTCTTATTACATCTGCTCCTTCCTCTAATGGAAATGGCTGTATTATTGTTTTGTTTTTTTTTAAAAAGGAAAAAAAAGCTGGCTGGGAGGAGCCTGCACCAGACATTACCCTTGCTGAGCATGGTGGCATGTGCGTGGGAGCACATTGTCCCAACGTCTCATGGGCATAGCTCGAGTTTCTCTTCATTCACGCATAAATCTTTCGCCTTTTACTAAAGATTTCCGTGGAGGGGAACATTTGCGAGTTTCTGCTATTTTTGGATGCTCTGCTCACAGCAGAGCTACCTGCGTTTGTTCAAAAACAGAGGACTTTTTGCGGCTTGCTCCGAAGAACCGCAGCGGTTTGGGCCAGCGTGGCAGAAAGGGTTGGCCGTTTTGTCCACGTCTGGGGCTGGGTGGTCGTCAAACCATCGCCGCTTTCCCAGTTCACAACTTCAAGTCTTGGGTCAGCTGCGTGGTTGTAAGGTTTACCAAGCTCAAAAGGGTAGTGATGGGAGAAACGAAGCTTTTCAAAGCTTTGAACCGATTGCTTGGCAAAATGATTCAATGTTTCGAAGCGTTCGGAACGCCACACGCTGGTGACCCCTGCTGGTCAGGTTGGAAATGCAACAGATTGGAAATGCAACAAAAACTCAGGCCAAACATGCATAAAACAACCTTTTACAAAGCCATTGCAAAGGCTTCCTTGAAAGTAAAATCTTTCAAATGCAATTAGCTAACCATCATCAGGTGAGTCTTGAACGGCGGGTTGGCTTTATCAGCAGCTTCCACGGTAAAGCCTGAGCTCATGCAAGGTGTTTGGCCGTGATAAAGAAGAAGGCCTCCCCGTCGGGGAATCGAACCCCGGTCTTCCGCGTGACAGGCGGAGATACTGTCCACTATACTAACGAGGACTGGTCGTTACAGCTGGGTCCCTGAGCAGTACGGCACTGTATGCTCAACCGTTGAGAAGTCACTTAATACTGGATATGCTTTCCATTATGGGAGTTATTATTATTTAAGCCTTTTACTTTGGCCAAGGGGGGCAGGAAGAGGAGCTCACCCTGTCCTATGGAGGAATCCACCTGCAATCCAAGGAGATGAAGGGTTTGTTCATTTAGCTTCCAGGGAGTTCATAAAAATCTCATGCGAATACTACCACTGGTCTTATCAACATACTATCGGCTTCAGTGACATCCTCTTAGACAGGGTTTGCGGTCATCTGGTGATGGGGCAGATTCTTATTACATTTGCTCCTTCCTCTAATGGAAATGGCTGTATTATTGTTTTGTTTTTTTTTAAAAAGGAAAAAAAAGCTGGCTGGGAGGAGCCTGCACCAGACATTACCCTTGCTGAGCATGGTGGCATGTGCGTGGGAGCACATTGTCCCAACGTCTCATGGGCATAGCTCGAGTTTCTCTTCATTCACGCATAAATCTTTCGCCTTTTACTAAAGATTTCCGTGGAGGGGAACATTTGCGAGTTTCTGCTATTTTTGGATGCTCTGCTCACAGCAGAGCTACCTGCGTTTGTTCAAAAACAGAGGACTTTTTGCGGCTTGCTCCAAAGAACCGCAGCGGTTTGGGCCAGCGTGGCAGAAAGGGTTGGCCGTTTTGTCCACGTCTGGGGCTGGGTGGTCGTCAAACCATCGCCGCTTTCCCAGTTCACAACTTCAAGTCTTGGGTCAGCTGCGTGATTGTAAGGTTTACCAAGCTCAAAAGGGTAGTGATGGGAGAAACGAAGCTTTTCAAAGCTTTGAACCGATTGCTTGGCAAAATGATTCAATGTTTCGAAGCGTTCGGAACGCCACACGCTGGTGACCCCTGCTGGTCAGGTTGGAAATGCAACAGATTGGAAATGCAACAAAAACTCAGGCCAAACATGCATAAAACAACCTTTTACAAAGCCATTGCAAAGGCTTCCTTGAAAGTAAAATCTTTCAAATGCAATTAGCTAACCATCATCAGGTGAGTCTTGAACGGCGGGTTGGCTTTATCAGCAGCTTCCACGGTAAAGCCTGAGCTCATGCAAGGTGTTTGGCCGTGATAAAGAAGAAGGCCTCCCCGTCGGGGAATCGAACCCCGGTCTTCCGCGTGACAGGCGGAGATACTGTCCACTATACTAACGAGGACTGGTCGTTACAGCTGGGTCCCTGAGCAGTACGGCACTGTATGCTCAACCGTTGAGAAGTCACTTAATACTGGATATGCTTTCCATTATGGGAGTTATTATTATTTAAGCCTTTTACTTTGGCCAAGGGGGGCAGGAAGAGTAGCTCACCCTGTCCTATGGAGGAATCCACCTGCAATCCAAGGAGATGAAGGGTTTGTTCATTTAGCTTCCAGGGAGTTCATAAAAATCTCATGCGAATACTACCACTGGTCTTCATCAACATACTATCAGTGACATCCTCTTAGACAGGGTTTGCGGTCATCTGGTGATGGGGCAGATTCTTATTACATCTGCTCCTTCCTCTAATGGAAATGGCTGTATTATTGTTTTGTTTTTTTTAAAAAAGGAAAAAAAAGCTGGCTGGGAGGAGCCTGCACCAGACATTACCCTTGCTGAGCATGGTGGCATGTGCGTGGGAGCACATTGTCCCAACGTCTCATGGGCATAGCTCGAGTTTCTCTTCATTCACGCATAAATCTTTCGCCTTTTACTAAAGATTTCCGTGGAGGGGAACATTTGCGAGTTTCTGCTATTTTTGGATGCTCTGCTCACAGCAGAGCTACCTGCGTTTGTTCAAAAACAGAGGACTTTTTGCGGCTTGCTCCGAAGAACCGCAGCGGTTCGGGCCAGCGTGGCAGAAAAGGTTGGCCGTTTTGTCCACGTCTGGGGCTGGGTGGTCGTCAAACCATCGCCGCTTTCCCAGTTCACAACTTCAAGTCTTGGGTCAGCTGCGTGATTGTAAGGTTTACCAAGCTCAAAAGGGTAGTGATGGGAGAAACGAAGCTTTTCAAAGCTTTGAACCGATTGCTTGGCAAAATGATTCAATGTTTCGAAGCGTTCGGAACGCCACACGCTGGTGACCCCTGCTGGTCAGGTTGGAAATGCAACAGATTGGAAATGCAACAAAAACTCAGGCCAAACATGCATAAAACAACCTTTTACAAAGCCATTGCAAAGGCTTCCTTGAAAGTAAAATCTTTCAAATGCAATTAGCTAACCATCATCAGGTGAGTCTTGAACGGCGGGTTGGCTTTATCAGCAGCTTCCACGGTAAAGCCTGAGCTCATGCAAGGTGTTTGGCCGTGATAAAGAAGAAGGCCTCCCCGTCGGGGAATCGAACCCCGGTCTTCCGCGTGACAGGCGGAGATACTGTCCACTATACTAACGAGGACTGGTCGTTACAGCTGGGTCCCTGAGCAGTACGGCACTGTATGCTCAACCGTTGAGAAGTCACTTAATACTGGATATGCTTTCCATTATGGGAGTTATTATTATTTAAGCCTTTTACTTTGGCCAAGGGGGGCAGGAAGAGGAGCTCACCCTGTCCTATGGAGGAATCCACCTGCAATCCAAGGAGATGAAGGGTTTGTTCATTTAGCTTCCAGGGAGTTCATAAAAATCTCATGCGAATACTACCACTGGTCTTCATCAACATACTATCAGTGACATCCTCTTAGACAGGGTTTGCGGTCATCTGGTGATGGGGCAGATTCTTATTACATTTGCTCCTTCCTCTAATGGAAATGGCTGTATTATTGTTTTGTTTTTTTTAAAAAAGGAAAAAAAAGCTGGCTGGGCGGAGCCTGCACCAGACATTACCCTTGCTGAGCATGGTGGCATGTGCGTGGGAGCACATTGTCCCAACGTCTCATGGGCATAACTCGAGTTTCTCTTCATTCACGCATAAATCTTTCGCCTTTTACTAAAGATTTCCGTGGAGGGGAACATTTGCGAGTTTCTGCTATTTTTGGATGCTCTGCTCACAGCAGAGCTACCTGCGTTTGTTCAAAAACAGAGGACTTTTTGCGGCTTGCTCCGAAGAACCGCAGCGGTTTGGGCCAGCGTGGCAGAAAGGGTTGGCCGTTTTGTCCACGTCTGGGGCTGGGTGGTCGTCAAACCATCGCCGCTTTCCCAGTTCACAACTTCAAGTCTTGGGTCAGCTGCGTGATTGTAAGGTTTACCAAGCTCAAAAGGGTAATGATGGGAGAAACGAAGCTTTTCAAAGCTTTGAACCGATTGCTTGGCAAAATGATTCAATGTTTCGAAGCGTTCAGAACGCCACACGCTGGTGACCCCTGCTGGTCAGGTTGGAAATGCAACAGATTGGAAATGCAACAAAAACTCAGGCCAAACATGCATAAAACAACCTTTTACAAAGCCATTGCAAAGGCTTCCTTGAAAGTAAAATCTTTCAAATGCAATTAGCTAACCATCATCAGGTGAGTCTTGAACGGCGGGTTGGCTTTATCAGCAGCTTCCACGGTAAAGCCTGAGCTCATGCAAGGTGTTTGGCCGTGATAAAGAAGAAGGCCTCCCCGTCGGGGAATCGAACCCCGGTCTTCCGCGTGACAGGCGGAGATACTGTCCACTATTCTAACGAGGACTGGTCGTTACAGCTGGGTCCCTGAGCAGTACGGCACTGTATGCTCAACCGTTGAGAAGTCACTTAATACTGGATATGCTTTCCATTATGGGAGTTATTATTATTTAAGCCTTTTACTTTGGCCAAGGGGGGCAGGAAGAGGAGCTCACCCTGTCCTATGGAGGAATCCACCTGCAATCCAAGGAGATGAAGGGTTTGTTCATTTAGCTTCCAGGGAGTTCATAAAAATCTCATGCGAATACTACCACTGGTCTTCATCAACATACTATCAGTGACATCCTCTTAGACAGGGTTTGCGGTCATCTGGTGATGGGGCAGATTCTTATTACATTTGCTCCTTCCTCTAATGGAAATGGCTGTATTATTGTTTTGTTTTTTTAAAAAAAGGAAAAAAAAGCTGGCTGGGAGGAGCCTGCACCAGACATTACCCTTGCTGAGCATGGTGGCATGTGCGTGGGAGCACATTGTCCCAACGTCTCATGGGCATAGCTCGAGTTTCTCTTCATTCACGCATAAATCTTTCGCCTTTTACTAAAGATTTCCGTGGAGGGGAACATTTGCGAGTTTCTGCTATTTTTGGATGCTCTGCTCACAGCAGAGCTACCTGCGTTTGTTCAAAAACAGAGAACTTTTTGCGGCTTGCTCCGAAGAACCGCAGCGGTTCGGGCCAGCGTGGCAGAAAGGGTTGGCCGTTTTGTCCACGTCTGGGGCTGGGTGGTCGTCAAACCATCGCCGCTTTCCCAGTTCACAACTTCAAGTCTTGGGTCAGCTGCGTGATTGTAAGGTTTACCAAGCTCAAAAGGGTAGTGATGGGAGAAACGAAGCTTTTCAAAGCTTTGAACCGATTGCTTGGCAAAATGATTCAATGTTTCGAAGCGTTCGGAACGCCACACGCTGGTGACCCCTGCTGGTCAGGTTGGAAATGCAACAGATTGGAAATGCAACAACAACTCAGGCCAAACATGCATAAAACAACCTTTTACAAAGCCATTGCAAAGGCTTCCTTGAAAGTAAAATCTTTCAAATGCAATTAGCTAACCATCATCAGGTGAGTCTTGAACGGCGGGTTGGCTTTATCAGCAGCTTCCACGGTAAAGCCAGAGCTCATGCAAGGTGTTTGGCCGTGATAAAGAAGAAGGCCTCCCCGTCGGGGAATCGAACCCCGGTCTTCCGCGTGACAGGCGGAGATACTGTCCACTATACTAACGAGGACTGGTCGTTACAGCTGGGTCCCTGAGCAGTACGGCACTGTATGCTCAACCGTTGAGAAGTCACTTAATACTGGATATGCTTTCCATTATGGGAGTTATTATTATTTAAGCCTTTTACTTTGGCCAAGGGGGGCAGGAAGAGGAGCTCACCCTGTCCTATGGAGGAATCCACCTGCAATCCAAGGAGATGAAGGGTTTGTTCATTTAGCTTCCAGGGAGTTCATAAAAATCTCATGCGAATACTACCACTGGTCTTCATCAACATACTATCAGTGACATCCTCTTAGACAGGGTTTGCGGTCATCTGGTGATGGGGCAGATTCTTATTACATTTGCTCCTTCCTCTAATGGAAATGGCTGTATTATTGTTTTGTTTTTTTTAAAAAAGGAAAAAAAAGCTGGCTGGGCGGAGCCTGCACCAGACATTACCCTTGCTGAGCATGGTGGCATGTGCGTGGGAGCACATTGTCCCAACGTCTCATGGGCATAACTCGAGTTTCTCTTCATTCACGCATAAATCTTTCGCCTTTTACTAAAGATTTCCGTGGAGGGGAACATTTGCGAGTTTCTGCTATTTTTGGATGCTCTGCTCACAGCAGAGCTACCTGCGTTTGTTCAAAAACAGAGGACTTTTTGCGGCTTGCTCTGAAGAACCGCAGCGGTTTGGGCCAGCGTGGCAGAAAGGGTTGGCCGTTTTGTCCACGTCTGGGGCTGGGTGGTCGTCAAACCATCGCCGCTTTCCCAGTTCACAACTTCAAGTCTTGGGTCAGCTGCGTGATTGTAAGGTTTACCAAGCTCAAAAGGGTAGTGATGGGAGAAACGAAGCTTTTCAAAGCTTTGAACCGATTGCTTGGCAAAATGATTCAATGTTTCGAAGCGTTCGGAACGCCACACGCTGGTGACCCCTGCTGGTCAGGTTGGAAATGCAACAGATTGGAAATGCAACAAAAACTCAGGCCAAACATGCATAAAACAACCTTTTACAAAGCCATTGCAAAGGCTTCCTTGAAAGTAAAATCTTTCAAATGCAATTAGCTAACCATCATCAGGTGAGTCTTGAACGGCGGGTTGGCTTTATCAGCAGCTTCCACGGTAAAGCCTGAGCTCATGCAAGGTGTTTGGCCGTGATAAAGAAGAAGGCCTCCCCGTCGGGGAATCGAACCCCGGTCTTCCGCGTGACAGGCGGAGATACTGTCCACTATACTAACGAGGACTGGTCGTTACAGCTGGGTCCCTGAGCAGTACGGCACTGTATGCTCAACCGTTGAGAAGTCACTTAATACTGGATATGCTTTCCATTATGGGAGTTATTATTATTTAAGCCTTTTACTTTGGCCAAGGGGGGCAGGAAGAGGAGCTCACCCTGTCCTATGGAGGAATCCACCTGCAATCCAAGGAGATGAAGGGTTTGTTCATTTAGCTTCCAGGGAGTTCATAAAAATCTCATGCGAATACTACCACTGGTCTTCATCAACATACTATCAGTGACATCCTCTTAGACAGGGTTTGCGGTCATCTGGTGATGGGGCAGATTCTTATTACATTTGCTCCTTCCTCTAATGGAAATGGCTGTATTATTGTTTTGTTTTTTTAAAAAAAGGAAAAAAAAGCTGGCTGGGAGGAGCCTGCACCAGACATTACCCTTGCTGAGCATGGTGGCATGTGCGTGGGAGCACATTGTCCCAACGTCTCATGGGCATAGCTCGAGTTTCTCTTCATTCACGCATAAATCTTTCGCCTTTTACTAAAGATTTCCGTGGAGGGGAACATTTGCGAGTTTCTGCTATTTTTGGATGCTCTGCTCACAGCAGAGCTACCTGCGTTTGTTCAAAAACAGAGGGCTTTTTGCGGCTTGCTCCGAAGAACCGCAGCGGTTTGGGCCAGCGTGGCAGAAAGGGTTGGCCGTTTTGTCCACGTCTGGGGCTGGGTGGTCGTCAAACCATCGCTGCTTTCCCAGTTCACAACTTCAAGTCTTGGGTCAGCTGCGTGATTGTAAGGTTTACCAAGCTCAAAAGGGTAGTGATGGGAGAAACGAAGCTTTTCAAAGCTTTGAACCGATTGCTTGGCAAAATGATTCAATGTTTCGAAGCGTTCGGAACGCCACACGCTGGTGACCCCTGCTGGTCAGGTTGGAAATGCAACAGATTGGAAATGCAACAAAAACTCAGGCCAAACATGCATAAAACAACCTTTTACAGCAGAGCTACCTGCGTTTGTTCAAAAACAGAGGACTTTTTGCGGCTTGCTCCGAAGAACCGCAGCGGTTTGGGCCAGCGTGGCAGAAAGGGTTGGCCGTTTTGTCCACGTCTGGGGCTGGGTGGTCGTCAAACCATCGCCGCTTTCCCAGTTCACAACTTCAAGTCTTGGGTCAGCTGCGTGATTGTAAGGTTTACCAAGCTCAAAAGGGTAGTGATGGGAGAAACGAAGCTTTTCAAAGCTTTGAACCGATTGCTTGGCAAAATGATTCAATGTTTCGAAGCGTCAAGTCTTGGGTCAGCTGCGTGATTGTAAGGTTTACCAAGCTCAAAAGGGTAGTGATGGGAGAAACGAAGCTTTTCAAAGCTTTGAACCGATTGCTTGGCAAAATGATTCAATGTTTCGAAGCGTTCGGAACGCCACACGCTGGTGACCCCTGCTGGTCAGGTTGGAAATGCAACAGATTGGAAATGCAACAACAACTCAGGCCAAACATGCATAAAACAACCTTTTACAGCAGAGCTACCTGCGTTTGTTCAAAAACAGAGGACTTTTTGCGGCTTGCTCCGAAGAACCGCAGCGGTTTGGGCCAGCGTGGCAGAAAGGGTTGGCCGTTTTGTCCACGTCTGGGGCTGGGTGGTCGTCCCAGTTCACAACTTCAAGTCTTGGGTCAGCTGCGTGATTGTAAGGTTTACCAAGCTCAAAAGGGTAGTGATGGGAGAAACGAAGCTTTTCAAAGCTTTGAACCGATTGCTTGGCAAAATGATTCAATGTTTCGAAGCGTTCGGAACGCCACACGCTGGTGACCCCTGCTGGTCAGGTTGGAAATGCAACAGATTGGAAATGCAACAAAAACTCAGGCCAAACATGCATAAAACAACCTTTTACAAAGCCATTGCAAAGGCTTCCTTGAAAGTAAAATCTTTCAAATGCAATTAGCTAACCATCATCAGGTGAGTCTTGAACGGCGGGTTGGCTTTATCAGCAGCTTCCACGGTAAAGCCTGAGCTCATGCAAGGTGTTTGGCCGTGATAAAGAAGAAGGCCTCCCCGTCGGGGAATCGAACCCCGGTCTTCCGCGTGACAGGCGGAGATACTGTCCACTATACTAACGAGGACTGGTCGTTACAGCTGGGTCCCTGAGCAGTACGGCACTGTATGCTCAACCGTTGAGAAGTCACTTAATACTGGATATGCTTTCCATTATGGGAGTTATTATTATTTAAGCCTTTTACTTTGGCCAAGGGGGGCAGGAAGAGGAGCTCACCCTGTCCTATGGAGGAATCCACCTGCAATCCAAGGAGATGAAGGGTTTGTTCATTTAGCTTCCAGGGAGTTCATAAAAATCTCATGCGAATACTACCACTGGTCTTCATCAACATACTATCAGTGACATCCTCTTAGACAGGGTTTGCGGTCATCTGGTGATGGGGCAGATTCTTATTACATTTGCTCCTTCCTCTAATGGAAATGGCTGTATTATTGTTTTGTTTTTTTTTAAAAAGGAAAAAAAAGCTGGCTGGGCGGAGCCTGCACCAGACATTACCCTTGCTGAGCATGATGGCATGTGCGTGGGAGCACATTGTCCCAACGTCTCATGGGTATAACTCGAGTTTCTCTTCATTCACGCATAAATCTTTCGCCTTTTACTAAAGATTTCCGTGGAGGGGAACATTTGCGAGTTTCTGCTATTTTTGGATGCTCTGCTCACAGCAGAGCTACCTGCGTTTGTTCAAAAACAGAGGACTTTTTGCGGCTTGCTCCGAAGAACCGCAGCGGTTTGGGCCAGCGTGGCAGAAAGGGTTGGCCGTTTTGTCCACGTCTGGGGCTGGGTGGTCGTCAAACCATCGCCGCTTTCCCAGTTCACAACTTCAAGTCTTGGGTCAGCTGCGTGATTGTAAGGTTTACCAAGCTCAAAAGGGTAGTGATGGGAGAAACGAAGCTTTTCAAAGCTTTGAACCGATTGCTTGGCAAAATGATTCAATGTTTCGAAGCGTTCGGAACGCCACACGCTGGTGACCCCTGCTGGTCAGGTTGGAAATGCAACAGATTGGAAATGCAACAAAAACTCAGGCCAAACATGCATAAAACAACCTTTTACAAAGCCATTGCAAAGGCTTCCTTGAAAGTAAAATCTTTCAAATGCAATTAGCTAACCATCATCAGGTGAGTCTTGAACGGCGGGTTGGCTTTATCAGCAGCTTCCACGGTAAAGCCTGAGCTCATGCAAGGTGTTTGGCCGTGATAAAGAAGAAGGCCTCCCCGTCGGGGAATCGAACCCCGGTCTTCCGCGTGACAGGCGGAGATACTGTCCACTATACTAACGAGGACTGGTCGTTACAGCTGGGTCCCTGAGCAGTACGGCACTGTATGCTCAACCGTTGAGAAGTCACTTAATACTGGATATGCTTTCCATTATGGGAGTTATTATTATTTAAGCCTTTTACTTTGGCCAAGGGGGGCAGGAAGAGGAGCTCACCCTGTCCTATGGAGGAATCCACCTGCAATCCAAGGAGATGAAGGGTTTGTTCATTTAGCTTCCAGGGAGTTCATAAAAATCTCATGCGAATACTACCACTGGTCTTCATCAACATACTATCAGTGACATCCTCTTAGACAGGGTTTGCGGTCATCTGGTGATGGGGCAGATTCTTATTACATTTGCTCCTTCCTCTAATGGAAATGGCTGTATTATTGTTTTGTTTTTTTAAAAAAAGGAAAAAAAAGCTGGCTGGGAGGAGCCTGCACCAGACATTACCCTTGCTGAGCATGGTGGCATGTGCGTGGGAGCACATTGTCCCAACGTCTCATGGGCATAGCTCGAGTTTCTCTTCATTCACGCATAAATCTTTCGCCTTTTACTAAAGATTTCCGTGGAGGGGAACATTTGCGAGTTTCTGCTATTTTTGGATGCTCTGCTCACAGCAGAGCTACCTGCGTTTGTTCAAAAACAGAGAACTTTTTGCGGCTTGCTCCGAAGAACCGCAGCGGTTCGGGCCAGCGTGGCAGAAAGGGTTGGCCGTTTTGTCCACGTCTGGGGCTGGGTGGTCGTCAAACCATCGCCGCTTTCCCAGTTCACAACTTCAAGTCTTGGGTCAGCTGCGTGATTGTAAGGTTTACCAAGCTCAAAAGGGTAGTGATGGGAGAAACGAAGCTTTTCAAAGCTTTGAACCGATTGCTTGGCAAAATGATTCAATGTTTCGAAGCGTTCGGAACGCCACACGCTGGTGACCCCTGCTGGTCAGGTTGGAAATGCAACAGATTGGAAATGCAACAACAACTCAGGCCAAACATGCATAAAACAACCTTTTACAAAGCCATTGCAAAGGCTTCCTTGAAAGTAAAATCTTTCAAATGCAATTAGCTAACCATCATCAGGTGAGTCTTGAACGGCGGGTTGGCTTTATCAGCAGCTTCCACGGTAAAGCCAGAGCTCATGCAAGGTGTTTGGCCGTGATAAAGAAGAAGGCCTCCCCGTCGGGGAATCGAACCCCGGTCTTCCGCGTGACAGGCGGAGATACTGTCCACTATACTAACGAGGACTGGTCGTTACAGCTGGGTCCCTGAGCAGTACGGCACTGTATGCTCAACCGTTGAGAAGTCACTTAATACTGGATATGCTTTCCATTATGGGAGTTATTATTATTTAAGCCTTTTACTTTGGCCAAGGGGGGCAGGAAGAGGAGCTCACCCTGTCCTATGGAGGAATCCACCTGCAATCCAAGGAGATGAAGGGTTTGTTCATTTAGCTTCCAGGGAGTTCATAAAAATCTCATGCGAATACTACCACTGGTCTTCATCAACATACTATCAGTGACATCCTCTTAGACAGGGTTTGCGGTCATCTGGTGATGGGGCAGATTCTTATTACATTTGCTCCTTCCTCTAATGGAAATGGCTGTATTATTGTTTTGTTTTTTTATAAAAAGGAAAAAAAAGCTGGCTGGGAGGAGCCTGCACCAGACATTACCCTTGCTGAGCATGGTGGCATGTGCGTGGGAGCACATTGTCCCAACGTCTCATGGGCATAGCTCGAGTTTCTCTTCATTCACGCATAAATCTTTCGCCTTTTACTAAAGATTTCCGTGGAGGGGAACATTTGCGATTTTCTGCTATTTTTGGATGCTCTGCTCACAGCAGAGCTACCTGCGTTTGTTCAAAAACAGAGGACTTTTTGCGGCTTGCTCCGAAGAACCGCAGCGGTTTGGGCCAGCGTGGCAGAAAAGGTTGGCCGTTTTGTCCACGTCTGGGGCTGGGTGGTCGTCAAACCATTGCCGCTTTCCCAGTTCACAACTTCAAGTCTTGGGTCAGCTGCGTGATTGTAAGGTTTACCAAGCTCAAAAGGGTAGTGATGGGAGAAACGAAGCTTTTCAAAGCTTTGAACCGATTGCTTGGCAAAATGATTCAATGTTTCGAAGCGTTCGGAACGCCACACGCTGGTGACCCCTGCTGGTCAGGTTGGAAATGCAACAGATTGGAAATGCAACAAAAACTCAGGCCAAACATGCATAAAACAACCTTTTACAAAGCCATTGCAAAGGCTTCCTTGAAAGTAAAATCTTTCAAATGCAATTAGCTAACCATCATCAGGTGAGTCTTGAACGGCGGGTTGGCTTTATCAGCAGCTTCCACGGTAAAGCCTGAGCTCATGCAAGGTGTTTGGCCGTGATAAAGAAGAAGGCCTCCCCGTCGGGGAATCGAACCCCGGTCTTCCGCGTGACAGGCGGAGATACTGTCCACTATACTAACGGAACTGGTCGTTACAGCTGGGTCCCTGAGCAGTACGGCACTGTATGCTCAACCGTTGAGAAGTCACTTAATACTGGATATGCTTTCCATTATGGGAGTTATTATTATTTAAGCCTTTTACTTTGGCCAAGGGGGGCAGGAAGAGGAGCTCACCCTGTCCTATGGAGGAATCCACCTGCAATCCAAGGAGATGAAGGGTTTGTTCATTTAGCTTCCAGGGAGTTCATAAAAATCTCATGCGAATACTACCACTGGTCTTCATCAACATACTATCAGTGACATCCTCTTAGACAGGGTTTGCGGTCATCTGGTGATGGGGCAGATTCTTATTACATTTGCTCCTTCCTCTAATGGAAATGGCTGTATTATTGTTTTGTTTTTTTAAAAAAAGGAAAAAAAAGCTGGCTGGGAGGAGCCTGCACCAGACATTACCCTTGCTGAGCATGGTGGCATGTGCGTGGGAGCACATTGTCCCAACGTCTCATGGGCATAGCTCGAGTTTCTCTTCATTCACGCATAAATCTTTCGCCTTTTACTAAAGATTTCCGTGGAGGGGAACATTTGCGAGTTTCTGCTATTTTTGGATGCTCTGCTCACAGCAGAGCTACCTGCGTTTGTTCAAAAACAGAGAACTTTTTGCGGCTTGCTCCGAAGAACCGCAGCGGTTCGGGCCAGCGTGGCAGAAAGGGTTGGCCGTTTTGTCCACGTCTGGGGCTGGGTGGTCGTCAAACCATCGCCGCTTTCCCAGTTCACAACTTCAAGTCTTGGGTCAGCTGCGTGATTGTAAGGTTTACCAAGCTCAAAAGGGTAGTGATGGGAGAAACGAAGCTTTTCAAAGCTTTGAACCGATTGCTTGGCAAAATGATTCAATGTTTCGAAGCGTTCGGAACGCCACACGCTGGTGACCCCTGCTGGTCAGGTTGGAAATGCAACAGATTGGAAATGCAACAACAACTCAGGCCAAACATGCATAAAACAACCTTTTACAAAGCCATTGCAAAGGCTTCCTTGAAAGTAAAATCTTTCAAATGCAATTAGCTAACCATCATCAGGTGAGTCTTGAACGGCGGGTTGGCTTTATCAGCAGCTTCCACGGTAAAGCCAGAGCTCATGCAAGGTGTTTGGCCGTGATAAAGAAGAAGGCCTCCCCGTCGGGGAATCGAACCCCGGTCTTCCGCGTGACAGGCGGAGATACTGTCCACTATACTAACGAGGACTGGTCGTTACAGCTGGGTCCCTGAGCAGTACGGCACTGTATGCTCAACCGTTGAGAAGTCACTTAATACTGGATATGCTTTCCATTATGGGAGTTATTATTATTTAAGCCTTTTACTTTGGCCAAGGGGGGCAGGAAGAGGAGCTCACCCTGTCCTATGGAGGAATCCACCTGCAATCCAAGGAGATGAAGGGTTTGTTCATTTAGCTTCCAGGGAGTTCATAAAAATCTCATGCGAATACTACCACTGGTCTTCATCAACATACTATCAGTGACATCCTCTTAGACAGGGTTTGCGGTCATCTGGTGATGGGGCAGATTCTTATTACATTTGCTCCTTCCTCTAATGGAAATGGCTGTATTATTGTTTTGTTTTTTTAAAAAAAGGAAAAAAAAGCTGGCTGGGCGGAGCCTGCACCAGACATTACCCTTGCTGAGCATGGTGGCATGTGCGTGGGAGCACATTGTCCCAACGTCTCATGGGCATAACTCGAGTTTCTCTTCATTCACGCATAAATCTTTCGCCTTTTACTAAAGATTTCCGTGGAGGGGAACATTTGCGAGTTTCTGCTATTTTTGGATGCTCTGCTCACAGCAGAGCTACCTGCGTTTGTTCAAAAACAGAGGACTTTTTGCGGCTTGCTCCGAAGAACCGCAGCGGTTTGGGCCAGCGTGGCAGAAAGGGTTGGCCGTTTTGTCCACGTCTGGGGCTGGGTGGTCGTCAAACCATCGCCGCTTTCCCAGTTCACAACTTCAAGTCTTGGGTCAGCTGCGTGATTGTAAGGTTTACCAAGCTCAAAAGGGTAGTGATGGGAGAAACAAAGCTTTTCAAAGCTTTGAACCGATTGCTTGGCAAAATGATTCAATGTTTCGAAGCGTTCAGAACGCCACACGCTGGTGACCCCTGCTGGTCAGGTTGGAAATGCAACAGATTGGAAATGCAACAAAAACTCAGGCCAAACATGCATAAAACAACCTTTTACAAAGCCATTGCAAAGGCTTCCTTGAAAGTAAAATCTTTCAAATGCAATTAGCTAACCATCATCAGGTGAGTCTTGAACGGCGGGTTGGCTTTATCAGCAGCTTCCACGGTAAAGCCTGAGCTCATGCAAGGTGTTTGGCCGTGATAAAGAAGAAGGCCTCCCCGTCGGGGAATCGAACCCCGGTCTTCCGCGTGACAGGCGGAGATACTGTCCACTATACTAACGAGGACTGGTCGTTACAGCTGGGTCCCTGAGCAGTACGGCACTGTATGCTCAACCGTTGAGAAGTCACTTAATACTGGATATGCTTTCCATTATGGGAGTTATTATTATTTAAGCCTTTTACTTTGGCCAAGGGGGGCAGGAAGAGGAGCTCACCCTGTCCTATGGAGGAATCCACCTGCAATCCAAGGAGATGAAGGGTTTGTTCATTTAGCTTCCAGGGAGTTCATAAAAATCTCATGCGAATACTACCACTGGTCTTCATCAACATACTATCAGTGACATCCTCTTAGACAGGGTTTGCGGTCATCTGGTGATGGGGCAGATTCTTATTACATTTGCTCCTTCCTCTAATGGAAATGGCTGTATTATTGTTTTGTTTTTTTAAAAAAAGGAAAAAAAAGCTGGCTGGGAGGAGCCTGCACCAGACATTACCCTTGCTGAGCATGGTGGCATGTGCGTGGGAGCACATTGTCCCAACGTCTCATGGGCATAGCTCGAGTTTCTCTTCATTCACGCATAAATCTTTCGCCTTTTACTAAAGATTTCCGTGGAGGGGAACATTTGCGAGTTTCTGCTATTTTTGGATGCTCTGCTCACAGCAGAGCTACCTGCGTTTGTTCAAAAACAGAGGACTTTTTGCGGCTTGCTCCGAAGAACCGCAGCGGTTCGGGCCAGCGTGGCAGAAAGGGTTGGCCGTTTTGTCCACGTCTGGGGCTGGGTGGTCGTCAAACCATCGCCGCTTTCCCAGTTCACAACTTCAAGTCTTGGGTCAGCTGCGTGATTGTAAGGTTTACCAAGCTCAAAAGGGTAGTGATGGGAGAAACGAAGCTTTTCAAAGCTTTGAACCGATTGCTTGGCAAAATGATTCAATGTTTCGAAGCGTTCGGAACGCCACACGCTGGTGACCCCTGCTGGTCAGGTTGGAAATGCAACAGATTGGAAATGCAACAACAACTCAGGCCAAACATGCATAAAACAACCTTTTACAAAGCCATTGCAAAGGCTTCCTTGAAAGTAAAATCTTTCAAATGCAATTAGCTAACCATCATCAGGTGAGTCTTGAACGGCGGGTTGGCTTTATCAGCAGCTTCCACGGTAAAGCCAGAGCTCATGCAAGGTGTTTGGCCGTGATAAAGAAGAAGGCCTCCCCGTCGGGGAATCGAACCCCGGTCTTCCGCGTGACAGGCGGAGATACTGTCCACTATACTAACGAGGACTGGTCGTTACAGCTGGGTCCCTGAGCAGTACGGCACTGTATGCTCAACCGTTGAGAAGTCACTTAATACTGGATATGCTTTCCATTATGGGAGTTATTATTATTTAAGCCTTTTACTTTGGCCAAGGGGGGCAGGAAGAGGAGCTCACCCTGTCCTATGGAGGAATCCACCTGCAATCCAAGGAGATGAAGGGTTTGTTCATTTAGCTTCCAGGGAGTTCATAAAAATCTCATGCGAATACTACCACTGGTCTTCATCAACATACTATCAGTGACATCCTCTTAGACAGGGTTTGCGGTCATCTGGTGATGGGGCAGATTCTTATTACATTTGCTCCTTCCTCTAATGGAAATGGCTGTATTATTGTTTTGTTTTTTTTAAAAAAGGAAAAAAAAGCTGGCTGGGCGGAGCCTGCACCAGACATTACCCTTGCTGAGCATGGTGGCATGTGCGTGGGAGCACATTGTCCCAACGTCTCATGGGCATAACTCGAGTTTCTCTTCATTCACGCATAAATCTTTTGCCTTTTACTAAAGATTTCCGTGGAGGGGAACATTTGCGATTTTCTGCTATTTTTGGATGCTCTGCTCACAGCAGAGCTACCTGCGTTTGTTCAAAAACAGAGGACTTTTTGCGGCTTGCTCCGAAGAACCGCAGCGGTTTGGGCCAGCGTGGCAGAAAGGGTTGGCCGTTTTGTCCACGTCTGGGGCTGGGTGGTCGTCAAACCATCGCCGCTTTCCCAGTTCACAACTTCAAGTCTTGGGTCAGCTGCGTGATTGTAAGGTTTACCAAGCTCAAAAGGGTAGTGATGGGAGAAACGAAGCTTTTCAAAGCTTTGAACCGATTGCTTGGCAAAATGATTCAATGTTTCGAAGCGTTCAGAACGCCACACGCTGGTGACCCCTGCTGGTCAGGTTGGAAATGCAACAGATTGGAAATGCAACAAAAACTCAGGCCAAACATGCATAAAACAACCTTTTACAAAGCCATTGCAAAGGCTTCCTTGAAAGTAAAATCTTTCAAATGCAATTAGCTAACCATCATCAGGTGAGTCTTGAACGGCGGGTTGGCTTTATCAGCAGCTTCCACGGTAAAGCCTGAGCTCATGCAAGGTGTTTGGCCGTGATAAAGAAGAAGGCCTCCCCGTCGGGGAATTGAACCCCGGTCTTCCGCGTGACAGGCGGAGATACTGTCCACTATACTAACGAGGACTGGTCGTTACAGCTGGGTCCCTGAGCAGTACGGCACTGTATGCTCAACCGTTGAGAAGTCACTTAATACTGGATATGCTTTCCATTATGGGAGTTATTATTATTTAAGCCTTTTACTTTGGCCAAGGGGGGCAGGAAGAGGAGCTCACCCTGTCCTATGGAGGAATCCACCTGCAATCCAAGGAGATGAAGGGTTTGTTCATTTAGCTTCCAGGGAGTTCATAAAAATCTCATGCGAATACTACCACTGGTCTTCATCAACATACTATCAGTGACATCCTCTTAGACAGGGTTTGCGGTCATCTGGTGATGGGGCAGATTCTTATTACATTTGCTCCTTCCTCTAATGGAAATGGCTGTATTATTGTTTTGTTTTTTTAAAAAAAGGGAAAAAAAGCTGGCTGGGAGGAGCCTGCACCAGACATTACCCTTGCTGAGCATGGTGGCATGTGCGTGGGAGCACATTGTCCCAACGTCTCATGGGCATAGCTCGAGTTTCTCTTCATTCACGCATAAATCTTTCGCCTTTTACTAAAGATTTCCATGGAGGGGAACATTTGCGAGTTTCTGCTATTTTTGGATGCTCTGCTCACAGCAGAGCTACCTGCATTTGTTCAAAAACAGAGGACTTTTTGCGGCTTTCTCCGAAGAACCACAGCGGTTTGGGCCAGCGTGGCAGAAAGGGTTGGCCGTTTTGTCCACGTCTGGGGCTGGGTGGTCGTCAAACCATCGCCGCTTTCCCAGTTCACAACTTCAAGTCTTGGGTCAGCTGCGTGATTGTAAGGTTTACCAAGCTCAAAAGGGTAGTGATGGGAGAAACGAAGCTTTTCAAAGCTTTGAACCGATTGCTTGGCAAAATGATTCAATGTTTCGAAGCGTTCGGAACGCCACACGCTGGTGACCCCTGCTGGTCAGGTTGGAAATGCAACAGATTGGAAATGCAACAACAACTCAGGCCAAACATGCATAAAACAACCTTTTACAAAGCCATTGCAAAGGCTTCCTTGAAAGTAAAATCTTTCAAATGCAATTAGCTAACCATCATCAGGTGAGTCTTGAACGGCGGGTTGGCTTTATCAGCAGCTTCCACGGTAAAGCCTGAGCTCATGCAAGGTGTTTGGCCGTGATAAAGAAGAAGGCCTCCCCGTCGGGGAATCGAACCCCGGTCTTCCGCGTGACAGGCGGAGATACTGTCCACTATACTAACGAGGACTGGTCATTACAGCTGGGTCCCTGAGCAGTACGGCACTGTATGCTCAACCGTTGAGAAGTCACTTAATACTGGATATGCTTTCCATTATGGGAGTTATTATTATTTAAGCCTTTTACTTTGGCCAAGGGGGGCAGGAAGAGGAGCTCACCCTGTCCTATGGAGGAATCCACCTGCAATCCAAGGAGATGAAGGGTTTGTTCATTTAGCTTCCAGGGAGTTCATAAAAATCTCATGCAAATACTACCACTGGTCTTCATCAACATACTATCAGTGACATCCTCTTAGACAGGGTTTGCGGTCATCTGGTGATGGGGCAGATTCTTATTACATTTGCTCCTTCCTCTAATGGAAATGGCTGTATTATTGTTTTGTTTTTTTAAAAAAAGGGAAAAAAAGCTGGCTGGGAGGAGCCTGCACCAGACATTACCCTTGCTGAGCATGGTGGCATGTGCGTGGGAGCACATTGTCCCAACGTCTCATGGGCATAGCTCGAGTTTCTCTTCATTCACGCATAAATCTTTCGCCTTTTACTAAAGATTTCCGTGGAGGGGAACATTTGCGAGTTTCTGCTATTTTTGGATGCTCTGCTCACAGCAGAGCTACCTGCGTTTGTTCAAAAACAGAGGACTTTTTGCGGCTTGCTCCGAAGAACCGCAGCGGTTTGGGCCAGCGTGGCAGAAAGGGTTGGCCGTTTTGTCCACGTCTGGGGCTGGGTGGTCGTCAAACCATCGCCGCTTTCCCAGTTCACAACTTCAAGTCTTGGGTCAGCTGCGTGATTGTAAGGTTTACCAAGCTCAAAAGGGTAGTGATGGGAGAAACGAAGCTTTTCAAAGCTTTGAACCGATTGCTTGGCAAAATGATTCAATGTTTCGAAGCGTTCGGAACGCCACACGCTGGTGACCCCTGCTGGTCAGGTTGGAAATGCAACAGATTGGAAATGCAACAACAACTCAGGCCAAACATGCATAAAACAACCTTTTACAAAGCCATTGCAAAGGCTTCCTTGAAAGTAAAATCTTTCAAATGCAATTAGCTAACCATCATCAGGTGAGTCTTGAACGGCGGGTTGGCTTTATCAGCAGCTTCCACGGTAAAGCCTGAGCTCATGCAAGGTGTTTGGCCGTGATAAAGAAGAAGGCCTCCCCGTCGGGGAATCGAACCCCGGTCTTCCGCGTGACAGGCGGAGATACTGTCCACTATACTAACGAGGACTGGTCGTTACAGCTGGGTCCCTGAGCAGTACGGCACTGTATGCTCAACCGTTGAGAAGTCACTTAATACTGGATATGCTTTCCATTATGGGAGTTATTATTATTTAAGCCTTTTACTTTGGCCAAGGGGGGCAGGAAGAGGAGCTCACCCTGTCCTATGGAGGAATCCACCTGCAATCCAAGGAGATGAAGGGTTTGTTCATTTAGCTTCCAGGGAGTTCATAAAAATCTCATGCGAATACTACCACTGGTCTTCATCAACATACTATCAGTGACATCCTCTTAGACAGGGTTTGCGGTCATCTGGTGATGGGGCAGATTCTTATTACATTTGCTCCTTCCTCTAATGGAAATGGCTGTATTATTGTTTTGTTTTTTTAAAAAAAGGAAAAAAAAGCTGGCTGGGAGGAGCCTGCACCAGACATTACCCTTGCTGAGCATGGTGGCATGTGCGTGGGAGCACATTGTCCCAACGTCTCATGGGCATAGCTCGAGTTTCTCTTCATTCACGCATAAATCTTTCGCCTTTTACTAAAGATTTCCGTGGAGGGGAACATTTGCGAGTTTCTGCTATTTTTGGATGCTCTGCTCACAGCAGAGCTACCTGCGTTTGTTCAAAAACAGAGGACTTTTTGCGGCTTGCTCCGAAGAACCGCAGCGGTTTGGGCCAGCGTGGCAGAAAGGGTTGGCCGTTTTGTCCACGTCTGGGGCTGGGTGGTCGTCAAACCATCGCCGCTTTCCCAGTTCACAACTTCAAGTCTTGGGTCAGCTGCGTGATTGTAAGGTTTACCAAGCTCAAAAGGGTAGTGATGGGAGAAACGAAGCTTTTCAAAGCTTTGAACCGATTGCTTGGCAAAATGATTCAATGTTTCGAAGCGTTCAGAACGCCACACGCTGGTGACCCCTGCTGGTCAGGTTGGAAATGCAACAGATTGGAAATGCAACAAAAACTCAGGCCAAACATGCATAAAACAACCTTTTACAAAGCCATTGCAAAGGCTTCCTTGAAAGTAAAATCTTTCAAATGCAATTAGCTAACCATCATCAGGTGAGTCTTGAACGGCGGGTTGGCTTTATCAGCAGCTTCCACGGTAAAGCCTGAGCTCATGCAAGGTGTTTGGCCGTGATAAAGAAGAAGGCCTCCCCGTCGGGGAATCGAACCCCGGTCTTCCGCGTGACAGGCGGAGATACTGTCCACTATACTAACGAGGACTGGTCGTTACAGCTGGGTCCCTGAGCAGTACGGCACTGTATGCTCAACCGTTGAGAAGTCACTTAATACTGGATATGCTTTCCATTATGGGAGTTATTATTATTTAAGCCTTTTACTTTGGCCAAGGGGGGCAGGAAGAGGAGCTCACCCTGTCCTATGGAGGAATCCACCTGCAATCCAAGGAGATGAAGGGTTTGTTCATTTAGCTTCCAGGGAGTTCATAAAAATCTCATGCGAATACTACCACTGGTCTTCATCAACATACTATCAGTGACATCCTCTTAGACAGGGTTTGCGGTCATCTGGTGATGGGGCAGATTCTTATTACATTTGCTCCTTCCTCTAATGGAAATGGCTGTATTATTGTTTTGTTTTTTTAAAAAAAGGAAAAAAAAGCTGGCTGGGAGGAGCCTGCACCAGACATTACCCTTGCTGAGCATGGTGGCATGTGCGTGGGAGCACATTGTCCCAACGTCTCATGGGCATAGCTCGAGTTTCTCTTCATTCACGCATAAATCTTTCGCCTTTTACTAAAGATTTCCGTGGAGGGGAACATTTGCGAGTTTCTGCTATTTTTGGATGCTCTGCTCACAGCAGAGCTACCTGCGTTTGTTCAAAAAGAGAGGACTTTTTGCGGCTTGCTCCGAAGAACCGCAGCGGTTTGGGCCAGCGTGGCAGAAAGGGTTGGCCGTTTTGTCCACGTCTGGGGCTGGGTGGTCGTCAAACCATCGCCGCTTTCCCAGTTCACAACTTCAAGTCTTGGGTCAGCTGCGTGATTGTAAGGTTTACCAAGCTCAAAAGGGTAGTGATGGGAGAAACGAAGCTTTTCAAAGCTTTGAACCGATTGCTTGGCAAAATGATTCAATGTTTCGAAGCGTTCAGAACGCCACACGCTGGTGACCCCTGCTGGTCAGGTTGGAAATGCAACAGATTGGAAATGCAACAAAAACTCAGGCCAAACATGCATAAAACAACCTTTTACAAAGCCATTGCAAAGGCTTCCTTGAAAGTAAAATCTTTCAAATGCAATTAGCTAACCATCATCAGGTGAGTCTTGAACGGCGGGTTGGCTTTATCAGCAGCTTCCACGGTAAAGCCTGAGCTCATGCAAGGTGTTTGGCCGTGATAAAGAAGAAGGCCTCCCCGTCGGGGAATCGAACCCCGGTCTTCCGCGTGACAGGCGGAGATACTGTCCACTATACTAACGAGGACTGGTCGTTACAGCTGGGTCCCTGAGCAGTACGGCACTGTATGCTCAACCGTTGAGAAGTCACTTAATACTGGATATGCTTTCCATTATGGGAGTTATTATTATTTAAGCCTTTTACTTTGGCCAAGGGGGGCAGGAAGAGGAGCTCACCCTGTCCTATGGAGGAATCCACCTGCAATCCAAGGAGATGAAGGGTTTGTTCATTTAGCTTCCAGGGAGTTCATAAAAATCTCATGCGAATACTACCACTGGTCTTCATCAACATACTATCAGTGACATCCTCTTAGACAGGGTTTGCGGTCATCTGGTGATGGGGCAGATTCTTATTACATTTGCTCCTTCCTCTAATGGAAATGGCTGTATTATTGTTTTGTTTTTTTAAAAAAAGGGAAAAAAAGCTGGCTGGGAGGAGCCTGCACCAGACATTACCCTTGCTGAGCATGGTGGCATGTGCGTGGGAGCACATTGTCCCAACGTCTCATGGGCATAGCTCGAGTTTCTCTTCATTCACGCATAAATCTTTCGCCTTTTACTAAAGATTTCCATGGAGGGGAACATTTGCGAGTTTCTGCTATTTTTGGATGCTCTGCTCACAGCAGAGCTACCTGCATTTGTTCAAAAACAGAGGACTTTTTGCGGCTTTCTCCGAAGAACCACAGCGGTTTGGGCCAGCGTGGCAGAAAGGGTTGGCCGTTTTGTCCACGTCTGGGGCTGGGTGGTCGTCAAACCATCGCCGCTTTCCCAGTTCACAACTTCAAGTCTTGGGTCAGCTGCGTGATTGTAAGGTTTACCAAGCTCAAAAGGGTAGTGATGGGAGAAACGAAGCTTTTCAAAGCTTTGAACCGATTGCTTGGCAAAATGATTCAATGTTTCGAAGCGTTCGGAACGCCACACGCTGGTGACCCCTGCTGGTCAGGTTGGAAATGCAACAGATTGGAAATGCAACAACAACTCAGGCCAAACATGCATAAAACAACCTTTTACAAAGCCATTGCAAAGGCTTCCTTGAAAGTAAAATCTTTCAAATGCAATTAGCTAACCATCATCAGGTGAGTCTTGAACGGCGGGTTGGCTTTATCAGCAGCTTCCACGGTAAAGCCTGAGCTCATGCAAGGTGTTTGGCCGTGATAAAGAAGAAGGCCTCCCCGTCGGGGAATCGAACCCCGGTCTTCCGCGTGACAGGCGGAGATACTGTCCACTATACTAACGAGGACTGGTCGTTACAGCTGGGTCCCTGAGCAGTACGGCACTGTATGCTCAACCGTTGAGAAGTCACTTAATACTGGATATGCTTTCCATTATGGGAGTTATTATTATTTAAGCCTTTTACTTTGGCCAAGGGGGGCAGGAAGAGGAGCTCACCCTGTCCTATGGAGGAATCCACCTGCAATCCAAGGAGATGAAGGGTTTGTTCATTTAGCTTCCAGGGAGTTCATAAAAATCTCATGCGAATACTACCACTGGTCTTCATCAACATACTATCAGTGACATCCTCTTAGACAGGGTTTGCGGTCATCTGGTGATGGGGCAGATTCTTATTACATTTGCTCCTTCCTCTAATGGAAATGGCTGTATTATTGTTTTGTTTTTTTAAAAAAAGGGAAAAAAAGCTGGCTGGGAGGAGCCTGCACCAGACATTACCCTTGCTGAGCATGGTGGCATGTGCGTGGGAGCACATTGTCCCAACGTCTCATGGGCATAGCTCGAGTTTCTCTTCATTCACGCATAAATCTTTCGCCTTTTACTAAAGATTTCCGTGGAGGGGAACATTTGCGAGTTTCTGCTATTTTTGGATGCTCTGCTCACAGCAGAGCTACCTGCGTTTGTTCAAAAACAGAGGACTTTTTGCGGCTTGCTCCGAAGAACCGCAGCGGTTTGGGCCAGCGTGGCAGAAAGGGTTGGCCGTTTTGTCCACGTCTGGGGCTGGGTGGTCGTCAAACCATCGCCGCTTTCCCAGTTCACAACTTCAAGTCTTGGGTCAGCTGCGTGATTGTAAGGTTTACCAAGCTCAAAAGGGTAGTGATGGGAGAAACGAAGCTTTTCAAAGCTTTGAACCGATTGCTTGGCAAAATGATTCAATGTTTCGAAGCGTTCGGAACGCCACACGCTGGTGACCCCTGCTGGTCAGGTTGGAAATGCAACAGATTGGAAATGCAACAACAACTCAGGCCAAACATGCATAAAACAACCTTTTACAAAGCCATTGCAAAGGCTTCCTTGAAAGTAAAATCTTTCAAATGCAATTAGCTAACCATCATCAGGTGAGTCTTGAACGGCGGGTTGGCTTTATCAGCAGCTTCCACGGTAAAGCCTGAGCTCATGCAAGGTGTTTGGCCGTGATAAAGAAGAAGGCCTCCCCGTCGGGGAATCGAACCCCGGTCTTCCGCGTGACAGGCGGAGATACTGTCCACTATACTAACGAGGACTGGTCGTTACAGCTGGGTCCCTGAGCAGTACGGCACTGTATGCTCAACCGTTGAGAAGTCACTTAATACTGGATATGCTTTCCATTATGGGAGTTATTATTATTTAAGCCTTTTACTTTGGCCAAGGGGGGCAGGAAGAGGAGCTCACCCTGTCCTATGGAGGAATCCACCTGCAATCCAAGGAGATGAAGGGTTTGTTCATTTAGCTTCCAGGGAGTTCATAAAAATCTCATGCGAATACTACCACTGGTCTTCATCAACATACTATCAGTGACATCCTCTTAGACAGGGTTTGCGGTCATCTGGTGATGGGGCAGATTCTTATTACATTTGCTCCTTCCTCTAATGGAAATGGCTGTATTATTGTTTTGTTTTTTTAAAAAAAGGGAAAAAAAGCTGGCTGGGAGGAGCCTGCACCAGACATTACCCTTGCTGAGCATGGTGGCATGTGCGTGGGAGCACATTGTCCCAACGTCTCATGGGCATAGCTCGAGTTTCTCTTCATTCACGCATAAATCTTTCGCCTTTTACTAAAGATTTCCGTGGAGGGGAACATTTGCGAGTTTCTGCTATTTTTGGATGCTCTGCTCACAGCAGAGCTACCTGCGTTTGTTCAAAAACAGAGGACTTTTTGCGGCTTGCTCCGAAGAACCGCAGCGGTTTGGGCCAGCGTGGCAGAAAGGGTTGGCCGTTTTGTCCACGTCTGGGGCTGGGTGGTCGTCAAACCATCGCCGCTTTCCCAGTTCACAACTTCAAGTCTTGGGTCAGCTGCGTGATTGTAAGGTTTACCAAGCTCAAAAGGGTAGTGATGGGAGAAACGAAGCTTTTCAAAGCTTTGAACCGATTGCTTGGCAAAATGATTCAATGTTTCGAAGCGTTCGGAACGCCACACGCTGGTGACCCCTGCTGGTCAGGTTGGAAATGCAACAGATTGGAAATGCAACAACAACTCAGGCCAAACATGCATAAAACAACCTTTTACAAAGCCATTGCAAAGGCTTCCTTGAAAGTAAAATCTTTCAAATGCAATTAGCTAACCATCATCAGGTGAGTCTTGAACGGCGGGTTGGCTTTATCAGCAGCTTCCACGGTAAAGCCTGAGCTCATGCAAGGTGTTTGGCCGTGATAAAGAAGAAGGCCTCCCCGTCGGGGAATCGAACCCCGGTCTTCCGCGTGACAGGCGGAGATACTGTCCACTATACTAACGAGGACTGGTCGTTACAGCTGGGTCCCTGAGCAGTACGGCACTGTATGCTCAACCGTTGAGAAGTCACTTAATACTGGATATGCTTTCCATTATGGGAGTTATTATTATTTAAGCCTTTTACTTTGGCCAAGGGGGGCAGGAAGAGGAGCTCACCCTGTCCTATGGAGGAATCCACCTGCAATCCAAGGAGATGAAGGGTTTGTTCATTTAGCTTCCAGGGAGTTCATAAAAATCTCATGCGAATACTACCACTGGTCTTCATCAACATACTATCAGTGACATCCTCTTAGACAGGGTTTGCGGTCATCTGGTGATGGGGCAGATTCTTATTACATTTGCTCCTTCCTCTAATGGAAATGGCTGTATTATTGTTTTGTTTTTTTTAAAAAAGGAAAAAAAAAAGCTGGCTGGGAGGAGCCTGTACCAGACATTACCCTTGCTGAGCATGGTGGCATGTGCGTGGGAGCACATTGTCCCAACGTCTCATGGGCATAGCTCGAGTTTCTCTTCATTCACGCATAAATCTTTCGCCTTTTACTAAAGATTTCCATGGAGGGGAACATTTGCGAGTTTCTGCTATTTTTGGATGCTCTGCTCACAGCAGAGCTACCTGCATTTGTTCAAAAACAGAGGACTTTTTGCGGCTTTCTCCGAAGAACCACAGCGGTTTGGGCCAGCGTGGCAGAAAGGGTTGGCCGTTTTGTCCACGTCTGGGGCTGGGTGGTCGTCAAACCATCGCCGCTTTCCCAGTTCACAACTTCAAGTCTTGGGTCAGCTGCGTGATTGTAAGGTTTACCAAGCTCAAAAGGGTAGTGATGGGAGAAACGAAGCTTTTCAAAGCTTTGAACCGATTGCTTGGCAAAATGATTCAATGTTTCGAAGCGTTCGGAACGCCACACGCTGGTGACCCCTGCTGGTCAGGTTGGAAATGCAACAGATTGGAAATGCAACAACAACTCAGGCCAAACATGCATAAAACAACCTTTTACAAAGCCATTGCAAAGGCTTCCTTGAAAGTAAAATCTTTCAAATGCAATTAGCTAACCATCATCAGGTGAGTCTTGAACGGCGGGTTGGCTTTATCAGCAGCTTCCACGGTAAAGCCTGAGCTCATGCAAGGTGTTTGGCCGTGATAAAGAAGAAGGCCTCCCCGTCGGGGAATCGAACCCCGGTCTTCCGCGTGACAGGCGGAGATACTGTCCACTATACTAACGAGGACTGGTCGTTACAGCTGGGTCCCTGAGCAGTACGGCACTGTATGCTCAACCGTTGAGAAGTCACTTAATACTGGATATGCTTTCCATTATGGGAGTTATTATTATTTAAGCCTTTTACTTTGGCCAAGGGGGGCAGGAAGAGGAGCTCACCCTGTCCTATGGAGGAATCCACCTGCAATCCAAGGAGATGAAGGGTTTGTTCATTTAGCTTCCAGGGAGTTCATAAAAATCTCATGCGAATACTACCACTGGTCTTCATCAACATACTATCAGTGACATCCTCTTAGACAGGGTTTGCGGTCATCTGGTGATGGGGCAGATTCTTATTACATTTGCTCCTTCCTCTAATGGAAATGGCTGTATTATTGTTTTGTTTTTTTAAAAAAAGGAAAAAAAAGCTGGCTGGGAGGAGCCTGCACCAGACATTACCCTTGCTGAGCATGGTGGCATGTGCGTGGGAGCACATTGTCCCAACGTCTCATGGGCATAGCTCGAGTTTCTCTTCATTCACGCATAAATCTTTCGCCTTTTACTAAAGATTTCCGTGGAGGGGAACATTTGCGAGTTTCTGCTATTTTTGGATGCTCTGCTCACAGCAGAGCTACCTGCGTTTGTTCAAAAACAGAGGACTTTTTGCGGCTTGCTCCGAAGAACCGCAGCGGTTTGGGCCAGCGTGGCAGAAAGGGTTGGCCGTTTTGTCCACGTCTGGGGCTGGGTGGTCGTCAAACCATCGCCGCTTTCCCAGTTCACAACTTCAAGTCTTGGGTCAGCTGCGTGATTGTAAGGTTTACCAAGCTCAAAAGGGTAGTGATGGGAGAAACGAAGCTTTTCAAAGCTTTGAACCGATTGCTTGGCAAAATGATTCAATGTTTCGAAGCGTTCAGAACGCCACACGCTGGTGACCCCTGCTGGTCAGGTTGGAAATGCAACAGATTGGAAATGCAACAAAAACTCAGGCCAAACATGCATAAAACAACCTTTTACAAAGCCATTGCAAAGGCTTCCTTGAAAGTAAAATCTTTCAAATGCAATTAGCTAACCATCATCAGGTGAGTCTTGAACGGCGGGTTGGCTTTATCAGCAGCTTCCACGGTAAAGCCTGAGCTCATGCAAGGTGTTTGGCCGTGATAAAGAAGAAGGCCTCCCCGTCGGGGAATCGAACCCCGGTCTTCCGCGTGACAGGCGGAGATACTGTCCACTATACTAACGAGGACTGGTCGTTACAGCTGGGTCCCTGAGCAGTACGGCACTGTATGCTCAACCGTTGAGAAGTCACTTAATACTGGATATGCTTTCCATTATGGGAGTTATTATTATTTAAGCCTTTTACTTTGGCCAAGGGGGGCAGGAAGAGGAGCTCACCCTGTCCTATGGAGGAATCCACCTGCAATCCAAGGAGATGAAGGGTTTGTTCATTTAGCTTCCAGGGAGTTCATAAAAATCTCATGCGAATACTACCACTGGTCTTCATCAACATACTATCAGTGACATCCTCTTAGACAGGGTTTGCGGTCATCTGGTGATGGGGCAGATTCTTATTACATTTGCTCCTTCCTCTAATGGAAATGGCTGTATTATTGTTTTGTTTTTTTAAAAAAAGGGAAAAAAAGCTGGCTGGGAGGAGCCTGCACCAGACATTACCCTTGCTGAGCATGGTGGCATGTGCGTGGGAGCACATTGTCCCAACGTCTCATGGGCATAGCTCGAGTTTCTCTTCATTCACGCATAAATCTTTCGCCTTTTACTAAAGATTTCCATGGAGGGGAACATTTGCGAGTTTCTGCTATTTTTGGATGCTCTGCTCACAGCAGAGCTACCTGCATTTGTTCAAAAACAGAGGACTTTTTGCGGCTTTCTCCGAAGAACCACAGCGGTTTGGGCCAGCGTGGCAGAAAGGGTTGGCCGTTTTGTCCACGTCTGGGGCTGGGTGGTCGTCAAACCATCGCCGCTTTCCCAGTTCACAACTTCAAGTCTTGGGTCAGCTGCGTGATTGTAAGGTTTACCAAGCTCAAAAGGGTAGTGATGGGAGAAACGAAGCTTTTCAAAGCTTTGAACCGATTGCTTGGCAAAATGATTCAATGTTTCGAAGCGTTCGGAACGCCACACGCTGGTGACCCCTGCTGGTCAGGTTGGAAATGCAACAGATTGGAAATGCAACAACAACTCAGGCCAAACATGCATAAAACAACCTTTTACAAAGCCATTGCAAAGGCTTCCTTGAAAGTAAAATCTTTCAAATGCAATTAGCTAACCATCATCAGGTGAGTCTTGAACGGCGGGTTGGCTTTATCAGCAGCTTCCACGGTAAAGCCTGAGCTCATGCAAGGTGTTTGGCCGTGATAAAGAAGAAGGCCTCCCCGTCGGGGAATCGAACCCCGGTCTTCCGCGTGACAGGCGGAGATACTGTCCACTATACTAACGAGGACTGGTCGTTACAGCTGGGTCCCTGAGCAGTACGGCACTGTATGCTCAACCGTTGAGAAGTCACTTAATACTGGATATGCTTTCCATTATGGGAGTTATTATTATTTAAGCCTTTTACTTTGGCCAAGGGGGGCAGGAAGAGGAGCTCACCCTGTCCTATGGAGGAATCCACCTGCAATCCAAGGAGATGAAGGGTTTGTTCATTTAGCTTCCAGGGAGTTCATAAAAATCTCATGCGAATACTACCACTGGTCTTCATCAACATACTATCAGTGACATCCTCTTAGACAGGGTTTGCGGTCATCTGGTGATGGGGCAGATTCTTATTACATTTGCTCCTTCCTCTAATGGAAATGGCTGTATTATTGTTTTGTTTTTTTAAAAAAAGGGAAAAAAAGCTGGCTGGGAGGAGCCTGCACCAGACATTACCCTTGCTGAGCATGGTGGCATGTGCGTGGGAGCACATTGTCCCAACGTCTCATGGACATAGCTCGAGTTTCTCTTCATTCACGCATAAATCTTTCGCCTTTTACTAAAGATTTCCATGGAGGGGAACATTTGCGAGTTTCTGCTATTTTTGGATGCTCTGCTCACAGCAGAGCTACCTGCATTTGTTCAAAAACAGAGGACTTTTTGCGGCTTTCTCCGAAGAACCACAGCGGTTTGGGCCAGCGTGGCAGAAAGGGTTGGCCGTTTTGTCCACGTCTGGGGCTGGGTGGTCGTCAAACCATCGCCGCTTTCCCAGTTCACAACTTCAAGTCTTGGGTCAGCTGCGTGATTGTAAGGTTTACCAAGCTCAAAAGGGTAGTGATGGGAGAAACGAAGCTTTTCAAAGCTTTGAACCGATTGCTTGGCAAAATGATTCAATGTTTCGAAGCGTTCGGAACGCCACACGCTGGTGACCCCTGCTGGTCAGGTTGGAAATGCAACAGATTGGAAATGCAACAACAACTCAGGCCAAACATGCATAAAACAACCTTTTACAAAGCCATTGCAAAGGCTTCCTTGAAAGTAAAATCTTTCAAATGCAATTAGCTAACCATCATCAGGTGAGTCTTGAACGGCGGGTTGGCTTTATCAGCAGCTTCCACGGTAAAGCCTGAGCTCATGCAAGGTGTTTGGCCGTGATAAAGAAGAAGGCCTCCCCGTCGGGGAATCGAACCCCGGTCTTCCGCGTGACAGGCGGAGATACTGTCCACTATACTAACGAGGACTGGTCGTTACAGCTGGGTCCCTGAGCAGTACGGCACTGTATGCTCAACCGTTGAGAAGTCACTTAATACTGGATATGCTTTCCATTATGGGAGTTATTATTATTTAAGCCTTTTACTTTGGCCAAGGGGGGCAGGAAGAGGAGCTCACCCTGTCCTATGGAGGAATCCACCTGCAATCCAAGGAGATGAAGGGTTTGTTCATTTAGCTTCCAGGGAGTTCATAAAAATCTCATGCGAATACTACCACTGGTCTTCATCAACATACTATCAGTGACATCCTCTTAGACAGGGTTTGCGGTCATCTGGTGATGGGGCAGATTCTTATTACATTTGCTCCTTCCTCTAATGGAAATGGCTGTATTATTGTTTTGTTTTTTTAAAAAAAGGGAAAAAAAGCTGGCTGGGAGGAGCCTGCACCAGACATTACCCTTGCTGAGCATGGTGGCATGTGCGTGGGAGCACATTGTCCCAACGTCTCATGGGCATAGCTCGAGTTTCTCTTCATTCACGCATAAATCTTTCGCCTTTTACTAAAGATTTCCGTGGAGGGGAACATTTGCGAGTTTCTGCTATTTTTGGATGCTCTGCTCACAGCAGAGCTACCTGCGTTTGTTCAAAAACAGAGGACTTTTTGCGGCTTTCTCCGAAGAACCGCAGCGGTTTGGGCCAGCGTGGCAGAAAGGGTTGGCCGTTTTGTCCACGTCTGGGGCTGGGTGGTCGTCAAACCATCGCCGCTTTCCCAGTTCACAACTTCAAGTCTTGGGTCAGCTGCGTGATTGTAAGGTTTACCAAGCTCAAAAGGGTAGTGATGGGAGAAACGAAGCTTTTCAAAGCTTTGAACCGATTGCTTGGCAAAATGATTCAATGTTTCGAAGCGTTCGGAACGCCACACGCTGGTGACCCCTGCTGGTCAGGTTGGAAATGCAACAGATTGGAAATGCAACAACAACTCAGGCCAAACATGCATAAAACAACCTTTTACAAAGCCATTGCAAAGGCTTCCTTGAAAGTAAAATCTTTCAAATGCAATTAGCTAACCATCATCAGGTGAGTCTTGAACGGCGGGTTGGCTTTATCAGCAGCTTCCACGGTAAAGCCTGAGCTCATGCAAGGTGTTTGGCCGTGATAAAGAAGAAGGCCTCCCCGTCGGGGAATCGAACCCCGGTCTTCCGCGTGACAGGCGGAGATACTGTCCACTATACTAACGAGGACTGGTCGTTACAGCTGGGTCCCTGAGCAGTACGGCACTGTATGCTCAACCGTTGAGAAGTCACTTAATACTGGATATGCTTTCCATTATGGGAGTTATTATTATTTAAGCCTTTTACTTTGGCCAAGGGGGGCAGGAAGAGGAGCTCACCCTGTCCTATGGAGGAATCCACCTGCAATCCAAGGAGATGAAGGGTTTGTTCATTTAGCTTCCAGGGAGTTCATAAAAATCTCATGCGAATACTACCACTGGTCTTCATCAACATACTATCAGTGACATCCTCTTAGACAGGGTTTGCGGTCATCTGGTGATGGGGCAGATTCTTATTACATTTGCTCCTTCCTCTAATGGAAATGGCTGTATTATTGTTTTGTTTTTTTTTAAAAAGGAAAAAAAAGCTGGCTGGGCGGAGCCTGCACCAGACATTACCCTTGCTGAGCATGGTGGCATGTGCGTGGGAGCACATTGTCCCAACGTCTCATGGGCATAACTCGAGTTTCTCTTCATTCACGCATAAATCTTTCGCCTTTTACTAAAGATTTCCGTGGAGGGGAACATTTGCGATTTTCTGCTATTTTTGGATGCTCTGCTCACAGCAGAGCTACCTGCGTTTGTTCAAAAACAGAGGACTTTTTGCGGCTTGCTCCGAAGAACCGCAGCGGTTTGGGCCAGCGTGGCAGAAAGGGTTGGCCGTTTTGTCCACGTCTGGGGCTGGGTGGTCGTCAAACCATCGCCGCTTTCCCAGTTCACAACTTCAAGTCTTGGGTCAGCTGCGTGATTGTAAGGTTTACCAAGCTCAAAAGGGTAGTGATGGGAGAAACAAAGCTTTTCAAAGCTTTGAACCGATTGCTTGGCAAAATGATTCAATGTTTCGAAGCGTTCAGAACGCCACACGCTGGTGACCCCTGCTGGTCAGGTTGGAAATGCAACAGATTGGAAATGCAACAAAAACTCAGGCCAAACATGCATAAAACAACCTTTTACAAAGCCATTGCAAAGGCTTCCTTGAAAGTAAAATCTTTCAAATGCAATTAGCTAACCATCATCAGGTGAGTCTTGAACGGCGGGTTGGCTTTATCAGCAGCTTCCACGGTAAAGCCTGAGCTCATGCAAGGTGTTTGGCCGTGATAAAGAAGAAGGCCTCCCCGTCGGGGAATCGAACCCCGGTCTTCCGCGTGACAGGCGGAGATACTGTCCACTATACTAACGAGGACTGGTCGTTACAGCTGGGTCCCTGAGCAGTACGGCACTGTATGCTCAACCGTTGAGAAGTCACTTAATACTGGATATGCTTTCCATTATGGGAGTTATTATTATTTAAGCCTTTTACTTTGGCCAAGGGGGGCAGGAAGAGGAGCTCACCCTGTCCTATGGAGGAATCCACCTGCAATCCAAGGAGATGAAGGGTTTGTTCATTTAGCTTCCAGGGAGTTCATAAAAATCTCATGCGAATACTACCACTGGTCTTCATCAACATACTATCAGTGACATCCTCTTAGACAGGGTTTGCGGTCATCTGGTGATGGGGCAGATTCTTATTACATTTGCTCCTTCCTCTAATGGAAATGGCTGTATTATTGTTTTGTTTTTTTAAAAAAAGGAAAAAAAAGCTGGCTGGGAGGAGCCTGCACCAGACATTACCCTTGCTGAGCATGGTGGCATGTGCGTGGGAGCACATTGTCCCAACGTCTCATGGGCATAGCTCGAGTTTCTCTTCATTCACGCATAAATCTTTCGCCTTTTACTAAAGATTTCCGTGGAGGGGAACATTTGCGAGTTTCTGCTATTTTTGGATGCTCTGCTCACAGCAGAGCTACCTGCGTTTGTTCAAAAACAGAGGACTTTTTGCGGCTTGCTCCGAAGAACCGCAGCGGTTTGGGCCAGCGTGGCAGAAAGGGTTGGCCGTTTTGTCCACGTCTGGGGCTGGGTGGTCGTCAAACCATCGCCGCTTTCCCAGTTCACAACTTCAAGTCTTGGGTCAGCTGCGTGATTGTAAGGTTTACCAAGCTCAAAAGGGTAGTGATGGGAGAAACGAAGCTTTTCAAAGCTTTGAACCGATTGCTTGGCAAAATGATTCAATGTTTCGAAGCGTTCAGAACGCCACACGCTGGTGACCCCTGCTGGTCAGGTTGGAAATGCAACAGATTGGAAATGCAACAAAAACTCAGGCCAAACATGCATAAAACAACCTTTTACAAAGCCATTGCAAAGGCTTCCTTGAAAGTAAAATCTTTCAAATGCAATTAGCTAACCATCATCAGGTGAGTCTTGAACGGCGGGTTGGCTTTATCAGCAGCTTCCACGGTAAAGCCTGAGCTCATGCAAGGTGTTTGGCCGTGATAAAGAAGAAGGCCTCCCCGTCGGGGAATCGAACCCCGGTCTTCCGCGTGACAGGCGGAGATACTGTCCACTATACTAACGAGGACTGGTCGTTACAGCTGGGTCCCTGAGCAGTACGGCACTGTATGCTCAACCGTTGAGAAGTCACTTAATACTGGATATGCTTTCCATTATGGGAGTTATTATTATTTAAGCCTTTTACTTTGGCCAAGGGGGGCAGGAAGAGGAGCTCACCCTGTCCTATGGAGGAATCCACCTGCAATCCAAGGAGATGAAGGGTTTGTTCATTTAGCTTCCAGGGAGTTCATAAAAATCTCATGCGAATACTACCACTGGTCTTCATCAACATACTATCAGTGACATCCTCTTAGACAGGGTTTGCGGTCATCTGGTGATGGGGCAGATTCTTATTACATTTGCTCCTTCCTCTAATGGAAATGGCTGTATTATTGTTTTGTTTTTTTAAAAAAAGGAAAAAAAAGCTGGCTGGGAGGAGCCTGCACCAGACATTACCCTTGCTGAGCATGGTGGCATGTGCGTGGGAGCACATTGTCCCAACGTCTCATGGGCATAGCTCGAGTTTCTCTTCATTCACGCATAAATCTTTCGCCTTTTACTAAAGATTTCCGTGGAGGGGAACATTTGCGAGTTTCTGCTATTTTTGGATGCTCTGCTCACAGCAGAGCTACCTGCGTTTGTTCAAAAACAGAGGACTTTTTGCGGCTTGCTCCGAAGAACCGCAGCGGTTTGGGCCAGCGTGGCAGAAAGGGTTGGCCGTTTTGTCCACGTCTGGGGCTGGGTGGTCGTCAAACCATCGCCGCTTTCCCAGTTCACAACTTCAAGTCTTGGGTCAGCTGCGTGATTGTAAGGTTTACCAAGCTCAAAAGGGTAGTGATGGGAGAAACGAAGCTTTTCAAAGCTTTGAACCGATTGCTTGGCAAAATGATTCAATGTTTCGAAGCGTTCAGAACGCCACACGCTGGTGACCCCTGCTGGTCAGGTTGGAAATGCAACAGATTGGAAATGCAACAAAAACTCAGGCCAAACATGCATAAAACAACCTTTTACAAAGCCATTGCAAAGGCTTCCTTGAAAGTAAAATCTTTCAAATGCAATTAGCTAACCATCATCAGGTGAGTCTTGAACGGCGGGTTGGCTTTATCAGCAGCTTCCACGGTAAAGCCTGAGCTCATGCAAGGTGTTTGGCCGTGATAAAGAAGAAGGCCTCCCCGTCGGGGAATCAAACCCCGGTCTTCCGCGTGACAGGCGGAGATACTGTCCACTATACTAACGAGGACTGGTCGTTACAGCTGGGTCCCTGAGCAGTACGGCACTGTATGCTCAACCGTTGAGAAGTCACTTAATACTGGATATGCTTTCCATTATGGGAGTTATTATTATTTAAGCCTTTTACTTTGGCCAAGGGGGGCAGGAAGAGGAGCTCACCCTGTCCTATGGAGGAATCCACCTGCAATCCAAGGAGATGAAGGGTTTGTTCATTTAGCTTCCAGGGAGTTCATAAAAATCTCATGCGAATACTACCACTGGTCTTCATCAACATACTATCAGTGACATCCTCTTAGACAGGGTTTGCGGTCATCTGGTGATGGGGCAGATTCTTATTACATTTGCTCCTTCCTCTAATGGAAATGGCTGTATTATTGTTTTGTTTTTTTAAAAAAAGGAAAAAAAAGCTGGCTGGGAGGAGCCTGCACCAGACATTACCCTTGCTGAGCATGGTGGCATGTGCGTGGGAGCACATTGTCCCAACGTCTCATGGGCATAGCTCGAGTTTCTCTTCATTCACGCATAAATCTTTCGCCTTTTACTAAAGATTTCCGTGGAGGGGAACATTTGCGAGTTTCTGCTATTTTTGGATGCTCTGCTCACAGCAGAGCTACCTGCGTTTGTTCAAAAACAGAGGACTTTTTGCGGCTTGCTCCGAAGAACCGCAGCGGTTTGGGCCAGCGTGGCAGAAAGGGTTGGCCGTTTTGTCCACGTCTGGGGCTGGGTGGTCGTCAAACCATCGCCGCTTTCCCAGTTCACAACTTCAAGTCTTGGGTCAGCTGCGTGATTGTAAGGTTTACCAAGCTCAAAAGGGTAGTGATGGGAGAAACGAAGCTTTTCAAAGCTTTGAACCGATTGCTTGGCAAAATGATTCAATGTTTCGAAGCGTTCAGAACGCCACACGCTGGTGACCCCTGCTGGTCAGGTTGGAAATGCAACAGATTGGAAATGCAACAAAAACTCAGGCCAAACATGCATAAAACAACCTTTTACAAAGCCATTGCAAAGGCTTCCTTGAAAGTAAAATCTTTCAAATGCAATTAGCTAACCATCATCAGGTGAGTCTTGAACGGCGGGTTGGCTTTATCAGCAGCTTCCACGGTAAAGCCTGAGCTCATGCAAGGTGTTTGGCCGTGATAAAGAAGAAGGCCTCCCCGTCGGGGAATCGAACCCCGGTCTTCCGCGTGACAGGCGGAGATACTGTCCACTATACTAACGAGGACTGGTCGTTACAGCTGGGTCCCTGAGCAGTACGGCACTGTATGCTCAACCGTTGAGAAGTCACTTAATACTGGATATGCTTTCCATTATGGGAGTTATTATTATTTAAGCCTTTTACTTTGGCCAAGGGGGGCAGGAAGAGGAGCTCACCCTGTCCTATGGAGGAATCCACCTGCAATCCAAGGAGATGAAGGGTTTGTTCATTTAGCTTCCAGGGAGTTCATAAAAATCTCATGCGAATACTACCACTGGTCTTCATCAACATACTATCAGTGACATCCTCTTAGACAGGGTTTGCGGTCATCTGGTGATGGGGCAGATTCTTATTACATTTGCTCCTTCCTCTAATGGAAATGGCTGTATTATTGTTTTGTTTTTTTAAAAAAAGGAAAAAAAAGCTGGCTGGGAGGAGCCTGCACCAGACATTACCCTTGCTGAGCATGGTGGCATGTGCGTGGGAGCACATTGTCCCAACGTCTCATGGGCATAGCTCGAGTTTCTCTTCATTCACGCATAAATCTTTCGCCTTTTACTAAAGATTTCCGTGGAGGGGAACATTTGCGAGTTTCTGCTATTTTTGGATGCTCTGCTCACAGCAGAGCTACCTGCGTTTGTTCAAAAACAGAGGACTTTTTGCGGCTTGCTCCGAAGAACCGCAGCGGTTTGGGCCAGCGTGGCAGAAAGGGTTGGCCGTTTTGTCCACGTCTGGGGCTGGGTGGTCGTCAAACCATCGCCGCTTTCCCAGTTCACAACTTCAAGTCTTGGGTCAGCTGCGTGATTGTAAGGTTTACCAAGCTCAAAAGGGTAGTGATGGGAGAAACGAAGCTTTTCAAAGCTTTGAACCGATTGCTTGGCAAAATGATTCAATGTTTCGAAGCGTTCAGAACGCCACACGCTGGTGACCCCTGCTGGTCAGGTTGGAAATGCAACAGATTGGAAATGCAACAAAAACTCAGGCCAAACATGCATAAAACAACCTTTTACAAAGCCATTGCAAAGGCTTCCTTGAAAGTAAAATCTTTCAAATGCAATTAGCTAACCATCATCAGGTGAGTCTTGAACGGCGGGTTGGCTTTATCAGCAGCTTCCACGGTAAAGCCTGAGCTCATGCAAGGTGTTTGGCCGTGATAAAGAAGAAGGCCTCCCCGTCGGGGAATCGAACCCCGGTCTTCCGCGTGACAGGCGGAGATACTGTCCACTATACTAACGAGGACTGGTCGTTACAGCTGGGTCCCTGAGCAGTACGGCACTGTATGCTCAACCGTTGAGAAGTCACTTAATACTGGATATGCTTTCCATTATGGGAGTTATTATTATTTAAGCCTTTTACTTTGGCCAAGGGGGGCAGGAAGAGGAGCTCACCCTGTCCTATGGAGGAATCCACCTGCAATCCAAGGAGATGAAGGGTTTGTTCATTTAGCTTCCAGGGAGTTCATAAAAATCTCATGCGAATACTACCACTGGTCTTCATCAACATACTATCAGTGACATCCTCTTAGACAGGGTTTGCGGTCATCTGGTGATGGGGCAGATTCTTATTACATTTGCTCCTTCCTCTAATGGAAATGGCTGTATTATTGTTTTGTTTTTTTAAAAAAAGGGAAAAAAAGCTGGCTGGGAGGAGCCTGCACCAGACATTACCCTTGCTGAGCATGGTGGCATGTGCGTGGGAGCACATTGTCCCAACGTCTCATGGGCATAGCTCGAGTTTCTCTTCATTCACGCATAAATCTTTCGCCTTTTACTAAAGATTTCCATGGAGGGGAACATTTGCGAGTTTCTGCTATTTTTGGATGCTCTGCTCACAGCAGAGCTACCTGCATTTGTTCAAAAACAGAGGACTTTTTGCGGCTTTCTCCGAAGAACCACAGCGGTTTGGGCCAGCGTGGCAGAAAGGGTTGGCCGTTTTGTCCACGTCTGGGGCTGGGTGGTCGTCAAACCATCGCCGCTTTCCCAGTTCACAACTTCAAGTCTTGGGTCAGCTGCGTGATTGTAAGGTTTACCAAGCTCAAAAGGGTAGTGATGGGAGAAACGAAGCTTTTCAAAGCTTTGAACCGATTGCTTGGCAAAATGATTCAATGTTTCGAAGCGTTCGGAACGCCACACGCTGGTGACCCCTGCTGGTCAGGTTGGAAATGCAACAGATTGGAAATGCAACAACAACTCAGGCCAAACATGCATAAAACAACCTTTTACAAAGCCATTGCAAAGGCTTCCTTGAAAGTAAAATCTTTCAAATGCAATTAGCTAACCATCATCAGGTGAGTCTTGAACGGCGGGTTGGCTTTATCAGCAGCTTCCACGGTAAAGCCTGAGCTCATGCAAGGTGTTTGGCCGTGATAAAGAAGAAGGCCTCCCCGTCGGGGAATCGAACCCCGGTCTTCCGCGTGACAGGCGGAGATACTGTCCACTATACTAACGAGGACTGGTCGTTACAGCTGGGTCCCTGAGCAGTACGGCACTGTATGCTCAACCGTTGAGAAGTCACTTAATACTGGATATGCTTTCCATTATGGGAGTTATTATTATTTAAGCCTTTTACTTTGGCCAAGGGGGGCAGGAAGAGGAGCTCACCCTGTCCTATGGAGGAATCCACCTGCAATCCAAGGAGATGAAGGGTTTGTTCATTTAGCTTCCAGGGAGTTCATAAAAATCTCATGCGAATACTACCACTGGTCTTCATCAACATACTATCAGTGACATCCTCTTAGACAGGGTTTGCGGTCATCTGGTGATGGGGCAGATTCTTATTACATTTGCTCCTTCCTCTAATGGAAATGGCTGTATTATTGTTTTGTTTTTTTAAAAAAAGGGAAAAAAAGCTGGCTGGGAGGAGCCTGCACCAGACATTACCCTTGCTGAGCATGGTGGCATGTGCGTGGGAGCACATTGTCCCAACGTCTCATGGACATAGCTCGAGTTTCTCTTCATTCACGCATAAATCTTTCGCCTTTTACTAAAGATTTCCATGGAGGGGAACATTTGCGAGTTTCTGCTATTTTTGGATGCTCTGCTCACAGCAGAGCTACCTGCATTTGTTCAAAAACAGAGGACTTTTTGCGGCTTTCTCCGAAGAACCACAGCGGTTTGGGCCAGCGTGGCAGAAAGGGTTGGCCGTTTTGTCCACGTCTGGGGCTGGGTGGTCGTCAAACCATCGCCGCTTTCCCAGTTCACAACTTCAAGTCTTGGGTCAGCTGCGTGATTGTAAGGTTTACCAAGCTCAAAAGGGTAGTGATGGGAGAAACGAAGCTTTTCAAAGCTTTGAACCGATTGCTTGGCAAAATGATTCAATGTTTCGAAGCGTTCGGAACGCCACACGCTGGTGACCCCTGCTGGTCAGGTTGGAAATGCAACAGATTGGAAATGCAACAACAACTCAGGCCAAACATGCATAAAACAACCTTTTACAAAGCCATTGCAAAGGCTTCCTTGAAAGTAAAATCTTTCAAATGCAATTAGCTAACCATCATCAGGTGAGTCTTGAACGGCGGGTTGGCTTTATCAGCAGCTTCCACGGTAAAGCCTGAGCTCATGCAAGGTGTTTGGCCGTGATAAAGAAGAAGGCCTCCCCGTCGGGGAATCGAACCCCGGTCTTCCGCGTGACAGGCGGAGATACTGTCCACTATACTAACGAGGACTGGTCGTTACAGCTGGGTCCCTGAGCAGTACGGCACTGTATGCTCAACCGTTGAGAAGTCACTTAATACTGGATATGCTTTCCATTATGGGAGTTATTATTATTTAAGCCTTTTACTTTGGCCAAGGGGGGCAGGAAGAGGAGCTCACCCTGTCCTATGGAGGAATCCACCTGCAATCCAAGGAGATGAAGGGTTTGTTCATTTAGCTTCCAGGGAGTTCATAAAAATCTCATGCGAATACTACCACTGGTCTTCATCAACATACTATCAGTGACATCCTCTTAGACAGGGTTTGCGGTCATCTGGTGATGGGGCAGATTCTTATTACATTTGCTCCTTCCTCTAATGGAAATGGCTGTATTATTGTTTTGTTTTTTTAAAAAAAGGGAAAAAAAGCTGGCTGGGAGGAGCCTGCACCAGACATTACCCTTGCTGAGCATGGTGGCATGTGCGTGGGAGCACATTGTCCCAACGTCTCATGGGCATAGCTCGAGTTTCTCTTCATTCACGCATAAATCTTTCGCCTTTTACTAAAGATTTCCGTGGAGGGGAACATTTGCGAGTTTCTGCTATTTTTGGATGCTCTGCTCACAGCAGAGCTACCTGCGTTTGTTCAAAAACAGAGGACTTTTTGCGGCTTTCTCCGAAGAACCGCAGCGGTTTGGGCCAGCGTGGCAGAAAGGGTTGGCCGTTTTGTCCACGTCTGGGGCTGGGTGGTCGTCAAACCATCGCCGCTTTCCCAGTTCACAACTTCAAGTCTTGGGTCAGCTGCGTGATTGTAAGGTTTACCAAGCTCAAAAGGGTAGTGATGGGAGAAACGAAGCTTTTCAAAGCTTTGAACCGATTGCTTGGCAAAATGATTCAATGTTTCGAAGCGTTCGGAACGCCACACGCTGGTGACCCCTGCTGGTCAGGTTGGAAATGCAACAGATTGGAAATGCAACAACAACTCAGGCCAAACATGCATAAAACAACCTTTTACAAAGCCATTGCAAAGGCTTCCTTGAAAGTAAAATCTTTCAAATGCAATTAGCTAACCATCATCAGGTGAGTCTTGAACGGCGGGTTGGCTTTATCAGCAGCTTCCACGGTAAAGCCTGAGCTCATGCAAGGTGTTTGGCCGTGATAAAGAAGAAGGCCTCCCCGTCGGGGAATCGAACCCCGGTCTTCCGCGTGACAGGCGGAGATACTGTCCACTATACTAACGAGGACTGGTCGTTACAGCTGGGTCCCTGAGCAGTACGGCACTGTATGCTCAACCGTTGAGAAGTCACTTAATACTGGATATGCTTTCCATTATGGGAGTTATTATTATTTAAGCCTTTTACTTTGGCCAAGGGGGGCAGGAAGAGGAGCTCACCCTGTCCTATGGAGGAATCCACCTGCAATCCAAGGAGATGAAGGGTTTGTTCATTTAGCTTCCAGGGAGTTCATAAAAATCTCATGCGAATACTACCACTGGTCTTCATCAACATACTATCAGTGACATCCTCTTAGACAGGGTTTGCGGTCATCTGGTGATGGGGCAGATTCTTATTACATTTGCTCCTTCCTCTAATGGAAATGGCTGTATTATTGTTTTGTTTTTTTTTAAAAAGGAAAAAAAAGCTGGCTGGGCGGAGCCTGCACCAGACATTACCCTTGCTGAGCATGGTGGCATGTGCGTGGGAGCACATTGTCCCAACGTCTCATGGGCATAACTCGAGTTTCTCTTCATTCACGCATAAATCTTTCGCCTTTTACTAAAGATTTCCGTGGAGGGGAACATTTGCGATTTTCTGCTATTTTTGGATGCTCTGCTCACAGCAGAGCTACCTGCGTTTGTTCAAAAACAGAGGACTTTTTGCGGCTTGCTCCGAAGAACCGCAGCGGTTTGGGCCAGCGTGGCAGAAAGGGTTGGCCGTTTTGTCCACGTCTGGGGCTGGGTGGTCGTCAAACCATCGCCGCTTTCCCAGTTCACAACTTCAAGTCTTGGGTCAGCTGCGTGATTGTAAGGTTTACCAAGCTCAAAAGGGTAGTGATGGGAGAAACAAAGCTTTTCAAAGCTTTGAACCGATTGCTTGGCAAAATGATTCAATGTTTCGAAGCGTTCAGAACGCCACACGCTGGTGACCCCTGCTGGTCAGGTTGGAAATGCAACAGATTGGAAATGCAACAAAAACTCAGGCCAAACATGCATAAAACAACCTTTTACAAAGCCATTGCAAAGGCTTCCTTGAAAGTAAAATCTTTCAAATGCAATTAGCTAACCATCATCAGGTGAGTCTTGAACGGCGGGTTGGCTTTATCAGCAGCTTCCACGGTAAAGCCTGAGCTCATGCAAGGTGTTTGGCCGTGATAAAGAAGAAGGCCTCCCCGTCGGGGAATCGAACCCCGGTCTTCCGCGTGACAGGCGGAGATACTGTCCACTATACTAACGAGGACTGGTCGTTACAGCTGGGTCCCTGAGCAGTACGGCACTGTATGCTCAACCGTTGAGAAGTCACTTAATACTGGATATGCTTTCCATTATGGGAGTTATTATTATTTAAGCCTTTTACTTTGGCCAAGGGGGGCAGGAAGAGGAGCTCACCCTGTCCTATGGAGGAATCCACCTGCAATCCAAGGAGATGAAGGGTTTGTTCATTTAGCTTCCAGGGAGTTCATAAAAATCTCATGCGAATACTACCACTGGTCTTCATCAACATACTATCAGTGACATCCTCTTAGACAGGGTTTGCGGTCATCTGGTGATGGGGCAGATTCTTATTACATTTGCTCCTTCCTCTAATGGAAATGGCTGTATTATTGTTTTGTTTTTTTAAAAAAAGGAAAAAAAAGCTGGCTGGGAGGAGCCTGCACCAGACATTACCCTTGCTGAGCATGGTGGCATGTGCGTGGGAGCACATTGTCCCAACGTCTCATGGGCATAGCTCGAGTTTCTCTTCATTCACGCATAAATCTTTCGCCTTTTACTAAAGATTTCCGTGGAGGGGAACATTTGCGAGTTTCTGCTATTTTTGGATGCTCTGCTCACAGCAGAGCTACCTGCGTTTGTTCAAAAACAGAGGACTTTTTGCGGCTTGCTCCGAAGAACCGCAGCGGTTTGGGCCAGCGTGGCAGAAAGGGTTGGCCGTTTTGTCCACGTCTGGGGCTGGGTGGTCGTCAAACCATCGCCGCTTTCCCAGTTCACAACTTCAAGTCTTGGGTCAGCTGCGTGATTGTAAGGTTTACCAAGCTCAAAAGGGTAGTGATGGGAGAAACGAAGCTTTTCAAAGCTTTGAACCGATTGCTTGGCAAAATGATTCAATGTTTCGAAGCGTTCAGAACGCCACACGCTGGTGACCCCTGCTGGTCAGGTTGGAAATGCAACAGATTGGAAATGCAACAAAAACTCAGGCCAAACATGCATAAAACAACCTTTTACAAAGCCATTGCAAAGGCTTCCTTGAAAGTAAAATCTTTCAAATGCAATTAGCTAACCATCATCAGGTGAGTCTTGAACGGCGGGTTGGCTTTATCAGCAGCTTCCACGGTAAAGCCTGAGCTCATGCAAGGTGTTTGGCCGTGATAAAGAAGAAGGCCTCCCCGTCGGGGAATCGAACCCCGGTCTTCCGCGTGACAGGCGGAGATACTGTCCACTATACTAACGAGGACTGGTCGTTACAGCTGGGTCCCTGAGCAGTACGGCACTGTATGCTCAACCGTTGAGAAGTCACTTAATACTGGATATGCTTTCCATTATGGGAGTTATTATTATTTAAGCCTTTTACTTTGGCCAAGGGGGGCAGGAAGAGGAGCTCACCCTGTCCTATGGAGGAATCCACCTGCAATCCAAGGAGATGAAGGGTTTGTTCATTTAGCTTCCAGGGAGTTCATAAAAATCTCATGCGAATACTACCACTGGTCTTCATCAACATACTATCAGTGACATCCTCTTAGACAGGGTTTGCGGTCATCTGGTGATGGGGCAGATTCTTATTACATTTGCTCCTTCCTCTAATGGAAATGGCTGTATTATTGTTTTGTTTTTTTAAAAAAAGGAAAAAAAAGCTGGCTGGGAGGAGCCTGCACCAGACATTACCCTTGCTGAGCATGGTGGCATGTGCGTGGGAGCACATTGTCCCAACGTCTCATGGGCATAGCTCGAGTTTCTCTTCATTCACGCATAAATCTTTCGCCTTTTACTAAAGATTTCCGTGGAGGGGAACATTTGCGAGTTTCTGCTATTTTTGGATGCTCTGCTCACAGCAGAGCTACCTGCGTTTGTTCAAAAACAGAGGACTTTTTGCGGCTTGCTCCGAAGAACCGCAGCGGTTTGGGCCAGCGTGGCAGAAAGGGTTGGCCGTTTTGTCCACGTCTGGGGCTGGGTGGTCGTCAAACCATCGCCGCTTTCCCAGTTCACAACTTCAAGTCTTGGGTCAGCTGCGTGATTGTAAGGTTTACCAAGCTCAAAAGGGTAGTGATGGGAGAAACGAAGCTTTTCAAAGCTTTGAACCGATTGCTTGGCAAAATGATTCAATGTTTCGAAGCGTTCAGAACGCCACACGCTGGTGACCCCTGCTGGTCAGGTTGGAAATGCAACAGATTGGAAATGCAACAAAAACTCAGGCCAAACATGCATAAAACAACCTTTTACAAAGCCATTGCAAAGGCTTCCTTGAAAGTAAAATCTTTCAAATGCAATTAGCTAACCATCATCAGGTGAGTCTTGAACGGCGGGTTGGCTTTATCAGCAGCTTCCACGGTAAAGCCTGAGCTCATGCAAGGTGTTTGGCCGTGATAAAGAAGAAGGCCTCCCCGTCGGGGAATCAAACCCCGGTCTTCCGCGTGACAGGCGGAGATACTGTCCACTATACTAACGAGGACTGGTCGTTACAGCTGGGTCCCTGAGCAGTACGGCACTGTATGCTCAACCGTTGAGAAGTCACTTAATACTGGATATGCTTTCCATTATGGGAGTTATTATTATTTAAGCCTTTTACTTTGGCCAAGGGGGGCAGGAAGAGGAGCTCACCCTGTCCTATGGAGGAATCCACCTGCAATCCAAGGAGATGAAGGGTTTGTTCATTTAGCTTCCAGGGAGTTCATAAAAATCTCATGCGAATACTACCACTGGTCTTCATCAACATACTATCAGTGACATCCTCTTAGACAGGGTTTGCGGTCATCTGGTGATGGGGCAGATTCTTATTACATTTGCTCCTTCCTCTAATGGAAATGGCTGTATTATTGTTTTGTTTTTTTAAAAAAAGGAAAAAAAAGCTGGCTGGGAGGAGCCTGCACCAGACATTACCCTTGCTGAGCATGGTGGCATGTGCGTGGGAGCACATTGTCCCAACGTCTCATGGGCATAGCTCGAGTTTCTCTTCATTCACGCATAAATCTTTCGCCTTTTACTAAAGATTTCCGTGGAGGGGAACATTTGCGAGTTTCTGCTATTTTTGGATGCTCTGCTCACAGCAGAGCTACCTGCGTTTGTTCAAAAACAGAGGACTTTTTGCGGCTTGCTCCGAAGAACCGCAGCGGTTTGGGCCAGCGTGGCAGAAAGGGTTGGCCGTTTTGTCCACGTCTGGGGCTGGGTGGTCGTCAAACCATCGCCGCTTTCCCAGTTCACAACTTCAAGTCTTGGGTCAGCTGCGTGATTGTAAGGTTTACCAAGCTCAAAAGGGTAGTGATGGGAGAAACGAAGCTTTTCAAAGCTTTGAACCGATTGCTTGGCAAAATGATTCAATGTTTCGAAGCGTTCAGAACGCCACACGCTGGTGACCCCTGCTGGTCAGGTTGGAAATGCAACAGATTGGAAATGCAACAAAAACTCAGGCCAAACATGCATAAAACAACCTTTTACAAAGCCATTGCAAAGGCTTCCTTGAAAGTAAAATCTTTCAAATGCAATTAGCTAACCATCATCAGGTGAGTCTTGAACGGCGGGTTGGCTTTATCAGCAGCTTCCACGGTAAAGCCTGAGCTCATGCAAGGTGTTTGGCCGTGATAAAGAAGAAGGCCTCCCCGTCGGGGAATCGAACCCCGGTCTTCCGCGTGACAGGCGGAGATACTGTCCACTATACTAACGAGGACTGGTCGTTACAGCTGGGTCCCTGAGCAGTACGGCACTGTATGCTCAACCGTTGAGAAGTCACTTAATACTGGATATGCTTTCCATTATGGGAGTTATTATTATTTAAGCCTTTTACTTTGGCCAAGGGGGGCAGGAAGAGGAGCTCACCCTGTCCTATGGAGGAATCCACCTGCAATCCAAGGAGATGAAGGGTTTGTTCATTTAGCTTCCAGGGAGTTCATAAAAATCTCATGCGAATACTACCACTGGTCTTCATCAACATACTATCAGTGACATCCTCTTAGACAGGGTTTGCGGTCATCTGGTGATGGGGCAGATTCTTATTACATTTGCTCCTTCCTCTAATGGAAATGGCTGTATTATTGTTTTGTTTTTTTAAAAAAAGGGAAAAAAAGCTGGCTGGGAGGAGCCTGCACCAGACATTACCCTTGCTGAGCATGGTGGCATGTGCGTGGGAGCACATTGTCCCAACGTCTCATGGGCATAGCTCGAGTTTCTCTTCATTCACGCATAAATCTTTCGCCTTTTACTAAAGATTTCCATGGACGGGAACATTTGCGAGTTTCTGTTATTTTTGGATGCTCTGCTCACAGCAGAGCTACCTGCATTTGTTCAAAAACAGAGGACTTTTTGCGGCTTTCTCCGAAGAACCACAGCGGTTTGGGCCAGCGTGGCAGAAAGGGTTGGCCGTTTTGTCCACGTCTGGGGCTGGGTGGTCGTCAAACCATCGCCGCTTTCCCAGTTCACAACTTCAAGTCTTGGGTCAGCTGCGTGATTGTAAGGTTTACCAAGCTCAAAAGGGTAGTGATGGGAGAAACGAAGCTTTTCAAAGCTTTGAACCGATTGCTTGGCAAAATGATTCAATGTTTCGAAGCGTTCGGAACGCCACACGCTGGTGACCCCTGCTGGTCAGGTTGGAAATGCAACAGATTGGAAATGCAACAACAACTCAGGCCAAACATGCATAAAACAACCTTTTACAAAGCCATTGCAAAGGCTTCCTTGAAAGTAAAATCTTTCAAATGCAATTAGCTAACCATCATCAGGTGAGTCTTGAACGGCGGGTTGGCTTTATCAGCAGCTTCCACGGTAAAGCCTGAGCTCATGCAAGGTGTTTGGCCGTGATAAAGAAGAAGGCCTCCCCGTCGGGGAATCGAACCCCGGTCTTCCGCGTGACAGGCGGAGATACTGTCCACTATACTAACGAGGACTGGTCGTTACAGCTGGGTCCCTGAGCAGTACGGCACTGTATGCTCAACCGTTGAGAAGTCACTTAATACTGGATATGCTTTCCATTATGGGAGTTATTATTATTTAAGCCTTTTACTTTGGCCAAGGGGGGCAGGAAGAGGAGCTCACCCTGTCCTATGGAGGAATCCACCTGCAATCCAAGGAGATGAAGGGTTTGTTCATTTAGCTTCCAGGGAGTTCATAAAAATCTCATGCAAATACTACCACTGGTCTTCATCAACATACTATCAGTGACATCCTCTTAGACAGGGTTTGCGGTCATCTGGTGATGGGGCAGATTCTTATTACATTTGCTCCTTCCTCTAATGGAAATGGCTGTATTATTGTTTTGTTTTTTTAAAAAAAGGGAAAAAAAGCTGGCTGGGAGGAGCCTGCACCAGACATTACCCTTGCTGAGCATGGTGGCATGTGCGTGGGAGCACATTGTCCCAACGTCTCATGGGCATAGCTCGAGTTTCTCTTCATTCACGCATAAATCTTTCGCCTTTTACTAAAGATTTCCGTGGAGGGGAACATTTGCGAGTTTCTGCTATTTTTGGATGCTCTGCTCACAGCAGAGCTACCTGCGTTTGTTCAAAAACAGAGGACTTTTTGCGGCTTGCTCCGAAGAACCGCAGCGGTTTGGGCCAGCGTGGCAGAAAGGGTTGGCCGTTTTGTCCACGTCTGGGGCTGGGTGGTCGTCAAACCATCGCCGCTTTCCCAGTTCACAACTTCAAGTCTTGGGTCAGCTGCGTGATTGTAAGGTTTACCAAGCTCAAAAGGGTAGTGATGGGAGAAACGAAGCTTTTCAAAGCTTTGAACCGATTGCTTGGCAAAATGATTCAATGTTTCGAAGCGTTCGGAACGCCACACGCTGGTGACCCCTGCTGGTCAGGTTGGAAATGCAACAGATTGGAAATGCAACAACAACTCAGGCCAAACATGCATAAAACAACCTTTTACAAAGCCATTGCAAAGGCTTCCTTGAAAGTAAAATCTTTCAAATGCAATTAGCTAACCATCATCAGGTGAGTCTTGAACGGCGGGTTGGCTTTATCAGCAGCTTCCACGGTAAAGCCTGAGCTCATGCAAGGTGTTTGGCCGTGATAAAGAAGAAGGCCTCCCCGTCGGGAAATCGAACCCCGGTCTTCCGCGTGACAGGCGGAGATACTGTCCACTATACTAACGAGGACTGGTCGTTACAGCTGGGTCCCTGAGCAGTACGGCACTGTATGCTCAACCGTTGAGAAGTCACTTAATACTGGATATGCTTTCCATTATGGGAGTTATTATTATTTAAGCCTTTTACTTTGGCCAAGGGGGGCAGGAAGAGGAGCTCACCCTGTCCTATGGAGGAATCCACCTGCAATCCAAGGAGATGAAGGGTTTGTTCATTTAGCTTCCAGGGAGTTCATAAAAATCTCATGCGAATACTACCACTGGTCTTCATCAACATACTATCAGTGACATCCTCTTAGACAGGGTTTGCGGTCATCTGGTGATGGGGCAGATTCTTATTACATTTGCTCCTTCCTCTAATGGAAATGGCTGTATTATTGTTTTGTTTTTTTTAAAAAAGGAAAAAAAAGCTGGCTGGGAGGAGCCTGCACCAGACATTACCCTTGCTGAGCATGGTGGCATGTGCGTGGGAGCACATTGTCCCAACGTCTCATGGGCATAGCTCGAGTTTCTCTTCATTCACGCATAAATCTTTCGCCTTTTACTAAAGATTTCCGTGGAGGGGAACATTTGCGAGTTTCTGCTATTTTTGGATGCTCTGCTCACAGCAGAGCTACCTGCGTTTGTTCAAAAACAGAGGACTTTTTGCGGCTTGCTCCGAAGAACCGCAGCGGTTTGGGCCAGCGTGGCAGAAAGGGTTGGCCGTTTTGTCCTCGTCTGGGGCTGGGTGGTCGTCAAACCATCGCCGCTTTCCCAGTTCACAACTTCAAGTCTTGGGTCAGCTGCGTGATTGTAAGGTTTACCAAGCTCAAAAGGGTAGTGATGGGAGAAACGAAGCTTTTCAAAGCTTTGAACCGATTGCTTGGCAAAATGATTCAATGTTTCGAAGCGTTCGGAACGCCACACGCTGGTGACCCCTGCTGGTCAGGTTGGAAATGCAACAGATTGGAAATGCAACAACAACTCAGGCCAAACATGCATAAAACAACCTTTTACAAAGCCATTGCAAAGGCTTCCTTGAAAGTAAAATCTTTCAAATGCAATTAGCTAACCATCATCAGGTGAGTCTTGAACGGCGGGTTGGCTTTATCAGCAGCTTCCACGGTAAAGCCTGAGCTCATGCAAGGTGTTTGGCCGTGATAAAGAAGAAGGCCTCCCCGTCGGGGAATCGAACCCCGGTCTTCCGCGTGACAGGCGGAGATACTGTCCACTATACTAACGAGGACTGGTCGTTACAGCTGGGTCCCTGAGCAGTACGGCACTGTATGCTCAACCGTTGAGAAGTCACTTAATACTGGATATGCTTTCCATTATGGGAGTTATTATTATTTAAGCCTTTTACTTTGGCCAAGGGGGGCAGGAAGAGGAGCTCACCCTGTCCTATGGAGGAATCCACCTGCAATCCAAGGAGATGAAGGGTTTGTTCATTTAGCTTCCAGGGAGTTCATAAAAATCTCATGCGAATACTACCACTGGTCTTCATCAACATACTATCAGTGACATCCTCTTAGACAGGGTTTGCGGTCATCTGGTGATGGGGCAGATTCTTATTACATTTGCTCCTTCCTCTAATGGAAATGGCTGTATTATTGTTTTGTTTTTTTAAAAAAAGGAAAAAAAAAAGCTGGCTGGGAGGAGCCTGTACCAGACATTACCCTTGCTGAGCATGGTGGCATGTGCGTGGGAGCACATTGTCCCAACGTCTCATGGGCATAGCTCGAGTTTCTCTTCATTCACGCATAAATCTTTCGCCTTTTACTAAAGATTTCTGTGGAGGGGAACATTTGCGAGTTTCTGCTATTTTTGGATGCTCTGCTCACAGCAGAGCTACCTGCGTTTGTTCAAAAACAGAGGACTTTTTGCGGCTTGCTCCGAAGAACCGCAGCGGTTTGGGCCAGCGTGGCAGAAAGGGTTGGCCGTTTTGTCCACGTCTGGGGCTGGGTGGTCGTCAAACCATCGCCGCTTTCCCAGTTCACAACTTCAAGTCTTGGGTCAGCTGCGTGATTGTAAGGTTTACCAAGCTCAAAAGGGTAGTGATGGGAGAAACGAAGCTTTTCAAAGCTTTGAACCGATTGCTTGGCAAAATGATTCAATGTTTCGAAGCGTTCGGAACGCCACACGCTGGTGACCCCTGCTGGTCAGGTTGGAAATGCAACAGATTGGAAATGCAACAACAACTCAGGCCAAACATGCATAAAACAACCTTTTACAAAGCCATTGCAAAGGCTTCCTTGAAAGTAAAATCTTTCAAATGCAATTAGCTAACCATCATCAGGTGAGTCTTGAACGGCGGGTTGGCTTTATTAGCAGCTTCCACGGTAAAGCCTGAGCTCATGCAAGGTGTTTGGCCGTGATAAAGAAGAAGGCCTCCCCGTCGGGGAATCGAACCCCGGTCTTCCGCGTGACAGGCGGAGATACTGTCCACTATACTAACGAGGACTGGTCGTTACAGCTGGGTCCCTGAGCAGTACGGCACTGTATGCTCAACCGTTGAGAAGTCACTTAATACTGGAAATCCTTTCCATTATGGGAGTTATTATTATTTAAGCCTTTTACTTTGGCCAAGGGGGGCAGGAAGAGGAGCTCACCCTGTCCTATGGAGGAATCCACCTGCAATCCAAGGAGATGAAGGGTTTGTTCATTTAGCTTCCAGGGAGTTCATAAAAATCTCATGCAAATACTACCACTGGTCTTCATCAACATACTATCAGTGACATCCTCTTAGACAGGGTTTGCGGTCATCTGGTGATGGGGCAGATTCTTATTACATTTGCTCCTTCCTCTAATGGAAATGGCTGTATTATTGTTTTGTTTTTTTAAAAAAAGGGAAAAAAAGCTGGCTGGGAGGAGCCTGCACCAGACATTACCCTTGCTGAGCATGGTGGCATGTGCGTGGGAGCACATTGTCCCAACGTCTCATGGGCATAGCTCGAGTTTCTCTTCATTCACGCATAAATCTTTCGCCTTTTACTAAAGATTTCCGTGGAGGGGAACATTTGCGAGTTTCTGCTATTTTTGGATGCTCTGCTCACAGCAGAGCTACCTGCGTTTGTTCAAAAACAGAGGACTTTTTGCGGCTTGCTCCGAAGAACCGCAGCGGTTTGGGCCAGCGTGGCAGAAAGGGTTGGCCGTTTTGTCCACGTCTGGGGCTGGGTGGTCGTCAAACCATCGCCGCTTTCCCAGTTCACAACTTCAAGTCTTGGGTCAGCTGCGTGATTGTAAGGTTTACCAAGCTCAAAAGGGTAGTGATGGGAGAAACGAAGCTTTTCAAAGCTTTGAACCGATTGCTTGGCAAAATGATTCAATGTTTCGAAGCGTTCGGAACGCCACACGCTGGTGACCCCTGCTGGTCAGGTTGGAAATGCAACAGATTGGAAATGCAACAACAACTCAGGCCAAACATGCATAAAACAACCTTTTACAAAGCCATTGCAAAGGCTTCCTTGAAAGTAAAATCTTTCAAATGCAATTAGCTAACCATCATCAGGTGAGTCTTGAACGGCGGGTTGGCTTTATCAGCAGCTTCCACGGTAAAGCCTGAGCTCATGCAAGGTGTTTGGCCGTGATAAAGAAGAAGGCCTCCCCGTCGGGGAATCGAACCCCGGTCTTCCGCGTGACAGGCGGAGATACTGTCCACTATACTAACGAGGACTGGTCGTTACAGCTGGGTCCCTGAGCAGTACGGCACTGTATGCTCAACCGTTGAGAAGTCACTTAATACTGGATATGCTTTCCATTATGGGAGTTATTATTATTTAAGCCTTTTACTTTGGCCAAGGGGGGCAGGAAGAGGAGCTCACCCTGTCCTATGGAGGAATCCACCTGCAATCCAAGGAGATGAAGGGTTTGTTCATTTAGCTTCCAGGGAGTTCATAAAAATCTCATGCGAATACTACCACTGGTCTTCATCAACATACTATCAGTGACATCCTCTTAGACAGGGTTTGCGGTCATCTGGTGATGGGGCAGATTCTTATTACATTTGCTCCTTCCTCTAATGGAAATGGCTGTATTATTGTTTTGTTTTTTTTTAAAAAGGAAAAAAAAAGCTGGCTGGGAGGAGCCTGTACCAGACATTACCCTTGCTGAGCATGGTGGCATGTGCGTGGGAGCACATTGTCCCAACGTCTCATGGGCATAGCTCGAGTTTCTCTTCATTCACGCATAAATCTTTCGCCTTTTACTAAAGATTTCCGTGGAGGGGAACATTTGCGAGTTTCTGCTATTTTTGGATGCTCTGCTCACAGCAGAGCTACCTGCGTTTGTTCAAAAACAGAGGACTTTTTGCGGCTTGCTCCGAAGAACCGCAGCGGTTTGGGCCAGCGTGGCAGAAAGGGTTGGCCGTTTTGTCCACGTCTGGGGCTGGGTGGTCGTCAAACCATCGCCGCTTTCCCAGTTCACAACTTCAAGTCTTGGGTCAGCTGCGTGATTGTAAGGTTTACCAAGCTCAAAAGGGTAGTGATGGGAGAAACGAAGCTTTTCAAAGCTTTGAACCGATTGCTTGGCAAAATGATTCAATGTTTCGAAGCGTTCGGAACGCCACACGCTGGTGACCCCTGCTGGTCAGGTTGGAAATGCAACAGATTGGAAATGCAACAACAACTCAGGCCAAACATGCATAAAACAACCTTTTACAAAGCCATTGCAAAGGCTTCCTTGAAAGTAAAATCTTTCAAATGCAATTAGCTAACCATCATCAGGTGAGTCTTGAACGGCGGGTTGGCTTTATCAGCAAAAAAAAGCTGGCTGGGAGGAGCCTGTACCAGACATTACCCTTGCTGAGCATGGTGGCATGTGCGTGGGAGCACATTGTCCCAACGTCTCATGGGCATAGCTCGAGTTTCTCTTCATTCACGCATAAATCTTTCGCCTTTTACTAAAGATTTCCGTGGAGGGGAACATTTGCGAGTTTCTGCTATTTTTGGATGCTCTGCTCACAGCAGAGCTACCTGCGTTTGTTCAAAAACAGAGGACTTTTTGCGGCTTGCTCCGAAGAACCGCAGCGGTTTGGGCCAGCGTGGCAGAAAGGGTTGGCCGTTTTGTCCACGTCTGGGGCTGGGTGGTCGTCAAACCATCGCCGCTTTCCCAGTTCACAACTTCAAGTCTTGGGTCAGCTGCGTGATTGTAAGGTTTACCAAGCTCAAAAGGGTAGTGATGGGAGAAACAAAGCTTTTCAAAGCTTTGAACCGATTGCTTGGCAAAATGATTCAATGTTTCGAAGCGTTCGGAACGCCACACGCTGGTGACCCCTGCTGGTCAGGTTGGAAATGCAACAGATTGGAAATGCAACAAAAACTCAGGCCAAACATGCATAAAACAACCTTTTACAAAGCCATTGCAAAGGCTTCCTTGAAAGTAAAATCTTTCAAATGCAATTAGCTAACCATCATCAGGTGAGTCTTGAACGGCAGGTTGGCTTTATCAGCAGCTTCCACGGTAAAGCCTGAGCTCATGCAAGGTGTTTGGCCGTGATAAAGAAGAAGGCCTCCCCGTCGGGGAATCGAACCCCGGTCTTCCGCGTGACAGGCGGAGATACTGTCCACTATACTAACGAGGACTGGTCGTTACAGCTGGGTCCCTGAGCAGTACGGCACTGTATGCTCAACCGTTGAGAAGTCACTTAATACTGGATATGCTTTCCATTATGGGAGTTATTATTATTTAAGCCTTTTACTTTGGCCAAGGGGGGCAGGAAGAGGAGCTCACCCTGTCCTATGGAGGAATCCACCTGCAATCCAAGGAGATGAAGGGTTTGTTCATTTAGCTTCCAGGGAGTTCATAAAAATCTCATGCGAATACTACCACTGGTCTTCATCAACATACTATCAGTGACATCCTCTTAGACAGGGTTTGCGGTCATCTGGTGATGGGGCAGATTCTTATTACATTTGCTCCTTCCTCTAATGGAAATGGCTGTATTATTGTTTTGTTTTTTTTAAAAAAGGAAAAAAAAGCTGGCTGGGAGGAGCCTGCACCAGACATTACCCTTGCTGAGCATGGTGGCATGTGCGTGGGAGCACATTGTCCCAACGTCTCATGGGCATAGCTCGAGTTTCTCTTCATTCACGCATAAATCTTTCGCCTTTTACTAAAGATTTCCGTGGAGGGGAACATTTGCGAGTTTCTGCTATTTTTGGATGCTCTGCTCACAGCAGAGCTACCTGCGTTTGTTCAAAAACAGAGAACTTTTTGCGGCTTGCTCCGAAGAACCGCAGCGGTTTGGGCCAGCGTGGCAGAAAGGGTTGGCCGTTTTGTCCACGTCTGGGGCTGGGTGGTCGTCAAACCATCGCCGCTTTCCCAGTTCACAACTTCAAGTCTTGGGTCAGCTGCGTGATTGTAAGGTTTACCAAGCTCAAAAGGGTAGTGATGGGAGAAACGAAGCTTTTCAAAGCTTTGAACCGATTGCTTGGCAAAATGATTCACTGTTAAAGCCTGAGCTTTTATGTTGGATAGATGCACTAGGCTTTGACACAAATGTCACGATTTGATTCTATTTCAAATCAATTTGATATTGATTAACATAAACTGAAAACAACATATACTGAAAAATCAATTCTTGGGATTTACAAATCAGTATTGGTTTTGAAATACTGGATTCAAAATGAGAAAAATCTTTCTTTTTAACCCATGTTATTTTGACATTGCAATCCTCAATACCTTTCTCGTCTCCTTGCTAAAAGCGCTGTTCTAGCTACTGGGTCTGCATTAACTTTTTGGCGGTGCCTAGTAACTCTTTCTTTGTTTGTAGGCATCTAAAAGAAATCAGTAACACATAAAAAAAAAGACAAAAATGCATTAAAACATTAATATTTATAAAGTTTCATATTTTCTTTTAGTGCTAAACATCCCTCATTTATCTGAAATACAAATAAAATGCTAAAAACGTTATCTAAACAGTGACACTGTCATTCAGTGGATGACACTGTGGTGTAACAGACAATTTGCATTACACTGAATGACAAAACATTACCCTGAATTACGAAACTTCTACTTAAGCTAATATTGCAGGCTAACAACTAACCACCTATATCAAACAGTGAACTTGACCAGAAAAGTTAATCATAATTATTTACAACATCTACTTATTTTTCAAAAATTCTAACAATAAAATTTTTTTTTTTTTTTTGCCATTTCACTAAAATCATTTCACAAGAAAGTGAACTGATAATATTGTGTGAGCGCGCCATGCGCCGGCACCATCACTGGCTTTGTTCCTCAGCACGGGAAAGAACTTTGCAGTGCAGAATACTCAGTGCAGACAGTGCAGAATACAGATAATATGACATCATTCGAAAGAGTAAAATGTATATTTTTATTTTTGTACATTCAAAATGACTACAAAATGTAATGCCTTTGAAAAATAAAGAAAACAACATGCTAGCACGTTTTGGTCTCCTTGAACATCTTTCTGGCGCACACCAAAAATTAACCAAAATACAGCGAATAGCCTTCTTGGCGCACCTACTTTTGAAAGTCAACATTTAGATTATTTGAACGAACTTAAATGCTTATATAGGCCTAAGTCACTTTGGAATAAATCACAGCGTGTTTCATGATAAAAATCTTGACTTTAGTTTACAGTCCAGAAAATATGGTAGGTTATAGCAAATTATTACACGGACCCTCTGGCACTTGAGAACTGCTGGTCTACACCAGTCTATGGTCTACACAGAAGAAAGCCCTGTCCAGGCTCTTCCCCGGTACAGTTCATGTCGAGCCATTAGTCTGGTTGTTTGATGAGAAAAATATGAAATGTAGTAGTTGCAATAAACGCGTTAAGAAGCCGTACAACTGCAGCGGAGGACTATTATTCTGCTGTGCGGAACTGAGGAAGAACTGATGATGGAACAGTTTGATCTTCGGCTGACAAATCAGAGGAAAGGGGCGTTTCATTCCCGTACACGTATAGAAATCGAATATTCAAGCTGTTTATAATTTTTTCTATCCGAGAATGAAAAACTTAAAATCAAGCTGAATACTTTTTTTTTTTTTTTTTGTATTAAAAAACGGAAAAAAATAATAGTTTTCTCATTTTTCTACTTTCAATATTAAATAAAAAAACGAATGAATACGGACCTGAATTACCTAATAAACTGTAGGCTATCTGTAATCCTCACTGTGGGGAAGAGACTGTGATTATTCTTATGTGAAAGGCATCAAGCTTGACTTAAACATTATTTTCCTAACTTTGTAAAACAATATACGGACAAAATATATAATATTATTAAAATACATTTCTTTTAAAAATTTATGCGCAGCTTTTTAATGAAGAAACACGTGAAAGTGTGTGAAAATGTGTGAAACTGTAGACCGTTTTGTAAAAGAAATGGCAACTGCCTCTCATAAATAACATGAAGACTTCACAAAGCAAGTCTTACAATTAACAGCCTACACGAACACCCTTTTGGTCGATCTGCAGTGTAAAACAAACAAAATCAAACGAAGATTACAACAGAAATGCAAATTAACACATATTTGCACATAAGAAAAGTGAAATATGTTCTGCAATAATATTGGCATTCCTGTTTCGAATGCGCATGCGTCGCGTCTGAACGCGTTGTTGTCTTTGGAGCTCCATCGATTGATTTATAATTCTTGATTTCTCTTTAAACTCACTTACAACTAACATTTTCTATTTTTCCTCACCTCATAGTTACAACGCGGACTGTTGAGCAGACGCGTCTCAAGCCTATTAGTGATCCAACGTCGGATACTCTTATAGGTTACTCCTGTGGATCACGGCTGAACGCGTCTTCTCCACACTCACTTACAAACAAACATTTTTTCGCCTATCGTGCGTCTACTCTACACCTGTACCACTAAAAAGACGGATTATATCCAAGACTTCAGTCATAAATTAGTATTAATATTGATAGCATCACTGGTAGCGTCGTTGCTAACTTAACTTACTGTCCATCTGTTAAAATGGCGAATATATCAGATGTAAGTAGTCTACCTTTTGGTGCAGGTGAGGACACATTTGAGCTACACGCGTTGCAGTCTGAGCTGGAAGCTGTTGAGAAACAGATCCACGACCTTTTAGTGAGAAAAGCCGAGCTGATAGACCGGCGGTTAGCTCTTGAAACATCACGCGCCGATGCACACAAATCAGTGATCAACGTTACTAACCCGCTGACTCCGACCTCGTCTACTCCGTGCGTTACTCAGCATCGGTCACGAGCGTCGAGGCCGCGATCAGCTATGGTCTCGTTTACGCCGGCTCCAACATGCCACCACGAAGCCTGGATATTTCCGCAGCGGAAGACGTGAGTCAGGTCTAGACCAAGAAAACTCTCTCCGACCCTCCCGGTTTTCGAGATATCCACACAAAACCGCTTCTCCCCTCTTCGCGAAACAGAACGCGATGCTGTGATCATCGGTGATTCCATCGTTCGACACGTACAAGCTACGTTAAATAAAAGTAAGGTGCATAGTCACTGCTTTCCTGGTGCTCGTGTTTCTGAAATCGCTGCTCACGTTCCCGAGATTCTGAACGAGCGCGTCGGAACTGTGGTCCTGCACGCGGGAGGGGCCGACATCAGGCTGCGCCAGACAGAGGTTCTGAAGAAAGACTTCGGGAATCTGATCGATACGGTACGCAGCACATCGCCTGATATAACGATCATTGTGTCAGGACCGCTTCCCACGTACCGACTAGGTCATGAAAAGTTTAGTAGATTATTCGCGCTAAATGAATGGTTAATGTCATGGTGCAATGAGCAGAAACTGCTCTTTGTAAATAATTGGAATCTGTTTTGGGAGCGTCCTAGGCTTTACCGTGCTGATGGCTTACACCCAAGCAGATTCGGATCGGATCTTCTGTCAGATAACATCTCCAAAATGTTAAATACCTTTTGACTAGTAACCAAAAGTTCAAATCATAGTCTCTGCTGCACCAAATTAACTGATATAAATAGTGTAGAACATTGCATAGAAACTGTGTCTATTCCTCGTTTAGTGAGATCAAATAATAAATCTACTGCAGGATCTAGAAAAAATCTAATTGTTATTAAACCAGAAAATGTTGCTATTAGTAACCAAAAACAATTTCTAAAGCTAGGTCTTCTAAACATTAGATCACTCACACCTAAGGCAGTTATTGTAAATGAAATAGTCACGGATAATAGCTTCGATGTGCTTTGCCTTACTGAAACTTGGCTTAAACCTAATGATTATTTCGGTCTAAATGAGTCTACTCCATCAGGATACTCCTATAAGCACGAACCCCGTCTGATTGGTCGTGGCGGCGGTGTTGCAGCGGTCTATAGAGATATTCTCAATGTTACTCAGAAAACGGGTTATAAGTTTATTTCGTTTGAAATACTTGTACTAAATGTTACGCTCTTAGATGTTAGAAAAAAATCCATATTATCTCTAACCTTGGCTACCGTATATAGACCGCCTGGGCCTTACGCTGATTTCCTAAAAGAGTTTGCAGATTTTCTCTCAGATCTATTGGTCAATGTAGATAAAGCATTAATTGTTGGAGATTTTAACATACACGTAGATAATCCAAATGATGCGTTAGGGGCTGCGTTTACAGATTTATTAAATTCCTTTGGGGTCAAACAAAACGTCACCGGACCAACTCATCGTCTTAATCACACACTCGATTTAATTATATCATATGGAACCGATCCAACCGATATAGATATCATTCCACAAAGTGATGATGTCACTGACCATTACTTGGTAACTTGCATATTACGTACTGCTGTAATATGTCATGCGGTGCCGCGTTTTCGACCAGGCAGAACAATCCTTCCATCCACCATAGATAATTTCTCGAGTTGCTTGTCTGATCTGTCTCAGCTGCTGCCTGAACCCAAACAAACAGATGAACTAGAAGAACTAACTAGCACTATGAGCACCATTCTCTCTAGAACATTGGATGTTGTTGCACCCGTTAGATTAAAAAAGGTCACAGAGAAAATTAAAGCACCATGGTACAATAATACTACGCATGTTCTAAAGAGAGAAACCCGTAATTTAGAGCGTAAATGGAAACAAACTAATTTAGAGGTCTTTAGAATCGCGTGGAAAGACAGTATGTCACGTTATAAAAAGGCCCTAAAAGCGGCCAGGGCTGAGCATCTCCGCAAACTAATAGAAAACAATCAAAACAATCCTAGGTTTTTATTTAACACCGTGGCTAGACTAACAAATAAACAGACGTCACCCGAACAAAATATCCCGTTACAGTTTAGTAGTAATGATTTCATGAACTTCTTCACTGAGAAAATAGAAAACATCAGAACCACAATTGTAAACGTTCAATCCTCAATCGCACCTTATAATTCAGCCTCAATTTTCCCCCCGCAAGAACAATTACAGTGCTTTACAACTATAGAACAAAAAGAGTTAAATAAACTTATCACTTCATCTAAAACAACAACATGTTTATTAGATCCTATACCAACTAAACTACTGAAGGAAGTGTTACCTGTAGTGGAAGAGCCTCTCCTCAATATTATTAACTCGTCTTTATTTTTAGGTCATGTTCCAAGAACATTTAAACTGGCAGTTATAAAACCTCTCATTAAGAAACCACAATTAGACCCGCATAATCTAGCAAATTATAGACCCATTTCAAATCTACCTTTTATGTCTAAAATACTAGAAAAAGTTGTGTCCACTCAACTGGGCTCTTTCTTGCAAGAAAATGATATCTATGAAAAGTTTCAGTCAGGATTCAGGCCGCATCATAGCACTGAAACTGCGCTCGTTAAAATCTCAAATGATTTACTCTTAGCTTCTGACCAAGGCTGTATCTCAATACTAGTTTTACTTGATCTTAGTGCTGCGTTCGATACTATAGATCATACAATACTCTTAGATCGACTACAAAATTATACTGGTGTTCAAGGACAAGCATTAAGCTGGTTTAGATCATACTTATCAGACCGCTACCATTTTGTCTATTTAAATGGAGAAAAATCGATCATAATTCCAGTAAACTATGGAGTGCCGCAGGGATCTGTGTTGGGCCCTCTGTTATTCTCAATATATATGCTGCCACTTGGAAATATTATAAGGAAACATGGAATTAGTTTCCATTGTTATGCTGATGACACTCAAATATATATTTCATCACGGCCGGATGAAAACGCTAAATTATCCAAATTGACAGAGTGTGTTAAAGATATAAAAGATTGGATGACGCGTAATTTTCTATTATTAAATCCAGACAAGACAGAGGTAATACTTATCGGTTCAAAAAACCGCCCACAGAACCTCTCACAATACAACTTTGACATCGTAGGATGTCCTGTTACTTTATCCTCTACAGTAAAAGACCTGGGTGTTATACTCAATTGTAACCTGTCTTTTGAAAATCATATTTCGTATGTTACAAAAACAGCCTTTTTCCACCTTAGAAACATTGCTAAGCTACGTAATATGCTATCAGTTTCTGATGCAGAAAAGTTAGTTCATGCATTCATGACCTCGAGACTAGATTACTGTAATGCTTTATTAGCCGGTTGTCCTGCATCCTCAATAAACAAGCTACAGTTAGTCCAAAATGCAGCCGCTAGAGTTCTTACTAGATCAAGAAAATATGATCATATAACACCGATTTTATCATCACTACATTGGCTACCTATAAAGTTCCGTATTAATTATAAGGTATTGCTACTGACTTATAAAGCCCTAAACGGCTTAGCTCCAGTCTATTTAACGGATCTTCTATCACCCTATAATCCATCGCGCTCTTTAAGATCAATAAATTCAAGGCTTTTGGTCATACCTAGGATATCCAGATCAACCAAAGGAGGGAGAGCATTTTCACATTTGGCTCCAAAACTCTGGAATAGCCTTCCTGATACTGTTCGTTGCTCGGACTCGCTCTCCCAGTTTAAAACTAGATTAAAGACGCATCTTTTCAGCCAGGCATTCATATAATATTGTTAATCTCACAGTTTCAAACTACAATCCGGCCTCTAGTTCATAAATGCCAGAGGAGAACTGGCCACCGACTGAGCCTGGGTTCTCCCAAGGTTTTTTTTTTCTCCATTGGGTCACCTGATGGAGTTTTAGGACACCATTAGGCCGCTTGATGGAGTTTTTTCGGTTCCTTGCCACTGTTGCCTTTGGCTTGCTCAGTTGGGGATATTTTGGGGATATTTAATTTTATTCTATCAATCAATAAATTCCACTAGAAACAAACTTTGTTGTATTATTTTATTTTAATACTGTAAAGCTGCTTTGATACAATCTGTATTGTGAAAAGCGCTATACAAATATACTTGATTTGATTTGATTTGATTTGATAATATTGGCATGTTATGTCATCCGGTGCATCTTGCGCGTCAGTGTCCCCCTCCGCCTCAGTCACCACTCCACTTAATAGGGATTCCCCAATAATTGCCGCCAGTCTCTCGTCATCAAGAGGGGTCAGCTCCGGTGTCCCCTTTCCCCCACCCGCAGACACACACTAGACGCTTTTTTGCATCGACTTTGATGTCCGACCATTTCTTTTTTATTTCGGCCACGGTCCGATGTTGTGAGGCTGCAGCATTAACGGCGTCTGCAACCTTTTGCCACTCAAGTGCCTTTTTGGCATTAGTAATGCCCACACTGTGCCCTCCAGACAACATTTTACTCCTCTTTTCCACCTCGCCAACGATAATTTCTACTTCACATTGAGTGAAGTTACGTTTCTTGGTTTTCCTCTCTGTGTTTTCCATGATTTCGCAATCGATGAATATTAACTTGTGGGCGTTTCACGGACTATTTATGGGCAACTATGGGCGTGACATGAAGCCGCAAAAGCTGCGCAACATTCAGAATTGATTGTGATTTATTAAGGGAAAACTGCGTAAGATGTGCGTGCGCACGGTTTTATAAATCCGAATATTTCTGTGCGTACGCACGTCCTATGTTTCATCCGTACGTCACTTCTGACACAAATCCTACGCAAAGTTTTATAAATGAGGCCCCAGGTCCGGATTTCTTGCGGAACGGCTACGGCCATGACTGACAGCTGAAGTCACGAGGACCCACGAGATCTCGCGAATTCACATATGATCACGCGATATAACTGCTGAATTGCTGCGGAGCTCTCCGGCATCCGGCAAAAATAGAATCTCTGCGAATCTGCTCTGGAGGGCTGCGGATCGCCAGAGTCGGAACACAGCCGTTCCGCAGTCAGTGAAAATACACACATTGACTTTAATGGAAACCTATTGACTCTGCCGCCGTTCCGGAGCGGATCGGATCGAAATTAGGGGTAAAGCCGCCTTTCCACTGCGCACGACATTCGCATTCGATTGTCGCATTTCACCCCCTGGTGTCAGTCGCAAGGAACTTTGAAATTGGTTGTGAAGCAACCGTTACCCTCGGCTATTCACAATGGTAAAATTAATGCTTTTAATGAATATAATGCATGCATGAATATATCCACACAAAACGAATGACCCTCAATACATCTAATATAAAAAACAGTCGATTTTATAGAGCTAATCAATATAAATATTGATTTAATAATGATACAAATATTTTTTCAGCCATTATTATTAATAACCGTCATTTTGCAGGAATAGCGTTTACAATAAAGTATTAAAATATTGGCAATTCTAGCTTCGCGCTCATAGTTTTGATTAGAATACATCACATCCGGTCTAGCCGCAGAAGTTCAGATATTTCAACGCATCCGAAGCTCAAATCGGATCCGAAATTTCCGCATACGCATATGATCGGAACTCCCCGCAGCTCCCGTACGACTCTCCATTGGAAATGAATGACTTCCGGTCCGACGGCTGTCGTTTGTCGTTTGCAGTGGAAAGGCGGCTTAAGTGGCCGGGCAATATGCTAATGTTTCATCTTGACGTCACAACGAAACAGCTTATGACTGTTTGAAAAAGGATTCATTTAATTGACTCAGAGTCGACTCTTACTTTTGAAAGACAATACCTTTATATACGGTGCACTTTCAGATTTAAAACTTTGCAGGATGTTTTCATTCACTTAGAGCTGTTACACACTACATGAAAGGTCATTTTCAAAAATCCATAATAGGGGCACTTTAATGGAAACTGGTTAGTAATAAGTGAAGCTGGTAATGCTGTTTGTGGAGATGTTTAATCCTCCTCTGCTGAGATTTTGAGATATCTAAAGTGCCCCATTATGAATATTTTAAAATGACCTTTCATGTCGTGTGTAACAGCTCTAAGTGAATAAAGACATCCTGCAAAGTTTTAAATCTGAAAGTGCACCGTATATAAAGTTATTGTATTTCAAAAGTAAGATTCGACTCTGAGTACACCTACGGTGTAGGAGGCCTCAGGACAGCTGACGTTGTTATGGCAATGGGCGTTTTTGTTTTTTGACGCGCGCGCTGTACATGGTAAACCAATCACAACAGACTAAGCTGTATGGCCAATCAGAGCAGAGTAGCTCGCAGAAAGGAGGGATTTAGAGAGATTTATTCATCTGATGAGTCGTTTGAGAATCATTGAAAAATGTGCAAATGTATATAATGAGAAAATGAAACAGTTTTTTGACCTTTGATGCACGTAAACCTGTTGTAGGAGACTACAAAACAACATTAGGAAACTTTAAAATAGCACAATAAGGGCACTTTAATGTCTTTTATCTTCAGTTGATTTCATCTAAGGCTGTGTCTGAAGTTTGTGGTTCTTGTGTTTCTCTTTCCTTTAGGGATTTTGCTTGTTTTTTATCAGCTGTCTTCAGTGATGCTCAATCATCACTCAATTATATTTATGTATATTTGTGGACATCTCAGGTTAAACTTCATGACATTACCTTTATTTAAGGGATAAGGCCAGTTTTTTTCAGTGGTCTGAATGTCTGTATTTTTAAGAAAATTTCTAAGGCTCGTTTTATATAAAAATTGTGAAATCATTATTAAATTTGACTGCATTTTCTCTGTAAAAACACATATATTTTTACTGTGCATTTATTTTGCTTGTTATGTTGTAGCCTAATACATTTGTTCTCTGATAGTGGATACTTTGCAAAGTTTGCCATTATTGTTTCATATGTTTTTGTAGTGTGAAATCTCTATTAAAAACAAACGTCTGAAAAGCAGGACCAGGCAGCTGAATTGATATTCAGCTAAATTGATATTATTTCTATGTGAACATATGTTGATATTATTACAATGTGAATATTTTCTTTTACCTGCAGCATTTCTTGTATTATTCCATAAAAAAATAATGCCAATTGTGATATCATGGTGATAGCTCTCTCGCAATAAGCGCTTTTCTGGTCTGCATGTAGCTTGTGAGAGTAGCCTACTAGTCTACCCAATCTGGCAACCCTGGGAAGCACTTTTGTGTGTTTTCCCACATGTGGGAGTCGCATGAAATTGGACACTTTCTTGAGTGCGAAGGACGCTTGACGATGGATTGAGGCAAGAATATATTTGCTCTGTACACAGAATTGACAGAAAAACGTTACGCAGATCTGGTGTCCGTGTAGCGCGACAACAAAAAACAAAATAGTTTTAAGCTGACGGATCTTTGCTCTGCTCAGTCTCCACCAGTGAGAGCATCAGCTTGAACAAGAACCTGCGGCTTTCAGCACCCACTTGACTCCGGTAATGATACAAACAGCTTTTTTCTTCTGATGATGATGTAGTTCAGAGCTGACAGGTCGATTTGAGACAGTATAAGATTGTAGAATGTTTTCATGTACATTTTGTATTTATCAGCAGCTGTCTACTGTTTTATTCTCGGTATTGTGGAATTGTATTTTCCTGCCTTGTCTGCCTAAAAGTGGTTGCGATCAAAAAAGTTTCTATATTTTTGTTGTCATACAATCATTTACTGCAAGTCTCATGTCTACTATGCTATTCTACAGCAGATTTGTATTTATTGTCTTGTATATTGGAATGTCACCACTTACAGTCAGATTAAGACTAAAACGGTATTTGTGAAGATGTATTGAGGGTTGTAAGCAGTGCATGCACCTTGGCAATCTTTGGTTTAACTTAATTCAATTGTGGAGAGTTATTCCATTTTTTTTATTTATCTAAAATTACCAAAGTATCTCAACCGAATCTTTCAGGTTACTAGCCACAGCACACAATGGAATCATAAATGTAACGTTTTCTACTAAGTAATGTATGGGATGGGCAAGGCATGGCAGTGTACTGGTTTTTGCGCAATAATTGCTCATTAAAGGGACATACATTATGTTACCATCCTCAACCTTAGCACAAGGCATATATTTACCCTATAACATAGTATAACATAGTTAAGTGAAGTCATTTATCATCATTAATGATAAACCTGTCCTCTTTTTGAAGTTGTTGTGACGATGATGAAAATGTTAACAATTGTGTCATGTTAATTGTGTTATTCATTGTGTTATTTTGCTTTTGGAAACAGAATGCTGCACCAAAAAAAAAAGTATGCAACTTCTCATATAAGATGCAGTCTGCAATGTAAAGAGACAAATATTGGAGACAGATGTGGGAACTGAAAAAGTGAAAAGGTTTGCAGAGCAGAGAGGTTTGCTCTCTCTCTTTTTTTTTTTTTTTGTCTCCATTATCCAGTAGATTTACAGTAATCTGAGTTGCATAGCAGCCACATGAGCTCACAGTGCTGTCCACGCTTTGTGCCAAACTGTCAGTGTGCACTTGTGTAATCAGAGAGACCAGATAGAGTGCTTTTTAATTACATTTTTAAACTGGGCTCTGTTTGTTTTGTAAGAAGTAAATGGTGGTTACAATGACCATTCAGACAGAAGTATTCTTCAAACTTTGACTTTTGTGTGAGCTTTATCCTCATGGAAGCCATGCAGTGATGGAGAATAGTCCAGTTCTCTGGCTTTGGTGGAATTTTTTTCGTTACATTAAGTTACAATATTCAATATAGAAGACTCCTGATCATAATTCTTAATCACCTTAACCTTGCAGTTTCCCACATCTGGGAATTAAGATTGTGATAATGTTTAAACAACTTTATCAACACTTCTAATGATGCACCAAGCATTTTTTTTACTAGCAAATTGGTTGATTCCAATATCAAAACTATTCTGAAGACAGTCAGTTCCCTTCAGAGATACATTCATATAAACCCCCACCCCCAATACAATATTTATATTTTTCTTCCTAGATTTCGAGCACAGCGGACAGTGAGATTGCTGTGCCTTGTGCAATATTTTCTCTCCTCTTTGCGTCCGTCTTCAGCGTCTCCTGTCTTTGGCCCGTGTTAACGTCCTGTTTACAGACTTTGTAATATTTCCACACAAACCATTTCTAAACATTTCGTTTTTATAAATTACCTGTGAGGGTCAGTGAAGCCATACTCATTCCGATGACCTTAATAAATGCTAAATATAAAACTACAGTTGTTAAATAAAAATGCACCTAATTGACTAGACATAATCTTTATTGACTAATGCAAAAAAAAATTAATGAGCAATTCCAATGTGTGCTTGTCATGTGAGATACCTATCCACACCTAAAATAAAATATTCCTAAGAAAATAGTAATAAAGTAAAACAAATAATTACACTTATTCTTTTAGCAGGTGCTTTTATTCAAAGTGACAACTTATACAAATGAGGGACAATGATAACCATCTTATTCCTAAATGACAGCGATTCGGCTCTATGTCTGTTAAACCTTTGACAAGTACGATCACAGTGAACATTCAGATCTGATCCGGAGAGAGCAGTTGTCATGTATGAAACAGCTTCACAAACAGTCTTTTCAAACACACAGTATTATTATTTTTGTCATACAATAATTCAGATTATTGCAGAAGTACTGGGATAAAAGTTTATAGTTCAGATATAAACACTGATGTCAACAGTAGCTAGGACTAAATCACCTTTTGAAAGTAATTTTCTGTTGTTAAAAATGTTACTTTCTGTAAGTGGTAATTAGGCATTTTTTCATTCATTTTTTCCATACTGTATAGTATATATAATTTTAACGTGGTGTAGATCACATGTAAACCAAAATCAGATGCTTCTTTATGTGTGATTTTGTACCTTTGTTGATGATCTCTATGTAATAATTACCATTTTCATTGTAGGACACTGTTATTTATGAGAAAGTCAAATGGTACAAACAGTTCTTAAAGTGTAAAGAGGGCCAAATTGTATTCATTTCATTGAATACAATTGTTCATTTCATTGATTAGTTTGTTTGGGTATTTAAGCTCTGCGTTTCTTTCAGTTTTTTATCTGTTCTCGGTGGTTGTTCTGTTTCAGTTTTTGTAAGTCTAAGTATCCTGAGTATGTTGTTTTTTAGAGTTTTGTTAATAAAATCAAAATCTGCTGCAATTAGATCTTTTTCTCATCTTTATTTGCCACTGACAACAGCTTGTTCTGTCCTTGAATAATTTATTTTGTACCATTTGTTTGCCATTTTTGCAGTGGGTTGTGAATGGAGAACAAGGCAATGTATCTGACCACCAACAGTGAAGATAGGGATAACAGCTCATTTTATGAGGAGGGCTACGATGGGATGAATCTATCAAAACTCAACCTATGTGAAGAAGGTTTGTATCTTCTTTACTATTTCTTTATTACCTGCACTGCACACCATCAATCACAGAGTTATTTATGAAATAAACATCTTCTTTGACTGTGTCTACCTCTCTTTGTACAGTTTGTTTATCCGACATCTTTCCATTTTGCTTTTGATCAAGACAGGTCCTTTCTGTCATATTGTCCCTGAAGATCTCAAAATTCGTCACTCAAATTCTTGAGAAACCTCAATCAGTCCCTGCTATATTTGCTAATTACAGACCAATTTGTATTGTCCTACTTCTCACCAAAGTTTTAGAAAATGTAGTAGCCTCACAGCTGCAGTCTCTCTAACACTGTGTCACAACCAGATGCGATGCGATGAGATTTCAGCTACAAGCAGGTTGTCTGTCCACAGAAAACGTGATCACGGCCAATCAGAAGAGCGTGTGGGCGGAGTCTCTTTGCAAGCGCACTGCACTCATAACCAATTGGATAAATGTATAATCAAATTATTTTAACATTATTAAAATATGTACTGAGTGACTTCACTGAATACACTTGACTGTTCACATTGCGTTTGAGTTGATTGTTTGAACCTTTTTGTTTCCTTTAATCCTAAAATCTGAGGTGAATGATCCATAGTCGCTTTCAGTATAAATTAGAGCTGTCAACGTTAAAATGTTAATGCATGCGATTAATTCAAAATTCTTAACACATTGAAATAATTTAACGCAAATACATTCCTGAAGCTTGTGAAATTGCGTCATTGCCGTAATTTACATCACGCTGTTAGATGAAATTTCAATTCTAACCCTTTAACCCAATTTCGCTTCTCTGTTTGCAATCAGATCATTTTAAGCAATTAAACTCTGGGTAAGTTTTCAGTCCAATTATCCAGTAAGCGTATTCATTCAGTCAGCCCAAAACAGCGATAATGTAAAGAAAACCAAGCTGATTACAACAGAGATGGCAGACAGAGAGACTCACATTGCGTTTTCAGTGAATTATTAATTCCAGTGTGTTTCGTTAAAACATGAGCGTTGTCATATTATGTGATTGTTTCTGAAGAGCACGGGCCCTCATGCATCTCACTGTGTGAAATACAGACTGAACAGAAGGTCAAAACATCCCACCGCTGTATGGCCAGATGATACGCAAACTACATTTCTCAGCTAAAGCAAAAAAATGTTTCACTAGTAAAGTTTTGATGGATGAGGCTTGGAGAAAATACCTACAGTTTTGTAAGAATCACCCTGATGGTTTCCTTTGCTGGATATAGCAAATGGTGACAAAATTAATATGTTAAACAAGATAAATGATGTATGCATAATTTCATGACAAGTGTGACAAAAGGGTGCGATGTTATTTAAAAAAATTATTGACAGCCTTACTATAAATTATATTCAAACTCACATTAGACACTTTTAACATTGAATAAACATTGAATAAAGCACATAATCAGTACCTAGATTATCACTGTCATACTTTAGATGTTGTTGTTCCAGCTGCAATAGAAATGGAAACCATTTCTAAATTAGAATCGTTGCGTGTTGCTGCCATGCCTGATTAGGAGAAAAAATCGATATATATTATCGAGCCTGGTTAGGACGCAGTGTTAGAATAAAGAAAACCCTTTTAGCATTGGCAGCTGGGTTATAAAATAAATGAGGCACACTAAATTGTAGATTTTTTGTTTTTGATTGTTTTATTTTTGCTTAACTGCTTTAAAATGTTTTTTTTTGTTGTTGTTGTTGTTGCTTTTAGATAGAAAAAAAAATAAGAAAATGACTACACATGCATAAAGACAATGTAAATATAATTTCACGCACCTATCACAATTTATCAAGAGCACCTATCAAGAGCACAATTTAATGGTGATCAGTCTCTACCCTCTGTAATTACGGTAGGTGCTACATTTTCAGCAGGAGCAGTTATTATTATGTAAATTACGTCTCTACGATGATTGGTTGATATTACAAGGTAGGCTAGCCTATTATGCCAATGTATTTTTCTCAAAACTCTAACCACTAAAAGCGAAACACTCAACGGTGATTGTCTATTTTTTTTTTTTTTTTACCAATGGAGGCAAAAGTCTCCGGCTATGGATTTTGCCTACTCCTCCCCTTCTCTATGCCCTTAGATTCGCTAAAAGCTGCAGTCCGTAACTTTTTTGGGTTAAAAATTATCCAAAATCATTTTTTGAGCAAGGACATAACCAGCCAGTGTTCAAAACTCTCTGCTTGCCGTAGCTCGATTCAAAACGGTAAGCTTGTAATAATGTTTTTAATTCCAGTGGTACTGGTGGATTTCCGCGGGAAATTCGAACATGTCTTTGTGTCATTACGTCACATCTGTACACATAAAGAAGGAGTTTCGGCTAGTAGGCTATATTGCGTGTGAGGATGTTGGAGGTGGAGATTTATAGCCTTTTCTCACAGCATTTGATATAATTAAAATGATCAATTTGATGGCGGATCCAGAAAGGTTCAAACGACAATCACCAGTGACAACTGGAGATTTACCCGTTGTAAAATGCAAAAGACTTCGGACTTCGGAGTGGCTGCAGAAATAAAGAGACTGCAACCGGCCCATGTGAAAACAAGTATAAATATATAAATATCGGAAGGGCATAAAATGTAGTCACGCAATGCTGATGTTGTTAACATTAACAATTTGAGAACAAAGTATAATTTGCACGGTTTGATGTGTAATGATAAGCGATGATAAGAGAGGATGTTACTTACTTGTTCAGTTGACATTTTCTGGTGAAAATTCTCATGTTGCTCATACTTCCAAAAAGTAGAATCTGTGATTCCAAATGACAGTATCCACACCGGCGCGGTGACTGACTCCTCCTCAAAAACACATTCTCCTCAAAACATTGGATTCATCTGCGCTGTGCCAAGCCGAGGCACAACCCATGTAAAGTTGATAATTCCGCGAATAACTGCAATTTCAGATTTTGAACGAGATGCCGACAAAGAGGAATAACTACAGACTGCAGCTTTAAGCATAGTTTTCAGAACGATTGTAATTACATTGGCAGGAAAAAGCAGTGGTGGTTCACACTTCAGTAATATTTTATGGTCTTACAATGGTGAAATTGCAAACAACATATACACATTATGAGACATTAAATTAAATGAATAATTAGACATTTTATTAACATTAAATCGTTCTCCCGTTTTCCACCTCAAAATCTTGAGTAGGCTGTGGTTTTGTCCAGTTTATAGCACTTTTTGTGACACTCTTTCTCATGAAAGCTCCTTGGCAGTCTTGCCTGTCTTGGTACTATACTTTCCTGGATCATGTTTTAATTCTTGGATTACCATTACTTCATCTCCATTTTACACAGCAAAATCCCCAGTGTTAAATTAACACTCCTCGGTGTACATACAGTGAGGAAAATAAGTATTTGAACACCCTGCTATTTTGCAAGTTCTCCCACTTGGAAATCATGGAGGGGTCTGAAATTGTCATCATAGGTGCATGTCCACTGTGAGAGACATAATCTAAAAAAAAAATCCAGAAATCACAATATATGATTTTTTAACTATTTATTTGTATGATACAGCTGCAAATAAGTATTTGAACACCTGTCTATCAGCTAGAATTCTGACCCTCAAAGACTTGTTAGTCTGCCTTTAAAATGTCCACCTCCACTCCATTTATTATCCTAAATTAGATGCACCTGTTTGAGGTCGTTAGCTGCATAAAGACACCTGTCCACCCCATACAATCAGTAAGAATCCAACTACTAACATGGCCAAGACCAAAGAGCTGTCCAAAGACACTAGAGACAAAATTGTACACCTCCACAAGGCTGGAAAGGGCTACGGGGAAATTGCCAAGCAGCTTGGTGAAAAAAGGTCCACTGTTGGAGCAATCATTAGAAAATGGAAGAAGCTAAACATGACTGTGAATCTCCCTCGGAATCTCCTGGGGCTCCATGCAAGATCTCACCTCGTGGGGTCTCAATGATCCTAAGAAAGGTGAGAAATCAGCCCAGAACTACACGGGAGGAGCTGGTCAATGACCTGAAAAGAGCTGGGACCACCGTTTCCAAGGTTACTGTTGGTAATACACTAAGACGTCATGGTTTGAAATCATGCATGGCACGGAAGGTTCCCCTGCTTAAACCAGCACATGTCAAGGCCCGTCTTAAGTTTGCCAATGACCATTTGGATGATCCAGAGGAGTCATGGGAGAAAGTCATGTGGTCAGATGAGACCAAAATAGAACTTTTTGGTCATAATTCCACTAAACGTGTTTGGAGGAAGAAGAATGATGAGTACCATCCCAAGAACACCATCCCTACTGTGAAGCATGGGGGTGGTAGCATCATGCTTTGGGGATGTTTTTCTGCACATGGGACAGGGCGACTGCACTGTATTAAGGAGAGGATGACCGGGGCCATGTATTGCGAGATTTTGGGGAACAACCTCCTTCCCTCAGTTAGAGCATTGAAGATGGGTCGAGGCTGGGTCTTCCAACATGACAATGACCCGAAGCACACAGCCAGGATAACCAAGGAGTGGCTCTGTAAGAAGCATATCAAGGTTCTGGCGTGGCCTAGCCAGTCTCCAGACCTAAACCCAATAGAGAATCTTTGGAGGGAGCTCAAACTCCGTGTTTCTCAGCGACAGCCCAGAAACCTGACTGATCTAGAGAAGATCTGTGTGGAGGAGTGGGCCAAAATCCCTCCTGCAGTGTGTGCAAACCTGGTGAAAAACTACAGGAAACGTTTGACCTCTGTAATTGCAAACAAAGGCTACTGTACCAAATATTAACATTGATTTTCTCAGGTGTTCAAATACTTATTTGCAGCTGTATCATACAAATAAATAGTTAAAAAATCATACATTGTGATTTCTGGATTTTTTTTTTAGATTATGTCTCTCACAGTGGACATGCACCTACGATGACAATTTCAGACCCCTCCATGATTTCCAAGTGGGAGAACTTGCAAAATAGCAGGGTGTTCAAATACTTATTTTCCTCACTGTATGTGTCCACACTACAGGATGTTAAAATTAACACTGAAGCAGTGTTGAAGTTAATGAGATAATTAAGTGATTAATTAAGTGATGATTGGCCATTAGTGGTGACACCTGATGTTAATAAGCAGAATCATTGACGGAAAGAGAAACAACAAGAACAGAAAAAAGAGGAACACAAGAACTACTGACTTTGAGTCATTACACATTGTTGCACTTAATATTACCAATTTTAATTTATTTCTGTCATACATCTACAAAAGTTCTTGAAATTCAACAGAAGTTTAGACGGTACTGTTTTATGAATTTTTCGTTTCAAGTCACCATTATGGTGGTCAGTGCTTGCTTTAGTTGGGCTCTTGACCCTTTTCATTTTTTAATGTTAGTTTTTCTCTGACTGTTTCAACATTGTGTTTATAAAGCACATTTGTTATTGCAAGAGAAAACATGATCTGCTCACAATACGTTTTGATGATAATGACATTATAATCATGTAGTGACCAGATTCCCTGATGTCATTCAGAGTCTACATCTTTGACTATATGCTTGATGTCTCAATTTGGTATTGGTGATTGTAGTCATGAGATTCTGCAGTTTGAGATCCAAAAGCAATATGAACAACTTTGAAAATACTTTGTGCACAGAAGTTATTGTGTTTAAACACACAGACATCAATAATCAGCGTATGAATCTCAGCAATGGTGACAATAAACAAAGTACTGACAAACAGATCAACTATGAACATCACCAAACAAGCTACTAAAGTCACAACAAAACAATAGCAAAATAAAAGCAAACAGGAAAAAACAATGAAAATTACAGGACAATTCAGCTGCATAATTTATTCACGCTGCAATGCATGATGTGAGCCAGGGATGCGTTCTGATTGGTGGCTCCCATCATGCACTGCAACATGAAGCATTTGTGTGATTGTCACCATTGTTGAGATTCATATGTAGATTATTGATGTCTGTGTGTGATTTTAAAACCTTCAATTCATTAAAACATTGCTGGAAGTAGCTACTGTAGTGAAAAATTAATAAAGCATTTGGATCAGTTTATAATGCTGGGTGAGATCAGTGAATTAGGCCACTAGTAATTTTATCATCAACATAAAACTTAACTTGATCACAGAACAACTGCAACAGATGGTCTGTACAATCAAATCAGGCTTTTAATGCTTACGGGAAACACAGCCCAGGTTATAGTTTCTCTTGCCACAACAAATGTGCTTTATAAACACAGAGGTGGAGCAGACAGAAAAAAGCTAATGTTAAAAAGGAAAGGGTCAAGAGCCCAACTAAAGCAAACACTGATCGCCATAATGGTGACATGAAACGAACCTTCCGTAAAACATTACCATCTAAACTTCTGTTAAATCTAAATAAGAACATGTGTAGATGTATGGCAGAAATAAAGTCAAACTGGTAAAATAATAAGTGCAATAATGTGTAATGGCTCAAAGTCAGTAGTTCTTGTGTTTCTCTTTTTTTTTGTTCTTGTTGTTTCTCTTTCCTTCAGTGAGTCTACTTGTTATCATCAGGTGTCTTCAATAATGCTCAATCATCACTTAATTAATCACTTAATTATCTCATTAACTTCAACACTGCTTAAGTATTAATTTTAACACCCTGTAGTGTGGACATATATGTATATTGAGGAGTGTTAATTTAACACTGGGGATTTTGCTGTGTATCAACTGAATTGTCAGTTCCCAGTTGTCAGACAGTACTTTCTGTCTCCCTTTTCCTCGTGCTTATACATATTTATTACTTGTGCAACATTACACAGCAAGTCATTTGAGAATGCCAAAAGAGAAAATATGCAGAAAATCTTGTTGAAAATTGTAACAGAAACCTTAACAGAACTAGATGAGACAAGCATTGTGCACCTTCTGTGTCATATACCAGGATTACCATGCTTAAATGTTATTCAGGTGTTGTATTTAATTACTTTTTTTCTTCAGATTTGTGTCCTCAAAACATTATTGTGTGTAGAACTACTTTCTAATTCTTCTTCCTTATAAACAGCCCTAACATTATTATTTCGAAAGGAAAATTTCAGAAGTTGTAATGGTGGCTTAAGCCTTTGCTTTGCAGTTCCCTTTTGAGGGAACTCGAACTGCATCGATTACGATACTTTGGGGAATGCCCCCAGCGTAGCGTGTCTGAAGCTTGAATGAAACTATTCCAATCCTGATTGGCGTTGCGTCATGACATAACATGTGACGGCATACACGGAAGCTACAAAGGGACGCAACAGCGTCAGCTTTTTGCTCTTAAGTAAGCGCTCTGTATACAACTGTCTGTCCTATTTGGTGTTGTTTGTCCTGTGGGAACTTGAATTGTTACCATAAGCACAGCTGAAAGCGTGTGTCTTCCTGCCCACGTTAAACTTCGGGACGTGATCGATGTGTGATACTGTTTGGGTGCGAGGCATGCACAGTCAGCTCTTGAGGGGGCTGACTGTGTTCATTAAGAACTATCTCGAAGCGTACAACGAAAGAAAAAGACGTGTGCTTTCGGGTGTTTCAGCCTTGCGCCTGTTGACTTTCATCTCGAGGGAAGAAAGCCGATATGTACTATGAACAGCTTGTGTTAATTCTGATTAATTAAAATGGTGGAATATCTGACTTTGAGCTAAATATTTCAGCTTACCATTCAGACCATATTTTACTTGTCTGGTTATTATGGCTGCATTTAATTCTGGAATTAAAAAAGATTTAATAATCATCTGACTAAGCTGGGAACAGAGCATGCATGGGCAGTTCTCGAGGGGGCTGCCTGCGCACATTATGAGCCGAGCTCCTAGTTTAAGCAGCAGGAAGCCTGGGGGTCGAAGCAATACTCTTGCCCGACGCTTTCCAAAGAGAAAACAGATCTGAGGACTGTTATTTTCTTGAAGACGGCTTCGGGTAAGGTCCTGTCGCTATGCGCAGACCTCTGAAGTTTTCGCTCCTCCATGGAGCCCTCAGGAAATCGATGTTTGTATCCAGCATCAAGTGCGCTTCGGGACACATCGGTTTCCAGCGAACGCACGCTGCACTGTCTGCCCTACAGGCTTGAGGCCAGGCAGCGCTCACATCCGCACATCGAGAATCGTTTTAGACCAAACCCTGCCGGAGAGCAGCTTCAGGGGATTGAGAACGAATCTCGAATAGTACCCGAAATCAGCCTCGAGAGGCTGGTTCCCTTAGTAGAATATTTCAAAGCATGGCAAAACCTGACGAATATTTCTCCTTGGGAAAGGGGTATAGGCTGCAGTTCCATTTCCACCCCACTGAATTTCAATGGGGTGGTTTGGACTGCAGTCAACCCACAGCAGGGTCGGGTATTGGAACAAGAAGTAAACTCCCTGTTGGCAAAGGAGGCTATAGAACATGTTCCTCTGCCGTACAGGGAGTCCGGGTTTTACAGCCGCTACTTCATAGTTCCCAAGAAGGCTGGTGGGTTGCGTCCAATTATAGGTCTAAGGCACTTGAATCGGTCTCTGAGGAGATTCAGGTTCAAGATGCTCACTAGAAGAACTTCCTGAGGTTTGCTTTCAGGGGCAAAGCGTTCCAATATTGGGTTCTTCCGTTCGGTCTAGCTCTCTCTCCCTCACACTTTCACCAAATGCATGGATGCAGCTCTAGCTCCGCTGAGGCTTAAGGGTATCAGGGTGCTAAATCACATAGACGACTGGCTTATTCTGGCCCAGTCGCAGGAGCTGGCAGTTCGGCATCGAGATGTCGTCCTTGCCCACATCCAGAGCTTGGGGTTGAGACTCAACACAAAGGAAAGTGTGTTGGCACATGCCCAGAGAACTACATTCCTGGGGATGGTGGGGGACTCGGTTACAATCCACAGCTCACAACTGTTGCCTGCACGGATCGAGCCCATCCATGGTGACCAGGGTAAAGCTAGGCCAGGCCATCACTGTAAAACATTTTCAAAAAACTGTGGGTCTGGCCCCTGAGGGGGCACAGTACCGAGAGGCTGACCTGTCAGAAGGAGTAGTCGAGACCATATTCAGCTCTAGAGCTCCCTCCACGAGGAAACTGTACAACCTAAAATGGAATGTTTCACCATTTGGTGTAGAGAGCGTGAGGTGGACCCAGTTAACTGCCCAGTGGCTTCAGTGCTAGAGTTCCTCCAGGATCGCTTCTCTGCTGGTCTTACCCCATCCACACTCAAGGTGTATGTGGCTGCCATTACGGCTTTCCACACTCCTCTGGGTGATGGCCCTTTGGGAAGTCATCAGCTGGTCGTACGTTTCTTCCGTGGGGCTTGGACGATGAGACCTGCGACTCGGACCAGAGTTCCCACATGGGAACTGGCAGTGGTTCTCGAAGGGCTGGTTGAGGCCCCCTTCGAACCTCCGGAGTCGGCTGAGGCCAAGAACCTTTCTCTCAAGGTAGCATTTTTTATTAACCATTATTTGTCTGAGGAGAGTATGAGATCTTCAGACCCTTTCTATATCTTACGGGTGCCTGGAGTTTGCTCCAGGCGATATTAAGGCTATGTTGCATCCCAGGCTGGGCTATATGCCTAAAGTGCCATCTAATGTGGCACAGCCTTCGGCTCAGCAGGCTTTTCATCCCCCACCTCACGTGACGGCGGATGAAGAAAGACTTAATTTGCTCTGCCCTGTCAGAGCTCTCAAGATTTATGTCCAGAGGTCTTCTTCATGGCAGAAGTCAGACCAGTTGTTGGTGTTCTTTGGGTTGCTCAAGAAGGGGCTTCCCACAGCCAAACAGACCATCAGTAACTGGATCGTTCAGGCTATCTCTATGGCCTATCAGGTGCGCAGTTTGGCCAAAGGCCTATCAGGGAGGATCTAATTAAATTGAACTATTTTTTAATTATTAACTAATACTGGGCTTCATTTTAATTAGTTTTAATTAGGATTTGTTATTGTACATCACACAAAAGATGAAGCTTTAGTTTTACTCCAGAAAATCACTAGCCTGGTTTACACCAGACCCTTCTCAGTCGTAACTGAGAGTGGGTCTAGGGAAGCTTCATTCACATCCCATTTCCAAAGGGGCGTCACCAACGGACGTCGCTCAAATGCCTCTAGGCGCAATTGGATAGACCTAAAACCAATCAGAGCGATTGTCATCGTGTAAAGCCCGCCTCAACGTTTGTGATTGGTGCCAAGATTTGGAAAGATTGGAAATGGGCTTGAATGGGCTCTTGGCCAGACTGACTTGCAGAGCAAATCTAAATTTGCCGGAAGTTTGTCTGGGTTTTCCCAGGCTAGAAAATCACTGTAAGAGCTGAATAAACACAGTATAAGAAGTGCGCATTAAAGTCTTATCCATAAACTCTCTCTCTCTCCCTTTCATTATCATGGAATGCCTACAGTACAATAATGCCTACAGAGTCAGAGAATATATGCTGTATGGAGATAGAACAGGTATAGTTTAGTTTATACGGTTATAACGTATTTGTCATCTGCTTTTATCTACTATTAATACAAGCCTGCTGTAGTAGACCCTGTCCGAATGATGACCAAAATATACTGATGAGTTCAATGAAGTTTATTGTACATCACACAAAAGATGAAGCGTTAGTTTTACTCCAGAAAATCACTGTAAGAGCTGAATAAACACAGTATAAGAAGTGCGCATTAAAGTCTTATCCATAAACTCTCTCTCTCTCCCTTTCATTATCATGGAACATACACAGCGAAGTACACAAAACACTTGTTACAACTAACAGTAAACAAATATATACACACCTTTTCAGTGGGTGCTAAATAAACTGGTAAACCTTATATCTGTAAAACGACTCGATGAGCTGTGATAAAGTGTGCGTTCTCACTTTCATTTCTGCCGTGGTCAGTAACGTTAGGCCTGTCGCTCTGGAGACTGTAAGCTTGATCACGAACAGTTGTACTGATCCATCCTTGAGTAACAACGAGAGTAAATGAAGACTGCTACATCCTCTTACATCCAACAACAAAACACCTCAGTCGTTTTTAAGACATTCTTGTCTACAGCTGCTCCAGCATCGAAACAATGGCGGACTGTGTCCAGCTCACTCAGAGCGGGTCTACGCTAAAACTGCAGTGTCGATCAGCAGTCGTGGGAGGGGCCTGTGCAAAGTGACGTCACATTGCCGCATCGAACGGCTTGTTCTGAGACAGTGCTTATGATTTATGGGGATTTAGAAAAAAGCACTGGGTGGATTTTTATCATTATAGGGTGGTTGTGTACACACACTGCCAACACACATTTATGTTCAAACACCATGTAAAAGTAAATTTTGCATAAATTTTGAACATAAACTACCAACATCTTTCTCTTTACTGAAAAACACATAAAATAACACTTAATCCCTAAATTTACTCTCCTAATGCAGTCCCTTGCAAAGCATGCTGGGAACTACACATCCACTGCCCAGGGCTGTATTTCTCAAAAGCATTATGAGCAAGGCTCTACGATCGTGGCAAAGGCTCTACGATTTACTTAGGCTTATGATGCTTTTGGGAAACGCAGTTCTGGGAAGTTGATCTGAAGTTCCCAGCATGCTTTGCAAGGGACTGCATTAGGAGGGTACATTTAGGGATTAAGTGTTATTTTATGTTTTTTTCAGCAAAGGGAAATATGTTGTTAGTTTATGTTCATGTTTAATGTTCATGTTTAATAAAATTGTTTCTAGTTCAGTTATCTTTTGAGGCTGCTGAGTCACCTATGGAATCGATTTATTATCGATACAGAGGTATTCAATTCTGTTGTCGTACCGAAGCCAAAAGTTTGGTATCGAGCCAACGCTATAGTCTTTCTAAACTGGATTTATCTCCCTAGTCCCTGATGTTAAAGTCAGTGTGTTTCCTTTCTAGACTCCCTGTTGATCAGTGTTTATCTTTCACAGTAGGTTCTTCAAAGTACAGGAGAAAGACAGATAATTGCTGTGGTCAATTGGATTCCTTCACTGCAATCAAATATGCCATTGTGTCCCTTTATATTCTGGTACTGCTCACCATATTTGGCCTCTGCATAGCAGGTAGGCATATTTTCTTTTTCTCTCTTTGTCTTTCTCCTTTTTTCTGAACCTTGGATTTGTGTTGGGCCAATTTGTTTCACATGTTTTGCATAATTTTATACTTTTTTTAAATCATTATTTATTGTAATCAGAGAAAAGAAGAAAATGATCTTGCTTAATAAGTAATAAACAAAAAATATTAAAGATATAGAGTTATTTCAGAGTTAAAAACATGCTCAGTGTATTTTAGGCAATAGAAAATAGGTTTAAAGGGCTCTTATAATGCTAGTCAAGACCACCATTTTAAAACTGGCACTTAAAACCTACCCCTTCAAAAACTATGTGCAAGTCCATTATGATTAAATTCCATACAGATTCATAAAACAATCCACAATGAAATGTGTTGCGTAAACTTTTAAGGTAGAACTGGCATAATGGATCTTACTAAACATAAGCCTCAGCCGTTTGTATTTAACTTTGGGGTTCTTCAGAACAATATTTGAAGCAGTAGGTGTTTGTCACGTGTGTGTTCTGTTTTTGATTAATTTTTCATTGTGTTATGTTTCTGTTCACAGTTAGTTTCTTGATTAGTTCATATTCTCATCTGGCCTAGTCCACACGTACACTTGTATTTTTTTATAAACAGTGTTTTTCCTCTTTTGTTTAAAAAATAATAATAATGTGTCCACATGTAAACGCAAAAACACGCTATAAAGCGCTGTCAAGAGTATGCCAAACCAGCAGGTGGCGATATAACCCTAACTGTAAGACCATGTTGGCCAATCAGAACCCTGAAAAAAAGGTAATTACCGGTTACGGTAGGCTAACAATGTGTCATAAGCAGTGACCAGCATAGTATTGCATTCTGACGCCTCTGTTCTGCAATATAATGGGAGAACTGTGCATGTATATGTATTCATGTTATAAGCCCTGTTAGCATAGTTATTAGCAGCAATATTTTGGCTACGTCTCATGTAAACAAAGGAGATAGCGGCTCACAATCTGACATCAAACAACGGAGATAACAGCACACACTCCGATGTCACAAGCCAAAATCTCTGGTTTCACTGGCTACACGACAACACTGCAACTGTTTTTTGCAAAAAATTCTTCACCCTGGCAGGGGTTTTCAAAAAGGTTTGGTTTCAGTGACCTGTCATGCGTTTGCATGTGGACGAACGGCAATAGAAAAAGTTGCGGTTTTGAAAATACCCATGTTCGTGTGGACAGGGTCTCTGTTCCCTGCCTGTTTGTCTTGTAGGTTACAGATTAATTAGTGTCCTCAGTTCAGATTTGCCTTGTTAATTAGCTCCTTAGTTTTCTGTGTAGATAAGCCCTCTGTTTCAGTTCGTTCTTGCATTGTTTGATGTCAGTGTGTTCGTGGTTGTGTTTCCTCCGAGTTATTCTCCTGTTTTTTGTTTTGATTCTTGGACTAAATCAGTGGTCTCAAACTAAATTCCTGGAGAGCCACAGCTCTGCACAGTTTTGCGCCAGCCCTAATCAAACACACCTGATCCAGCTAATCAAGGTTTTCAGGATTACTAGAAACTTCCTTGTAGTTGGAGCCGGTTGGAGCTAAACTGTGCAGAGCTGTGGCCCTCCAGGAATTGAGTTTGAGACCACTGGATTAAAGATTTATTTTGATTATCTCCTTTGTCGTGCATTTCATTACGACCACCGACTGTGACAGTGTTACACATGATCAGCAACAGAACAACATTTTACAGACATTCTCCACAGAATAACAGTTCTGTCAGGACCATTATCGTCAAATACGATTGACATTTAGCATATAGATTGGATTGGCGGTATGGTTCTGTTCTGGGCAAGAACTCCCTGCGCATCCATGCAGCCTAGCATGGATAAGATCAGGGAGAGCAGCGATAACCCCTTTTAGGGTAAACAGAACAGAACCAACATGAATGTATTGCAGATATCATTAATGTCAATATTTTAATGTACAACATAATTCGAGAATTTAGTCTGATTCAAGGGGGAATCAGAATGCCAAATCCTGACTGACGAGAGGAGGAGCTGGGGATGGAGGAGGGTAATTAGCTCCTGAGAAACGCGATAGCTGTTGATAATACTGAAGGAGCTTATATATGAATACAGTGATAGGCGTCGTATTCCTATTGGTAGACGTGGATCAGCTGAGAGTCAGCTGATGCGAGCTTGACTAACGTGACCTGCCAGAACTAACCCAATGCTTGATTATTTTCTTCTGGCGTTAGGAATAGTAGCATCATTTTCCTTATTACTTCACTCCAAAGAAAATAGGCTGGCCAGACAGTATATAATGGATCCATATGTACACGAAGCAGTGTACATTTAACACACTGCTGTAACATTCTGGCAGAATAGTTTGTCTTCCAAATTCCAATTCAAAGAATTTAGAATTCCCCCTGTGAAATTAAAGTGATTAAAGTTCCCCTGTAGTCAATAGTTGTATCACTTAAAACCAAAATTACATATTTAAACGTTTTTCCTTGTGAAAAAATTTATTCACGCCTTAAAATAGCTTGAATGTAACTACACCCTCGCTTCACTTAGTATATGCGGAACCATGAATATGCAAATTAGCCCCGCCTCCAGTCACTCACAGCAGCTCAGAGATTCACTCGGCCATCTGGCTGAGGTAAACGCTGCACAATGGTATCGCTCTTTACAATGTCGGACACATAACAGTAATTCATATAATTGTCCTTTTGACTATGTTATCAAACAGCTAATAATGTGTTGCTAATGTTACAAAAACCATATTCCCGTTACATCTCAGAGTCAGACAGCCAGAATGTCAGTGGATAAAGGCATATATATAGTTCATCATAACATTGTAATATACATCATACACCCGCTATATTGCTAAATCTACCCGATTTTTCATATCATAACAGAAAGATATACCGGGATAACCTGGCTCTTCTCGAGACTCCCCTGCTAGGTCACTGTTAATGATAAAGCCTGCCAGCACGTTGATCTGATTGGTTACAAGGTCATTTGTGACGTCAGAAAAACCAGCGATTTCAAACCGTGTGTTTGAGACCGTCTTTAGTTCACTGCAGTTTTAAGGAGAAAATACTCAGCAATGGTGACTTATGAATTTGCACATGGTTTGTCTCCAGGCATATTAAAAACACCCCATAGGCATATAAACTACATTAAAAACTTGATTTTCACCACAGGGGGACTTAGTGACTGATTGTTTAATGGAAGACAAAACTGACTCTGTGAATTCCTGTTTCCCCTTACCCTGAAGTTAGAGCACAGACAAAATTTAATCTAGCCCACAGCAGGACACACGGCGAGGATTCAGTGCTTATGTGGGCTGACCCCTAATGAACTCAAGATACCACAGAGATGTATTTATGTATTTATTCCCTTTGCAAGTGCTGGGGCAGTTCTTCGTATGTGTATTACTCAGTTATCTGGATTTCATTGTTGACGATTTGACATGATCCAGGATTGTTAGCTTCTTCAAAGCTCATCCCGGAGTTGCTGTCATAGCAACAGATCCTTAAGCTTAAAACATGCTCAGGAGAAGCTTATTTCATGGAAACAGGATTAGATTGCATCTTTTTAAGCAGAGGTGATTTTAAAGTCTGTCCTAGCCACTGCTACTTTCTTACAAGAGTACCCTAATGAACCAGGGACAATAATAATAAATAAAATAAATAATAATTTAAAAATTGATTTAAAAATATTATTCTAAAGGTGTGTAGTCCATCATAATATAGACACAGCCAGTTTTACCCTTTGAGAGATTTATTTATGAGGGGAAAATTACCTAATAATTTTATTGGAGTCTTATACACATGGGGCCAGATGTACTAAACGGCAAATTAGCAATTCCAAAAAAGCGCTGATGGGAGTGGAAAGTTATGCGCGTGATCTACTGACGACATGCAAAATAAAGAACACCGACACAGTCAGATCATTTCCATAATGACCAACGCAATCTAGTGTCTGGTTTAAGACAAGCTTTTTTTGGGTGGTAAATAATGGCACAAACACCAGTAAATTGACAAGCGCAAACCTTAGTAAATCACCTTGCATGATTAATTTAAATACTCTGCTCCCATAAAGTTTACGTCTGAAAGGGAAACTCTTACAAATGCATGCAATAAGGTCAGCCGCAAAAAAATAACCCTGTCCACACCTTTTTAGAGCAAATTTTTGTGTGTGATGTTCTTTTTTAATATGATGTCATTACGTTGCTGTATTACCGCCAGCCAATCGCTGCATTGCTGATCATGGTTTTAAGTATCGATATATCTGCCCTTTCCAATGAACACAAGAATGCATAGTAATTTCAGACAACTTAATCCAGACATTTTAATCAAATCCACATATTCGTTTGAAGAACCAAATTGTCCAGAGATCAGTTTGTATGATTATATGATCTGGCATCTGTCAAATCATTTCAGATGTAGTAAGCGAGGTACAAAGAATGGACCCCAGATTGGTTTAAAATCTTTATTCACTAAAGTTCTACACCACTGAAGTATGACATGCGTCCATCTTAGCATCCATTTCCATAGTGCATTCAGCGCTCCGTCGAGTGTCTTTCTGTGTTCACCATAGGCGTGTTTTTACCTCGATGTTGACTGATCTAACTCCAAACCACATTTCTGGAATGGCAAATTAGCAATGTTTGGTTTAATCAACTCAGAGACAGATTATTACTAGACTATTATGCATCCCTAAGCTGTGTTTTTATTACCTTCACTGCATTTGAGCTATAAACTGCTTAAATTCTAGATTTTAGATTCAGTCAGACTTACTGTAAAGAAAGTTTTTGTGTATCTGTCACTGTGAATAAAACTAGATAAATGGTTTTAAAAAAAGCCTGCACACTCAATCAATTACGAAAAGGACAAAAAACTGTTATAAAACCACTGTTTTAATGGCAAACGTTTCGGTCACATGTAACCTTTCTCAATGCCAAGTTTACAATGCTTAGTCCAGGACCCAACTAAGCAACTAAGCCAACAGCTTAGCATTGTCAACTTGGCATTGAGAAAGGTTACATGTGACCGAAACGTTTGCCATTAAAACAATTTATCAGTGCTTTTTATTGTATTTTCTGCTGAGTTCAGCAGGCAGTGCTGAACTCAGCAGAAAATACAATAAAAAGCACTGTAGACCTGTTCATCAATACAATATTGCAATATAGACTTTAAACAAAGCAACATGAAATACATGAGTGAACTACTCAACCATAGTTTGAAAAGATGTCTATCTGGTTTGATTGAAAAATAGCTAAAAACTCACGTGCCTTAAAAACTGTCTATATGAGGTGCATAGATCAAAAAAATCCATGGGAAATGAAAAAAAGAAAAAAGAAAAAAAAGGCCTGCACACTAAGAAGAAAAATTGCAAGATAAACTGTTTTAATGGCAAACACTTAGTTACAGCAAAAATTGGCTCAGTGCAGAAACATGTTAATAAAAAACAAAAAATAATAAAAAAACTTTTTTAAACCTTTTTAAACTAATAATTTTCTTAAGGAAATTTGCTGAAACAATGACTCTTAACAAGGTGGACTGTAAAATGGGTGACTGCACAGTTCTGATTGGGTTGCAGACAGCAGGGGAAATTGTCAGTGTTTGCTCTCTTCATGTGATCTTATGCTTTAGTGGCATATAAAAGTTAAACAAGACTTGGTTTAAAGTACTAGACAAATTTGTAATTATTCACATGTACATCAAAAACCAAATGTAAAAGACACCAGTGAAACCTTGAAAAAGCAATATATTCAATTCCTTCGACATCCATGTCTATGTATAAAAGAGTTTGTCTAAACACTCTTTGGTGTTGCCTGCACAAACTGTGTATCAGGGTTGGTTCAAACAAGGAAAAATAAGATGAGGATCTAGATCAGTAACTGATTGGTGTATGACATCAAAGTACTGCGAGAGCGATTCGAAAGCATACAGAGCTGAACACACCTATGGTATTGGAGGTGAAGCTCAGTTCCCATCATGCCCTGTGGTTCAAACTGATAATGAGGCAAAGCAAGATTATTTATATAGCACATTTCATACACATCAAAATCATTAGATAATTATCATAAAATAATATAACATGCTTAAGAAATAAGATTAAAAAAAAAAAAAAAATTGATTTAAAGGTATCATTCACCCTAAAATTAAAATTAAGTCATCATTTACTCACCCGTTGTTCTACTGCCGTTTGCCGTTAATTTTTTTCAGACCACATAAAGAGAAATGTAAAAAAAAAAAAAAAAAAAAACCCCACACGCCCTTGTCCGTATAATGGTAGTGAATAGCGACCGGCAAAAAAAAGCTTTAAAAAAAAAAAAAGTATCACAGACAGATCCCATGCAACATGTGCCATATATTCCAGGTGTTCTGGGGGTATACGATAGGGTTTGGTAAAAAAAAAAATTTTTTTTAATGAAAATACTGCTGTTGGTCTTTTGTGCTCGACTGCGCGTTCATGAGACTCTATTAACGCAGCAGTTCACCCAGAAGAAGCACACAAGTTTTGAGAAATCAATAAAATGTGACTTGATATAAAACACCTAGAAATACCAAAAAAGTATCTGTGTACTTTATTCACTGAGTTGAATATCTCTGGACCGGAACCCAGTTTGTCTGATGACAGTCAGAATAGTAGATGACAGATCAAGATCATGAACAGCATAACTTTTTGTTGGAACACAACAGATATATTCTCCTCAGAGAAGAAGGTACATGAATTGTATTTTATGTCACATTTTTGCTGCACGGCAAGTGTTAGCACTAAGTGTAAAAAAAGTGCAAATAGCATTAAATGTTATTTGAACTTAATGTTAAAGTGTAAATAGCGTTAGATACTAGCGTTTAATGTTTGCGATAAAGTTTTACAGAGGAGAAGTATCATGTTTGGCTCCAGTGTATTGCATGCAAAATAGACTAATTGGCCATATGCCTATGCCTAGCAAAAAATATTTAATTAAGGTGTGTCCACCAAAGCATTTTTAACCAGCTGAAAGCGCTCTTCTGAAAAGTGTTATGCAGTGTTATTCAGTATTTTTGTTTGAAGTGCAGGGCAGACACATGAACACACACACATCAGCTGAATGAGTCATTCACTGCACAAGCCATTACATCATTCATCTGTTTGCTTGAAATTTAATATGAGTGAAATGGGAGGGAGGACGATCTACAAGAGAAGGGGAAAAAAGGGTAGAGAAAAACAGAGAAAAACCGAGTGCTCTTTTGAGTTGGAGTGTTTTAGAACAGATGACTCACACCCTGTTTAAATTACTGAACATGCACCAAGCAGCAGTTCAGGCATCTTGTGTAGTGATTGAACTATGTGGATATTCTGTAAACACATGCCTGGACACTACACGTGTTACTTTAATGAATCAGACATTTCCTCCCCAAAATATGTCTTAAAGGGGTCCTATTATGCCCTTTTACAAATTCTTGATTTTGTTTTTGGGGTATCCTAGAATGTTTTCATGCTTGATTGTTCAAAAATTGCATTATTTTTCACATATTTTACATTATTACAGCTCCTCTCTCCCCAGTCTGGTTGAACGCGTAGTTTTTGATGAAGCCCCTCCTTCCGAAATACGAAATGTACTGTGATTGGTTAGCTGGCCCAGAGTGTTGTGATTGGTAGCGCTTAGCGTGTGTTTGGGAAATGTTCCACAAGCTCTACTCAGATGTAAATATTAACGATGGCGTCAATTTCAAACCATTTCGAGCCAAATTCAGACCCTGACAATGTTAACAAACAAGAGGATTGTGCTGAATGGATTTTAAGCACAGACTTTGCAAACACAGATTTCACTGGACGTTTCAGGGTGTTTTTTTTTTTTTTTTTGGTTATTTTCTTGTAGATACGATGTTATCCACCATTTAATCATATTTTTCGGAAAACTATGGTAATTCAAAAAGTAATCGATCACAAAATCACGGATAATTTTCCTAAGGGGCTGTGAGCAGTCTTACAAAAGCAAGAGCTTACAAAAGCTCAAGTAAACACTACATCAATACTGTAATGATAGTTAGCAGGCTAGCGGAGGCAAAGCTTTGCCCTTCATTTACATCATAGCTATCATAGCAACTACATAAAGCTTATAATTGGAACTGTTAATAGAAAACACAACTACAAATAATAAGACATACTTTGACAGTTGTGATCCATAAACAACAGATTGTCCCGACAAAATGGGAATGGCTAAGTCTTTCAGGAGAAGCTTTTGCATATAGCCTGCATTGTACTCTCTTCTGGAAGCTGTTCTCCGTAAAATGTGCAGCGCACAGACAAATGTTAAGGTTATAATGTTCAGGAACAAAAAAAATATTTTAACCTCTCTGTTCGTCAGCCTTAGGACAAACTTTTTCTGGGTTATAAAAAACAGCGACAACCAACATGGCCTCACCCCCTTTGTTGGGTGTTCCCGAGGGCAGGGTTTATGTCGATTTTAGGGTTTGTGTTATTTGTGTTATTTTCACACAAAATCTGTTGCTCCATCAATGTTCAATAAACAAACGACATATAAATAACTTTTTGGTAATAACCTTTTGAGAACATTATTAAAGGCCAGATAACTTTGAATGAACATTCTATTAACATTCAACCACTTTTGTACTTTAGACGGCTTATAGCATAAAGAATGACATTTTTTTATTGATCTTTTGAGCAAGATGTTGCAATTGCAGAACTCAAAACTCATGAAGAGCTCAGCAGTTTCTGCAGATCCCTCTGAAGAACCCAAATGTTATAAATGAGGCTCAGGTGATATGGTGATGAATGAGGTGAATTCCCGGTGGCCTGGCAACTGATTTGGCCCGCTGCCCTCTTTCTTTCTTTTTGAAAAAAATATTTTAATTAGATATTAAATATCTTTTTTTTTAACATTCTCTTTATTAAAGGGGTGGTATAATGCCCCTTTTTACAAGATGTTAAATAATTCTCAGATGTCCCTAGAATGTGTGTGAAGTTTTAGCTCAAAATACCCCACAGATAATTTTTATAGCATGTTAAAATTGTCCCTTTTTGAGGGTAAGCAAAAACGCGTTGTTTTGTGTGTCCCTTTAAATGCAAATGAGCTGGTGCTCCCGACAGAGAGGGCGGAGCTTAAAATGTCAGAAACTGTTCTGCCTTTTATGTTCAAACCGAAGTCGGACAATGATGGAGAGGCTCAAGAAGAAGTGACAACATGTAGAATGCAACAGGACGTTTCTGAATGGTTAGTTGATGAATTTATGTAGCTGTGGTGGAGTTAACTATCCCCCAGGGCAGCTTGGCAGTTTCTTGGAAGAGCTTGAAGTTCCAGAAACTTGCGCTCTGCAAGCGAACGACGTTTTGTGTTGCCATCTCAAAGAGGCACAAAATCTCTTTCTCTGACGTAGCCCAAGAATAGACTAGTCATCAAATTGACAGCAAATGAATTACTACATATAATAGACAACAAAATACAACTTAAGGATTCTGTTTACTCACATATAACACACATACATGACAATCCATCCAAAAATAAATAAATAATAAAACTTTTATTAAGAACAATATAAAAATTAACAACTTAAGATAACAACAAATGAAAAAATATACAATTATGACACTTATTAATGTGTCCTAATCTTAACCACGTGTAGTGTACAAGAGACCACCTAACCTTCGCAATATTTTGGTCCGAGCTGATGTCACTTCTCCTCCACATTTTTTAGACAAGGTGCCCTTTGTAACTATAGATGTGGAAATTGCCAACAATGTAACTTCACATATAAAACTAAAACTTTCAAACATCCGCACACTGCAAAAAATGTAAATATAAGTGGCACAATTTCGTGCAAAATGAGTAGATCTTTAAAAACCCGCATTTCTGAACATCGTTGCGCTATCAGAAATAGAGATTTCAAAAGTCCGGTCGCTCAGCATTTTGCTACTTTTAAACATTCTGTTTCTACCTTACAATATCTAGGTATAGAATTGGTGAAGTGCCCACGGCTCGAAGGGGACATCAATAATTTACTTCTAAAACACGAAACCTAATGGATATACACATTAGATACTATGACACCTAGGGGATTAAATGAAGAATTTGATATTCGTCCGTTTCTTTAAGATTTGTTCCTGATTTTGTTATTTTGGTTTATGCAGGTATCATTATTTAAATGGATATTAATTTTGTATGTTTACTTTGATTCTCACATTTAATATGCATTACTTTTGTATGTTTTCCTTTGCCTTTATTTCTTTTTCTGGGTGACATTGGTATTGTTATTATTATTATTATTTTTTTTTTTTTTTTTTGTGTGTGTGTGTGTGTGTGGGGGGGGGGGGTGTCACTTGTGAGTATAAAGGCATGGTGTTCAATTCTTAATTGTCTGACGAAGAGCCTACGCGCTTGAAACGTTACCACCTGTGTGTGAGTCTATTATTAAATTTTCATATTTTGGAGCCATGGTGTGCCAACATTTTTATTACCATAGTGTATGAAATGTGCTATATAAATAAATTTGCCAAATGGCAAAAAAGTACATATGCAAAACCAAAATGGCAGTTTACCAATCAGTGGGCATTTTCAAACTACAATGGGTGTTTTTAACCGACTTGCTAAAATCATGAAGGCCCACCCCTGAACCAAGTGGATTAGAGCAAATTCAGTAAAGCGGATGAAAATGCCCCACTGATTGGGAAACATCCACTAGTGTTCTGCAGAGATACATACCTGCATGATCTTCTAGTCATCAACTACAAATCACTCTACAAATCAGTTCAATGTCCCTGTCTCCACCCATGTCCCAGCCAGCACAGCCACGTGGGGCCCAAATGGGTTTGACCTGGGCTGTCTAACTGGGGCCCAGCCAGTTTTGTCCTCGGTTTCCATGTAGGCCCCACATGGGTTTGCCCAGATATAATGAACACTGCTTAGTGTGCACACTACAGGCTGTTTAATGTAACACTTAATCAGTGTTGGAGGTAATGAGATTATTAAGTGATTGAATAATGATAGTGCATTATTGATGAACACCTGCTGTTAACAAGCATAATCACTGAAGGAAAGAGAAACACAAGAACTACTTCCAGCCATTGCCTTGGATGAAATCAACTGAAGATAAAATACATTAAATCTCTTAAGATCTGATTAAACAACTCCACAAACAGCATTACCAGCTTCACTTATTAGTAACCAGACTGACTTTATTTCTGTCAGACGTCTACAGAAGAAGAGGTTTAGATGTTGATTACTTATTTGAAAGTAATAGTTTGATTTGATGTTACCACTGTGGCGATCAGTGTGTGCTTTAGTCAGGATCTTGACTTTTTAACATTAGTTTTTCTCTGGCAGCTGTATCTGTTGTTATGGTGAGAACAGCAAGAGAAAATATAATCAGATGCTGTAAGCTGATTGATGATGAGTATAATCATCATGTAGTGGCTTAGCTCATTGAATATGTGTGAGGTTTTTATGGGTAGTATGTTATTCATTTTGTTTTATAGTGATTCTACAGCAAGAGAACAATAGAATTTAATCAGTCAAATGATTTTTAACACAACATTTACATATTTTGGGCTCCTGTGAGATTTACTCGCACACAGACATCAAGAATCAGCATATGAATCTCAACAATGGTGACATGCTTCATGCTGCAATGCATTCTGGGAGCTATGGATAAGTTTCGTATGATGCACTCAGAATGCATTGCAGCATGAAGCATGTCACCGTTGTTGAGATTCATATGCTGATTCTTGATGTCTGTGTGCGAGTAAAATTCACAGGAGCCCAAAATATGTAAATGGTGTGTTAAAAATCATTTGATGTTCTGATTAAATTCTATTATACTTTTGCTGTAGAATCACAACAATAAAACAAAATGAATAACATACTACCCATATAAACCTCACACATAATCAATGAGCTAAGCCACTACATGATGATTAGATTCATATGTTATCATCAATCAGATTACAGCATCTGATTATATTTTTTTCGTGCTGTTTTCACCATAACAAACAGATACAGCTGCCAGAGAAAAACTAATGTTAAAAAGTCAAGATCCTGACTAAAGCACACACTGATCGCCACAGTGGTAACATCAAATCAAACTATTACTTTCAAATAAGTAATCAACATCTAAACCTCTTCTTCTGTAGACGTCTGACAGAAATAAAGTCAGTCTGGTTACTAATAAGTGAAGCTGGTAATGCTGTTTGTGGAGTTGTTTAATCAGATCTTGAGAGATGTAATGTATTTTATCTTCAGTTGATTTCATCCAAGGTTGTGGCTGGAAGTGGTTCTTGTGTTTCTCTTTCCTTCAGTGATTATGCTTGTTAACAGCAGGTGTTCATCATTAATGCACTATCATTATTCAATCACTTAATAATCTCATTACCTCCAACACTGATTAAGTGTTACATTAAACAGCCTGTACCTTGCACACTAAGCAGTGTTCATTTCATCTGGGCAAACCCATGTGGGGCCCACATGGAAACCGTGGACAAAACTGGCTGGGTCCCAGTTAGACAGCCCAGGTCAAACCCATTTGGGCCCCACATGGCTGTGTTGGCTGGGGTGTGCTATCGAAAAATGTCAATGCTGATCCAACATACTGTAAATATTGAAATGTCAATCTCTTTTGGTTTGGATCAAAACTCAACATTGTATCAATGTCACCTTGCCATCTGGGAATGTGGTCTTGCAGACTAGTTTGCTGCTGCTGCAGTGCAAATAAAGAGCTACTGCAAACATGTAGATAGACTGCATTGAGCAAGTAAGCAGATCTAGATTTAGGTACTACAGAGTATAAGGTTGGTGTCAGTGTCAATAAAAGCTGCAGTGAGACCTGTTCACAGCTAGCACTGAAAAAGAATATTTAAATGTTAACGTTTGTTTGGCTGCCGATTACAAGCAGAGGACCTATCATCTAATGCCAAGAAGTACATGAGGTGATTGGCTGGCACATTATAGCTTGCACTAGAGTTTAATGGCTAAACTTCAGTAAGTCGACCCCAGGGGGAGATTAATCCTCTGTTCTCAGTTCTTGAACATAGAGTCAAAGCAGTTAGCTAAGTTTAGTGCAAGTCATGTATAAGTTTGGTTGCAGCTATACAAATGGCTACCGATGGAGATCACCATCCAGGTGCCCAGATAATTGGAAATTGTGCAGTGTGGGGTTTGTAACCGGTCATTTTAAAATAACTATTTTTCAATGTTTATCCCTTTCCAGTATCAAAATCCCATGCATCTTCACAGAGGGAGGAAGCACTGCTGGAGAATGTGACTCGTCTGGGAGAGCACACTGAGACCTTGCAGAGATCTCTTAGCCAACTCCCCTCCCAAGACGACCTTCTGGAGAACATCTGGAAGCTTGAGAGCCTCTTCCATAATCATAGCGAACAGCTGCAACAGCTAGGTAACCGCCAAAATGCAAAGCAGAAGAGTCTAGAAAGTTATTTATACCCACTTGGTAGTCAAACACATTTTTAATAACCATATTTATTGTAATTTACTTACATATTTTTTCATTAATTTTGTAGAGTAAGTGAAACCATATTCTTATTTTATATTGATATATAGAAATGACAAAGTTTGATAATAATTAAGGGCCATATCATAGACCCAGCACAATGCACCACCAGGCACGACGTGAGTGTCTTTAGCTAGTTTCAGCCCGACGCAGTTATCATTTTCATGTCCTGTGCCACGTTGTTTAAATAGCAAATGCATTTGTGCCCATTTGCGCGCACATGGGCTGCTGGTCTATAAACGAGGTGTGTTCAGGTGCATTGTTGGTGCGTTGCTATTTTGAGGAACTGAAATAGACTGCGCCATTGACCAAGTGAAACCTGGTCTAAAGTCAATGACGTAATATTTTTTTGTAAATAAAATAAATAAATATATATTTTTTTAATTATTTAAAGAGCGCGTTAGTAATGTGTGCCTATAGGCGGGTACAACACGCATGTACACTCTGCTTATTACACACACAGGGACGCGCAGCAGCACACAAACCAGCCAAATATTAAAAATAAAAGGATTACAATGTAAAAGATTATTATTGTGTACATAAAAATATGGTGGAATCCGGCTTGTCCCGTAGATGATCTGCACTAACCTCGCGCACAAGCAGATCCGTTTCCTCTCTGGAGACGCGTTCAGTCTTTCCACTATCAAATTCCATCATGTACAGTAAATAACGCCTTGCGCTTTACGCTTTTAATGCGACTGTGCGCTTGAATCGTTAAAATAGGGCGCAATGTACTTAATGTGAACACATTTTTACATACTTATACTTACTATACCTGGATGTAAATACATATATAATTAATTTCCATAATTACATGTATAATTATCATTATACCTTACCCCTATACCTTTCCCACCTTTAAATCTAAGCATACCACCAAACTTGTCCCTAATGTTAACAATCAGTAAATAGTAATTAAAGCATAAAGTGGGACCGTGCATTTACATTTATTTAATTTATTCCCTGTGCCCTTCATATTAATATCCCCCTGGTCTATTGTTTGAGCTACATGAATACTCATTTGAGTCTAATATCCCTATCCTTGTATTTGAGCTGCCAGTATGAACACACTACATCACATCAACATAAAAATGAATTTACGTGTGCAAGTGTGACTAATACATGCTCTACACTTCTGTTACTAATACGACCAGGGCGACTAGCGCAGGGCTTGGAGCGTGACATCAAAGATCTGCAGGCTTTCTCTGAGCACACCACAAACTCTGTGGCTCAACTCTGGGAGCATCTAGCCATGATCAGTCATTCTAGTCAAAGGAACAGCAGCAGTCTGGGAGAGGAGTTAGCCTTTGCTGCTGGCTCTATCCGAACACAGGATGCAGTTTTAAAGACAATGGAGGTAAATGTAGAGACTCTACAGGAGCGTCTGAAGGAGGTGGGATGGACAGTGCAGATATTAAACCATTCACTTAGTGGAGATGTGAGTCTGCACCAGGTGAAAATCTGTGAACTACAGGAGAAGATTGGAAATGTGTCCCATGATGCCACAAGCATGAGGATCACACAAATGCACCTTGAGGAACAGATCAGGAGTGAGATTGAAATCCTAAACGTCATCACTGCAGATCTGAGGCTAAAGGAATGGGAGCACTCCATGGCACTCAAAAATGTAACTGTATTACAAGGTAGGAGCTTGTCCCTTTTCTATCATCGTCTCAATATGGACAATTTTACTGACAAAAAAGCGTTTTTTGTTTAAACTGTTAAGTGTTTGATGTTTTTTCTAACAGTCTTTTCAAAATTGACAATTTTAATAAATATCTTAATAAGAATGAACATTGCTTGATTATAACATACATAAGGTGTATGCACTGAGTAGTAACAGTAATTTTAATGTAATTTGTCATTAGAGATATTTTTCGTAACTCAACCTGTGTGGTTTGTTGTCCTCTGAATCCTGCACTGGAGTTTTTCTTCAGTGATTTAAATATTAATAAAAGTGTTTGGTTGAAAGTTTTGCCCATTGTGCTTAACCTAAATATGGCCAGTACCCAGTTCATGCATTAAAATATGCTAGTCAGAGAACTCTGTGAGGACCAAAACATTTCATACTCTTCATCAGAGTAAAGAAATATTGTGTCTACATTATAAAAATGACCTGAGATCAGGTAAAAAACATATTTACTGTATAGACACTGGTTCATGGGTTAAGTGAAATCGTCCTCTAGAGGTGAACCATTGAAATTTCAAAATAGCTATGAATTCGAAATAGTTATTCCCAGCCTTATTTACTGAAGTCATGTGACTTTGGCAGTTTGATACACCCTCTGAATCACTGGTTCAAAACAGAACATTTGTGAAGGACTAGGAGTGAAAAACACTGCACTATATATCATTCAGAGACAGTATCTGCCCATCTTGTCAAAACATTAATTCATTATAATAACATGAGGGCAGAATTATTTTAATATTTAAAAAAAACAAAACAATTGCCATGATACACAAGTCAGTGTGTTTCTAAAAGCACTATTGCAATGGCTGGGAAAGAACTAATTTAATAATAATAATTAAGTATTTCAAAATAAGCCCAAACTATTTCTAAATTATAATAAGCAAACAATCCTCATGTAAGATATTGAGAGATTTAATTTATTTTACTTGCAGCTGATTTCCAGCTCTGTGGCTGCAAGTCACTTGTAATTGTTGTGGCATCTGCTCTTTGTTAGATCTATGTTCTCTTTTTGTGCATGTTTCCTTTGTTCTAGTTTGATTACTGATTGGAGCAGCACTCGTTCTGAGTTTCTTTGATTATCTCCTTTGTTTGTCTTTAGTATTTATGTTGTTGCTTTGATTCCTGTGTTTTTGTTACTAGTTAACCTGAAGTGTATTTTTGGAGTTTATTATAATTAAAGTATTCACTGACTGGAAATAGATCCAGCTCTTTTATTTTCAGTTTGTTTGCGACTCCATTGCTGACACTCTTTCTCCTCGTTTTTTTTTCTTTTCTTTTCTTTCTGTCTCTTTAGTGAATGAAATGGAATTCAGCATGAAACTAGTTGAACAAACTCTGAGATTCACAATTCCAGATAAAACCAACCTGGTTTAAATCAGGTTCATCGGTCTCACAAAGCTCAATATACATATTCTCTGTCAACAAGGTTTAATTCAGAGTCTGCAATTAACTCTGAAGTGCGTGCACCTGAACGTGACACGTGCGGAAAACAGCCAATCACACGGAACGTGGAGAGCGTCAGTTTGATTCACTTCTCGCAAGAGAGACGTGCAATTCACTTCTCTTCTGAACATTAAGAGACCGTAATGAAAAAAAATATCATGAAATTAAATGCATTTACAAGGCGAGAATAAACACTGCTGCTTCAGCAAATGTTTGAGAAGGCAGCTGAAAGAAAATATCGGACTATATCAATGCAAGTGAATCAAACAAATAGGCCTTATATTTTATAGTTTCACAAAGAGCTCAGAATAATACATGTAAACTTAATCTGTTCAAAAACTTACATATTAGCTAAAGCTTGCATTTATATATATATATATATATATATATATATATATATATATATATATATATATATATATATATAATGTATAATTTATAATGTATATAATAAATAATGTATTATTTATATAATAATGTTTAATTTAAAAGCAAAGCTTAATATTAATTGTAAATTAATATAATAATTATAAGAATATATTATGTGAATTATACATAATTACAATTCATATGATATAAATATAATAAATAATTAGCAGCAAAAGATGGGCAATTTTGTCTCTAAAATTCTTTCACTCTAAACTGCTTTAATTTGGTGTGAGAGATACAGAGGGAGTGGCTTTAATGCACCAGATGCATGTCACTTTACTCAAAATATATATTTTTTTTATTTCTGAGTTTTGGTTTGGAACTCTAACCCAGAATAAAACCTGCTCCAGAGCAGGATAGCTGTGTAGCACAAGTTACAATGGCAATGAAACCAGCTAAAAAACAATTTATATTATTGAGCCTGCAAAACCAGAGTTTGCTCAAACTTACCTGGGTAGCAAGTTCTAGCAACTGAAACCGGCTTCATGCAACAGGCCACAGAAAACATTGTTAATGGTCAGTCATCACTTGTAGACAGATCCTACTTTAATTAACTCCAGTACTACTTCAGTGTTACTCCCTGGACATATAAAGACTGAACAGTGTTGTTTTAACACTGAGGATTTGGCTGTGACACTTCCCCAATTTGCCATTGGTTGGACAAACAAATACTGTAGTCCCAACCCAAGCTCACACAATTGGTTGAATCAGTATTCCTGAGTCAGGGCTGCTTGTGATGCTTAAACAAACAGAACAGTGATTTGAAGGCATCACAAAGTCACAACATTAAACTTTTGGGGGAATCAACCTATGAAGAGATTACTTATAATTATAAGAGAGTATTGTAAAAAAATAAAAATAAATCATTATAATAATAATTACACACATACATTTTAAAGAACTGAGTAAAAGTTGTTTCACCCAAAGGTCTACAGAAAATATGTCCTATCCTTCATAGTCCACATACACACACAGTCCAAAGAGCAGGGTAAACATGTGTTCTCCATTGTACAAATTGGACTGAACAAAGAAACAGAGCCTGCTAGTCTAGGTCATAAGAAATCTGTTGTTAGGTGACTCTGGAGCCAGTAATGAATCGGTTTTTTACACTTCTGTTTTAATTGTTAAATGTTGTTGTTCTGTTTTTAGGACCCCCAGGACCAAAGGGTGAGAAGGGTGATGTGGGGCCCCTGGGACCAGCTGGACTTCCTGGTTTGACGGGAATAAGAGGTGTAGTACCACACTCACACAACACACAGTGAAGCACAGCCAAAACACATCATCACCAGCAACTGACTGACCAGCTATAGCCTCTAAATCATCCACATGTATGAACACAACCCAATGACAGCTCATGTGTATGTCATTTGTCTTGAGTATATATCCTAAAGAAACTTTTGTTTTTGTTTTTTTGTCAGGCTTGTCAGGAGAAAAGGGCATTCAGGGTCCTCGTGGACTGGCAGGACGAGGTGGGCAGGACGGACACAACGGAGAAAAAGGAGATATTGGGCCTGAAGGACCAAAAGGTTAGACATTTATGTTGACAAACACACACACACACACACACACACACACACATGTCTGGTTCACTATCTTTGTGGGGACTCTCCATAGACGCAATGTTTTTTATACTGTACAAACTGTATATTCTCTCCCCTTACATTAACCTTACCCCTAAACCTACCCATCACACAAAACTTTCAGCATTTTTACATTTTCAAAAAAAAACTAATTCTGTATGATTTATAAGCTTGTTTCCTCATGGGGACCACAATTTAGGTCCCCACGGTTACACGAGTCAACATGAGTCTGTGTGCATTCAGGTTGAAGTCCACACTGAGATAGAAAAACATGTACCCATTAGTTTAAATCGAGCATAGCGTTAGTTCTGGCAGGTTCACGTCAGTCAAGTTGACAAGACTGACATGTCAGTCATCAGCTGACTCTAAGCAGCAAGGAGTTCTTGCCCTGAACAGAACCACACCGCAAATCCAAATGTATGCTAATTGTCAATCATCTTTGAAGATAGTGATCCTGACAGAACTATATTAGTGAGATCAGTTCATAGGCTTCTATTGTTTTATAAATAATGAAATGTTTTTATATTAGGTTCAGAAACCTGTGCGAGACACTAGATTTAAATAGAAACATGATTTGACCGATTTATAAGGTTCGGCTCACCAGTGGGTGTTTTACTACACTGTTAACCCTTGCTGTAAAAAAAGGTCAAATTCTGACAGTACCATACCATTTTCCATTAAAACAGTAATATACCGTAGAAAACAATGCACTTTGGGTAATATTTGTCGTTTTCGAGAAAATAGCCTACAGGAATATACTGTGAATTATCAGCACTCAAAGTCAACACTCAGAGGCTGTGTTCAAAATCACACCCTATACCCTCATTCACTGTTCCATACATTAGTTCACTAATATAGTCCACTTGACAAAGTGAATGAAAAGAAGTGAGTGAATTCAGACACTGATAAACACCTGAAAAGCAGAAGCACTGAAGGACAGAGAAACAAGATCAGAAAAAAAGAGAAACACAAGAACTGCAACTGACTTCCAGGCACAGTGTGCAACCAGTTTACAAACCAATTTAACATTATTTCTTTCGTACATTTCATTCTTTGTTGAGAATTAACAGAGATTTGATGTTTTAAAGAAAATAATAAAGTTTGTGCTTTAGTTGGACTCTTGACCCTTGACTTTATAACATTAGTTTTTCACAGGCTGCTTTAACTGTGAGTTTATAAAGCACATTTGTTATGGCAAGAAAAAGCCATGAGGAGGTTGATCAGTTTTTCCCTTTCAGTCGTTCACGTTCGACGTAGTCAACGTCGACTGAATGGGATCACGCTAGGGAGGCTGTCATCTTCAAGTACTATTGAACGAGCGAGTGAGTGAGGCTGGGTCCACATGTTGTGATCCCTACGGCGATCCCATATATGTATTCTTCCACGGTACGGCTTCCTGCGGCGAGCCAGCGTCTTCCCTCTGCAGAGTCCGCTCTGCCGTCACTGTTCGGTTGATCCTCCCCCCTGTTATAGGCTGGATTCATCCCAGTGACATTCCATCCGGTCATCCGCTCAGTCCATATGTGTATTCTCCACATGTCACCTCCCTTCGGGCAGGATGTGGTTTCCGCAGCGTCCCTTCCTTCCATTGATAGGGTACGCTTGACTTCCCTGGCCTAAACCTTGACCTTCTCCGCCTCAACATTGCGGGGGGGTTAGGAGGCTTTCGTCCAGGCACTGGAAGGTGGCAGCTCTAGTGGCGCTCTCCATAGTAGATCCCATTCAGTCGACGTCGACTACATCGAACGTGAACGACTGAAAGGGAATGTCTCAGTTGCGTATGCAACCCTCGTTCCCTGAAGGACGGAACAGAGCCACTATAGCAGGACCACCGCTGACTCCGAGTTACTCTCGGCTCCTCAGCGAAAAGCAACTAGTGCGTGCATCCACTTCCATATTTATACCCGCGCCGTGGGGGCAGAGTGTGTGATGCAAATCACGCATGCCAATTGCATTGGCTCGTTCAATAGTACTCGAAGATGACAGGCTCCCTAGCGTGATCCCATTCAGTTGACGTCGACTACGTCTCGAGGGTTGCATATGCAACCCAGACCTTTTTGGCTGTTGTAAAGATACCATAATCATTCTGGACATGTCTGAATCTCTGATCTCATCCTGTGTATAAGCTTTGAAATTATGGGTATTTAAAATGTATTAATCATATATCTGTGTATATACAGCATGAGATCCAGCAATGTTTTTTTAATTAGTTATTCTGAAGGATATTGAAATCATATAATGCATTAAAACATTTTGAACTCCTACTTGACTTAGACACAGACAGAGATCAACCATCAGCATATGAATCTCAACAATGGTGACAATCAAAAGTTTCATGTCGCGATACATGCTGGGTTCCAGGATAGAATAAAACTCACAGCATGCACTGCAGCGTGACTAAAACATTTTTTTATTCCCACCATTGTTGAGATCTCTGTGTTTCTACAAGACAGTGTAGTTCTGTTTTTTGTTGAACATGACTCATAACTGTAACTAATCGATGTAGCTTGAAGCTTCACAGTGGTTGTAATGTAACACTGTTGATACAGGATTAAACTCTAAATGAGATTAGTGAATGAACAGGCTATATTATGGATTTGTCATCATCATCAATATAACAAACAGCATTCACAAACCGTGTGTGTGTGTGTGTACAAGTGTGGCTTGCGAAAACACAGTTCATGCAGCAAGAGAAAAACGAATGTAAAAAAGTCAAGGGTCAGGAGCCCAACTAAAGCAAACAACAATCTCCATAATGGTCACAATAACAACTTCTGTAGATGTATGACAGAAATAAAGTCGGAAGTCATTTGGAATTATCTCACTGTAACACTGCATCAATGTTACTTATACTCTTTGTAGTGCGGATTTTCCTGTGGGGTTGAAAGGGTTAACAGTGTAAGATAAAAGGACACACCCACAAAATGTATTTTGACATGTTTATTTAAACTGTAAGTTAAAAACAGGTATATAGTTTACTTTAAATTTTAGTTTTTTTGGGTTACCATTGTGCTGAAGAGTAGAGCATGTGCTTTAGTCCAGCAGAAGATCTAGAAACATTGATGATGTGCTACATGTTGCTTTATTTAAGAGGCGGTGATTGTGTAGTTGCTGGTCTAGTGGAAATCTCATTATTTAAAATATTTTTTTAGTGGTCTCAAATGAGATAATTTTACAGAAATACTTTGCTCACATTATTAGTGCATTATAAATATTAGTTAATACATTTAAACTGCAGTTGGTCAATTTAAGTCAGTCGGTTTCTGCAAATGAAATTAGTTAACTCGAGTTTTAATTTAGTGCATGGTATCTTTACAGTAAAATACTGTAGATTACAGTAAATAACTGTACAATTAACAGTAAATTCGCCAGTATTTTAATGTAAAAAAGTCTGGTAAGGTCTATCAGTGTATATTAAGCCGCTTTCCGACCAAGTAGTTACAGGAACTTAGTTCTAGGAACTGTCCACTTCTAAACAGTTCTAAGAACTACTCTCCCCCAAACTCGGTTTTGCTGTTTGCGTTCGCACTGGCCAAGTGGCCATAGGAACTGGTAGGAGGGGTAAGGGAGTGACGCAAGCACGGTGACTTTTATTTTGACGGCGCGACGGACCTTTATTTTGGCGGCGCTGAGAACGCCAGAGCAAACAATGCTCGCATTCTCTGTGTTTATTAGTTAGCGATCTGTCTAACAGTACTGTTCAATATGTTATTAGATAGAACTGTTATAGAAAGTAGACAGTATATGAAAAAAAGCCTTATTAGCCTATGCCATGTGGTTGATGTCCAGTGTTGCTAGCTGGGCAGATAAACATAATCATGTTTGACTTGGTCCCCTCAAAGTTGCGTTGGATTTTCTCTTCAGCATAAAGGTTTAGAGACCCATCTATCACTGTTTTCCATGTTTGTATAGTTAGTTTCTGGAGTAAATATATAGGCTATAATCTGTGTGTTTACATTCTAGCTGTTTTAAAAATGGCGGGTGCTGGTGCTCCGCGTGCGTTCGGTCAATCAGCGTACACTAACGTCACGGGTAGTTCCTATAGTGCTAGTTTAGACCCTACTCTGAAGTAGGACCTAAATTAGTTCCTCCAAATGGAGTTCCTAGAACTAAAATCGTTCCTAGTTCCTGCGGTGCGAACACGCCGACATCCGGGTACTTTAGCCAATAGTTCTAGGAACTGTGAAAAGGTTCCTCTGGTCGGAAAGCGGCTTTAGTGAGGAGATTTTGGACCTCACAAGTATAGTCAAACCTGTACTCACACACATTAAAGTGTAAACACAATTTAAATATTTTAAAACAAGTGTTTTGCTAGGTACACAGATGTATATCCTTCATTTTTTTTTCTCTCACCCTTTATCTTTGTTTCAGTTAGCCTAGTGCTACCCTACTCAACATGAAATGTGTTTCCAGACATTTTACTTTTCTAATGTGACATTTCATCCACAATTATACCAGGAATGTGTAATAAGAAAATAAGATTCTATTTCTGTGGTATTCTTTTTAGGGGGTTCCTAAAAGCGTAAAATTTACTAATATTTAGAGGCTGCATTATGTCACAATTCAGTATAGAAACAAGTGAAGGAGGACTGTGTGTGTTCTTGGAGTTTCAAACATGATGTCATGATGTAATTTTCCTTTAGTTCAGGTTCAGGTGTTTGACCAAAAACACTTAGCAAACAGATAATAGGTAGATTTTAAATTGCAAACTCCCACTGAGATTAATGAGAATGCTAAGCTAGATGGTATAGCTTTCTCTTGGTAATATATAGACATCCTTTACTCTACATAAAGCATCAAATATGTTCTTATTTACTATGAATGTGTCATGCCACACAACAGTTTTGTGTTCATTGTGAACAGACAATTCACTTTTCACTAGAAACTTGGTTTGGACAGGGTGTGAGGTTCTAGGCTGGTAAAATAGCTAGCTGACTTCAGGCTTTACTTACTTCTTTGTTTCTATTTTCACTCTTTATTTAAATTTCAGTCTGAGCTCCAACTCCAACTCACTGATCTCATTCTCTGAACATGTGCTGCTCCTTAAACACCTTCCAAAACATATAATGATTTCCCCTAATGTTCTCCAGAGCACCATACCATCCTCCACTCACTCTTCATCTTTCCTCAACATCCACCAAAACAATCCACCCATTTCTCCTATTTTCATTGCCTCATTCTGGTGTTTATTGGACCTCAGAACCTTGTTTTTGTAATAGAATCAACCTCACTTACATCCACTTCGATCTTGGGCCTCACAAGATATGTGACCACACTGGTTGTGGTCCGTTGCAATAGATGCGTCATGTTTTCAAAGCATGTGACAAACAGCTGCGAAAGATCAGTGTGAATTGGCAGAGATTGCTGCTGACAACTACAGACCAGAAGAGTGAGACTGTGGCTGTGTATGACTGACATATATTCTAAATATCATTTTTAAATTGCTAGTTTTTCATGCTTTTAAGAGGCTACTTGTCAGGAGTGACAAACACATTTGAAAAATCTAAAATTAAAATCACACTGCCTAATATTCACGCTACTGGATGCGGGGCTGCCTTTTGAGTACTCCTGATCTATACTGAATCTGCTCCCACAGATGATCTATAAATGATTATAGTTACAAGAAAAATGGACTGAATCTTAAAATCTGTTAAAATACATGTATCACTGCAACGTCCCTCCATAAACCCTACCAAACCCTCTAAGTGGCCATAGAAACCACAGTTAGTACAAATGCAGTTTTTTTCTTTATTTCACCATTATGACCAGAATTCACTGAAACGGACACTTGGAATTTGGTGTTCCCTATCTGTCAGTCACCTTGATGTTGGGTCAATGTACTGACACTAAAGGTCGCATTTGGGAGCCCCAAACACCTCTGATACATTGAGAAAAGGCTAATAAGAATTGGTGAGTAGAATTTGCATGCCACTCCCCTGACAAACGGGTATAAAAGGAGGTGGCTTGCTCCACTCATTCAGATTTTTTTTTTTCTTTGGAGCTGAGCGGTGTGCAGTCACTCTTTCCATTCACCTCTACACAAGGGAATCTTCTATCGAAGCAGCTGTACACAACACATTGCAGCGGTCTCTCTCCATTCTCTAAAGCACAGATAAGTGCAAAGAGCTCCCCTGGGCACTTCAGCAATAAAAAAAAAACAGATTTCCCTAAAAGAGCAAACACAGACAGAAAGCGTCTTTTTAAAGATGCCCTTCTGTCTTGTGTGTTTCTGGGTGCGGTCAGTATTTCTTGTCCTTGGATGGCCACAATCTCTGCCTTTTGTGTTTGGGTCTGACCCATGCAGAGGCAGTGTTCGTGTATGGTTTTATGTTCCCATCGTGAGAACATGGCCATGGCAATGTAACTTTCACAACTCTTTTCTGGCTAGAGAGATAGTCACTTCAGTCGCTACCCGTTCTGGTCCTTCTGCTTTGCACAAGGTCGCGGCGGCAAGCACTGAGGGCAGCATGAGGACAACATTAGGAGCATTTCTGCCAGGTAAATCCCCACTGACCTCCCATTCCTCGTGCTGTGCGTAGGGCCAAGTGGAGATCCTGGATGAGTTTGGCAGCTTGTCTCATGGCAAGCCAAACTCGGAGCTCCAGATTAGGACGAACTGCCGATTGTCGAGGGTGGGTTGGATGCTTGCTATCTTGGCTCAAAACACGACTCACAGCAAGGTTCACTTTTTTGATGCCCCAATATCGCAAGGTGGCCTCTTGGGCAACACTGTTGTGGACTTTGCCCAGCAGTTCTTGGCAGTTAAGAAGCAGACATACATCTGCCTTCAGCGTGATTCCACCTACAAAAAACCCTGCTCCGTCTGCTCATTGAAGAAGGCATCTACCTGTGGCAGCCACACCGTGCCTATAGCCCGGCCACAGCGTCGAGCTTCTGGGGGAAATGCAACATAGCTCACTCATCAGACGAACCTCAAGAAGGCTTTGAAGCATCCCTAAGACAAGCGACCCCATTGCAGGGCCAGGTGGAGAATCCTTTGTTTCCTTTTCTCCTTGTTCTGCCAATAGCCCAAGTGGCAGCTGCATCTAAATTTGCGTCCTAATTTCTTGTGTTACATAGTCTGCAGCCTGGACATATTGGATGCAAGTTTGTTGCCTTCTCATATCTGTCTACGACCCTCGCAAAGCCCTGCACAGGTCAGCGTGGTGTTTTTCAAGGATGCACAGCTTCCTCACCCATCACTGGCCAGTTCCAGCAAGGTAGGTATTCCAGTACACCCACAGCCACAGAATCAGCTTCCCAAAATGCCGCCTTTGCTCCACTTCGCTGGTTGTTCCTCTGGTGCTACTCGTACTGAGTTTGGAGGCCTGTCTAGCATCTCCCAACACGTCTCACTGGACCTACATTGGCATATCAATTGCCTTGAGTTGCTAGTGTTATTGCTATTGGTATTACACAGATATTGTTCAAAGTCAGGGAGGACGAAGAACAGGTCCTATTGGTAGCGGCATATTGACCCACCAGGACTTGGTTCTCGGAACTCATGCTCCTTGCGACGCAAATTGTATAATTTTCATCATTCCCCTGATCACAAAAGAATGAATTTTGAATGAAAATCTCTGTTTTACCTGCAGGTATGAGAGGAGAAAGAGGACCGAAAGGAGAGAAGGGAGAGCGTGGAGACAAGGGAGGGAAAACAGGTGAACATTTGATTCATACAGAAAATAAACATGCTACATTATAACATTGTATTTATGTTTTTACTACAAATTATGCTTTGTGAAAGTATTTTGTTAATGTATGTTAAAGTCAAGTCATAATTTTTTTTAATGATTACATCCTTTGAGATTCTCTTATAATTTATAAGTTTTTTGTTCAAAAGATTTAATACATGACCATTTTCCACCCTGTCTACTTGCCCCCTTGATTACACCCGTGAAGAGAACTCCAGATGGAAAAAAAATATCTAAATTTGCCTTAAAATATTAGGCATAATTTGATGACAATCAAATGTATATACTATCTAAAAAGCGTCATGGTTTAAATATGTTGCTGTGTTTCTTCACAGATTAAACAGATCCTCTGATTTGGGAAGCACATAAACTGTGAATATTGGCTCAAATTGGCTGAATGTTTAGTGGCTTATTTTGATGGAGGAAAAAATAAAATAAATAATAATAATTTCTTATTTTAATAATAAAATGAAAATGAATATGATGAACACAGACACCCAAAGTACTTAAATTCCCCTGAAAGGGGGAATAAATATGACAACAGTCACCTGTCCCATACAGAAATTGCATTGTCAGAGTATTTGGGAATATTCACAAATAATTTATACACACAAAAAAATTATCAGAGTTACAAAATCACACATTTTAGATGAGAACAGTGCATCACAGTTCTTTAAACCAATGAGCATTTAGCTGTGTCATCAGCAAGTCCTTTCCCATCCATCAGCGCAGTCGCTGGAGAACAACGGCCGCCTCGTCATCATGAGTTTTTTGGCATATATCAGCATGACATCAGAGCATGCATCTCACTGTGATCACCGGTGATTGGTTCGGCACAGATTTTACTCAGCTCAAAAACAGTTTATTGACAGACTCTGCAATGCAGTGAGCAATCACTGAGACAGTTTTAATAAATGTTGTCCACTTTCTTTACCATTAACATTTTGATTTTAATGCAGTCTTTCATTCTCTATACTTATTTTCTTAAACTCTCTTAAAAGTCTCTGAGCACACCCTTCTAATGGCCCATTCATATGGCTTTAATCAGCTGTGTGGGTGTGTGTTTGCTGCCAGGAGTCACACAGCTGTTACATATTTACGAGATATTTTCTGACTATACCATCTCATTGATCTACAGTACTCAGTGTGTTCTGCATTAATGTCATGAAAGGTTAAACTTTGAACATTAAAATCTCTCTGCATGAACTTGCTCTTATCATCTGACCCCGACACCAGGGACTAAAACAACTGTGTGAAATCTGCATCAGTCTGACAACAAAATCAAAATCATCTTCTCTGATCACTGTTGCAGGTTAAGGTAGATTTTGAACTCTTAGAATAATATGTCTCAAACCCTGCATATGGGACCACAGTCGTATGTCTTGAATAGCAGTCAAAAGCAGTGAGATAAAGCCATGGATGATATTGAAATGCTGGAGAGTACAAAACATGGGGCCCTATTTTAATGATCTAAGCTCATGGTCTAAAGCGCACGGCATAAGTGCACTTACAGTGTATTCAAATCCACTTTTGCTAGTTTAACGACGGGAAAAATGTTCGGCACGCCCGGTGCATGGTCTAAAAGGGTTGTCCCTATTCTCTTAATGAGTAATGGGTGTGTTTTGGGTGTAACATGTAATAAACCAGTCAGAGTGTCATTTCCCATTCCCTTTAAAAGCCAGTTGAACTTGCGCCATGGCGGATTCGCTATTTACATGGCGGAATTTGCAAGTGTAAAGACTGAATGCTTCTCCAGAGAGGAAACGGATCTGCTCGTGCACAAGGTTAAATCGAGCAAGCAGACCATCTACGGGACAAGCCGGATTCCACCATATCTTTATGTACACAATATTAATCTTTTACATTGTAATCCTTTTATTTTTTTATATTTGGCTAGTTTGTGTGCTGCTGCGTGTCCCTGTGTGTGTAATAAGCTGATTGTACATGCGTTGTGCACCCGCCTATAGGCGCAAATTACTAATGCGCCCTTTAAATAACCAAAAAAAAAATATTGCTTTTATATTGCTTTTGAATACAGGCTTTTTTTTGTTATTTAAAGGGCGCATTATTAATATGCGCCTATAGGCGGGTGCACAACGCGTGTCTTTTTCAGTTGCCTCAGTGTAAGCAATTTGAAAAAAACTGTAATATACTCGTATGATTTGTCGACTAATCGCTTAAATGAATGACTAATAGTCAGCTAGAAAAATCTTTAATCGAGGGCATCCCTAGAGATAAAGACACCTAATATAAAGTGGGATTGATATTTAAGTGGGATTTTTTATATGTCTGTTTCTCTGTAAGATGTAATTTGTAATAGAATCATTCTGCAATGAATGTATATATTTCAGTTGAAGAAACTCTGGTAAGGCTTGTCAACGGCTCCGGGCCTCATGAGGGTCGAGTTGAAGTGCTCCATGAGCTTCGATGGGGGACAGTGTGCGATGACGTTTGGGACATAAAAGATGGAGACGTTGTGTGCAGGATGCTGGGGTACCGTGGTGCCAAAGAAATCCACAAAACAGGCCGGTTTGGACAAGGTCAGAGTCATTACATGGTTAAGGTAGCAAAAGACATGCTTGCAAATATTTACTGCACTCTACAGTGCTGTCATGGGTTTAATTGCTAGGCAGTGTATGAAGTTATTATATGTATTGTAGAACTCAAATGTAATTTGGATAAAAAACATTTGTCAAATGTGTAAAATGCATGGCCATTGTTATATGACATTAAACCATAAAGATTGAAGAGATGTATGAGATTAATTGTTTACAGTTTTCTTTCTCTTTTAGGCACTGGGTTAATCTGGATGGATGATGTTGCTTGTGTTGGTACTGAAGACTCTATTCACCAGTGTAAATTCTCAGGATGGGCAAAAACCAACTGTGGTCACGTAGAAGATGCAGGAGTGACCTGTAACATATAGCCTGTTTCAAGTCTGTAGAATGGACAATTAATCTCTAAGTGTGGATGATTTACTGCTAGCTCAGAGGAAGCAGTATTGTGTCACTCTACAAAGCAGAAGACTTATGAACTTGAATGTGGGAGAGTAAAAGGCCTTAGAGATCAGACACAGGGTCAACATACTGTACCAGCAATGATACTATTACCCAAATACTCCAGCCATATCCATCAGACAGGGATAATAATAATATCCCACATCTAATAGAAAAGTGTGTGTGTGCTCTATGCTGCTGCTTGTGTTTGTGTGTGTGTATAAAAAATATATTTTTTAATGAAAGCCCAGCTGCAGTTTACATTCTGTACAGATAGATGCATTTAACTTTCCAAAGACTTTTATGAACACATTTTTGAATGCTAGTATATTTTTTATAACATTTAACTCATTAAGGATTTAAAAGGCTTGTGTAGTTGCAAATGTGCCTTTAAACTATAACTTTGACCATAACATGTCATGACATGGTCAGCAATTGTATACCTCAGTTAATGGTGAGTACCATTTACAGTCTGTATTCATTATTCAGTAGCTTCATTATAATAGTAAACTATCAGTATTGGTAATCTTGATTGTACAATAAATTATTTACCTATTTTAGTCATGAATTATCCAGTGTGAATAATGAAAATGATACAACAAAATAAAATATATATTATAAATCACAGTTTCTAAGAGTGATAGCATGCTATATAATACACTAAAGCGTTTTTTGAGTAGTTTAACAGCAATGATTTAGGATATTTTTACTAAGCTTTTCCTTCAGCCATTGTAGATCACTACAGGCTTGATTTGCCTAATTTGGATTTCTGCTGATCAAAGTCAAATTAGTGAATGGAAAGATATTTTGTCAAGTTTAGCTTTCTCTGATCTTTCATTGTGCAACATGTCGTCTTTACTCTGTTAAAAGTGCTGTAAGTATTTCAGACGTCAGCCACGTATGCTCTTTCTTATACTCTGCCCTCCAAAAACATCTCAGAAATCTGAAATATGCTAAAGAATTCACATGCAGAGAGAGTCTAGTTTTCTGACTAGTGCAGGCCACTCCCCTGATGTTTACTCTAGTGCTGCCATGTTGGACTGATGTTTGTGTCTCCATGGACATCTGTACAGTAGTGCCGGGCAGCCCACGTGCACATGCCCTATCGATGGAATGAAAAAGACTGGACTACCAGCTCCAACTTCTCTGCAGACCATTCTATGGCCAGTGAGCCCGTGGGAGCGCCTTCAGCTAGAAATTTGTGAGGACACAGTGTACATGGCCATGGAGTTCCTCGTCATCAGCACATTTTGGTGGTCATCTATGATCTCCATTCTAAATGGCCCGAGGAAGTACGAGCTGGGACAGTCACATCACAGATTATCACACAGATGTTTGGTCCTCCTGCCCCTCTACCTGATCCATTATAGCCATGGTTAGGTCAGGAACCTCAATGTTCCCCTCTCAGGGAAGCCCCTACAACAGCCAGGATCTGACCAGCCACTACTTGATGTTATCCAGGATGGTCAAGATGTGCTGCCAAAGTCCGGCCCGGGGATGAATTTCAAAGGCCTGCAGCTTAAAGGCCACACATAATTAATAAATCATGCAGTTTCACAGTGTCAACACAAGGTGACAGCACTAGATTTTAGTGAAACAAAGAGCTGACATTCTTAACAACACTGACAGGGAAAACAGGAGGAACATGGTGCGACAACAATCCAGTTAGAATACTTTTCAATCCACAAATCACAAACATTTACCATGGATTTACTGTAATAACACTTGCATGGTAGAAATGTGGGATAGCCTATTCATATAAAATGTTATGATATTAATGTAGGCATGTTAAATATTAAAGGAGTAATGAAATATAGGGTAAATTACAGAAACCAATGGTTATCTTTAATAAGAGTAGTTCTAACTCATAAAGAATATTTACATTTTACCTTTAAAAATTAGGTTGTTAAAACGTTACAGATGTTACTGTTTGTGTTAATGAAAATACATTTACATCAAGCTAACTCAAGCTATACTGTCAAATGTGTATTTCCAAGAGACAAAACATGTAGGCTAATATATATATATACAGTTGTGTTCAGAATTATTGGCACCCCTGGTAAATATGATCAAAGATTAAAAATAAATCTGCATTGTTTATCCTTTTAATGTTTCATTCAAAACATTTGCAAAAATCAAACCTTTCATTAAAGTAAAATAATTGAAAATTGGGGGGTAAATCACATTATGAAATACATGTTTTTCTCCTAAACACACAATATATGTAAGGGATAATGTACATCCAGCCGGTTGTTCTCTCAAAATAAACCCAGACAGGGTGATGAGGACTTTTCCATCATTCTGAAGGGGGTTATTTTGAGAGAACAACCGGCTGGATGTACATTATCCCGCTTATTACACGGCTACTTGCCACATAAGTAAATAATTAGACACGAAATATTGATCTGAGTTGAAATATTTTATTAGGTCTTTAAACGCAAAGCTTCCGTAGAGAGAGCAGTTGCAGAGCGTCAAGTTCAAACTAGACGGACATTCAGTAGACTACGGTTATACAGCTTATTACACAGCATGAAGCAAGAAGGTTTGTGGTTCGAATCCCGGCTGAGCCAGGAGTTAGTAGGTTATCTGTGATATCCTTCAGGTACAACAGTTTCCACCACAGTTCAAACACATGCAGCATAGGTAAATCAGCGATACTCGAGTGTCTGTGTGTAAGCCCAGTGATGGACGGGCCGTCTGTTCAGGGTGATGTGAACGTCCAGAAAACACTGAAAAATAATGTTTTCAGAACATTTCCAAAATGATAGAATGGAATGTTCCTGTAACGTTCACATACACCAAGAAAAAAACTTTCTTAATACATTAAAAAAAGCTGATGTTTTGAACGTTCAGAAAACTTTCAGAAATAATGTTTTCAAAACGTTTTCAAAATGAGTGAATGGAATGTTCCTTTAAAGGGGTGGTATAATGCTCTTTTCACAAGATGTAAAATAAGTCTCTGATGTCCCCAGAGTGTGTATATGAAGTTTTAGCTCAAAATACCCCACAGATATTTTTATATAGCATGTTAAAATTGTCACTTTTTAAGGGTGAGCAATGAGTTTCATGCATGAGTTTTTTACACTGTTAAAGAGTTGGATTCCCATGCTAAACATGAACAAAGTTTCAAAAATTAACTTGTACGTTTGATGGAGTATTTCTTTGCCAAAAATACTCCTTCCGGTTTGTCACAAGTTTCGGAAAGTTTTTTTCGAGTATGGGCGTGTGTGACGTCAGATGCGGCGGAATTTCCTTATAGGGGTCCTAAGGGCACTTCTCCCGGAAGGGCGCGCGCGCACCCGTAGACCAGAGCGAGAGAGCGAAAGCAGTACGCGCCCATCAAAGCGCTGTGCTCGCTGCAGTCACAGGACTTTGTTTGTTCCCTGCATTTCGACGATGATTGTTTTATAAACAAGGCCCAGTTCGACGTCAGATTTGCAGATCATCTAATGCTTAAGGATGGAGCAGTCCCAACGATAAAGGTTCACGGTCGTGCGTTGGAACCGCAGGCGGTGAGTAAAACTGCTTCAAATGTCTGTGTGTTGTTAAGCTCCGCCCACACGGCACGCCTCCAGCCGCTCGGTTTTTTCCAGAAAAACTCGGTACAGCCTATCTTTCTTTTATAAATATAATAAAACTAAAGACTTTTTGGAGATATGAAGGATGCAATACTACTCTATAGGTACTCAAGATTAACATGAGATTGACTGAAGTGTTTCACCCCCCCTTTAAAAAGCAATTTCTTTAAAAGAAAATATCTCCCTTTCCTTTGAACTCTGAGCATCGTGACTTGGCCGATGTTATTTATGCTCAAACATCAACATTACACACTTAATAAAGTTAAAAAAGTGAAATCATAATCAACCACCCCTTTAAAGTTCACATTAACCATGAAAAAAACTTTCTTAATACATTAAAAAACTGGACGTTTTCAATGTCTAAAAAACATTCAGAAATAACGTTTTCCTAACCTAATGGGAATGTTAGCAAACCGTTCAGAGAACTTGTTTTTGTTAGCTGGGACAGAACCTATTTGTACTACTGTAGAAGTTTGGTGCCATTCTGGGCATTATTAGTGGGGTAATTTACGAGATACAACCTTGGATCCATTAGCGCCTGCACTAAACCATCCGGCTGATATCTCTAAATAGGCTCTTATTTTAATAATGTTCAACCAAGGGAGAAAAAGCTTCTGGGTGTTGTTGGGCTCGAGGTCATGGTGCAAAGGACCCTAGGTTGTTTTTACTCTGAACCATCCCTTTAATCTCGCCTTCGTGGACAAAACACACACACACACACACACACGTCTGGTTCACTATCTTTGTGGGGACTCTCCATAGACTTAATGGTTTTTATACTGTACAAACTGTATATTCTATCTCCTTACACTAACCCTACCCCTAAACCTACCCATCACAGAAAACTTTCTGCATTTTTACATTTCCAAAAAAACTCATTCTGTATGATTTATAAGCTTGTTTACCCATGGGGACCTCAATTTAGGTCCCCACTGTGACACGAGTCCCCATGAGTCTGTGTGCATTCAGGTTGAAGTCCCCACCGGGATAGAAAAATAGGTACACACACACACACACTCCAGCAGCCCAGTTTGGCTTTTGCACCAGCTTGAATTAAATATAATTGCACAGATCGAGATGAACTCCGAAAGAGATTGGTTCTCACAACTCGAAAACACCATAAAGTGAAACAATAAATAACTATAAAAAATATAGACTATAAAACTGATAAAATGAATAAAACAGGATCGAAGACGAGCGGCAGACAATGAGCACAGTGTTCACTCATCCGGAACCGTTACTCCTTATGCTACTCCTATATCCTACGTCATACATCGTCAAGTGTTACTCTTTTGGCGTAAGTTGACTTGCGTCTGCCGGAAGCTAGTTATTTTAGTCGATAAAGTTTTAAATATGGATATTTTTCTTATACAAACACATCGCTTTGCTTCAGAAGGCCTTTATTAACCCCCCAGGGCCGAGTGGAGCACTTTTATCATGAATAGATGCACTTTTATGGACTTCCAAACATAAACTGCCATTCACTGCCATTATAAAGCTTGGAAGAGCCAGTATATTTGTTAATATAACTCCGATTGTATTCGTCTGAAAGAAGAATGTCATATACACTTAGGATGGCTTGAGGGTGAGTAAATCATGGGGTAATTTTCATTTTAAACACAGATAAAAAGACATTAAAAGACACCAACAAGTGGTCAGACAGTGATAAGTGCGATTATCAGGAATCAGACCTGACCAAATCAAGAGTACGACCTTTTGAATGAGTTGGGACATTGATAAATTGCTGTAGTCCAAAACTATCTAGGCATGATAAAAACTCCTTTGAACATAAATGATCTGTATTGTCCACATGGATATTAAAATCACCAACCAAAACCACGTTGGGGGACAAGGAACAGAGAGAAGTTAAAAATGTAGAAAATTCCTGTAGGAATATAGAATTTGCCTTTGGAGGCCTGTACACAATAGCAAGGATAGTTGGAACAAATCCATTGATTTGCAAGGTAACCGATTCAAATGATGTACAGTTTGTTACAGGGAGAGTTGTAACTTTCCATTTTTCCTTATATAGTATTGCAAGCCACCCACCCTGACCAACAATACGTGGTTTATATAAAAAAGCATATCCAGGAGGAACAGAATGGTTAAAATGGAAAAAGTCATTACTTCGTTGCCAAGTCTCAGTTAGACAGACAAAATCGAACTTAAGATCAAGCAGGAGGTCATACACGAAATGGCCTTTATCGGAGATTTATAGAATATTCCATAGTCCAAATGTAAGATCGTTCTTACCATTGTTAGTGGTAATCGCCTTAGTTAACACAATGTGATCAACAGTCCGAATATGTTTCCTTGGAGGATGAGGGTTCGTAGACCAAATGGATGGAATTGCACTCGGAGAGACATTTTTAAAACTCCGGCGAGATCCACGATGAACATATTTACGGCGTGGTATAAAAGCTTATTTGGGTACAAAGCAGACTGAGGCTCGTCGTAACACACGCGTAGCTGCAACAATTCTCTAAAAACACAAAAGTGTAATTTGTTAGCTGAGGTCAGTTCAGTGTAGATTCAGTTTCAATTCCTGTGTAAAGTTCATCAAATATGGAATGTGTTCAATTCAGCTATAAAGCAGCTCTGCAGAAAACAGTTTAGTTCTCATGACAAATCAACTACAGGTTTTTGCTCACACGTAATAATCTAAAGGTAAGATGTTGGCCCCAGCTACTTTATCTTTGAAGCCATTTGTGTACAAATTAAATCTGAAAAAAAATAAATAAAAATCCTCATCAAGGTAATTTATTTTGTAAGCTGCATTGAAAGTTCCATGTAATGTCTTTTTCATGTTAAAAGTAACTGTTGAATACAGTATTCAGTGCAAGCAATACATTGTCTAGGGATGAAAGTACCTAGAAAGTCCACTAGATGGCAATGTTGTGAACCAAATAAAATAAAAAGTTTTCATTACCTGAAATAGAGATAATTTATGAGAGGATGTTTAGGTCTATTTTAAACTTTACCTCTCAAATGCAAATGCCTATAATTGTACATAAACACAAAATGTGCACACACATGCAAAACACTGAAATACAGACAAAATGCAGACAGATACATAATCTCTCACATTCATTAGTTGTTTCTCTCTTAAACTTGCAAACACTCTGCATTAACTTTGTTAATGAAATTGAAATGGGAGGCCTTTTGAATTTTTGTCTTTATTACCTGATGGTTTGAATGAAGAATTATAATTTCCCTGTTTTTCTTTTTTTTTTTTTTTTTTATATTGTGTTTCTCTTCATTGTTTGTAGCATTTGTATCAGTTGTATATTTATATACATTTATATTATTTGCTGCAGTTGTATATTTGTAATCAGTGTTGGGAAGGTCACTTTGAAAATGTAATAGGTTACAAGTTACCCTATTTAAAATATAATAAGTAGTGTAACTATTTCAATTACTTAATGTAATGTTCCTTTAAATGCAAATGAGCTGCTGCTCCCGGCACAGGGGGCGGGGCTTTAACAGTTTGCACTCACACAGACATGCACTGAAAATTTCAAAAACTTTTAGCCTTTTATGTTCAAACCGGAGTCAGACAATGATGGAGAGACTCAAGAAGAAGTGACAACATGTAGAAGCAACAGGACATTTCTGAATGGTTAGTTGATGAATTTATGTAGCTTATGTGTAGTTATCTTCTAGTCATTGATTATTAGCATATTCTGTCTTGATAATCTATAAATTGTGTTCAGGGGGCAGGGTTTATGTAAATTTTAGGGTTGGTGATGTCACTAACCCGGGAGGAAGCTTGTGTAGTCTCTACCAGCCGTTTGTTGTAGTCCTTAAAAAGCGATTTCTTTAAAAGCAAATATCTCCCTTTGCTTTGAACTTTGAGCGTTGTAACTTTGCAGATGTTGTTTATGATCAAACAGCAACATTACACACTAACTAAAGTTAGAAAAGTGAAATCATTATCAACCACCCCTTTAATAGAAGTGTGGCTGGTAAAGACGTATTTAGCTAGCAAGCAGATTTGTTATGAATGGAGATTAACACAGTTAAATAACCTACAGGTCATGCACTAAGCAATACAGAGCTAAAATATGTCTTGAATACAAATAAGTAGCATGGTGTGGCAGACGGGAGTAGGCAATGCCTTTCCTACTTTATTCAATGACTGCTTACTAAGTTACATACCTGCAGATGCTTCCTCAGGTTCGACATTGACAACTTTGATGTTGAAAGCATTTTAATAGTTGGCAAGCATATTTTGCACTGAACTGTTATATTTGCGCCCTTTTCTGATTTCTGGGTGAAATTAATTTTTAATTTCCAGCACTGGAACGCATTTCTATCACTCACCATGGTGGCAAATCTCAGGCAGGTTGTAGCCTAAAGCTTTCAGCTGCAATGTGGATTAATGTAATTGGCAGACGTGATGTGCTGCGAATTCACCCAAGAGAACCAATCAAAAGCATCAGAATAGCAATGCTTTACTAAACAGCCTTTAAATGGCAGGAGGCATCGTGCACATCAAAAACATTACAGAAAATATTCAGATGTAACCTCCATTGACCACATGGTCAACCAAAGTGGCCCAGATCCCTATTCCTTGTCGTACTCCTCATCCTTGTCCTCTTTCTCATCCCCCTCTTACTCTCTTATTGTCCTCCATTTTTGTCCAAAACAAGAAAGCCATCCTAAAGCCTATAAATAGTGCTCAAGCTCTGATTTCTAAGTGAACAAATTAGCTATAAGTGTTTTCACACATGAGCATTGGGTGTAGGTAATCAGTAAATGAGTGTGCCATTTTGAATGGCATTGTTTTCTAAATGAAACACAAGAGCTGTTAGTTTTGAGTGATGTGTCTAATGTGGAGAACTGTGTTCAGAGTTGGTCAAAAAGTTTGTTTTTCAATTACAAACTGAGTGTAAAGCGTATAATGTGGCTGTAGTTTTGCAGACTTGGTGAGATTAGGTACATGGGTGAATGTTTTCACTGTGTGGGCCTCAAGTTCCACTTTTAAACTGTAATGAGTCTCTACTCCACCAGGGTGTGCTATAAGCACGAGCCCCGTCTGATTGGTCATGGCGGCGGTGTTGCAATCTGTAGAGATATTCTTTATGTTACTCAGAAGAGAACAGGACTTTACTTGAAGTATTGACTTTTGGTAAACACTTCTGTTCTCGCTCTGATAAACACCTGTTTTCTGACGACTGCATGCTATTTTTTCTGACTCTCTTCTGCAAAAACAAAGGATTTATAAACGTTCTCTGCCTCACTCCCCATAGCATAAATGAGACCGTTTACTTGAACTTTTCCGTCCTCTATCAAGCTTAGTTGCTGTCCAGAATCATTACAATCTATGTCTCCAATCCATCGACTCCATCAGCTTATTAAAGGAAAAACTCAAAGGCGGATTAAACTCTGCCATTGTCCGTCACTTATGACCCCATGTAAAATGACAGAGTAGGCAGTTTCTTCGTAGAAACCTCACACTACAGTCGCCATGCTGACACCACTTGCATTTTCCTGGAGTTAAAGTATCAGTAACAGTGTTGAAACGATAAACAATATCGTATCATATGACATAAACATACCCTAAATTTTTTATAATTTTCACAAAACTTTCATGGCCCCAAGAATATTTTGTTTTATGAATTTGTGAACATGCAATATGAAAAGAAAGAACAGAGCCTCTGGTTTTAAAAACAAAACAAAACAAATTCTAGCTTTGTGGATTTTTTTTTTTTTAAACAAATGTAAGTTTCAGAAAAAAATAAATAGTTTCGTCATTTTGAACAAAATTGCTTTTTTTTGTCAAAGACCGGATGGGATTCAGAATGATGATCAAAAAGTTTCACAGTTGTTACTCTTCATGGGTCGACCTTTCGTTTAGTAACATTAGGTAGTTTTGATTTATATGCCGTTTAATGTTTGATGATCACGTTAGATTACATGCGAGTAAGCAATGCTTCTATCGCTCGTTTCTCTTTGCCTGTTTTGAGCCACAGCTGCTGTACTCCCACTACCATATAACAGTGAAAACATGGATTGACGGAAAATCTTGTCAATGGCGGGGAAAGAGTTAAATAAACATAAGATAAAAAGAAAAACTCCAGCAAAGCAGACAAAGTTTATTTTTGTTTTAATTTTTTTCCTTTTTTATTTTTTATTTTATTTATTTTTTTTACAAATAACTTATCTATTACAAAGACAGTTTTCCCAGCTAAGATCAAAAACATTGGATATCCAAATAATTTTTCTCCCCCTTTTCTTTTAAAAATCCATAAACATGACAGACAGATCTGATTATTTCTTTGGGTTTTTCAAAAGTTAGTTAAACTACCACAGAAAGAAATGTTTTTGGAGCCAAAAATAAGTCTCATCTCCGAAACAAAGCGTAGAATGAATAAATTTTCTCCACAGCAAAGTTATTTTTAGCCTGGATACCAGAAACCAGCATTTGGAAATTATGTATTCATTTGTTTCATAAATAACGACCTCATTCAACTTTTCAATGCACGACTTATGCATCAAGCACTCTTGTGAGAACGAATGGCAAAGCATTCATTTTCTGAAATAAACTTTAGGTCAATCAACTAAATAAAGTTACAAAACATTTCCAAGGACCTGTTTCAATTCTGTAACATCTGCAAGCGAAGGCACTGTGCACATGATCCATAACAGAGGACCATGTAAAGACTGAAGGCACATAGTGAAATATTGAGCTACACTCAGGGACACGATGATCTGCGCTTCCTGTGCTTTGGCACTTTATAAAACCTGAGCCATAAAGGCTTAGCGGTGAGTACTCTGTGTATTAAAAGGCCCTTGTGAATACTCATCCACTGTTAGGAGGGCACCCATACACTACGGGACAAAGTCTTGTCTCTCAAACCCACATTACTGAACATAATCTGAAAAGCGTTATCAATGCATAGCAACGAAACATTCCTTTCTTGGCACAAAGGTATAAATTCTCCTAATAGTAAACCTACATTCCAGTTGTCACATAGGAAAGCACGTGTTATCTGAGGGCTTTATGGATTTCCTGTGAAGTCCTTTGACCGCTCTGAGGTCAAGTACCTTATTAATAAAATCTAGATCTTTCTCAGTTTTGCTGCATCTGCAGCTCGTACACTGGATAGTGCGCTTGACAAAGAGCATTGTTTTGTCGTTTACCGTTGCACATTTTAGCATCCCTTTAAGTTCTCACAAAAGCTCACGATGGGAAACCATTCTCATATGAGAAACAAACAAAAAAACAACACCACATAGAAATAAATGAAGTCTATAAAGCTATACTTACAGGAAATACATGTGAAATCTTGAGAAAGAAAATAGGCATCAAAAAAGCTCATTCTAAAACTATGTACAGTAAAATCTGTGTGGCGGGGACTCCTCTGTAAACTGTACATCTAAAGCATGCAATTTTTTTTTTTTTTCTCACATTTTATTTACCAAACAAAAGAATTGCGAGTTTAGCAGATTCCACTCATGATCCTTTGGGAACAGCCTTCATAAAGCAGTCAGAAACTGTTCCCATGAAAGAAAAGGCACACTGGCATCCGTAGCCACACATGTAAACCGTGTGGATGTAACAAACGTGTTAATATCACTGGCAGCACTGAGCCTCTTCATGGATCAAGCGGGTGAAGTTTCCCTTGATCTCCCACGCGACACACAAAACTCCCTCTCGACACAGAAGCACACATTTTGTACGGAGACAAAAGAGCTGTAAACATCATCCAGTCTTCAGTGGACATCACAAGACAAACAGACACACAATGACACTGTGGGGGAAAGAGGAAGCTTTATAGAGATCCTCCAACAGGAGTGTCCATGATTCCCTGGAGGAGGCGAAACGGTGGCTGTCGACACGTTTGTGTGTGTGTTGCATGTATTGTGTGTGTGGCTCAGAAATGCCGTGGAAATTCACACTCTTCACAGCGGTTGAGGGCGGGGTGGTTGAGGAAGGTGCAGGCAGTACAGCTCCACTGAACGCCATCATCCTCCTCAGGCTCTGACATGACCCTCACATTCCTCTCTGAAAGAAAACGCATCACAATCGTTATCAACGCCGGTGTTCAAGTTCACTTTATTTATATAGTGTAGCATATTTACAACAGCCACTAGGCTGACCAAAGTGCTTTACAGAACAACCAGATAAATAATAAGAAAATCACACCTGCATAACAACACATAAAACACAAATAAAGGCAGTAGGGCTGGGTAAAAAATATCGATTTCTCGATTTTAATCGATTCTCATTTTTACGAACCGATATCAATTCTTAAATCCCAAGAATCGATTAGTCATCCTGTTTTCAGTTGATGAATGAATGTAACATCCAATAAATCGCAATAATCTTTGTGCTTTGTTACTATTGATATGAAACAAAGTCTCAGATTTCAAATTACGTCCATTTTCTTACGAAATTCAAAAACATAAATGTCGTTTTGGCGCTGTGGCGTGAGATCGCTCTGGCGCAGCTCTAGAGAAGCACATGATCTTCTCTTCTCTTCTCTTTTTTTAACTACTGACCTGGTTTTGTAGGACCTTTAAGCGGTTTAGGAGCTACAGGACCCAAGAATCCAAGGTTGTCATAAAAATTGTGAATTGCAATGGGATTAAAGTCTGGTCCTAAAAATAAAGGCAGTAGGGCTGGGTAAAAAAATATCGATTTCTCGATTTTAATCGATTCTCATTTTTACGAACCGATATCGATTCTTAAATCCCAAGAATCGATTAGTCATCCTGTTTTCAGTTGATGAATGAATGTAACATTTGTTGCGCGCATCCCATCCAATAAATCGCAATAATCTTTGTGCTTTGTTACTATTGATATGAAAAAGTCTCAGATTTCAAATTACGTCCATTTTCTTACGAAATTCAAAAACAAATGCCGTTTTGGCGCTGTGGCGTGAGATCGCTCTGGCTCAGCTCTAGAGAAGCACATGATCTTCTCTTCCGCCTTAATAATACCAGTTACAGCGCGAAATAAACATGAATGAGCGTCTGAAAGTGTGTTAAAAGATAGAGTACAACTTATCGAAGTCTGTATCATGTCACATGGAGTCGCTTAATCAGTGTTTCAACCGTGGAAAGACGTCAGTAAACAATGTCATGTAACGTCACATTTACCTCAGAAAAACCATATCCAGTGACCATAAACTCGTTAGTCAGCTAGAAAAATTAACTCTAGAGAGGAACATTTTGCTAAATATATGCACCATATTACATATTCATTATAATTTTTAATGTTCTTCAATTTTTAATGCATGTTTGAATAAATCTGGCAGGCTTTTATGACAGCCACCATTTAAATGTTTATATTTCATATAACTTTATTATAATAAAAATAAATAAGTGTAATTTAAGTGTTACAAATCAGTTCATTTTTACCTTCAATATTATAGTAGGCTAATGAAGCCTATAGGCTACAACTGACTCCCATAGTTTACAGCATTAGTTCAGAGATTTGTTTTCCTTGAGAAAATTTGCCATGTATTGTCCCTGATATCCAAAATAATCAATATTGAATCGGAATCAAAATCGAATCGAATTGCAAGCTTGTGAATCGAAATCGAATCGAATTGTGAAATTTGTGTCAATACCCAGACCTAAAAAGCAACAAAAAGCTAAGAGCAACCTTAAAAACGGAGTAGCAAAATGGTATCAGACTCGAATATAAAATGGTAAAACAGAAGTAGCAGAGCAGTTTCAGACTCAACTATAGAAAGGAAAAACAGGAGTGACAAAACAGAATCAGACTCAAATATAAAATAGTAAAACCATCTGTGCAGATCCGAGTTAGAAGGAAAGAGGTGCGGAGAACGAGAGAGACAGAGACCCACCCATGGATACAGCCATAGAAGGTGGTACAGGAGGTAGAGACGGATCTCGCTTTAACTTGGAGCTGACGTTTATTTTGCGCCCTCTCCTGTCTAGAGAACCTGTGAGATCTACACCTGATCGGCACCACGACACAATGGGCCGATCGGCAACAGAGAAATAAAGACAGAGAAAGATACTGAGGATGAGAATGGAATGAAGAGGCAGTAAAAACAACTTTAAATAAAATCTTTCAAGGGTTCATTGACAGAAAAATAAGATATACAACATCAAAAAATAGAAAAAGGAGCAAAAGTGGGGCAAGATCTTATTGTTAAGTGTAGAAGATACAAGATTAAAAAGTTTTTTAACTACTGACCTGGTTTTGTAGGACCTTTAAGCGGTTTAGGAGCTACAGGACCCAAGAATCCAAGGTTGTCATAAAAATTGTGAATTGCAATGGGATTAAAGTCTGGTCCTAAAAATCAGAAGAACAAGCCGTCAAAAACACATGGGGCCAATAAGAGAAGCTGAACTAAGCAGCAATACTTTAGGGAGATAATACATTAAAAAAATGGAGTCATCCATCTTGATTTTTTTCTCATAATGCACACCACACATGCAACAGGCAAAAAGATCATAAAATACAAAATGAAGCTCCTGAATGTGTTCCTTAATGTCATCCACAATGTTATATCAAACTAGTAAAAAGAAACAACAGACACTGAAGTTAACGTCATTTTTCGGTTCGGTCCAACTCAAACCGTTACTGTGATGTTTGTGAGATTTACATTAGTCTATTTTTGGAATGGTTGCTCATATGAAACAAATTTACATAAATATCTGAATAAATCAATGTTATTCAATGATAATATATATTTTTTAAAACTACATATTATTGGTATTTGGAACTCATTGATAGGCTGCTAAAAACATTAATTCATATAACTTAAATGATGATAGATTAAATGATAGTCTGTCAGTGGTTCTCTTATTTATTTATTTATTTGTATAAAAGCTTTGAAAGGGTAAAAAATAAAGCATGTAAAAAATTCCAATAAAAAAATTCCATAAAACATTCCAAACTGCCCGAATAAAAATAAAATAAACATTGCTACTTTAATGTAGCTTAATAATCCCAATAATCTTTTTATTTATAACAACAGCAGTAATGTTAACAATAGGCAAAATAAGTGTACAAAATCTGATGTTTTCAAATGGAAAACATAAATAAGACCAGGGAACCGATCAACTTCACATAAATATAAGCATTCGTTTCAAACTACAGTTTTAAAAGGTTTATGTGTTGTTTAATAGGCTAATGAGTGAAGAGAATGGAATACGCTGGAATATTCCCTGGAATATGCATACATTGTCAGAAAATTAAACAATGAATACATCACAATTACTAAGTCCATCTCATCTGGCATGTTATTAGAATTATTATTAATGTTTTTGTCAGTCTAGATTATTAAATACCTGCTGACAGAGTGCTGTTTCATTTACTGTATGCGTTTACACAGAACTTCTCTCACAGCGATAATTGATTTATACATAACTGACATTATTTAGATGTTTAATACAAAATAAAGATTATAAATGTTAATATAATTTAAGGAGTTTTAAACGAGCGGATCATGTTAAAAGCTGCATACGGCGGCCATGTGGAGCATCTGAGCATCAACCCGGGCGGGGAGTGAACGAGACTATGAATGCGACTACGAGACTAATGATAAGCATAGACAAAAGAAAAAGATAATTAAATTCAGAGGTTTTATTTCCAACATGCACTCATTCATGGCTGTTTTATTTAATTCATGTAAAGTTACATATTTATTGGGACATGACTTGACGGATTACCTGACTTAAAACTACATAAAGCATTTATGTGACATCTAATTTGGGCATCAATGGCTGTTATGTTAAAGTTTATTAATTAAGGGGGGCCAGTTATTTTGCCTTTGAACATTGACGACTCGTCTCCCCTCAGACGCAGTGCTTTAAAGGGGTCATCGGATGCAAAATTCACTTTTATATGGTGTTTGCATATACATGTGTCTTTGCAGTATGTGGACACAACCACCATACAATGAAACAAATCCATTTTTTTTTTTTAAATCCTGAAAAAGCCTAAACACTCTCAATAATCAAGGCGTTTGGATTTTCTGAGCAATATGATGTCATATTGCTCATGCTCCGCCCACGACCACTGACGGACTGTCTCGTATTAGCATATTTACGCCCTCAGACATTTGTGTATACTGTCCATAGATATCATATAAACGCTAGATGTCTTATGGCGCAGTAACTTCCGGCATCACCGTTCGGCCATCTTGTCTCAGTGAAGCTGTGAATTAAGGTGAATGATCAGCACACACACAAATCCTCTTATCTCGCTGAAATCTTGACGGATTTACAAACGGTTTGGTTTCTTACAAACGTTATTAACGTGGCTATAATTCAGAATGCTTGAACATGTATGTTATAATTTTTCATATGTATGCAGTATATGTATGCAGTGTCATAACTACATCTCTGACGTTTATAACAAACCAAACCGTTTGAAAATCGGTAGAAAATTTAGCAAGTTATGGTTATTTAAAAGTACATGCACCATTAAACGAGTGAGCGAGAACACTGTGGCAAGATGGCCGCCACGTGCGGACGTCGACCTCCATTGGCCAGCAGCGCGCACGAGACATCTAGCCTTTATATATGATATCTATGTATACTGTCCACCAAGGCAGCACTTTACGTGTCTTGTGTCGACACCATGGAAGAGAGGGGTGGGGTGAGCAGTTACTCATTATCATTTAAAGAGACATGCACCGAAACGGGTCGCTGTGACCAGAGCTGTTTTTGAGGAGGTAAAAAGGGTGTTTTACACAACCATTGAGGAATTTTAACCAAAGTATGTTATAAACTTTACATGAAGACCCTAAAGCAGGGGTGCCCAACCCTGCTCCTGCCGATCGACTGTCCTGCACAGTTTATCTCCAACCCTAATCAAACACCTGCCTTTCATTTTCAGGCGATCCTGAAGACGTTAATTAGTTGCTTCAGGTGTGTTTGATTAGGGTTGGAGATGAACTGTGCAGGACAGTTGATCGGCAGGAGCAGGGTTGGGCACCCCTGCCCTAAAGAATCATACCAATTTGTGGAAAACGGGCATCCGATGACCACTTTAATGGTGGTCTTGTGTGTGATTCTCAAAACATCCACAAGATGGCGCCATTTATTGATGACTTTGATATTCACATTTAGTCTCATTGCAAAACGTTTAATTGTAGCTGAATATCATGAACACAAATCAACAGGCTAAAGAACACTTACACAAGGAACGTTTGCCTGTTGTTTAAAAATACCATAGAAAAACAACTAGCCTAACTAATATAAATTTCAAGCATTATTAAAGACAAGTAAACACTCAGTAATTAAAAAAGAACAAATAAAAAAATAGCAAATCGCAAAAAATAGATACAACTGAACAAAGATACGATTGAAATAAATAGTTATTGAGGTACAGAAACTGTAATAAAACATAAAATAACACTGCACTTTATAAATAAAATATACATTACAAATATATTTACAAAAGTTATTCAGCCAAGAACAAGTGAATTTTCTCTGTCTTTTGTTGTTTGATTAGTGTTATTATAGAGACGGCAGCAGGAATATTAGGCTGCTGTCACTTTAAGAGTTTCACAGATCCAATATTCTGTTACACGTGTGTGTGCGTCACTGAAAACAGAGCGCGAGTCGCTTCACGCTTGAATGGTTTAAAGTCATATTGAAATGCTCACAAAGGAATCGATATCCGTATCAAGTATCCGATTCCTGACCACAAGTATTCGATTCCAGAATTGGAATTGATTATCGATTCTCTACCCTACTTACTACACTTTTAAGACGCTATGCACTCAAACTTCTGCGCTTCTGAACAACACTGATATTTGAGTTATTCTGTAATTTATCAACTTAAAAGTAATTGGTAAAATTTAAAAAAATTATTCTGTCTGGAGCCCCGTAATGCCACACCAGGACATATCCTGAAAAGCTGCGGAAAACTAGCATGGTACTCACCTCGTGTCTGAAGGAGGTCAATCTCTTTGGTTAAACAATCAATATCGATCTGTAGAAGCCTATTCTTACACCTCAGTTGTTGCATCTCCTCAATCTGAAAATAAAGAAATAAAAAAAAAAACATAAGTGGAAGTGTTCAAAAGTGCATTGTGTTTATCTATTATAAAATACAAAATTACATACAAAATTAATGGTCTACCATTCGTTTGTTACTTTGCATTAAGTCCGCCATGGCATTAAGCTCATATTGGATCGACATGATGTAACAATTATTTTTTTAGGCCAAAATATTGAGACCTCACTTAAACTAATGAGACCCACTTACCCACTTATAATCCGTAAAAGCATCTCTATGACTTGCTCTCTGATGCAACATACATAGAATATTTACACTTTTCAGCGTATTTGAAAACAATCATTATCCAATTAAGTAAAGAATCATAATTATAATCAGTGTTGTCAGAGCAAATGTTAGCACATCTAATGTAGAGTTAAGTGTGTTAGCGAAGGCTGTTGCGATAACCGCAATACAGCGATACTGACAAAGCCAAATGCAGAGGAATGCAAGCAACCGCCGCAACACCGATGCTCATAAGGCTATGCTCTTCTTGTTTAACACTTCATGCATGTGTATTGAATGTCAAATAAGTTGATAATGATAAAAAGAGTGAAGAATGTTTTTTATTCCGCCAACTTGCTCTTTTTTGTCTACAATTGTGATTTGTACAGAAGTTCAGTGGATTTGCACTAAACAAGCCTAAACAGACGATTAACTGCGTCAGTCCTTCTATAGGTCAAGTCATATGTTTGTGAAAAAAATACGCCTGTCATGTCCGAAGAGGAAAGCGAAATCTTTGTCATAGCATCCGGTCAACATTTAAGGGTATCGTGGCATCCGTAGTCGTAATTGTGATTAAACTCAATTGATTGTGCAGCCCTAGTTTCAGTTGTTCTTGGTCGGTTCTCGTTTTTGCATTGTGTGGTTTGCGTTATTCTCCTCTGCGTTCATTCAGAGTGTTTGGATTATTAATAAACCCTGTCTTGGAATCTCCTTCATCTTCGTGGCTGCTGATCACATCGTAACATTTATTTGTATGGCTATAAAATAAAATAAATGAATTAAGAAAAAAAAAAAGGCAATAATACAGCATATCGCGATACTGAGCCACTCAAAATCACTGCAAGAGAAAGTCCTTCACCGTGACAGCCCTAGTCAGAGAGTAAGAGAAATGAAGAGGTACATTAACGTACAGATGGTATCTGACAGACTGAGTTGGAGCGCTGCAGTCGTCTCCTTGTGAGGTCATTTTCCATCTCGTTGACTTCCTCTTTCAGCTTCTCCAGCTTTCTCTTCTTCAGCTCTAATTCATGCCACAATCTCTCCATGCGTGCCCTCTGATGCACTAGCAAAGCTGTAAATACACACAAGTAATCATCAGATACATGCAAAATTTCATGTACAAAACTGATAACAAACATCTGATTAACTATTAAGTGTCTATGAAGTGATAAAACATTCAAACCCCATTTAGCATTCAGCTTCTTTCCATAATGTGAAATATTCAAATGAGTAAACAAAATATTTGTTAGGCAGGACTTGAGTTCATCAATCAGAAACTGACTAGACTATAAAATAAGGTGGTGAATGAGAGTTTGTGGTGGATTGTGGATTGTTACCCTTTCTCCTTCACCTACTTTAAAAAAAAAGCTTTTTAACCAGATGGAAACCGAAGCGACATTTTTTACAATTTACCAATATCAATATTGATGTTAAAAGGTAGAAAGAATGGTACTGAATATTCCTTTTAAACATGTAACTTTAAACATTTAATGTATGAAACTTCATAAAAGCACATGTATTTTGGTGCAGAAAATATGAATCATGACTGTATTTCAAAATACAACATTACTATTGACATTAATATGTAATCTTGTACTGGACAATAAAGAATATAAATTTCTTCAGAAACACAGGCCAAACTTGGGGTTATTTTTATTGGCAAAAGATCTGCTAACACTTTATTTCTGATGATCCCCAACAGACATCAGTAACTTTGCAATTATATGTCAACTTATTCTACCCACCCTAACCTAACCCTCTACTAATACTCTAATGAAAGTTAGTTGACATGTAGTTGCAAAGTTACTTTTAGTTAGTAGAAAGTCTAAAGTGGACTCAAAATAAAGCATGAGGCACCATTCGCAAAGCATTTAAAAGAATGACACAGCTCCAGTTACCAGAACCAATACAAGAGATGAACGTACCTTGTGTGTATGCAGCGTCGTCTGCACCCATGCTGAGTCTGCGAGGCTCTGAGCTTTTGTCCCGGTGAGGTGAAAGTGGGTCAGACTGGTACAGGGGATCCGGCTCCGCGTAATGGTGATCGCCAGGTAGACTGAGCAGGTTAGTTGGTTCAAACGTTGGCGATACCACTCCAGGAGACACAGCTGGTGGTTTATTGGGGGAGACAGTGATTTTAAAGGTGTATTTGGTGTTGGGCTGCGTTACCACCACACGAGGAGACGTGGCAGTGCCTCCAGCTGCCACAGAGGGACGAGATTTGGGTGGGTGGTGGTGTATATATGCAGGTCCCATGCTCACCTGGCTTCCTAAAGCCCGCAGACCAGCAGAACCCTGAAGCGTTGGATTGGCCGAGATATAGACTGTAGGCGGGTTTCTTCCCCCTCCATCATCAGCTGATGTGTTTGCAGAAATATAGAACTTGGGCTGCGAGCGAGGGGTGTTGGGAACAATGGCGCATTCGTCAGATGGGGTGGTAGCAGCAGTGGGTGGGGACGCAGAGATATACACCGTGGGCTGGCTGCGACTGAGCCCAGATCCTCCGATTGAGATGGGGGCAGAGGGACCCGTGCTGGCAGCCAGAGAAGACGACGAGGGACAGGACGAAGATGTGGAGCTACAGGTGGCTCGTGGGGAAGAGCCCGAGCGCAGGAGCGTAGCGGTGGCCGTGCTCGAACCACCAGCCCCCCTCTGTGGAGACTCCAACTTGATCTCAATCTGATTCTTCCGAGGCCCAGTTGAGATGTTCTGGATGTTATACTGGCTAAAGGAGGCAGCAGACGAGCATGAGGAAGGCGAAGGTGACGAAGAGGAAGCCTGTGACGCCACGGCCGAGGGGATGGAGGGGGCTTGGGTGTTGGTGGGTGAACTTATAGGCATGTATACGTGTGAGGTTTGATGCTGGCTGCCGCTCCATGAACTCTGGGAAGCTGCAGGATGAGTGATCTGATAGATCTGCTGGGTAGGCTGGGAGGTGGGACTGTACTGCGCTCGTCCTTGTACCTGTCGCGTCGAGCCTGGCTGGGTCACGTATGGGCGAATGTAGATGGAGTTTGGACTGTTCAGACCCGACTGAGGCCCTCCATGTATGTGCAGGGAGGTAGGTGTATTTCGGCCGGTGTTGGGTGCAAGCGTCACTGTGATCGGGTTGAAGCGCGGGGTTGGCGGTGGTCCGTGACCTTTGCCCCCAACCTGGTATAGGCCAAGGTGCTGAGGAGGCTGCGGCTTACGAGTGGACTCCATGCCAGCGAATGCACTGAGGCTTGTGGGCGTGTGTGAAGGCACAGATGGCGTTTCAGGCTGGTAGAACTCAGAGAGGGGAGACAGCACGTTTAAAGGCCCATCGCTCACACTGGGGGTGAGAGTCCTACTTCCATTCATCCTTACTACATCTCGCTGCACTGCACCATGGGTATTCTGAGAGACGCCGAGGTTGAGTTGGGTCATGTGATTGCGAAGATCTGTCAAACTCTGGCTGCCTTCACTATACAAAAAACCAGGACTCACCTTGGCCAGGTATTTGCAACATGCAGCCAAATCGTTGTTATTCTGAGGAAAGAAGAGCGAGACAAATCTGTCAGCTTCAGATATGTCTGGGGTAGAAGCTAAACTTAAAGATATACCCCTGGGGTAAGATGCCCCACCCCTTAGATTTGGTAGTGACAGACCCCAGTGGCATTTTGTTGCTGTTCATTTTATCATTTCATTTAATAATTATTATAATTCATGAGGATAATAATTCCAAGAATTACATTTCAAACATCATTACTCATTGTTCATCATACACCACAGGTCAACTGAACAACATCAGATGACAAATGCCTCTGTAGAGCATTTGGATGAGAAAACACCTGAGACTGCAAATTGTAAGCGTAGAAATATTGAGCACAACCCCAGGTTTCCCACATTGAATTACCTGTGCAATGAAGTCTGTGATTATCCTAGTAATTTGTTTAGACCTTTCCGATCTTTAGGACATTTAGATACATAAAGGAGTATTTTTTGTGGAATTGGCAGCAAAGCAGAGAATATTTCTGTGTGTCATAAGTGCCATCATGCAGCTAAGGTTAAAAATTAAACTCAGAATCAGGTATATAATTTTAAATGTTTAAGAATTGATTGAGAATCGTTGAGGGAAAAACAGTGATGCATCAAATAAATTTTTTTTCTCCCATTGCCAATCAGATATATCTTATATATTTTTGCAAAAATCTGATAAAAGCTGGAAAGTTTACCCTAGGAGACAACTTTTCCCAGTAGTGATTTTCAATTTCGTTCTATAATGAATTAATTAGCAAATGTTTGAATTTATTTCCTTTAAAATATATATTGGATGTTGTATCAGTGCAGTTATTCATCTCTAAATATAGTGCAAATATGATAAGTGCTAACTGGTCCTAATGGGTTATCTTCCATAATTGTGCCGTCTTTAACGTGAGCATGATATGGCTTTTGTAACTAATTTTACTTTCATAATTTGGCCTATTTCTGAATAAAATTTTGTTTTTGTTTTTTTCGATATCGGTGCCAAATCGATACTTTAAAAATGGTATTGGTGCCTAAATGGTGCCTGAACCGATACTTTAAGCCTCAAAATGATGGTGAATGACGAATGGCTTTTTATTAAATAAATAAATAAATAAAAATTCTTAAAATTTAATATATTAAAATTTTAAAGTAAATATAGTATACAAGTAGTCTAAATACAAAACTACATAAATTCACAATAAAACCTAAGCCACCTAACCCAAATACAATAATTTAACACTAAATAACAATACAGTACTAATAACAGCAAAGTAGTCTTTATTCGGTATGCCAAAAACCAGCTTTAAATTTCAGAAATTCTTTTTACATTATTTTACTTCTCTGGCAAAACACGACACCTCTCCTGACTTATTGCATGTCCTGCACAAGGTGAGAGTATTTTAGAACGCATCACTTTAAATGAGTTCGTCATGAAACCCCTCGTGGAAGAAGAACACCGTCATGTTTACAACTATGGTAATGAGCGCTCGTCAGGATCAACTGAAGGCTGGATTTTCAAAAGTATGTGAAGTTCGCGGCTCCATTGTTGCAGTCAATTTGCACGTTCTTGAATGAATCATTTATGAGATGTACGCTGGTCTGTTATTGTAGGGACATCGACTTTACATTTTCACACTAAACATGACACAGAAAAAAATGCATTGTGTTACATGTCAGTCAGTCAGTCCTTGGCTGATATTTTTATCCTTAAATACATGCAAGTGAATGTTTTTTGTCATTTAAGAAACCTTTATAATGATCATGATTCATGTTAGTTGATCTGGGCATCATATTAGTACGCATGCAGTTCAGAGAATTGAATCTGTCCGATTTAGGCCTACAACATATCAATTCATCCACTTCTCCCGAAATACATTAAAGTAAGTGTCTGGTGAAGTGTGAGAAGAATAGAGTAAATTTTATAGTTACCTACACAATGTGTACCTAAACACGTCATCAATTTATAATTGAAAGGATTGTTATTGCCGCTTCCATAGCCATCAGTGTGTATTTTACTAACTATAAATGTTGTTTTTCTAATACTTGTGTATTTAAATGTCTGAAACCTAAAATAAAGCTTATCTGGTTGAAAACACTGAATAGTTGTGATATATGACAGCGTTGAGCGCGTCTCTCTCTGGCTCAGCGCCAGCCAAAGCGCAAACGCAGATCTGAATTTAGAAGTTGATGATCACACGATCTGAACGTTCTAATCACACCAGTGTGAACGATCGATTGGAAATAATCCAAGATATTTTAAATGAACAAAGATATTTGCTTGACTGTTTTTCTACCCCCTCTTTCTACCACAATGACCATTTGGAGTTCCTAAGGCACAGAGGGGCTGATAGTGATCTAGGCCTGCAGGCCAAATGTTTGTACTTTGGGGGTCGATGAATTGTCACACCTTTAGTACAGTGGTGGAAGTGTAATTATCTGATTGGTCAGTTTGAATGTCTCACAGTTAGGTTTTAGTCACATGGTCAAGGAAAGGATAAAAGAAGATTGTAACTGTTGCTCTGTCTCTTTGATGCTCTGGCTCTCTTCTTCTCTGGGTCCCTTTCTTGGGGGCTCTCTTCTTATTCTTGGGGCTCTCTCCTTTTGCCTCCTCTTTTCTCTCTCTCTGGTAACATTTTACATGCTGGGTAAGATTAATGGTATAAGTTATCATCTCATACATCTATTTTGTAACTATTTTAAGTGTAACCATAACCATATTTTGTCATTAAACATTTATAATTACAACTAATGTGCTAACTAGTTTTGATTTGGTATTGACTTTGAAGTGCTACATATTGCAATACAATATCGTCACTCTCTATAGCAACGCTCTCCCACAAATATAAAGCTATTGTAGCTGCACTTATTTCCGTCATTGGTATAAGTGGCAGTGGGTGGTATAGACATGAAATGTGCAGTTTTCTATCATCTTGCTAATAACGTTTCTTTAGTCATTCGGCAGTTCTTGCAGCTTGAACCACTGCAGGAATTCCACCCTTACATAAGCGTCAAAGGGGTTAGCTAGCAATCACATGCGGTGGTGATGCTTCTTACGTCTGTTTCAGAGAACCAGAGGGCAAACATTTCACCCGACAGCTGAGGCATTTAAGTGGCACTGAAATGAGGCACCGAAATCTGCGTTTTGATTCGGTCCGGTTACATACCGTTTACTCAGGTACCGGTTCCATATTGGTATCGGGTTTCGGTACCCAACCCTAATGTCTAATATGTCCTAACTATATGTTAAGTTAATCATTAATTACAAGTATGTCCGTGCTTAACTAATGCATAATTCTGGACCCTTAAATAAAGTGTTACCAAAGTGTCTGCTCAAAGCAAATGCAAAAAAAAAAACCTACAATGCAAATGTAGTGTGAGATTTGATTTTATTCACCAGGAACGGGCTAGATTGTTGAAAGCCGTCTCTACATGACAGGTGGTTTGAAGGGAGGGGCTGTAAAATAACAGGGGTTAGTGACATCAGCGTAGAGTTGTGTCTGTATAACATGCATTGATGAATTTTGCGCAAATACACCAGGTATTGCATTAAGACAATAAACGGTGTCACTTTTGATTTCAAATTAACTTGTGACAAATTATTCTGGGTCGAGACGAATTTCAAAAGGATGTTCAAAGTACTTAGGCTTACAGAAACACATTTGATAATAACCCTTGTATAATTCGCTCACAGGACATGGATGGGGAAGTGGAGCGTGTCTAACTCACCTGTAGGACACACTCAGACACCACGTCCTCTGGAACTTCTGGAAACTTTTGCCGCAGGTGGTGCAGAACCTGGTTGTCAATCTGCTGGTTTCCCTGTGCCATTCGTCTACTGCCAAAACAGAACGGACTTGACCTCAGCACGCACGCGTCGCTCACCCACTATCTTAGCATCTTCTGCAATTAAAGAGAATACAGATATGCATATTTGTGAGACTGACTAACCAAATGAAAAGCACTGGAATTTTGCAACAGATGTAGTCCAATATATGAAGAGCTCTTTTCCAAAACGCGATAAACGGCATTTAAAAAAAAAAAATGAGTTTGTCATGTCATTTTGCTGTGTACTGAACTTATTCACTGCTCCATCAACGTTTCATGCCAAATCGCTATATTTCCTTGTTTAAAATGTACTGCAAGATGCAGTTCCTTTCCAAACTGCGATAAGCGCCAAACCTATTTTTAGCCTAAATGCGATACATCCTCTGGACTAATCAGAATTCTCTCTCACCCTCAAATCACTTGCGCGTATCGCGCCAGATGCTCAATTCGCCTCATTCGCGCCGCAGGACCTCCAGACGCACGTAAACGCATCTTTACATTGACTAAATATGAAAATCACTTGCGCCAGACGCTCTATTCGCGTTTGGTGTGAACGCCACTCACTCTCTCACTCACACAAGGTCATGTCGTGATTTGTTTTATGTAAAGTGGACAACGATTCTACTTTTTATGGGTTCGACGCTTTACTGAATGCCAATGTATTTATTACTGATTTTTATTTATTTATTTTTTTAAGACAAACCATCAATTTTTGGAAAAAAAATATGGATTTATAGCATTTAAAAAAAAAAAAAAAAAAAAATTAATTTATCCTCAACAATATTGTTGTTTGATTTAATAATCATTGTTCAACATGTTCAGACTGAGCCATAAAAACATTTTAACAGGATAAATTGAATATTCACAAAATGTGTGGGTCTAGGTAAAAAATTTAATTTTCCTGAAACTATTTAAATGGATTTATAGCGTTTTGGAAAATAGCTCCTCATATAATTGGATGAACAACAGCCACTAATATCTTACTGTGCTTAGTTACTATGCTGATTTAATTTGCCAGTTTTCCCAACACTTTACACATTTAAAATGTTACAGATAACAAATTTCTTTTTCTGAGCAATCTCTTGGAATGATCAGAATTAGGCATTTATGAGTGCAATGCTGTACAACAATACAACTAATCTTACTGTTATGGTAAAATGTTCCAACATTTATAACGATCAAAATATTCTAAGGACACAGATTACAAATACAATCATTAAAGGAGTAGTTTAGTCTTTAGTCATCTAAATGTACTGGGATTACAAACCTTACCTACACAACACAGTTTGTGGAACAAGAAATGCCAGTGCTGTACCTGTGAAGGTAACATAATTAACACTGGCAACCTTCCCAAAGAGATTTTGCTCAACTGGAGGTTTACAAATCAACCAAACTAGCAGAAACTGCCTGAGAACAGAAGGCAGAAACTATAAAACTGAAAACTACAGAGATACTACAACTCTGGACTACAACAAACACAGTTTGTTACAACAAAGCCAGCAAAAGTTTCTGCAATGTTGCAAAACTTCAGGAAGAATTTAAGAGAACTAAAGAAGAACTAGCCTATTACTGAATGAATGCAGGACAATGTATTAAAAAAAGGCCAAACTAGATTGCAAGGCTAGAAAATATATGGTTACAGTTACATAAAGTTTGAAACATCAATGATGGCTGTGGCATAGGCTGGGTTCAAAACACACAAGAGCTGTCAATCTCACTAGCTGACTTGAAACAAGTAGATCTTGGTCATGTGACGTCTCCTGACTGCGTCGAAATATCGCCCTCTCCTGTCAGATGTCTGTCACACTCACCAAAGCTCCATTCACACTAGAGGATGGATACCCGACCCGAGCCCGACCCGCACTCTAATTCACACAGGGGTTTGATCCAGAATATTGCCAGGAAGTATGTAAAAACAAAGAGCATATTTCCATAGGAATATACACATGATTACTGCTGAAAACTACTGAAAAAAAGCCCCTTAACATTTTACAAAGTAACAGTAGACCCATCACAATATTAAAATACACATTTAACATATTGCAAGGAAACTGTAATCCGTTATAAAGCCGTAAAATACTGTTGTCAATGCAAACAATGAGGAACTTCTCTTTTTAGTTGGTCAAATCTCAGGTTTGGATAGCCTTTCTTCATACTGAATTCCCTTTCGGTGACTATACAGTATATTATTATTAATCAATGCAAACATATTTAGAATCAAATAGGGATGCACCAAAATTTCAGCTACCAACATTTCTGGCCAAAGTCAGTGACCAAAACAGACGTTTAATTAGCACTTTGTTACTTTTAATATGAAGCAAAGTTTCAACTTCACAATTCTGTCGATTTTATTATGAAATTCAAACAATAAACGTCGTTTTGGCGCTCTTTAATACGGTGTGACAGATATAGGCTATACAATGTCACTTAACATTATAAGAAAGCTATTCAATGACCATAAACTCATTAGTCAGCTAGAAAAAATAACTCTAGAGAACAGCATTTTGCTAAATATATGCACTGTATTACATATTCATTATATTTTTACTAAACTAGTGATGTCTTCATTATTTAATGTAGGTATGCTTGAATAAATGTGTCATAAAAACTAATTATTGCAGTTTATATGTTTATTTCACCAACAAACTGGAGTAGAAACAATTCTTAAACTATTTTGAAAATTATATAAAAACTGCCTTATGTGCAATTTAAATGTAGAACTCAGTTTTAGCTATTTGAGTGTTGATCATTAAATAAGTTTGATTAATTAATTGACTTAATTTATTTTCGGTATCGGTTTTCAGCCAAGTGCACGTTACACATTTAATAAAGTGCAGTTCAAGGGGTTCAGTTCAACCACATGCGATTTCATGTCATCTATACATTACACACCCCATCGCCAAATCATAGAAAAATTCAGTTAAGACAGTTGTATTCATCTTAACAATACACAACAAATCAATATACAGAAAAACAGATTTCTAAAATAAGGTATAGGCCACAAATCTGTGAGTACAGTTTGCAAAACTGAACAGGTGATGTTGTGTGATATTTAGTTACTGTAAGAAACTGTTCCAGCGGGTGGAGTTTACCGGTACTGAATATTACTCATCACCTGTGTATACTCCATTAACTGGAACAGATTTTCACTGGAACTGAATATTACATCCAAATATTGTTATGTAATCAATCAGCATATTGTTTTGTAACTTCACCTATTGGAACAGTATTTCACAATTTTTCACAGGAACTGAATATTACAAACAACTACTGCGAAAGAACGATTTACAAAACGACGATTGCGAAGCGTGCATGGATTATTAATTTGTTCACTGTTACCTTGTACGTATTTTTTTTTTTTTTTCTGTATAGTTTTATTTTGTTAATAAATTTGGCTTTCTCGTGTGTCCCTATTTTTGTGGCCTTTTGAGCCACGGGGCGAAACGGGTACGGATTGAAAAACCAAAGCAACTGTACGGTTTAGAAATCTGAGCACAGCTGAGACTTTTTCTCTGTGTGTGTGTGTGTGAGTGAGACGCCCTCTGGTGTTCAGATGGAGCAGCTTTTATTACCGATCAGCCGTGATGCACTGACAAGCTGCGCATAAAATAATCACAGCCTTTGCCAAATCGCGTGCGGTTTACTTTTGGCGTAGGATATTTATTTCCATCAAGGTCAGGCTGCGATGTCAAATGTAGGCCTATTCCCAGGAATGAGTGATGCGCTTTCCACTTTTAAAGTTTTATAAAACAAGTAAGATATGGCTTGAATGGTTTAAAAGCATTAGCAAGACTAAAAGCGCATCATATAAATGTAACGCCATGCAGCCAAAGGATGACAGAAAAAAACAGATGCTGCGTTAATTGTGTTAAATATTTACTTACCACTGAGACTTTTCCCATTTCTACCAGTAACGCTTATTCAACTTCCCGCGTCTACTACCTGCGCAGATATTGACGGCACAGCTGGGTTGTAGGTTGCCAGGTTGAGCTCACAAATGGGTTGAAATTTGTTGTGTTGATTGCGCGAGTAGGAAGGGTTTCATGCAAGATCTGGCAACTGGACAACCTTGGAATAATATATTGATGTGATTATTCATATAATTTTTACGTTTGGGCCATACAAATTACTGGAGTTTTACGGGAGAAATAACAAAACGGGAGGGGGGGCGGGAGATGGTGTGAAATACGGGAGACTCCCGGGGAAAACGGGTGTGTTGACAGGTATGGTGTAGAGTTACATTCAAGCTATTTTAGGGCATGAAGAATTTTGTACACAGGAAAATTTCCATGTAATCGCACTTAAATCGAGATGGCTTATGATTTTGAAATGGCAAAGGCTTTTATGCGCAGCTTGTCAGTGATGTACGGCTCGGTAAACTCTGCTCCATCTGAAAGCACTGTGAGTTTGAGTCACTTATAATGTGCATTTGAAAAAGCAACACGCGTCGAACATCTTTCCAAACATGAGAAGAATTTATGAACCTCTTGTCCAACAAAAGACAACATTTAATAACATGCTTTTACTCCAAACTCACTTCATTACGACAGTTGAGCTCCTCCTTCTGTGAGATGATGTGCTTCTGACACAGAATAAGGCAGTCGTGTGTTTATTAGTCATGTTTAATCAATCAAAGAGTTTCAATCTTGTGTTTATTCAGCTACAGCGATAGTATGATGCCCGATAGGGATTTCCTGGAATGATGTGCGTTATGGTACTTCTGCAGGGCATATTTGCTGTGTGCGTGTGTGTGTGTGTGTGAGTGAGACGCCCTCTGGTGTTCAGATGGAGCAGCTTTTATTACCGATCAGCCGTGATGCACTGACAAGTTGCGCATAAAATAATCACAGCCTTTGCCAAATCGCGTGCGGTTTCATTGCGATTAATTGTGCAGCCCTAATTTAAATACGTCATTTTGGTGATCAAAGAGGAGTTTTAAGGGATAAAATTATTGACTACAGGGGGACTTTAATGATCTAAAAAAAACACATAAAAAACAAAGCACTGTAGATTCAATCAGCGTCACATGTTCCTCAAATGTTTTTATAAATCACACAGAATAGGATAAAAATCAATAAATGCATTAAATTGCACGAAACATTTTTCACACTTTTATACATCAGTTAGTTTTAATCCTCGAGTCTGATTGGCTGAGCAAGAGTAGCTGATATAACAGCACTTCTGCTTTGCACTGTTTATCACTCCGCTGGTCTGTGTTAGCACACTCCCTTCAAGTTAACCAGAGAATAAAAGGGAAAACCACAGCAGTCAAGTGATGGAGAAGGATCTCCAGCTCTGTTTATGGCAAACCGATTTAGTTGCAGCGCTGGATGTGACATATAGGCCAATGCCTTTTATTGTTTTCCCAGTTTGCTAGTTCAAAGTCCCTTATCTGTTCTTTAGCAAGGTACATTATTATTCTGTTTGCACGGCACTTTAAATTTGGATAAGGTTGTCTAAAAAAAACATCCTTAAATGCTATAACACATATTGTCCTGAAGATGGCAGCATAGTTCACACTTTGTTACTAATAGTACACCCATTCATTTCAAAATACACGGATTAGCGTTACCTTATTACATACTTTAAAGGGTAACTCTCGCCAAAATGCAACCTAGGGTCTTCTTGTGAATCTACCCGAGGCGAACTTTCGTTTAAAAGCATAATTAGGATGGAAACGCCACTTTTAAGTTTGACCGTATTTTCGTTTTCGGTCAAATTGCCTTTTGAATGGGAGTGATTGGGGCACTTCTATGATAGCATCAAAAATCGCTATTTTTAAAACACTAAGAAGGCTCGACACAACATGAAACTTTGCTCGAAGTATCACCAGGGGCTCTACACATGAACTCCAGCATTGAGAACAGTGTTTGTGTACACAGTTTACTAAAAAGAAAGATTTTGAACAGCTCACTGTAGCTGTGTCCATCGGCATTTTGACAGTCAAAAATAGTCGATAGTATTTAAATGTAGGGGTGTGCCGGTTTCAGAATTGGTGATGACGGTTATGACGTGAGTCAAATGTGACGGTTCGTAACATAACCGTCGTCGGGGGGGGGCTGGGGTGGTGCGACGTTCGTCTGTTATAGGACAACTTAGTTTGAATAAAATTAATATTTGTGTAGTGTTCAATGTTGTTATCAATAGAGATACGCGGATGGGGTATTATTTCATCCGCATCACATAACTCATCATCCGCACCAACGTTTTTTGACCAGATTTCAAAGCCGCACCCGCCCGCCATCCGCTGATTGTTTTGCGGTCTATGGACGATGCAATGCTCTGCTGATGCGAGTCGCAAGAAAGCCCTTGTCTGTTCTAGAAAGGATGCAGCAAAGATATTTAATGCTAATGTATGAGGCATAGGCCTACGCTGAGTTTCATTCATTTACGATGAGATGCGCTCTAGTTCAACTTCACAATACAATGCAATGCAAGTGAACGCGGCGCATCAGAGCCTCAATGTAACGGTTATTATATTGTCTCCTATATTTGCTTTTTATTTATTAAATACATGCAATTGGTTGATGAAACATTTATTAAAATTAAGATACAATTTGTACAAAACGAAATTCACTTTAAAGAAAGGCTTTCTACAAAGCAAACCTTAATGAAGTGGTAAAAATCATGTCTGACGATTTAAAAAACAAAACTTCATTAAGTGGTAAAAACCATGTCTCCTGATTGCAAATGTTCATTGCTAATGTTTATTATTGCAAATGTTTTTCTTTGTTTAATAAATCTCATAATGATGGCACATCACTATATCATAGCTTTTATTTCTATCTCAAATGATTGGCGGTCGGTCAAGGGGTACTTGGCAAAGAATCAAATACAGTTGGAAACGACGTAGACCATTAATAACACAGACTGTTAACAATTGTTTTTAATTAGTATTTAAACATTCTCTATGATAAAAAATGTTTGTAAAAAATATTTTAATAACACGGTTTTGGCGGTTATAGAGTTGTAATGACAGTGTTCAACTATAACTGTCGGTCTCACGGTTATATACTAACCGTCACACCCCTATTTAAATGCACAATTGAATCTGAAAAGGCAATGATTGACAGTGATGTAACTATAGCAACAGACGGAACAAAACAATCTGATACTGTATGTCAAAATAGATCTGAGTTTTTCCACACCTAAAGATCGTTTGTTTTGTTCTGAAATGGATTTAATTTGTTACAATGTTGCATTTTCTTCTTGGTTCGGTTTGCTTTCTCAAGGCAACCTTTCAAAGCGTACCAAAATGTGTTCACGCAAGTAACTGAAAGTCATTTTCACGCTCAGATGTGAAAGCACCCTTATACAGTTTCCTGCTGTTTGCGCTTAATTCTCCTACATTGGTTCTTTATTTGTATTAAACAGCACACTTAATATTTATCCATTTCTGGTCATAATTTGGAGACTATGAACATATAAACCGATGTGTCGTGCTGTTTGCATCTATCACGCAGTAAAAATGCCTCTTCTCTGCACCCAAAACCTGTGGTCGTCTGTGGATGAGAACCTGAAACAAGGGCTGGTGGGACGTTGTCCTGCTTCACTTCACAGACGCGCTTACTTATATGACACTATTCATTTAGACAGCTCGTTCAGCACGTCACACGTCATTTACCACCATGCGAGCCACAAATTAAAGCTTGGCGAGCCGTGCAATGAGTAACACTGTAGAGAAGCACTGTAGAGAAGCACTGTCAGAGCATTTACATGTTTTCCCACTTCTCACAAATGTTACTGTTGTTAACGTACATCTGCACCTCAACTCAAACTCAATGCTTCGCTTTCAGACATGTGCATGAGACAAAATAAATAATATTGTTAGTGACAGCACTTAAGTCTCTGTCCGCGCCTCTTCCCCGGTGCTGGTGCCACTGCTCTCACATGTTAGTCTGAAAGAAAAACTTCCTGAGACACCGAGAGCACTCTTTATTTGTTTATTTATTCAGATTTACTTAGGCTTATTATTGCTTGTAATTTGTTTCTTTGTTATGATTGTATTACTGACTATTTATTTGTCTTCAATAAGCTTGCTTAGAGAGTGATGCAGAATTTTAGCTCATGTAAATTGGCACCCAATTGATAACTTCTATTAAAAAAGCTATGATTAACCTCCTATGCAGTTGTGAAAGTAGGGTTTTCTGTGGAGCTTCCACCATTTCACACTGTTTAAACACCCAAACTAATTTCAGCTATTAGCCCAGAGACCATTTCACTGCCTTAGTTATTGTATACATCTGTTGTGCAATCTGTTTTGGAAAAAGAAAGAGGGAGGACACAAATTAAAAAACAAGAGAGAGAAAAAAAAAAAGAAAGTAAATTCACTGGTTGCTCAATAGGAAATATTCTGTTTTCTACCCCGAGGCTAAAGAGGCCATTTTAGAGTTGCAAAACACAAGCAATGCAATTTTTATATAGTGCTTCTAATGCTTGGTTGTTTGAGATACACAGAGAACATCCATTCATCGCCCTCGGCAAAGCCACAGCTCAACGAAACGAGCCGCTGCCTTAACAAGACTCCAGTGGAGAGCCGTCTGCCACACCCACACAATGAACGACACAACAAGACTGAACAAAACATAAGCGCATCCCAAAATCTGTGATGTAGCCCAGGTCCAAAAATAGGCTAACACTTAAAAATAAGCCAAACATGAGCAAATTTAGAGGAAAAAAAAAAGTGCTTTGGTGAGTAAATAAAACTTGGTTAAAAACTGGTAACTTCATAACGAAAGGCATAATACACCGTTTAAGCCAAAAGGGAAGAATGATTATCTGACATTCACTGAGATATTTAAAATCAAAGACATAAACTAGGCCTACCTACTGAAGTATTCATCTGCCGCAACTCGTTCATACCACTTTTACCTTAGTGGAAATTTCAGGGGAAAAGTCCACACAATTGTGCAATACTCCTTGAACTTGTCCACCAACAACAAAAATGTCTGGATTGCGCTTGTTCATATAATGGCAGTGAATGGTGCCAAATGAACCAGGTTATATATTTTTATTTGCATTTAGCATGACATATTTTTCTCTCTCTCTCTGCTATCCATGAGCTTATCACAAAAAGGTCTGGTCTGCAAAAACGAATGGAGTTCAAAATCCAAAATCTTGTTTGAGCAATGTTTGTGTTGACATGTACATGCACCTCTCATCAGGTATGCATGTCTTCAAGTTACAAGCAGGTTAACCGTCATCACTTATTCCTTCCTTAACTCTAATATCTGCAGGGACAGCATTAAGCAGTGCATATGCCGCCCTTTCCTGTTTTAGTCACTGTTTAACAATTATCAGGTACATTTGTGCATAACCAATAGAGAAATATCTATAGCTAAAGTCAACCAATCTGAACAGCTGGTTTGAAAAACATTGGATTTAAGAAAAAAAAAAAAAGTGTTATCTTGAAGTGTGAAAAAAGAAAAAACAAACGTAAAAACACAATTTAGTGTGAACCATTACGCTATAATATGTATGATAATATATCAAAGACCTCTTGCTTAGTGAAGTCCTTAGATCTGATTCTGTTTTTGTTGGCCGTCAGGCAAATTAATAAAAAAAGTGACTCCCTTTGAGAAAACTATCACTTTACCAAAAACATGTATCCGTGTTTATTAACCATGTGTTTGGTTTGGAAAATAATGCTGAACGCACACTGAGCCTATTGTTGTCAGTACTTTAAAACAAGTATTCTAATGGCCATGTGTGTGATGAGGAAAATTATCCGTTTAGAAACGTACAAAACAAGTTTCTGTTTCCTTTTATTAATGTTTGTTATTTCCAATTAGTCCTCAAACCACTTGTTTTTAAATATTTCCAAATAAGTTTGTGTTTCACTTGATCAATATTCTGACATTAATGAATCAATATACCTTTCAACTTAAGTACAACTTGTGTTTTAATCAGCTAAGTTTGAAAGAAGACGTGAAGATGATCCAAGCGGTTTTGATTTTTGCACTGACTGTATTTGCACACAGTGGTTTAGCTAATGCTTTAGTGACTAGATAATAGGGCTGGGCAGTATGGCAAAAGTAAATATAGAAATAAAATAAAAATTACCTATTGTTCTTTATAATTCTTTTGCACTTTAATCTGTTTGAAACATTTGTTTCCTTTAAGCAGTTTTTGTGTTTATTTTTTATTGTATTTAAATGTTCAGAGTTATTTTATTAAACCTGTTAAAGTCCCCCTGTAGTCAATCATTGTATCCCTTAAAACTCATCTTTGATCACCAAAATTACATATTTAAATTACATATTTTTTGTCTTCATGCCTTAAATGATCTTCATTTCTTAATGCCTTTCTTCATGCCTTAAAATACAGTAGTCAACATTTGAAGTGGATCAAAACCTTTCATTAAATACATGAATTTTGAACAATACCCGTTCTGGTCTTAGGACAATTTTGATGAACTTTTTTGATCAGATCCACTTCAAATGTTGACTACTGTAGCTTGAATGTAACTTGACACCCTTGCCTCCTATGGACTTAAAACTGTCTCACAATATTTTCTGGTATTTATTACGATAACGATATCAATGACGATATAAATATGGTACCATTCACCACTGTTTTTGGCTACAAGTGATAGCCTCAGAAAGACAAACACTGATCTAAAGTAAAGCATACCCATCATCAAATAGGCTCCTAATATATACCAATTACATTTAAAAAAAAAGGTTAAAAAACAGTAAAAATGTTACATCTTCTACTCAAACACCAGCCCTTGCAGAAATGGAAAAGTTGCAGATATATGTTTCCTCTCTCTAAAAGTGCAGATATTGTTTAAATAGTGCAACTGTACTGGAAAACATCACACAATAAAAAATTCCAATCAATTACAAGTTTGAAATGTAAACACGGATTCTGTATTTATTCATTACTCTCATGTTGCAAAAAGTGGCAAAAAATATTGCAAACAACAAAAGTAACAATGTCTACCATGTCTTCAGATAGGTTACAAAATTACAAGAGAGTGCAAAAATAATCAAGCATTATTTAATGCCAGAACTTGAGTAATTATTAAAACTTGGTACTTGGTCGTGGTGCTTAAGATATTGTTGGTCATTCAGTGTTTCTGTGTAAAAAAAAAACACGAACAATAATACTGATAAGATTATAATACTACTACGAATTCTACTACTAACTAATAACAATATAAACCGCACTAAGGATTGATGAGTTTCCCCACAGATTTCCCCGTCTCTGTGTAAGTGGTTAAATGTACTTGCATCTCAAAATGCTTTTATGACGCGAAATGAATGTAAACGCAGTCAGTTATGTCTTAAGGGATTAAACAGACAGGACAAACCACATCTTATATTTCAAAAGAGATCTGTGCATTAGTGCGAATGCAGCTTATTAGATCTCCCGCCGTCTATAGCGTCATCGGTAATAATCCAACAACAGTAAAGATGAGAAAGAGAAAAATCACTCAAAGCTCTTGAATGGAAAACGTTCAGATGGCCCACATACTGAAAGCAGTCTTTGTTTATTGCTTGTAATATGTTTTTTGTTCCTCTTTATTATTTACTAGCTTTTACGTTTTGAAGCTATATTAGTTTATAAAGCTAAATAATATAAAATTCTTAACATGCAATTGTTTTAATTAAATGTTTTAATGTGTAATTATTTGAAAAGTACTTATTACATATGTAATTAAATAAAAAAAAGATTTTAAGTTTTATTAATGAGATTAATTACTCAAAAAAAAAAAAAACAGTAGATCAAGAATCGTTTTTGAATCGAATCGTGACTCCCAGAATCTGAATCAGATCATGAGGTGCTTAAAGATTTCCATTCCTACTATACAATGATTTATAGCTAGTCTTTGTTAAATAATACAGAAAATAAAGAGCTTAAAAAATAATTGCATAATAAATCGCAATATTGGTAAAAAATAAATTGCATTATTTTTATTACATTATTTTCCTAAATTGTTCAGCCCTAATTAAAACAACGGTTTCACTTTATTTTAATGGTCCCTTTAACACATTCTGTTGACTAAGTAACATTGCACCTACATGTCTACTAACTCTCATTAGAGTGTTAGGAGAGTATTAGTAGACTGGTAGGGTTAGAATAAGTTGACATGTAGTTGCAAAGTTACTTATAGTTAGTAGAATGTCTGTTGGAGGATCATCACAATAAAGAGTTATCAGATATTAAGCAGACAGTCTACTAATGCTCTAATAAGAGTTAGCTGACATGTAGTTGCAAAGTTACTTATAGTCAACAGAATGTTCAAAAGGGACCATCAAAATAAAGTGTTACCAAAACAACTTATAAAAATGACAAAAATGCACAACAAAATTACTAAAACTTTAACTGACATTTAAATGAAAACGTAAAATATAAACATAAAACATCATCTCAATGATACTAAAAAAAAAGCAATGTTACGTCCTTATTTCACAAAAGCCAATGACAGAAAAGCCGAAAGTGAATGAGAGAACTACTATCTGTCATCAATGTTTTTAATTCAGTTAAATAAGAATCAGTGTATATACTATTCTGTTTTTTTTTTTTATTATTTTTTTACATTTGATTATTCAGTTTCTGTAGCATTTCTTACTTAAATTATATTGTTATACAGATCTGTACCAGCAAGAAGTAGTAGTTTTGTAAGTTTTATCTTTGATTCATTGCATGAACTTTTTGAAGCGTCAAAGATGCGTAGACTGTCAAAGGAGGGACAGAAAGCTCTCAGATTTCACCAAAAAGATCTTCATTTGTGTTGTGAAGAGAATTTTTGGGTGAACTATCCCTTGAAGTAAAACTACTCATTTCATGACATAATATCACCCACCTCTACAAGACAGCATTAAGTATGATGTATTATGACGTAGCTTTAGCACAAAGAGCTCTGACTGCATTGTGAGGTTGTGTTTACTGCATGAGCAGCTATATCTGACTAACATGTGGAGGGTGTAAAATAATGCGGTGTGGTATGAGCCGTACACTTCTAGTCTCTATATTTGGCTGTCATGGTGTAGTCAGTTGAAGTCTGGACCCTCACTGCTGTACAGCCACAGTGAGCACATTTACATGCACAGGTATCAAGCTTCAGCAGGGTTTTGTGTAGTTGAGTTTTCTACATCACATCTGTCTTTCGGAGCAAGCACACGGCGCTGAGACCAACCGTGGTCAGATAATGTCTGTACTGGACACAGCCAAGCTACAACTGCACTATCAACGTCAAAATTATCAAAATTTTGCATGTTAAACGTTCAAGTAAATTTAAATGGTTCAAGCGCAATACGATGTGAAAGAGAACTGAATTCGGATCGGATACACATTGGTTAGACTTAGGTCAGATGTCCATATATCGTATATTCAGGGTTTGAAATGAACGTTTTCGCTCAACAGCCAATTTGGTTACTACATTTTTAAGTTACCGGCCATTTCAGAACTTCTACTAGCCAAAAAAAGAAAAAAAAAAAGAAAAAATTAACCAGACTAACTACGTCACAGCTTTATATATATATATATATATATATATATTATATTTATATATTTTTATATATATTTATATATATATATATATATATATATATATATATATATATATATATATATATATATATATATATATATATAAATAAAAAATAAAAAAAATAAAAAAGAACTTAACCAGACTAACTACGTCACAGCTTTAAATAAATAAATCAATATAAATAAATATATATAAATATATATATAAAATTTAGATTTCATACATTCATTTCTTATTCAAACAAAATCCTGTCAACCAGTCATCTCCTCCTTTCCTCTTTCATCCTCATCACCAAAAATGTGTTGTAGGTGGACAGATCAATACAGTACAAATAATTTTTTTTTTTTTAATGTTTAGGATGTTGGAAAATAACAATGGCTGAATCCGAAATCGCCCCCTAAACCCCTCAATCACTATTCCCTACGTTAGTCCACTAGAACAGTTCACTTGAAGGAATTAACTTTAAATCAGCTCCTTAATCTTATTTGTTCATTCCGCGAGCTACTCTGCTCTGATTGGCCAGACAGCTCAGTCTGTTGTGATTGGAAACAAAAATACGCCCACTATTCAAAATTCGAATAGTATTTTATTTTTCGACTAATAATTACAGATTGAATATTCGAAAATTTGAATATTCGTGCACATCTATATTCATGCAACTATATCGTTGGTGACACTCGTGTCGCATGTTTTGCAAACCCAGGCTGTCCACACCAGCCACACAGCAAGCAACATCGCAGCATTGTTGAATGAGGCCTTAAATGAGTGGGGTATGAGAAGAAAGAACCGGCCCTGGTTACCGACAATGCAGCTAATATGGTTCGTGCAGCGGAATTAATGAATGTACTTCACGTCCGTTGCTACGCGCACACGCTGAACTTAGCTTCGCACTCAAACTCCCAAAAGTGGCTCAATTGCTTAGCAAAGTCAGACGAATCACTGGCTTCTTTCATCGAAGCAGCATCGCCAGCCATACTCTTGAAAGTCAAACAAAAGCTACTTGATCTACCCTAGCATAAGCTGAAGACTGACGTTGTAGCTCGGTGGAACAGCGCACTGGAGATGCTAGAGCGGTTCCTGGAACAGCAGCCAGCCATATCTGCAGCGCTGCTCTCACCTGAGGTCCGCAGAAGTGAGAAAGATCTCTGCACTTTGTCAGACGCTGACATAACAGTAGAAGATGTAGTGAAGGCTCTGAATCCCATGAAAGCTGCTACACTAGCCATGTCTGAGGAGTGCTCACCAACTTCTTCAGTCATTGGTCCTCTGCATGCACGGCTGTTACAGGAGAAATCCACTATACATGACAACCTAATGTCAATGTATGTTTACTTTTTTTAATAAAATTCTGTAGTAGTGTTGATTTATAGACCCTGTGTAAACTAAATATAGATTACATGCATTAAATAGATTTACAACCATATATAGATTAAAACAGTCAATTGAATGCAATCAGCAACACTTTAATAAATTACTATGTGACTTTGACTTGTGTATGGACATAGAACTGCATATCGTCACCTTCCAAAAATAATTGCCCAAGTCATTTTTTGACAAAAATGTTTTTGTTTTTTTTGCACAAGTCATCTTCTCATGATGCTGGCCACCTGTGGTAAAATCACCCACATCCTCAGTTGAACAGATCATGCATTTCTACCCCTGTAGAAATATCTACAGGGAAATAACGGGGGAAGTAACGAAAATCTACTCGGCCTCTGAAGTTAGGTTCAGTTTTTTCTGTTTTCTGAGAAACCTGAAAAAATGCCTTGGCCAATTATTTTAGGAAGGTGACGATATGACAATTTTTTTTTTTTTTAAATATGTGGAATTTCCTTAAGATACGCTGGCCTGAAGGGAACATTGTATACAGCATCAGCGCTAGATCCTCGTTTTAAGGCCCTTCCCTTCTTGTCTGAAGAGGATCGTGACAATACATTTTCAAGACTGATGAAGACAATTGTTGGTCTGGAGCAAATGAAAACACTGAATGTAAGTTGTACCAGTGTAGAAAGTAAATAGTGTTTTTGGTTTAATTTGATCAGAACTTCCAGATGGTATTTACTTTGTGATAATTTATTATCATTATATTTTAAATGTAATTAATAAATGTAATTATTTTATCTTTAAAGGGATGGTTCGGAGTAATTTCAACCAAGGGTCCTTTGCACCAAACACCCCCCAGAAGCCCTTTTCTCCCTTGGTTGAACATTATTAAAATTAGAGCTTATTTAGAGATATCAGCCGGATGGTTTAGTGCAGGCGCTAACGGATCCTCTGATGTATCTCGTAAATTACCCCACTAATAATGCCCAGAATGGTCCCAAACTTCTACAGTAGTACAAATAGGTTCTGTACTCATGCAACGAGGCATTGGCAAGTGTGCAAGTACATCAGGAGTTTATTTAAATAACATTTGCCTGATGGCTTTTCCCAAATCACTGAAGTGACGTCGACGTCCGGGTTAGCGGTAGCATTAGCCATCAGGCAAGTGTTATTTAAATAAACTCCTGATGTACTTACAAACTTGCCAATGCCTCGTTTCATGAGTACAGAACCTATTTGTACTACTGTAGAAGTTTGGGACCATTCTGGGCATTATTAGTGGGGTAATTTACGAGATACAGCCTTGGATCCAATAGCGCCTGCACTAAACCATTCGGCTGATATCTCTAAATAAGCTCTGACTTTAATAATGTTCGACCAAGGGGAAAAAAGCTTCTGGGGGGTGTTTGGCTCGAGGTCATGGTGCAAAGGACCCTAGGTTGAAATTACAGGATGCAGAAGAGCATCTTCTTTTAGCACAACAAGCAAAGCGATATCTCTGTGTGCCTGGAACAGGTGTTCCTGCGGAGAGAGTTTTTCTTCAACTGCTGGTGATGTAATCACAGCGCAAAAGAGCTGCCTTCGATCAGACCACGTTGACCAGCTAATCTTCTAGCAGAAAAATTTGGCAATAATAAAATGAGTTGTAGGACCGTTATATCTATGAACGGTTAGTATGATTGGGTTACGGTTAGCAATGTCCAGACAAGGGCTTTATGAGCATGTTTTAAAAATGTTTTTATTTCTTAAACGTTTCAAGGTGTTAATGAATTTCAGTGTTGCACGTTTTTATTTTTTTACAGTAATGAGCATTGTTCAGTTTGTGCTACTTACCTTGTGTGCACTGTAGGGTTGGGTATTGGTTGGGTTTTATCAGATACCAGTACCTACTCGGTATTTTTTAAACGGTTCCGGTTCTTAAGAAAACGAAACTGCACACACTTTATCAAAAAAACAATACCTCTGTGTGTGTGTGTGTGTGTGTGTGTGTGTGTGTGTGTCCAAACTGGACACAATATTAACTTAAATCTTTAAAGATTTTCTGATTTCTGATTAAATGAAAAATTGTGTGTTTAAAGGAACACTCCACCGTTTTTTGAAGGAGGGCTTATTCACCTTCTTTCCTACATTTAGATAGGTGGGCAAATGCATTTTTGTCTCAGTGCATGCATTGTTTTAGTTTGACAGGGTCGGCGCTAGCTTAGCTTAGCATAATGAATGGAATCCTTTGTTGCCAGCTAGCATGTCCTGAGTAAAAGTAATATAAAAAATATAAAAAAACACCTAATTACTGCGTATTCACAACGAGTACAAATAGCGATGCAGATTAACACTAGACGATTTCCTAGGTAGATATTGACTTATATATTGAGGACTATATTAGGGGGAAGCACGGGCGAAGCACTGCTACTTGGGCGTGATATTTCTGCGCCCAAGTAGCCATGCTTCGCCTGTGCTTCCCCCTAATATAGTCCCAAGTCAATATCTGTATAGGAAATCGCCTAGTGTTAATCTGCATCGCTATTTGTACTCGTTGTGAATACGCAGGCCACAAGAAGTAATTAGGTGTGTTTTTAAATTTTTTATATCACTTTTACTCAGGCCATGCTAGCTGGCAACAAAGGATTCCATTCATTATGCTAAGCTAAGCTAGTGCCGACCCTGTCAAACTAAAACAATGCATGCACTGAGACAAAAATGCATTTGCCCACCTATCTAAATGTGGGAAAGAAGGTGAATAAGCCCTATTTCAAAAAACGGTGGAGTGTTCCTTTAATAGACTACTGATGTTGCCTAAAACACTTAGGCTAAGTTAAGATCAAAATTTTGTCTTCTCATATTATGACTTTTACTTTAAAACAGATAAATATCTGACACTGAGCAGAAATATTTAACACACACAGTATAGCCTTATATAAATATACTTCATACTTGATATGCAAGATTTGCAGTTGGCATTAAAATACTAGACTTACCATGTCCACCACGACACTGGCAGCTGAACTTGAACTTTCGTCAAGCATGTCAGAGGTTTTGGGTTCTAATCTGCATTCGTACAGTTTTTTTTGTTTTGTTTTTTTAAACCGATTATGCTCATCAGTGGTTGTATATCAAGCAGGGGCACGTTTGTGTGCATTATATTTTGATTTCACCGGAACGAATAGAGAGTCTCTGTACTGAAGCGCGCGTCCAAGTAAAGACGGTGCAGTGTGCGCGAGCCACAAAAGAAAACACTGTATCAGCGCCACTGATCGCGGCGGCAACGAGCACTTTGATCACTTGATTTAAAAAACACATTTCAACGCTAGATCGTCTCTTATTTAACAAACGAACGAAATGAATGCTCTGCTGGTTAACTGGAGATGTTTTATTATTGGAACATTCGTGCCGCGAGATGTTTTATAGGGTGCGGTAAAAAAAAGTCAGGCACCGAAAGTTTCGTTCTTATTCGGTCTCGTTACTACCGTTTACGTCGGAACCGGTTCCCTATTGGAACCGGGTTTCGGTACCCAACCCTAGTGCACTGTATGTGCATATGTATGAATTCTTGTTAAAGAACTGTTAGCTATGTATACAGTTAGTATGTATACACAATGTCCAGTCAATGTAATGTGCACTGTGCAGTTTGTGCCTACATTGTATGTTTTTTCTTCTTCACAGTGGATGCATAAGAGGCTTATGTTTCATATTAAAGACATGGACTCATTTTTTGTTTCATACCTCCTGACAAAAAATAAGAAATTAAGAAGACTTTTACAATAATAATATCATATTTTATAATAAATCCTTAGACCTTTCTAATTATATTTTAACAATTTTAACCAGAAAAATCACAATAAGATTTTTCCCTAAACCATGTAACCCTAACTAAGGCTAATCTAATCAAGCCACTGCTTCTCAAACCTGTCCTGGCTGGGAACCCCCCACCATTGCACATTTTGTATCTCTCCCACATCAGTCAAACCCAATTCAAGGCTGTGTTTGAAATCGTTGAAATCATTCACTATTCCCTACATCACTAATATAGTCCACTTGAAGGAGTGAATGAAAACGAGTGAGTGAATTCGGACACTGAGTGCGTCGGAAGGGCTGCCGCTTTTGCAGAGTTTGTGCTTGCTGTTTAATAATCATTTGAAACTTAGCAAACTGGCAGCTCCAGTAGTAAGATGAAAAGTAATACTAACACTTAGTAATACAAACACTTTCTCTTCTATTTATATAATATATATAAAAAAATAACATGTACTGCGTTAGATTAAACTGAGAAGGATCATAGCACTTGCATATTGTTGTCCTTCTGTTAGTTTAACTGCTTCTATTGTTCTCATTTGTAAGTCGCTTTGGATAAAAGCATCTGCTAAATGAATAAATGTAAATGTAAATGTAAAATATTATCAGTTAGAAAAGATTCTGAGATATCTTCTCAGTTCTCGTGCTTGCGTCCTGGCTCTCGTGAACTCTCTCAGCGGCTCACACGGAAGAAAATAAATAGTTGAATAAAGTCGTTATTTTTGTGTGTTTTTGCGCACAAAAAGTATTCTAGTCACTTGATGAACTTAAAGGGTTAGTTCACCCAAAAATGAAAATTCTGTCAGTAATTACTCACCCTCATGTTGTTCCAACCCCGTAAGACATTCGTTCATCTTCGGAACACAAATTAAGATATTTTTGATTAAATCTGAGAGCTGGATCACTCCTCCATAGGCTTCTAAGACATTATAACTTGCTGGCCCAGAAAATGTATTAAAGACATCATTAATATAGTCCAAGTGACTCCAGTGGCTCAATCTTAAGTTTATAAAGCGACGAGAATACTTTTTGTGCGCAAAAACAAACAAAAATAATGACTTTATTCCACTTTTCATTTCCTTCTCTCTGGGCCTCGAGTCTTTTCACGTAGTGTTTAAGCATAGCACGTCTGTGTTGCACGTCACCACGTATCACACACATGACCAGCGTCGGCCAATAGTGAGCCTACTTAAGATTGAGCCACTGGAATCACTTGGACTATATTAACGATGTCTTTAATACATTTTCTGGGCCAGCAAGTTATAGTGTCTTAGAAGCCTATGGAGGAGTGATCCAGCTCTCAGATTTAATCAAAAATATCTTAATTTGTGTTCCGAAGATGAACGAATGTCTTACGGGGTTGGAACAACATGAGGGTGAGTAATTACTGACAGAATTTTCATTTTTGGGTGAACTAACCCTTTAAGGTTGAGCCACTGTAAGTCACTTGGACTATTTTAACAATGTTTTTACTAACTTTTCTGGACCGGCAGAATAAAATTGCCTAGAAGCCTATGGAGGAGTGAGACAGCTCTCAGATTTCATTAATTTGTGTTCCGAAGATGAACGAAAGTCTGGAACAACATGAGGGCGAGTAATTACTGACAGACTTTTAATTTTTGGGTGAACTAACCCTTTAAGTGAATACTCACCATGACATACATTTTGACATTTTTGACCATTCAAGCACAATAATCCACAAATGAGAATCGAATTGGCGATCGCTCGCTGTCTGAATTGTCAAATGCACAATAACTGGCGTTTAGAACTATGGACAGATATACACTAGGATTTCTGCGCTCGACATTTCTTCCCTTTGTGACATAAGGTTTTCAATGCGCACTGTGACTTCATGTTGCTTTAAGGCAGCACATCATTCTGCACCCTGGATGCACATCAGCGCTTTGTGCCGCTCTGTTTTGAAGCGTTTGATATTATCATGGTTTTGCACACTGAAATATTATTAAAAGCCTATCTTGTTCTGTTCTGTTGTATGTATCATATCTTGTTGCCCCATTAAAAATCATCTTTTAATTTTATACAATGAATACATTGTATATGAATAATTAAACGACTTTAATATTTAAAGGTGTTAACTGTAATCTTACGCTGCAAAATTATAAACTTACAAAGGATTAAATTCATCCAATTATTTAAAGGGATACTCCACCGTGTTTTCATATTAAACTATGTTTTTCCCTTAACTAAGACGAGTTGATACATACCTCTCTCGTCTCAGTGCGTGCACTCAATCGCTTTGGCGCGCGGTGACACTTTGAAAGCACTTACCTTAGCCCATTCATTCAATATGGGCCAAGCAGAGAAGCTACCAAACACCTCCACGTTTTCCCTATTTAAACACAGTTACTCGCGTAGTGTAACTCGACCTAGGACGGTAACACAAAACAAAACGTTGCGCTTTTCTAAGCGTGTAAAATGGATAACTATATTGTATGGCGGAACATGGCAAGTGCTTGTAAGCACTTCGTCTTGGCGCAGTAATATCTTCACTCGTGAAAAATCCTCTCACCGGCCCCCGCTCCCTCTAGTGAAGATATTACTGCGCCAAGACGAAGTGCTTACAAGCACTTGCCATGGTATTCCGCCATACAATATAGTTATCCATTTTACACGCTTAGAAAAGCGTCAAAGTGTCACCGCGCGCCAAAGCGATTGAGTGCACGCACTGAGACGAGAGAGGTATGTATCAACTCGTCTTAGTTAAGGGAAAAACATAGTTTAATATGAAAACACGGTGGAGTATCCCTTTAACGAAGGAAGCACACAAAAATTATCGTCAGCCAAATTTCATAATCTTGACAAAAAATTTAATTTTGATTTCAGGGGGTCTTTAAGCACCATCACCAGTCCTAAGTTCAATGGCAAACATGCTTTCATGCATGGTTACCAAGTTCTAGTTCAACTGAAGTTTTATCATTAAATAGTGCTTGATTATCATAATATAATGCTTGATTGACTGATGTTAAGAGTGTGCGTTCAGATATTTGAAAAGCTGAGCCATTTTACAAAGATAAGCTGATTCGGTGCTATATATATATATATATATATATATATGTATATGTATATGTATATGTATATATATATATATATATATATATATATATATATATATATATATACATATATACATACATATATATATATATATATATATATATATATATATATATATATATATATATATATATATATATATATGTATGTATGTATATGTATATGTATATGTATATATATATATATATATACATATATATATATATATATATATATATATATATATATATATATATATATATATACATACATACACACACTCACTCACACATATATACATATTATATTGTATATCAGTCTGCCGTGTAAACTAAAAAATGTACTAGCCAATGGTGATTTTAAGTCACAATGGTGCCTCTATCTATTTGTTGAACTGATAAGCATGAATGAGGGAAACGTGAACATACATAGGTTAACTAGCCTAAGAAAAAGAGGTTTTTAATAGGGATGTGCAAGACAAGACTAGTCGACTAAACGGTACAGCTGCTACGAGTCGACACTGAAAACAATAGACAAAAATACACATGATTTTTTCGTTCAAATTACTGTCGTTTTAACGTTACTGTGATGAAAACGGAGTGAGGCCGGTGGCGCGAGTGTTAATGAACGTCACTGCAGTCTGGAGTCCCAGGAGCTCTGAAGGATAAGAGGAGGAGTGACAGTGGAAGAGTAGAGAGAAGACCAGGCATGGGACATTTAAGTTGTGTTTGGTCTGTGTATGGGCGGCAGTTGACTATGAAGCACCTTTCACGCAATCCAATAAATCCAATACATTTTTTAAATATCACGGTTATCATCAATACCAGTGTGTTGTAACACCCCGACTTCACTGGTATCTCTTGCTACTTAACTGATATAACCTACAAGCAAGTTCTTGTAAGCGCAAAGCAAGAAACCTCTGCTAAAATGACATGCTAACAAAGATTTAAACATAAGAGAATGACTCAAAATGTTACAGCATGGGACCAAGGCACACTTCCTTTTGTTTTAAGCCACTTTCAAGTTCCTTCTACAGCATGTGTTGGGAATCGTTCTGTTTGAAGATGAAAAGCCTCAGTGTCCTTGCTGATTACAGTATGTTTTCAAAGACTTTCCCTCTCTATCTCTTACTTAGCTTAAAATAATCATGATCACAATTATGGCTTGATAATGCCATGATTAAAGGTTCACCTGAAAATGAAAATTCATCATTTACTAATGCTATATGACTATATGAAAAAAGTATTATTGTGTTTGCCTTTTTGGAATTTTTTTTGGCCGATGCCAGTAATTAAAATACACCACTGTTTTCAACACAAAGAAACATCTCCCTGGGTCTCCCTGTGGTTTACGCCAAAATAAAAGCTCAATGGTTTAACGTTTGAAAGCAAGACATCCATACATGTTAGTATTGTAATTTTACTGTAAAGTAAAAAAAAAAAAAAAAGATAATAATAATAATAATAATAATAATAATAATAATAATAATGATTATAATTTATCAGAAGCAATCCGCATGTTAATTTAACATTATTATGGATTATAAATATTCAGGGTTTTTTTTACAGTACAATAATGTTTTTGCAATATTATCGCAGTAATAAGATAAGTCTATTAATTTAATATAAAATTAAGAATAATAATTGTGGGGGTTGGGGTTAGTTAGATTCTGTTAGATTTGTTTGTTTTTTTGAAGAAAATCGTTCAATTATTTATGTTCTAATTATTGTTGAATTGCAGGTTTAGGCTAATTTAATTAAGAAGAATTCAAGTATTTATTTTATTTATTTAATTATTTAAAAAGAACACATAAAAAAAAAAAAAGAGCACATCTTAGAGCTGTAATCGGAATACACGATACAGTGAAACCGGGTCAGAGGTCACTCTTCCTCCAGAACTAGACTTGCGTACAGCCGTTACCAGAAGCCTGTGATTAATAGTTTATAAAGTTATAAATATGGATATTTTTCATACAAAAATGCATGGCTTCGCTTCAGGCCTTTATTAACCCCATGGAGTCATACAGATTACTTTTATGATGGATGGATGCGCTTTTAGAGCTTCAAAATCTCTATTCACTCTCATTATAAAGCTTGGAAGAGCCAGGATAATTTTTAATTTAACTCCAATTGTGTTGTGTGCAGTAATGGGGTAACGCATCACAAGTAACTCAAGTTACGTAATCAGATTATTTTTTTCAAGTAACTAGTAAAGTAACGCATTACTTTTTAATTCACAACAAAATATCTGAGTTACTTTTTTCAAATAAGTAAAGGAAGCTACTTTGTTTTCCCATTTATTGACTGACAGTTCTGTAACCATTTTGAGAGAAAGCGTGAGTCAGTGTAGAGTCATGGGGTGCGCTGTGTGTGAACATGATGCTTATTGTAGTTCTAGACTAAATGTGAGCAGGCATTTGCTCCTCACTTGCACAAAAAAGATTCAGTATATGAATAAAATCAGTGAAATGCAAAATCAATACTACGCAAACCTCCAATAATTAAATATGTTAAATAAAACAAATATTTGTATGCATTTAATCTCACTTTATTGACCAATGTACTTGCTGCTGTCCTTCGATGATTCAGTTAAACCATAAGCAAATATGACTTAAGAATTTTTGTTTTTATTAGTGAAGTAAGTGTTAAACTTTCTTCTCCTGCGTCCTATTCTTCAGTAATCCAGAATGACACCTATGATCGTTTGAGGGTGAGATAATTAAGCGATAATTTACATTTGTGGGTGAACTAACCCTTTAAGACCTTCTTAAGACCTGCAGAAACCCTAAATCAAGTCAAGTTACAATTATAGCACTTATAATAGTTGATTTAAAGCAGCTTCACAATAACAAAAAGTAAAGTAACAGAATTGATGATGCAAACTTAATTATTTAACAAGTTAAATCAGCTATACACATCTCTATTGAAGACAATAGTGTTGTTATTCAGTTCACTGTCGATTCAATTCATGCAATAACTGGATCATTCTGAAATCATTAATATAAAATGCAATTTAGGTGTGTAAAATAATGGGGCACATGCATTTTGATATGTGTGTTTTAGTTTTTAGTAAAGTCTCTTGATTTGTTTTGTTTTCATTTGCCATTACCAGTATCAATCATGTCAAAAACATCTGATTCATGAATTAAGAAAAAGATGTAGGCTACCAGTATATATGTAATGAGTTATAACACTTTTTGGATCAGTGAAAGTGCCTTCAGCTACTTGCATCCCGAATGAAATATGGTTCATTACGTTCAACTTTATAGCCAAGAAACTTGGTAAAAAGAAAACTGACCCTGGGATTTACTTGCAAACATTCTTCTTCTGCTATTCATGATAGATTAAGCAGAGCATTCATTTGTTTTGAAGGCCTGATGATACCATAGTTTTGTTTCCTTTATAAGCCAACAGTTAAATAAAATAAATCAACTCCCACGTTTGACCTGACCATCGATTAATCACTAAAGCATTAATCTATGTATTGCTGAAATGGGAAAACGACAATTTCAGCCTTATGTTAATGCAGGCAACATTTCAGAGGTCTTCTAACCTGGAAGGTTCACTCTAAACTACACAGAAAGCTCTGAAACTTCAGTAAAAGTTAAACGTCAACAAACTGGGGTAAAATCAAAATAGAGCGAACGAGTGAATCAACCCGAACAGAGCGACCGGATGCAGGAACGCGACAGGCTGAAGCTTTACAACTTTTTCATCGCGTTTCGAGCCTTTAAGGCGACGGAGGGGGTGCGCTTACAGTCAGAATGACTTCATGAAAGAGGGGAGGCACAAAAAACGACTTTCAATTGAGTTGTTTGGAGTTTCCCTCGACTCCATAAACACTGAAAGGCCTGTTCTCAAGAGTTTTTCTCACCGTGTCAGCCGCCGCTCCCCGGGCCGAGACGCCGCCGCGGAACTGCACTGGGCCGGGCTGATGAACCCAGGCCCAACTCCGCTAAAGACAGCGATGAGGGGAGAAAAACCACCACCGCCTCCGCCGCCCGCTGTTTCACAGACTCGAGATTCTTTTGACAGCTCTTCTGCTTTTCCCCCTCTGCTCCCCCTATTTTCTCTCTTCCTTTCGCACTTCCAACAGATAAGAATCAAAATAGTGTCACACAATATGGCGGCCGTATGAGTATGCGCCTATCGCGAGACTTCTTTTTTCCTTCAAGGAAAAGCGAATTTACGAACCGTACTATGGAGACGTTTTTGCTCATGAATATTAATTAGGTATGCTCAAGTTGCTACCTGACCTTCCTAAAGCAGAGTTCAACAAATCCTTAATATTAATGAGCAAATTATTTAATGAGGAAGGAGTTGGCTAAAGGAGTTATGCCTTACGTAAACGGAATTAGAGAGAGAAATTTGTTACAGATATAGGCCTACCCCTGTTTTCACATTCAAGGTTTAAAGGAATAGGCCTATTTCACTTCAAAATGAAAATGCTGTCATCATTTAATCACCCTCAAGTTGTTTCAAACCTGTATGAATTTCTTTCTTCTGCTGAACACAAAATAAGATATTTTAAAGAATGTCTGTAACCAAACAGTTGATAGACCCAATTGACCATAGTAGGAAAAACAATACTATGGAAGTCAATGGGGTACATCAAATATCTGTTTACCGACATTCTTCAAAATATCTTATTTTGTGTTCAGCAGAAGAATTAAATTCATACAGGTTTGAAACAACTTGAGGCGGGTGAAATTACAGAATTTTCATTTTGAAGTGAAATATTCCTTTAAGCCTAGCTAGTCCTAGACTAAAATGCATGAGCTGTTTTAGCTGAAAGCAACTTGCTTTACGTCAAGTAATCTTAAAATACGTCATTAATATTAAATGAATAGGCACTTTTATAATCCGACTTCATTTTGAATAGAAATCACTGAACGATTCCTATTGTTTACTTATGGATTTATATGAACCACTGGAAGTTACTAAATGAGAAAGAGAAGAAAAAAGTTTTTATGGTAGTTCTTGGCAATATCCACAGTCAATTTCTTTTTAGTAATGGTTAATTGTCTGCCTTATATATATATATATTTTCCAAAATCAAAAAGTGTAGGCCTACCTGGCTGCATCAGTAACACTTTATATTATGTACAGTAACAAAGCTCTTATAAATCATTTGCCAATTATAAGTTTATAGTTAATTAATAGTTTAGAAACTGTAGTTAATACATTAATAATAGTGAGTTCTTCATTCATTGTCACGGAAAGTGTTATTGTTTAATTAGCTCATATGTAAAGAGTTAGATAATGCTTTGTTAAGTTATTAACCATAAATAGATCTCACTGTAGATTAGGTCACAGAAAATCAGAAAATGTCATTAATTAAGTGCTTAAAACCAGCCTTTATTGGACATTACTTACATTAGTTTTAAATGTTCCTTAAAACATGTTTTGAAATGGATCATTAACTGATCTGAATTACTAAACTCATTTTGAATCTTAACTCTAATTTTGATTTACTTAATTGATTGACAGCAATACCCTTGTGCTGTCCTTAGACACACAGACATCAATAATTACCTGTGAATCTCAACAATGGTGACAATTATAACACATGTTGTAGTGCATTCTGGGTGCAGAAACTCATTCATGGCTCCCATCATGCATTGCGGTGTGAATTAATTAGGATCTGAATTGTCTTAGTGATTTCCTTTATTCTTAATATTTTCTTTTATGTTTGCTGATTTATGTGACTCTTTAGTCACTTGTTTTCTAATATTCAGAGTTGATCTGTTCATCTAAACATGCTGTTTGTCACCATTGCTGAGACTCATACGCTAATTCTTGATGTCTGTGTCTCAGACCAACTATCAAGAAACAAACTTTTGAAAAAGCTTCAACTAATAAATTGATTATGTCACAACACAATCTCATCACTTTTTCTCTTTGTTCATTTAAGGGTCATGAGCCCAACCAAATCAAATACTGATCACCATAATGGTGACTTAAACATTTTGCTTTTCTCCTTTGGCAATTCTACTTGTTAACATCAGGTGTCTTCAATAATGGTCAATTATCTCATTAACTTTAACACTGCTTCAGTGTTCATTTAACACTCATATTTTAACACTTTAACACTCTTGAGTGTGGAGCCAAATAAACTCCCAGGAGACTTTATTTAACACTGGAGTTTTTGCCACACACACACACACACACACACACACACACACACACATATATACACATATATTTCATTATGTGCAGAAACACATGAAATCACATAAAGTAATTCACAGAATTAGTGATTCACTTCCAGCCACAGTCTTGAAGAAATCAACTGAAGATAAAGACATTAAATCTCTGAAGATCTCAGCAGAGGAGGATTAAACAACTCCACAAACAGCATTACCAGCTTCACTTATTACTAACCAGATTTACTTTATTTCTGTCATAATCAGACTTATTGAGAAATAACAGAGGTTTAGATGTTGATGATTTATTTAAAATATTTCATTTGAAGTTACCATGATCATGATCAGTGTTTACTTTAGTTGTGCTCTTGACTCTTGATTTGTTTAACATTAGATTTTCTCTAGCTGCTATAACCATGTCTTTAGAAAACAAATTGTTATGGCAATATAAGCAAAGGATAGATATAATCAGGTGTTGATGGTTGTGTATTGATATCAGCCTTATCAACATCTAGTGGCTAATCATGACTAGAGTCTGTTCTCTGATTATGATGGTGAGGATGTTATAGATTTCATTTTATTGATTGTATTAGTCCTGTATTTTTACAGCATAATGTGCAGTGGTGATATTGATATTTGGGTTTTAAATGTATATTCACACGATTTACAAAACCTTTCAAGTTATTGGAACAAACACATATTTCAAGAATCAGCATATGAACCTCAACAATGGTGACAAACAAAATATTCAGATAAACAGATCAACTGGGGCCTGTACCATGAAGCCGGTTTAGGTGGCTAGCCAGCTATGTTTCAGTTTAGTTTCCGCCAACCCTGGGTTTTAGGCAGTGGTGTAGTCTAGTTTTTTGTAGTGAGTATACTGTAATATAACCACCCCCCCCCCCCCCCGCCTCATACTCACCCATCCCAGAGCGTCACCCCATAAGCACCACCACACTCACTAATGCATATAGTATGCATCGACATGAAATTGAGAGCCTTATGAAATATTAGGTGTTATCAACATGTCAATTTATTATAAGCAACACAAGACTTTAACAGCCAATGACATTTACAGCTGGGGAGACTGGACTGATTTTCTACTGTTTAGTGTTAATCACCATCTAATTTAGCCAGTTAAGAGCTACATTTAGCCTTAGATGTTATATGAATATGGTCCCTGAAGCACAGGTTTTATCAGCTGACAATTTTCCAAAAATAAATAAAAAATAAATAATGAAACATTATAGGCACAAATACAAATTTACTTTTAGAAATGGTGTTTAAAAAAATAAATAAAAAAAAAGGTGTTATTGTTTTGGCAAGTTTACTGTTTAAATTATAACATGTATGAAAACTTGTGTGATATTCCCTTAAAATAACGTTTTAATAGATTTTATTATTATTATTATTTTAAAATTCATTTTACTGTGCAATTTCTTTCTAATTTCTTTGAGTTAGACCAAACTTTTATTTTGGTGGGTTGTAGACATTTGAGTTTCTGTGTGTTTTAATAAACTATTATTATTATTATTATTATTAGGCCTACTTGAAGTATACTCTACTGTGCAATAGTAATATATTTCTGTTATAATTTCTTCAAGTTATACCGAACTTTTATTTTGACAGGTTGTTTTGAAGACATTACAGTTTCTATGTGTAGGCTATATGAAACGAATGAATGACGATAGTTTTGTCAAATTAAATGGTGAAATTCTCGTGCAGTGACTCTCATAGCAGCCCTGCGATGAAAGTGCACATGTGTATCCTATCCTACATCATGTCTCAATACAGTGAAACGCTGAAAACACACACCACCACTGCTTCAGTGTGTGTGTGTGTGTGTGTGTGTGCGTAGTGGAGCACACACTGAGCGCTCATTCCCAGAGACGCGTAGAACAATTGCAGTCTCTTTTAACTTTAATATTCACAGACACTGGTCCATATCATATCCCTACTTTTGATTTATTCATTCAAAAATAGCCAAATTCCGTGATGACGTTCTGCTTAGCAAGCTCCATTTGTGACTGGATTCCGCGATTCGGTGTCGCTTCGCAAACACTGACGGGGTGAATTTATGAATGAAAGTGTGAAAGTTCTGACACAAAACGAAGTTGTTACGTATCCTCACGATTTTTTAAGTGGGTATACGGAAATCCTTGGCCTTTTCTAGTGGGTATACGGCGTATACCTGCGTATCACGTAGACTACACCACTGGTTTTAGGTACTATGAAAGTAGCTCGGCTTTAATCGGTGTTCGTTGCCATGGTATCTTACGCTGCACGGCTAACCTGGGGCCTGTACCATGAAGCCGGATTAGGTGGCTAGCCAGCTATGTTTCAGCTTAGTTTCCGCCAACCCTGGGTTTTAGGTACTATGAAAGTAGCTCGACTTTAATCGGTGTTCGTTGCCATGGTATCTTACGCTGCACGGCTAACCTGCACCGGGGCAGGTTATGTTCTGGATTCAAGATCTCAGACTGAAGTTTGACCAATCAGCTGAGAGCAAAGAAACATATAGGTGACGTAACTTATTCACCTTTTCTTCCAAATCCGGTGACATCTCAGCGCAAATTGTTAGACGAGTACTTCGTAAAGAAATAATTTTTAGCATGACAAAATCCCCTTGCCTTTCCTGATAATTATTTGTATGAAAGATACAGATTTTCCGCGGAAGCAATGTCTTATCTTTACGAACTTCTTGAGCCGCACATAAAGAATTTAACACGTCGAATTCATGCACTTACTGTACCGCAAATATTGCGTTGCGTTTTTTTTTTTTTTTTGCAAGTGGTACATTCTTGCACGGTGGGTGACGCACAGAAGCTAGGGGAAAACATATGTTTGTCGAACCATTCGCAAGGTGGTCCTCGCTCTGCAGGAGTACATTAATAGTTTCATTAATAGTGTTTCCCGGACATTTATCGACCATGTCCATAAAAGAGGACTTTTATAAAATTGCCGGTAAGATATATTGATAGGGTGACATCACATGAACACTTTTTTTGTTTGTTTTTTTTTTTAAAAGAAGCAAATTTCACAAATGTAGGCTACTATACAATACATGTTAAGAATTATTTTAAATATTTTTTATTATTATTCTGTTAATCTTCTGATAGGATTCCCTAGAGTCATTGCAACATGCAGTCTATTGCTCCAATCTCCACTGCTCTAGGGGAACATGAGGCAGATTATGTTAATAGGAAGTCCTATCACAGCCTTAATGTTCAAGTAGAGATGATGTGAATATGTGAGATGATTATTTTCTGAGAGATGAATCTTTAAATTAATAGTAGCCTAACATTAACAGATATAACAATGATCTACTAAACATTTCATCTGCAGACGACTTGTGGTCATGAATGTATGATCACAAGTTTGGATGCCAAATGGCCTGGCTCCAGTGCTTGTCTCACAAATTTTCCGTGAGTCTTTGTTGTGTCAGCGCTTTGAGGAAAGCAAGTTAAATTTGGTACAGTACAAAACACTGTTAATTTGAACTGAGATAGAAAAACCTACACAATAACCCCCTATCATGACCCTCAGACAGGGCCACAGCACCGCTTCAATGTGGCCCTCAGTAAAACCAGAGTGAAGATAGAGATGACCTTTGGCATCCTAAAGGCACATTTCAACTGTGTTCGGCGCTTCAGAGTCACCAGAGCGGCCCACCCAGCTGGTGCAGATGTAGAGGCAATCACCATACAATATTACACTTAATAAAAGCACATTGAAACTGCAGATAGGTCTCAAACTGTTTTATTGGTTTTGTGGGATGGGAGGGAGAAAGAGCAAGAGAAAGTTGCATTAATAAATATTCATACTAAAGTGTTACTTGGTTAAATAAATTCACATACTGAGATCAGTTTTATCCAGCTGTTTGATCTCCAATTTTTTTTTTTTTGGAGCCTTCTCAGCTCACAGTCCAGTCTAGTTCGTCTCCTTTAGTGAACAGTCTAGTTCAAGACTCCTTTAGTGAGCAGTCTAGTTCAAGTCTCCTTTAGTGAGCAGTCTAGTTCAAGTCTCCTTTAGTGAGCAGTCTAGTTCAAGACTCCTTTAGTGTGCAGTCTAGTTCAAGACTCCTTTAGTGTGCAGTCTAGTTCAAGACTCATTTTGTACAGGGCCCTGACTGAGTCTGTTTCCACCTAAAACATAATTCCACCACAAACATGATCATTACAAGTTTTCTGGAGGCTCAGAAAAAGTTCCTTGACTTCCTACAAACACAGGACTGACTGTAATTTATGTCAAGGGTTTTAAATCCTTACACATTTCTTCTGAAGCCCATTGAGGTAGAGGCCTCCATTTCTGGGGCAGGTTCTGAAAAATCCTACAATAAAAGAGATGTGTAAGGGCCAGTCCCTTTTTTATGCCACACATTTAAATGTTTGCCATAATAAAAAGCCCAGTGCATTCACATCAGAAACTGTCTGAGAACACACAGACAGAGTGTCTTCATTTCCTCCACCCTAATAAATAAAAATAGGCCAATGTAAAGCATAACTGTTGTAAAGCAGGTTATGTTTGGTGTTCTGTTTGCTGCATACTGACCTCTGTGTGGGAGACTGTGTGTGTGTGTGTGTGTGTATGTGTGCTGGCTTCAACAGGGACACTGTATTTCCCTCTACTGCAGAACATACAGTCAGCCATATTTAAAACTTAAAAAAGTAGTAATGTATTGCACACGTACCCAGTGTTACTTGCTTAGAGGAGCCAGCACCAGGGTCAGACTGTACAGCACCTGTAATCACATCCATAATCGGCCGTCCCTTATTGCCTACTCAGAGACAACTCCTCCGCCAGTGTATTCTGGTTTTCTGAATTTAACTCTTTATTTCTGTTTGCTGCAAACAAGTGTTTATGATAAAATGTTCACAAAAGTAATAAAAGGTTGCAGTAAATACTCACCACTTTGAATTATATTTTTATATTTTGTCTTTATCTGCTGCCAAGAACATTTGGAGTTGGGGTTGCATCTAAAAATCAATGAATATTAATCTTTCTTAGTACATCCATGCACATTTTTATATATTATAAAAATAGGCTATAGGCTATATTACACGTATAGGCTACACATACATAATTTTACATAAATATATAACGTATTTGTTTAACTTACACATTAACATGAATCAGCAATCTTTCTCCAACAGTCTTCTCTTGCTTTGGCAGCAGAGAACGTATTGTTTCGAGCTTGAAATACATATTTAAATTCATCGTAATTCTGAATGATTATCTCTCGTTCCTCCGCGGAAAAATATATCGCTCTCGCTCTACCCGCAATTGGTTGTTCAGTGCCGACGTCACTCTTTTATGTGCACGCGCGCGTGGAGTAATCATAGCTTGAGGATCAAAGCCTGAGTTGACAGAGAAAGTTGATGAGCTGCATCATGGTACCAATAAAGCCTGATTGCATCGGTTTGGTTTTGTCAACTCAAAACTAATCCTGTAACCCCGAGTTTGTTCAGCTACCTTCATGGTACAGGCCCCTGAACTGAACATCACAAATCAAGCTACTAAAAAGTCACATCAAAAACAACAACAAAAATAAAAGCACATGGTAAAAATAAAAGAAAATAAGACAATTCAGCTATGGTGAATTGGTGAAATAAGTACTATGGTGGTACCCAGTATGCATTGCGACATGAAGCTTTTCATTTGAGTGGCACCATTGTTGAGATTCATATGAAGATTGTTGATGATGTGTGTGAGAAAATAACAATGTTTTAAGATTATTTCAGTTATAAAATATATATGATAATACAAGACTTTTATAATCAATCATATGGAAAGATTTATAAGCTCTATTGATGCCATCATCAATGCGCAGCCATAGTCATCAGATTACTTTTCTCTTGGCTTTTTTGCTATAATTATTGTGCTTTATAAACACACAGGTAAAGCAGCCAGAGAAAAACTAATGTTCGAATGTCAAGGGCAAGAGCCCAACTAAAGCCAACACTGATCACCATCATGGTGCCTACAAATTAAACAATAAATCATCAACATCTAAACCTCTGTTAATTCTCAAAAAGAACTTCTGATTATGACAGAAATAAAGTCAATCTGGTTCGTAATAAGTGAAGCTGGTAATGCTGTTTGAGTTATTTAATCCTCCTCTGCTGAGATCTTGAGAGATTTAATGTCTTCTTTTATCTTCAGTTGATTTCATATTTAGCACCAAAACTTTGGAACAGTCTTCCTAACATTGTCCGGGAAGCAGACACACTCTGTCAGTTCAAATCTAGACTAAAAACACATCTCTTTGACCTAGCATACACATAACACATTATATACTTCTATAATTCAATGTTACGCTGCATAGATTAGGTCAGCCGGAACCGGGAACACTCCCCATAAATCCTGATGTACTCGTTACATCATAAGAAGAATGGCGTCTACGCTAATATTAGTCTTTCTATTTATCCTGAGGTTTACCACAGTCCGCCGGATCCAGGCCGTATCCAGATCTGATGAAGGACCTGTGCCTAGACACGATGACAACAGAGTCCTGAAGTGTCAACTAGTCTCTCCCCTGTGAAGGCCTTCTTCTCCTTCCCTTTACCTCTGTACAGATAAAACCTTGTCAAAGTACCGGTTCACATGGCTACTCGGAAGCGATAAATAATTATGCGAATGAGCGGGCTGGAGCGCATTAATGGTTTTCTGTTAGAATGGTGTCGTGTAAGCGGCCCCTAGCACAAAATATTTGCAATGGCTTTGTAAAAGGACTTTTTATGCATGGTTGGCCTGAGTTTTTGTTGCATCTCCACTGTTCTGACCAGCAAGGGTCACCCGTGGAATTTCGAACGCCTTGAAACAGTGAATCATTTTGCAAAGCAAAGAGTGTTTCATACTCAGTGAACAATGGGAGCTTATTTAATGTATAAACTAAGGTATATGTCCAAAAACAATTCATACTACACTACGGAAACCTGTCTTAAGGTGCAGACATAAATCTTCTGGTGCATGCTTGTTAAAAAGCGCATAAAGGTAAAAAGAGCTAAACCCTCCTGGTGTGGCAAACAGTTTTCTGTCAGAATGCATCCGCTGTTTCTGCTCAGTTTCAAACTGAGGACCGTTCGCGTGTGAGGCGAACGTGATAACCACTACACTACGGAAACCTGTCTTCAGGTTACAGACAGAAATCTTCTGGTGCACGCTTGTTAAAAAGCGTATAAAGGAAAAGAGAGCTGAACCCTCCTAGCATGGCCAAAAGTTTAAAGTTTCTGTCAAAACACAGCCACTGTTTCTGCTCGGTTTCGAACCGAGGACCTTTCGCGTGTTAGGCGAACATGATGACCACTACACTACAGAAACCTAATGGTCCACTGTGTGTGCTTTTTCGAAGATGGCTCCGTCCCATAACCTGCCCTGCAAGCAGTGTGACAGTCTGTACATTCCACAAACAACAGAACAAACCTCATTCGGCATGGCAGTCCTTTGCGTTTTTTATTTTTTTTTAAAAGAAAAGAAAAAGAAAAGAGCTGGGTGGGAGGAGCCTGCACCAGACATTACCCTTGCTGAGCATGGTGGCATATGCGTGGGAGCACATTGCCCCAACGTCTCAGAGGTACAGCTCGAGTTTCTCTTCATTCACGCATAAATCTTTCGCCTTTTACTAAAGATTTCCGTGGAGGGGAACATTTGCGAGTTTCTGGTATTTTTGGATGCCCTGCTCACAGCAGAGCTACATGCGTTTGTTGAAAAACAGAGGACTTTTTGCGGCTTGCTCTGAAGAACCGCAGCAGGTTGGGCCAGCAGGTAAGGACTTTGTACAGTTGTACACTTGTTCAAAAGCAACTGAAACGATAGATTGCCCAGTGTTCTTAAAATGGCAAAAAGCTGCTCTTTTTGGTGGCAGACCAAACATTTTGTATTACTCTACAGGAAACCTCAATGGTCATTTGTGTCCCTTTCTAAAGAGTTTACACCGCAAATCGCCCTGCAAGTGTACTGACCTGCTCAACAGAAAACCACATAAGATATTTTTGCAAACACCACCCACAGTTTCCGCCAAGTTTCGAACTGGGGACCTTTCGCGTGTGAGGCGAACGTGATAACCACTACACTACGGAAACCTGTCTTCAGGTTGCAGACAGAAATCTTCTGGGGACCTTTCGCGTGTGAGGCGAACGTGATAACCACTACACTACGGAAACCTGTCTTCAGGTTGCAGACAGAAATCTTCTGGTGCACGCTTGTTAAAAAGCGTATAAAGGAAAAGAGAGCTGAACCTCCTAGCGTGGCCAAAAGTTTAAAGTTTCTGTCAAAACACAGCCACTGTTTCTGCTCGGTTTCGAACCGAGGACCTTTCGCGTGTTAGGCGAACGTGATGACCACTACACTACAGAAACCTAATGGTCCACTGCGTGTGCTTTTTCGAAGATGGCTCCATCCCATAACCTGCCCTGCAAGCGCTGTGAGAGTCTGTACATTCCACAAACAACAGAACAAACCTCATTCGGCATGGCAGTCTGCCTACAGCTCCTTGGTACGATGGCCTTCACCGGTCTCCAAAGTAAGGACTTTGTAGCGAATTTCAGCATGTATATTAAAAGCACCTCCACTTGTTTCCGCCCAGTTTTGAACTGGGGACCTTTCGCGTGTAAAGCGAACGTGATAACCACTACACTACGGAAACCTGTCTTCAGGGTGCAGACATAAATCTTCTGGTGCACTCTTGTTAAAAAGCGTATAAAGGCAAAGAGAGCTAAACCCTCCTGGCGTGGCAAACAGTTTAAAGATTCTATCACAATCCGACCGCTGTTTCTGCTCGGTTTCGAACCGAGGCGAACGTGATGACCACTACACTACAGAAACCTCATGGTCCTTTGCGTTTAAAAAAAAAAAAGAAAAAAAAAAAGAAAAGAGCTGGGTGGGAGGAGCCTGCACCAGACATTACCCTTGCTGAGCATGGTGGCATGTGCGTGGGAGCACATTGCCCCAACGTCTCATAGGTACAGCTCGAGTTTCTGTTCATTCACGCATAAATCTTTCGCCTTTTACTAAAGATTTCTATGGAGGGGAACATTTGCGAGTTTCTGGTATTTTTGGATGCTCTGCTCACAGCAGAGCTACATGCGTTTGTTAAAAAACAGAGGACTTTTTGCGGCTTGCTCCGAAGAACCGCAGCAGATTGGGCCAGCAGGTAAGGACTTTGTACAGTTGTACACTTGTTCAAAAGCAACTGAAACGATAGACTGCCCAGTGTTCTTAAAATGGAAAAAGCTGCTCTTTTTGGTGGCAGACCAAACATTTTGTATTACTCTACAGGAAACCTCAATGGTCATTTGTTTTATTTGTGTCCCTTTCTAAAGAGTTTACACCGCAAATAGCCTTTTTGAGGCTAAGATATTTTTGCAAACACCACCCACAGTTTCCGCCCAGTTTCGAACTGTAGACCTTTCGCGTATGAGGCAAACGTGATAACCACTACACTACGGAAACCTGTCTTCAGGTTGCAGACAGAAATCTTCTGGTGCACGCTTGTTAAAAAGCGTATAAAGGAAAAGTGAGCTGAACCCTCCTAGCATGGCCAAAAGTTTAAAGTTTCTGTCAAAACACTGCCACTGTTTCTGCTCGGTTTCGAACCGAGGACCTTTCGCGTGTTAGGCGAACGTGATGACCACTACACTACAGAAACCTCATGGTCCTTTGCGTTTTTTTTTAAAAAAAGAAAAGAAAAAGAAAAGAGCTGGGTGGGAGGAGCCTGCACCAGACATTACCCTTGCTGAGCATGGTGGCATGTGCGTGGGAGCACATTGCCCCAACGTCTCATAGGTACAGCTCGAGTTTCTCTTCATTCACGCATAAATCTTTCGCCTTTTACTAAAGATTTCCGTGGAGGGGAACATTTGCGAGTTTCTGGTATTTTTGGATGCCCTGCTCACAGCAGAGCTACATGCGTTTGTTAAAAAACAGAGGACTTTTTGCGGCTTGCTCCGAAGAACCGCCGCAGGTTGGGCCTGCAGGTAAGGACTTTGTACAGTTGTACACTTGTTCAAAAGCAACTGAAACGATAGACTGCCCAGTGTTCTTAAAATGGCAAAAAGCTGCTCTTTTTGGTGGCAGACCAAACATTTTGTATTACTCTACAGGAAACCTCAATGGTCATTTGTTTTATTTGTGTCCCTTTCTAAAGAGTTTACACCGCAAATCGCCCTGTAAGTGTACTGACCTGCTCAACAGAAAACCACATAAGATATTTTTGCAAACACCACCCACAGTTTCCACCCAGTTTCGAACTGGGGACCTTTCGCGTGTGAGGCGAACTAGATAACCACTACACTACACTTTTTCGAAGATGGCTCCGTCCCATAACCTGCCCTGCAAGCGCTGTGAGAGTCTGTACATTCCACAAACAACAGAACAAACCTCATTCGGCATGGCAGTCTGCCTACAGCTCCTTGGTACGATGGCCTTCACCGGTCTCCAAAGTAAGGACTTTGTAGCGAATTTCAGCATGTATATTAAAAGCACCTCCACTTGTTTCCGCCCAGTTTTGAACTGGGGACCTTTCGCGTGTAAAGCGAACGTGATAACCACTACACTACGGAAACCTGTCTTCAGGGTGCAGACATAAATCTTCTGGTGCACTCTTGTTAAAAAGCGTATAAAGGTAAAGAGAGCTAAACCCTCCTGGCGTGGCAAACAGTTTAAAGATTCTATCACAATCCGACCACTGTTTCTGCTCGGTTTCGAACCGAGGACCTTTCGCGTGTTAGGCGAGCGTGATGACCACTACACTACAGAAACCTCATTGTCCTTTGCGTTTTTTTAAAAAAAAAGAAAAGAAAAAGAAAAGAGCTGGGTGGGAGGAGCCTGCACCAGACATTACCCTTGCTGAGCATGGTGGCATGTGCGTGGGAGCACATTGCCCCAACGTCTCATAGGTACAGCTCGAGTTTCTCTTCATTCACGCATAAATCTTTCGCCTTTTACTAAAGATTTCCGTGGAGGGGAACATTTGCGAGTTTCTGGTATTTTTGGATGCCCTGCTCACAGCAGAGCTACATGCGTTTGTTAAAAAACAGAGAACTTTTTGCGGCTTGCTCCGAAGAACCGCAGCAGGTTGGGCCAGCAGGTAAGGACTTTGTACAGTTGTACACTTGTTCAAAAGCAACTGAAACGATAGACTGCCCAGTGTTCTTAAAATGGCAAAAAGCTGCTCTTTTTGGTGGCAGACCAAACATTTTGTATTACTCTACAGGAAACCTCAATGGTCATTTGTTTTATTTGTGTCCCTTTCTAAAGAGTTTACACCGCAAATCGCCCTGCAAGTGTACTGACCTGCTCAACAGAAAACCACATAAGATATTTTTGCAAACACCACCCACAGTTTCCACCCAGTTTCGAACTGAGGACCTTTCGCGTGTTAGGCGAACGTGACGACCACTACACTACAGAAACCTCATGGACCTTTGCGTTTTTTTTAAAAAAAAGAAAAGAAAAAGAAAAGAGCTGGGTGGGCGGAGCCTGCACCAGACATTACCCTTGCTGAGCATGGTGGCATGTGCGTGGGAGCACATTGCCCCAACGTCTCATAGGTACAGCTCGAGTTTCTTTTCATTCACGCATAAATCTTTCGCCTTTTACTAAAGATTTCCGTGGAGGGGAACATTTGCAAGTTTCTGGTATTTTTGGATGCCCTGCTCACAGCAGAGCTACATGCCGAGCTACGAACCGAGGACCTTTCGCGTGTTAGGCGAACGTGATGACCACTACACTACAGAAATCTAATGGTCCACTGCGTGTGCTTTTTCGAAGATGGCTCCGTCCCATAACCTGCCCTGCAAGCGCTGTGAGAGTCTGTACATTCCACAAACAACAGAACAAACCTCATTCGGCATGGGAGTCTGCCTACAGCTCCTTGGTACGATGGCCTTCACCGGTCTCCAAAGTAAGGACTTTGTAGCGAATTTCAGCATGTATATTAAAAGCACCTCCACTTGTTTCCGCCCAGATTTGAACTGGGGATTCTATCACAATCCGACCGCTCTTTCTGCTCGGTTTCGAACCGAGGACCTTTCGCGTGTTAGGCGAACGTGATGACCACTACACTACAGAAACCTCATGGACCTTTGCGTTTTTTAAAAAAAAAAGAAAAGAAAAAGAAAAGAGCTGGGTGGGAGGAGCCTGCACCAGACATTACCCTTGCTGAGCATGGTGGCATGTGCGTGGGAGCACATTGCCCCAACGTCTCATAGGTACAGCTCGAGTTTCTCTTCATTCACGCATAAATCTTTCGCCTTTTACTAAAGATTTCCGTGGAGGGGAACATTTGCGAGTTTCTGGTATTTTTGGATGCCCTGCTCACAGCAGAGCTACATGCGTTTGTTAAAAAACAGAAGACTTTTTGAGGCTAAGATATTTTTGCAAACACCACCCACAGTTTCCGCCCAGTTTCGAACTAGGGACCTTTCGCGTGTGAGGCGAACGTGATAACCACTACACTACGGAAACCTGTCTTCAGGTTGCAGACAGAAATCTTCTGGTGCACGCTTGTTAAAAAGCGTATAAAGGAAAAGTGAGCTGAACCCTCCTAGCATGGCCAAAAGTTTAAAGTTTCTGTCAAAACACTGCCACTGTTTCTGCTCGGTTTCGAACCGAGGACCTTTCGCGTGTTAGGCGAACGTGATGACCACTACACTACAGAAACCTAATGGTCCACTGTGTGTGCTTTTTCGAAGATGGCTCCGTCCCATAACCTGCCCTGCAAGCGCTGTGAGAGTCTGTACATTCCACAAACAACAGAACAAACCTCATTCGGCATGGCAGTCTGCCTACAGCTCCTTGGTACGATGGCCTTCACCGGTCTCCAAAGTAAGGACTTTGTAGCGAATTTCAGCATGTATATTAAAAGCACCTCCACTTGTTTCCGCCCAGTTTTGAACTGGGGATTCTATCACAATCCGACCGCTCTTTCTGCTCGGTTTCGAACCGAGGACCTTTCGCGTGTTAGGCGAACGTGATGACCACTACACTACAGAAACCTCACGGACCTTTGCGTTTTTTTTAAAAAAAAGAAAAGAAAAAGAAAAGAGCTGGGTGGGAGGAGCCTGCACCAGACATTACCCTTGCTGAGCATGGTGGCATGTGCGTGGGAGCATATTGCCCCAACGTCTCATAGGTACAGCTCGAGTTTCTCTTCATTCACGCATAAATCTTTCGCCTTTTACTAAAGATTTCCGTGGAGGGGAACATTTGCAAGTTTCTGGTATTTTTGGATGCCCTGCTCACAGCAGAGCTACATGCCGAGCTACGAACCGAGGACCTTTCGCGTGTTAGGCGAACGTGATGACCACTACACTACAGAAACCTAATGGTCCACTGCGTGTGCTTTTTCGAAGATGGCTCCGTCCCATAACCTGCCCTGCAAGCGCTGTGAGAGTCTGTACATTCCACAAACAACAGAACAAACCTCATTCGGCATGGCAGTCTGCCTACAGCTCCTTGGTACGATGGCCTTCACCGGTCTCCAAAGTAAGGACTTTGTAGCGAATTTCAGCATGTATATTAAAAGCACCTCCACTTGTTTCCGCCCAGTTTTGAACTGGGGATTCTATCACAATCCGACCGCTCTTTCTGCTCGGTTTCGAACCGAGGACCTTTCGCGTGTTAGGCGAACGTGATGACCACTACACTACAGAAACCTCATGGACCTTTGCGTTTTTTTTAAAAAAAAGAAAAGAAAAAGAAAAGAGCTGGGTGGGAGGAGCCTGCACCAGACATTACCCTTGCTGAGCATGGTGGCATGTGCGTGGGAGCACATTGCCCCAACGTCTCATAGGTACAGCTTGAGTTTCTCTTCATTCACGCATAAATCTTTCGCCTTTTACTAAAGATTTCCGTGGAGGGGAACATTTGCGAGTTTCTGGTATTTTTGGATGCCCTGCTCACAGCAGAGCTACATGCGTTTGTTAAAAAACAGAGGACTTTTTGCGGCTTGCTCCGAAGAACCGCAGCAGGTTGGGCCAGCAGGTAAGGACTTTGTACAGTTGTACACTTGTTCAAAAGCAACTGAAACAATAGACTGCCCAGTGTTCTTAAAATGGCAAAAAGCTGCTCTTTTTGGTGGCAGACCAAACATTTTGTATTACTCTACAGGAAACCTCAATGGTCATTTGTTTTATTTGTGTCCCTTTCTAAAGAGTTTACACCGCAAATCGCCCTGTAAGTGTACTGACCTGCTCAACAGAAAACCACATAAGATATTTTTGCAAACACCACCCACAGTTTCCACCCAGTTTCGAACTGGGGACCTTTCGCGTGTGAGGCGAATGTGATAACCACTACACTACGGAAACCTGTCTACAGGTTGCAGACAGAAATCTTCTGGTGCACTCTTGTTAAAAAGCGTATAAAGGTAAACCACTACACTACAGAAACCTCATTGTCCTTTGCGTTTTTTTAAAAAAAAAGAAAAGAAAAAGAAAAGAGCTGGGTGGGAGGAGCCTGCACCAGACATTACCCTTGCTGAGCATGGTGGCATGTGCGTGGGAGCAAATTGCCCCAACGTCTCATATGTACAGCTCGAGTTTCTCTTCATTCACGCATAAATCTTTCGCCTTTTACTAAAGATTTCCGTGGAGGGGAACATTTGCGAGTTTCTGGTATTTTTGGATGCCCTGCTCACAGCAGAGCTACATGCGTTTGTTAAAAAACAGAAGACTTTTTGCGGCTTGCTCCGAAGAACCGCAGCAGGTTGGGCCAGCAGGTAAGGACTTTGTACAGTTGTACACTTGTTCAAAAGCAACTGAAACGATAGACTGCCCAGTGTTCTTAAAATGGCAAAAAGCTGCTCTTTTTGGTGGCAGACCAAACATTTTGTATTACTCTACAGGAAACCTCAATGGTCATTTGTTTTATTTGTGTCCCTTTCTAAAGAGTTTACACCGCAAATCGCCCTGCAAGTGTACTGACCTGCTCAACAGAAAACCACATAAGATATTTTTGCAAACACCACCCACAGTTTCCGCCCAGTTTCGAACTGGGGACCTTTCGCATGTGAGGCGAACGTGATAACCACTACACTACGGAAACCTGTCTTCAGGTTGCAGACAGAAATCTTCTGGTGCACGCTTGTTAAAAAGCGTATAAAGGAAAAGAGAGCTGAACCCTCCTAGCATGGCCAAAAGTTTAAAGTTTCTGTCAAAACACTGCCACTGTTTCTGCTCGGTTTCGAACCGAGGACCTTTCGCGTGTTAGGCGAACGTGATGACCACTACACTACAGAAACCTAATGGTCCACTGCGTGTGCTTTTTCGAAGATGGCTCCGTCCCATAACCTGCCCTGCAAGCGCTGTGAGAGTCTGTACATTCCACAAACAACAGAACAAACCTCATTCGGCATGGCAGTCTGCCTACAGCTCCTTGGTACGATGGCCTTCACCGGTCTCCAAAGTAAGGACTTTGTAGCGAATTTCAGCATGTATATTAAAAGCACCTCCACTTGTTTCCACCCAGTTTCGAACTGGGGACCTTTCGCGTGTGAGGCGAATGTGATAACCACTACACTACGGAAACCTGTCTACAGGTTGCAGACAGAAATCTTCTGGTGCACTCTTGTTAAAAAGCGTATAAAGGTAAACCACTACACTACAGAAACCTCATTGTCCTTTGCGTTTTTTTAAAAAAAAAGAAAAGAAAAAGAAAAGAGCTGGGTGGGAGGAGCCTGCACCAGACATTACCCTTGCTGAGCATGGTGGCATGTGCGTGGGAGCAAATTGCCCCAACGTCTCATATGTACAGCTCGAGTTTCTCTTCATTCACACATAAATCTTTCGCCTTTTACTAAAGATTTCCGTGGAGGGGAACATTTGCGAGTTTCTGGTATTTTTGGATGCCCTGCTCACAGCAGAGCTACATGCGTTTGTTAAAAAACAGAAGACTTTTTGCGGCTTGCTCCGAAGAACCGCAGCAGGTTGGGCCAGCAGGTAAGGACTTTGTACAGTTGTACACTTGTTCAAAAGCAACTGAAACGATAGACTGCCCAGTGTTCTTAAAATGGCAAAAAGCTGCTCTTTTTGGTGGCAGACCAAACATTTTGTATTACTCTACAGGAAACCTCAATGGTCATTTGTTTTATTTGTGTCCCTTTCTAAAGAGTTTACACCGCAAATCGCCCTGCAAGTGTACTGACCTGCTCAACAGAAAACCACATAAGATATTTTTGCAAACACCACCCACAGTTTCCGCCCAGTTTCGAACTGGGGACCTTTCGCATGTGAGGCGAACGTGATAACCACTACACTACGGAAACCTGTCTTCAGGTTGCAGACAGAAATCTTCTGGTGCACGCTTGTTAAAAAGCGTATAAAGGAAAAGAGAGCTGAACCCTCCTAGCATGGCCAAAAGTTTAAAGTTTCTGTCAAAACACTGCCACTGTTTCTGCTCGGTTTCGAACCGAGGACCTTTCGCGTGTTAGGCGAACGTGATGACCACTACACTACAGAAACCTAATGGTCCACTGCGTGTGCTTTTTCGAAGATGGCTCCGTCCCATAACCTGCCCTGCAAGCGCTGTGAGAGTCTGTACATTCCACAAACAACAGAACAAACCTCATTCGGCATGGCAGTCTGCCTACAGCTCCTTGGTACGATGGCCTTCACCGGTCTCCAAAGTAAGGACTTTGTAGCGAATTTCAGCATGTATATTAAAAGCACCTCCACTTGTTTCCGCCCAGTTTTGAACTGGGGACCTTTCGCGTGTAAAGCGAACGTGATAACCACTACACTACGGAAACCTGTCTTCAGGGTGCAGACATAAATCTTCTGGTGCACTCTTGTTAAAAAGCGTATAAAGGTAAAGAGAGCTAAACCCTCCTGGCGTGGCAAACAGTTTAAAGATTCTATCACAATCCGACCGCTGTTTCGAACCGAGGACCTTTCGCGTGTTAGGCGAACGTGATGACCACTACACTACAGAAACCTCATTGTCCTTTGCGTTTTTTTAAAAAAAAAGAAAAGAAAAAGAAAAGAGCTGGGTGGGAGGAGCCTGCACCAGACATTACCCTTGCTGAGCATGGTGGCATGTGCGTGGGAGCACATTGCCCCAACGTCTCATAGGTGCAGCTCGAGTTTCTCTTCATTCACGCATAAATCTTTCGCCTTTTACTAAAGATTTCCGTGGAGGGGAACATTTGCGAGTTTCTGGTATTTTTAGATGCCCTGCTCACAGCAGAGGTACATGCGTTTGTTAAAAAACAGAAGACTTTTTGCGGCTTGCTCCGACGAACCGCAGCAGGTTGGGCCAGCAGGTAAGGACTTTGTACAGTTGTACACTTGTTCAAAAGCAACTGAAACGATAGACTGCCCAGTGTTTTTAAAATGGCAAAAAGCTGCTCTTTTTGGTGGCAGACCAAACATTTTGTATTACTCTACAGGAAACCTCAATGGTCATTTGTTTTATTTGTGTCCCTTTCTAAAGAGTTTACACCGCAAATCGCCCTGCAAGTGTACTGACCTGCTCAACAGAAAACCACATAAGATATTTTTGCAAACACCACCCACAGTTTCCGCCCAGTTTCGAACTGGGGACCTTTCGCGTGTGAGGCGAACGTGATAACCACTACACTACGGAAACCTGTCTTCAGGTTGCAGACAGAAATCTTCTGGTGCACGCTTGTTAAAAAGCGTATAAAGGAAAAGAGAGCTGAACCCTCCTAGCATGGCCAAAAGTTTAAAGTTTCTGTCAAAACACTGCCACTGTTTCTGCTCGGTTTCGAACCGAGGACCTTTCGCGTGTTAGGCGAACGTGATGACCACTACACTACAGAAACCTAATGGTCCACTACGTGTGCTTTTTCGAAGATGGCTCCGTCCCATAACCTACCCTGCAAGCGCTGTGAGAGTCTGTACATTCCACAAACAACAGAACAAACCTCATTCGGCATGGCAGTCTGCCTACAGCTCCTTGGTACGATGGCCTTCACCGGTCTCCAAAGTAAGGACTTTGTAGCGAATTTCAGCATGTATATTAAAAGCACCTCCACTTGTTTCCGCCCAGTTTTGAACTGGGGACCTTTCGCGTGTAAAGCGAACGTGATAACCACTACACTACGGAAACCTGTCTTCAGGGTGCAGACATAAATCTTCTGGTGCACTCTTGTTAAAAAGCGTATAAAGGTAAAGAGAGCTAAACCCTCCTGGCGTGGCAAACAGTTTAAAGATTCCATCACAATCCGACCGCTGTTTCTGCTCGGTTTCGAACCGAGGACCTTTCGCATGTTAGGCGAACGTGATGACCACTACACTACAGAAACCTCATTGTCCTTTGCGTTTTTTAAAAAAAAAAGAAAAGAGCTGGGTGGGAGGAGCCTGCACCAGACATTACCCTTGCTGAGCATGGTGGCATGTGCGTGGGAGCACATTGCCCCAACGTCTCATAGGTACAGCTCGAGTTTCTCTTCATTCACGCATAAATCTTTCGCCTTTTACTAAAGATTTCCGTGGAGGGGAACATTTGCGAGTTTCTGGTATTTTTGGATGCCCTGCTCACAGCAGAGCTACATGCGTTTGTTAAAAAACAGAAGACTTTTTGCGGCTTGCTCCGAAGAACCGCAGCAGGTTGGGCCAGCAGGTAAGGACTTTGTACAGTTGTACACTTGTTCAAAAGCAACTGAGACGATAGACTGCCCAGTGTTCTTAAAATGGCAAAAAGCTGCTCTTTTTGGTGGCAGACCAAACATTTTGTATTACTCTACAGGAAACCTCAATGGTCATTTGTTTTATTTGTGTCCCTTTCTAAAGAGTTTACACCGCAAATCGCCCTGCAAGTGTACTGACCTGCTCAACAGAAAACCACATAAGATATTTTTGCAAACACCACCCACAGTTTCCGCCCAGTTTCGAACTGGGGACCTTTCGCGTGTGAGGCGAACGTGATAACCACTACACTAAAGGAAACCTGTCTTCAGGTTGCAGACAGAAATCTTCTGGTGCACGCTTGTTAAAAAGTGTATAAAGGAAAAGAGAGCTGAACCCTCCTAGCATGGCCAAAAGTTTAAAGTTTCTGTCAAAACACTGCCACTGTTTCTGCTCGGTTTCGAACCGAGGACCTTTCGCGTGTTAGGCGAACGTGATGACCACTACACTACAGAAACCTAATGGTCCACTGCGTGTGCTTTTTCGAAGATGGCTCCGTCCCATAACCTGCCCTGCAAGCGCTGTGAGAGTCTGTACATTCCACAAACAACAGAACAAACCTCATTCGGCATGGCAGTCTGCCTACAGCTCCTTGGTACGATGGCCTTCACCGGTCTCCAAAGTAAGGACTTTGTAGCGAATTTCAGCATGTATATTAAAAGCACCTCCACTTGTTTCCGCCCAGTTTTGAACTGGGGACCTTTCGCGTGTAAAGCGAACGTGATAACCACTACACTACGGAAACCTGTCTACAGGTTGCAGACAGAAATCTTCTGGTGCACTCTTGTTAAAAAGCGTATAAAGGTAAAGAGAGCTAAACCCTCCTGGCGTGGCAAACAGTTTAAAGATTCTATCACAATCCAACCGCTGTTTCTGCTCAGTTTCGAACCGAGGACCTTTCGCGTGTTAGGCAAACGTGATGACCACTACACTACAGAAACCTCATGGTCCTTTGTGTTTTTTAAAAAAAAAAGAAAAGAAAAAGAAAAGAGCTGGGTGGGAGGAGCCTGCACCAGACATTACCCTTGCTGAGCATGGTGGCATGTGCGTGGGAGCACATTGTCCCAACGTCTCATAGGTACAGCTCGAGTTTCTCTTCATTCACGCATAAATCTTTCGCCTTTTACTAAAGATTTCCGTGGAGGGGAACATTTGCGAGTTTCTGGTATTTTTGGATGCCCTGCTCACAGCAGAGCTACATGCGTTTGTTAAAAAACAGAGGACTTTTTGCGGCTTGCTCCGAAGAACCGCAGCAGGTTGGGCCAGCAGGTAAGGACTTTGTACAGTTGTACACTTGTTCAAAAGCAACTGAAACGATAGACTGCCCAGTGTTCTTAAAATGGCAAAAAGCTGCTCTTTTTGGTGGCAGACCAAACATTTTGTATTACTCTACAGGAAACCTCAATGGTCATTTGTTTTATTTGTGTCCCTTTCTAAAGAGTTTACACCGCAAATCGCCCTGTAAGTGTACTGACCTGCTCAACAGAAAACCACATAAGATATTTTTGCAAACACCACCCACAGTTTCCCCCCAGTTTCGAACTGGGGACCTTTCGCGTGTGAGGCGAACGTGATAACCACTACACTACGGAAACCTGTCTACAGGTTGCAGACAGAAATCTTCTGGTGCACGCTTGTTAAAAAGCGTATAAATGAAAAGAGAGCTGAACCCTCCTAGCATGGCCAAAAGTTTAAAGTTTCTGTCAAAACACTGCCACTGTTTCTGCTCGGTTTCGAACCGAGGACCTTTCGCGTGTTAGGCGAACGTGATGACCACTACACTACAGAAACCTAATGGTCCACTGCGTGTGCTTTTTCGAAGATGGCTCCGTCCCATAACCTGCCCTGCAAGCGCTGTGAGAGTCTGTACATTCCACAAACAACAGAACAAACCTCATTCGGCATGGCAGTCTGCCTACAGCTCCTTGGTACGATGGCCTTCACCGGTCTCCAAAGTAAGGACTTTGTAGCGAATTTCAGCATGTATATTAAAAGCACCTCCACTTGTTTCCGCCCAGTTTTGAACTGGGGACCTTTCGCGTGTCAAGCGAACGTGATAACCACTACACTACGGAAACCTGTCTACAGGTTGCAGACAGAAATCTTCTGGTGCACTCTTGTTAAAAAGCGTATAAAGGTAAAGAGAGCTAAACCCTCCTGGCGTGGCAAACAGTTTAAAGATTCTATCACAATCCAACCGCTGTTTCTGCTCAGTTTCGAACCGAGGACCTTTCGCGTGTTAGGCAAACGTGATGACCACTACACTACAGAAACCTCATGGTCCTTTGTGTTTTTTAAAAAAAAAAGAAAAGAAAAAGAAAAGAGCTGGGTGGGAGGAGCCTGCACCAGACATTACCCTTGCTGAGCATGGTGGCATGTGCGTGGGAGCACATTGTCCCAACGTCTCATATGTACAGCTCGAGTTTCTCTTCATTCACGCATAAATCTTTCGCCTTTTACTAAAGATTTCCGTGGAGGGGAACATTTGCGAGTTTCTGGTATTTTTGGATGCCCTGCTCACAGCAGAGCTACATGCGTTTGTTAAAAAACAGAGGACTTTTTGCGGCTTGCTCCGAAGAACCGCAGCAGGTTGGGCCAGCAGGTAAGGACTTTGTACAGTTGTACACTTGTTCAAAAGCAACTGAGACGATAGACTGCCCAGTGTTCTTAAAATGGCAAAAAGCTGCTCTTTTTGGTGGCAGACCAAACATTTTGTATTACTCTACAGGAAACCTCAATGGTCATTTGTTTTATTTGTGTCCCTTTCTAAAGAGTTTACACCGCAAATCGCCCTGCAAGTGTACTGACCTGCTCAACAGAAAACCACATAAGATATTTTTGCAAACACCACCCACAGTTTCCGCCCAGTTTCGAACTGGGGACCTTTCGCGTGTGAGGCGAACGTGATAACCACTACACTACGGAAACCTGTCTTCAGGTTGCAGACAGAAATCTTCTGGTGTACGCTTGTTAAAAAGCGTATAAAGGAAAAGAGAGCTGAACCCTCCTAGCATGGCCAAAAGTTTAAAGTTTCTGTCAAAACACTGCCACTGTTTCTGCTCGGTTTCGAACCGAGGACCTTTCGCGTGTTAGGCGAACGTGATGACCACTACACTACAGAAACCTAATGGTCCACTGCGTGTGCTTTTTCGAAGATGGCTCCGTCCCATAACCTGCCCTGCAAGCGCTGTGAGAGTCTGTACATTCCACAAACAACAGAACAAACCTCATTCGGCATGGCAGTCTGCCTACAGCTCCTTGGTACGATGGCCTTCACCGGTCTCCAAAGTAAGGACTTTGTAGCGAATTTCAGCATGTATATTAAAAGCACCTCCACTTGTTTCCGCCCAGTTTTGAACTGGGGACCTTTCGCGTGTAAAGCGAACATGATAACCACTACACTACGGAAACCTGTCTTCAGGGTGCAGACATAAATCTTCTGGTGCACTCTTGTTAAAAAGCGTATAAAGGTAAAGAGAGCTAAACCCTCCTGGCGTGGCAAACAGTTTAAAGATTCTATCACAATCCGACCGCTGTATCTGCTCAGTTTCGAACGGAGGACCTTTCGCGTGTTAGGCGAACGTGATGACCACTACACTACAGAAACCTCATTGTCCTTTGCGTTTTTTTTAAAAAAAAGAAAAGAAAAAGAAAAGAGCTGGGTGGGAGGAGCCTGCACCAGACATTACCCTTGCTGAGCATGGTGGCATGTGCGTGGGAGCACATTGCCCCAACGTCTCATAGGTACAGCTCGAGTTTCTCTTCATTCACGCATAAATCTTTCGCCTTTTACTAAAGATTTCCGTGGAGGGGAACATTTGCGAGTTTCTGGTATTTTTGGATGCCCTGCTCACAGCAGAGCTACATGCGTTTGTTAAAAAACAGAGGACTTTTTGCGGCTTGCTCCGAAGAACCGCAGCAGGTTGGGCCAGCAGGTAAGGACTTTGTACAGTTGTACACTTGTTCAAAAGCAACTGAGACGATAGACTGCCCAGTGTTCTTAAAATGGCAAAAAGCTGCTCTTTTTGGTGGCAGACCAAACATTTTGTATTACTCTACAGGAAACCTCAATGGTCATTTGTTTTATTTGTGTCCCTTTCTATAGAGTTTACACCGCAAATCGCCCTGCAAGTGTACTGACCTGCTCAACAGAAAACCACATAAGATATTTTTGCAAACACCACCCACAGTTTCTGCCCAGTTTCGAACTGGGGACCTTTCGCGTGTGAGGCGAACGTGATAACCACTACACTACGGAAACCTGTCTTCAGGTTGCAGACAGAAATCTTCTGGTGCACGCTTGTTAAAAAGCGTATAAAGGAAAAGAGAGCTGAACCCTCCTAGCATGGCCAAAAGTTTAAAGTTTCTGTCAAAACACTGCCATTGTTTCTGCTCGGTTTCGAACCGAGGACCTTTCGCGTGTTAGGCGAACGTGATGACCACTACACTACAGAAACCTAATGGTCCACTGCGTGTGCTTTTTCGAAGATGGCTCCGTCCCATAACCTGCCCTGCAAGCGCTGTGAGAGTCTGTACATTCCACAAACAACAGAACAAACCTCATTCGGCATGGCAGTCTGCCTACAGCTCCTTGGTACGATGGCCTTCACCGGTCTCCAAAGTAAGGACTTTGTAGCGAATTTCAGCATGTATATTAAAAGCACCTCCACTTGTTTCCGCCCAGTTTTGAACTGGGGACCTTTCGCGTGTAAAGCGAACGTGATAACCACTACACTACGGAAACCTGTCTTCAGGGTGCAGACATAAATCTTCTGGTGCACTCTTGTTAAAAAGCGTATAAAGGTAAAGAGAGCTAAACCCTCCTGGCGTGGCAAACAGTTTAAAGATTCTATCACAATCCAACCGCTGTTTCTGCTCAGTTTCGAACCGAGGACCTTTCGCGTGTTAGGCAAACGTGATGACCACTACACTACAGAAACCTCATGGTCCTTTGTGTTTTTTAAAAAAAAAAGAAAAGAAAAAGAAAAGAGCTGGGTGGGAGGAGCCTGCACCAGACATTACCCTTGCTGAGCATGGTGGCATGTGCGTGGGAGCACATTGTCCCAACGTCTCATAGGTACAGCTCGAGTTTCTCTTCATTCACGCATAAATCTTTCGCCTTTTACTAAAGATTTCCGTGGAGGGGAACATTTGCGAGTTTCTGGTATTTTTGGATGCCCTGCTCACAGCAGAGCTACATGCGTTTGTTAAAAAACAGAGGACTTTTTGCGGCTTGCTCCGAAGAACCGCAGCAGGTTGGGCCAGCAGGTAAGGACTTTGTACAGTTGTACACTTGTTCAAAAGCAACTGAAACGATAGACTGCCCAGTGTTCTTAAAATGGCAAAAAGCTGCTCTTTTTGGTGGCAGACCAAACATTTTGTATTACTCTACAGGAAACCTCAATGGTCATTTGTTTTATTTGTGTCCCTTTCTAAAGAGTTTACACCGCAAATCGCCCTGCAAGTGTACTGACCTGCTCAACAGAAAACCACATAAGATATTTTTGCAAACACCACCCACAGTTTCCGCCCAGTTTCGAACTGGGGACCTTTCGCGTGTGAGGCGAACGTGATAACCACTACACTACGGAAACCTGTCTTCAGGTTGCAGACAGAAATCTTCTGGTGTACGCTTGTTAAAAAGCGTATAAAGGAAAAGAGAGCTGAACCCTCCTAGCATGGCCAAAAGTTTAAAGTTTCTGTCAAAACACTGCCACTGTTTCTGCTCGGTTTCGAACCGAGGACCTTTCGCGTGTTAGGCGAACGTGATGACCACTACACTACAGAAACCTAATGGTCCACTGCGTGTGCTTTTTCGAAAATGGCTCCGTCCCATAACCTGCCCTGCAAGCGCTGTGAGAGTCTGTACATTCCACAAACAACAGAACAAACCTCATTCGGCATGGCAGTCTGCCTACAGCTCCTTGGTACGATGGCCTTCACCGGTCTCCAAAGTAAGGACTTTGTAGCGAATTTCAGCATGTATATTAAAAGCACCTCCACTTGTTTCCGCCCAGTTTTGAACTGGGGACCTTTCGCGTGTAAAGCGAACGTGATAACCACTACACTACGGAAACCTGTCTTCAGGGTGCAGACATAAATCTTCTGGTGCACTCTTGTTAAAAAGCGTATAAAGGTAAAGAGAGCTAAACCCTCCTGGCGTGGCAAACAGTTTAAAGATTCTATCACAATCCAACCGCTGTTTCTGCTCAGTTTCGAACCGAGGACCTTTCGCGTGTTAGGCAAACGTGATGACCACTACACTACAGAAACCTCATGGTCCTTTGTGTTTTTTAAAAAAAAAAGAAAAGAAAAAGAAAAGAGCTGGGTGGGAGGAGCCTGCACCAGACATTACCCTTGCTGAGCATGGTGGCATGTGCGTGGGAGCACATTGTCCCAACGTCTCATATGTACAGCTCGAGTTTCTCTTCATTCACGCATAAATCTTTCGCCTTTTACTAAAGATTTCCGTGGAGGGGAACATTTGCGAGTTTCTGGTATTTTTGGATGCCCTGCTCACAGCAGAGCTACATGCGTTTGTTAAAAAACAGAGGACTTTTTGCGGCTTGCTCCGAAGAACCGCAGCAGGTTGGGCCAGCAGGTAAGGACTTTGTACAGTTGTACACTTGTTCAAAAGCAACTGAGACGATAGACTGCCCAGTGTTCTTAAAATGGCAAAAAGCTGCTCTTTTTGGTGGCAGACCAAACATTTTGTATTACTCTACAGGAAACCTCAATGGTCATTTGTTTTATTTGTGTCCCTTTCTAAAGAGTTTACACCGCAAATCGCCCTGCAAGTGTACTGACCTGCTCAACAGAAAACCACATAAGATATTTTTGCAAACACCACCCACAGTTTCCGCCCAGTTTCGAACTGGGGACCTTTCGCGTGTGAGGCGAACGTGATAACCACTACACTACGGAAACCTGTCTTCAGGTTGCAGACAGAAATCTTCTGGTGTACGCTTGTTAAAAAGCGTATAAAGGAAAAGAGAGCTGAACCCTCCTAGCATGGCCAAAAGTTTAAAGTTTCTGTCAAAACACTGCCACTGTTTCTGCTCGGTTTCGAACCGAGGACCTTTCGCGTGTTAGGCGAACGTGATGACCACTACACTACAGAAACCTAATGGTCCACTGCGTGTGCTTTTTCGAAGATGGCTCCGTCCCATAACCTGCCCTGCAAGCGCTGTGAGAGTCTGTACATTCCACAAACAACAGAACAAACCTCATTCGGCATGGCAGTCTGCCTACAGCTCCTTGGTACGATGGCCTTCACCGGTCTCCAAAGTAAGGACTTTGTAGCGAATTTCAGCATGTATATTAAAAGCACCTCCACTTGTTTCCGCCCAGTTTTGAACTGGGGACCTTTCGCGTGTAAAGCGAACATGATAACCACTACACTACGGAAACCTGTCTTCAGGGTGCAGACATAAATCTTCTGGTGCACTCTTGTTAAAAAGCGTATAAAGGTAAAGAGAGCTAAACCCTCCTGGCGTGGCAAACAGTTTAAAGATTCTATCACAATCCGACCGCTGTATCTGCTCAGTTTCGAACGGAGGACCTTTCGCGTGTTAGGCGAACGTGATGACCACTACACTACAGAAACCTCATTGTCCTTTGCGTTTTTTTTAAAAAAAAGAAAAGAAAAAGAAAAGAGCTGGGTGGGAGGAGCCTGCACCAGACATTACCCTTGCTGAGCATGGTGGCATGTGCGTGGGAGCACATTGCCCCAACGTCTCATAGGTACAGCTCGAGTTTCTCTTCATTCACGCATAAATCTTTCGCCTTTTACTAAAGATTTCCGTGGAGGGGAACATTTGCGAGTTTCTGGTATTTTTGGATGCCCTGCTCACAGCAGAGCTACATGCGTTTGTTAAAAAACAGAGGACTTTTTGCGGCTTGCTCCGAAGAACCGCAGCAGGTTGGGCCAGCAGGTAAGGACTTTGTACAGTTGTACACTTGTTCAAAAGCAACTGAGACGATAGACTGCCCAGTGTTCTTAAAATGGCAAAAAGCTGCTCTTTTTGGTGGCAGACCAAACATTTTGTATTACTCTACAGGAAACCTCAATGGTCATTTGTTTTATTTGTGTCCCTTTCTATAGAGTTTACACCGCAAATCGCCCTGCAAGTGTACTGACCTGCTCAACAGAAAACCACATAAGATATTTTTGCAAACACCACCCACAGTTTCTGCCCAGTTTCGAACTGGGGACCTTTCGCGTGTGAGGCGAACGTGATAACCACTACACTACGGAAACCTGTCTTCAGGTTGCAGACAGAAATCTTCTGGTGCACGCTTGTTAAAAAGCGTATAAAGGAAAAGAGAGCTGAACCCTCCTAGCATGGCCAAAAGTTTAAAGTTTCTGTCAAAACACTGCCATTGTTTCTGCTCGGTTTCGAACCGAGGACCTTTCGCGTGTTAGGCGAACGTGATGACCACTACACTACAGAAACCTAATGGTCCACTGCGTGTGCTTTTTCGAAGATGGCTCCGTCCCATAACCTGCCCTGCAAGCGCTGTGAGAGTCTGTACATTCCACAAACAACAGAACAAACCTCATTCGGCATGGCAGTCTGCCTACAGCTCCTTGGTACGATGGCCTTCACCGGTCTCCAAAGTAAGGACTTTGTAGCGAATTTCAGCATGTATATTAAAAGCACCTCCACTTGTTTCCGCCCAGTTTTGAACTGGGGACCTTTCGCGTGTAAAGCGAACGTGATAACCACTACACTACGGAAACCTGTTTTCAGGGTGCAGACATAAATCTTCTGGTGCACTCTTGTTAAAAAGCGTATAAAGGTAAAGAGAGCTAAACCCTCCTGGCGTGGCAAACAGTTTAAAGATTCTATCACAATCCAACCGCTGTTTCTGCTCAGTTTCGAACCGAGGACCTTTCGCGTGTTAGGCAAACGTGATGACCACTACACTACAGAAACCTCATGGTCCTTTGTGTTTTTTAAAAAAAAAAGAAAAGAAAAAGAAAAGAGCTGGGTGGGAGGAGCCTGCACCAGACATTACCCTTGCTGAGCATGGTGGCATGTGCGTGGGAGCACATTGTCCCAACGTCTCATAGGTACAGCTCGAGTTTCTCTTCATTCACGCATAAATCTTTCGCCTTTTACTAAAGATTTCCGTGGAGGGGAACATTTGCGAGTTTCTGGTATTTTTGGATGCCCTGCTCACAGCAGAGCTACATGCGTTTGTTAAAAAACAGAGGACTTTTTGCGGCTTGCTCCGAAGAACCGCAGCAGGTTGGGCCAGCAGGTAAGGACTTTGTACAGTTGTACACTTGTTCAAAAGCAACTGAAACGATAGACTGCCCAGTGTTCTTAAAATGGCAAAAAGCTGCTCTTTTTGGTGGCAGACCAAACATTTTGTATTACTCTACAGGAAACCTCAATGGTCATTTGTTTTATTTGTGTCCCTTTCTAAAGAGTTTACACCGCAAATCGCCCTGCAAGTGTACTGACCTGCTCAACAGAAAACCACATAAGATATTTTTGCAAACACCACCCACAGTTTCCGCCCAGTTTCGAACTGGGGACCTTTCGCGTGTGAGGCGAACGTGATAACCACTACACTACGGAAACCTGTCTTCAGGTTGCAGACAGAAATCTTCTGGTGTACGCTTGTTAAAAAGCGTATAAAGGAAAAGAGAGCTGAACCCTCCTAGCATGGCCAAAAGTTTAAAGTTTCTGTCAAAACACTGCCACTGTTTCTGCTCGGTTTCGAACCGAGGACCTTTCGCGTGTTAGGCGAACGTGATGACCACTACACTACAGAAACCTAATGGTCCACTGCGTGTGCTTTTTCGAAGATGGCTCCGTCCCATAACCTGCCCTGCAAGCGCTGTGAGAGTCTGTACATTCCACAAACAACAGAACAAACCTCATTCGGCATGGCAGTCTGCCTACAGCTCCTTGGTACGATGGCCTTCACCGGTCTCCAAAGTAAGGACTTTGTAGCGAATTTCAGCATGTATATTAAAAGCACCTCCACTTGTTTCCGCCCAGTTTTGAACTGGGGACCTTTCGCGTGTAAAGCGAACGTGATAACCACTACACTACGGAAACCTGTCTTCAGGGTGCAGACATAAATCTTCTGGTGCACTCTTGTTAAAAAGCGTATAAAGGTAAAGAGAGCTAAACCCTCCTGGCGTGGCAAACAGTTTAAAGATTCTATCACAATCCGACCGCTGTATCTGCTCAGTTTCGAACGGAGGACCTTTCGCGTGTTAGGTGAACGTGATGACCACTACACTACAGAAACCTCATTGTCCTTTGCGTTTTTTTTTAAAAAAAGAAAAGAAAAAGAAAAGAGCTGGGTGGGAGGAGCCTGCACCAGACATTACCCTTGCTGAGCATGGTGGCATGTGCGTGGGAGCACATTGCCCCAACGTCTCATAGGTACAGCTCGAGTTTCTCTTCATTCACGCATAAATCTTTCGCCTTTTACTAAAGATTTCCGTGGAGGGGAACATTTGCGAGTTTCTGGTATTTTTGGATGCCCTGCTCACAGCAGAGCTACATGCGTTTGTTAAAAAACAGAGGACTTTTTGCGGCTTGCTCCGAAGAACCGCAGCAGGTTGGGCCAGCAGGTAAGGACTTTGTACAGTTGTACACTTGTTCAAAAGCAACTGAGACGATAGACTGCCCAGTGTTCTTAAAATGGCAAAAAGCTGCTCTTTTTTTTAGGTGGCAGACCAAACATTTTGTATTACTCTACAGCAGGGATAGGCAACTCCGGTCCTGGAGGGCCACTGTCCTGCAGAGTTTAGCTTCAGCCCTGATAAAAACTCACCTGCCTGTATCTATCTAGTAATCCTGAAAACATTGATTGCCTTGTTCAGGTGTGTTTAATTAGGGTTGGAGCTAAACTCTGCAGGACAGTGGCCCTCCAGGACCGGAGTTGCCTATCCCTGCTCTACAGGAAACCTCAATGGTCATTTGTTTTATTTGTGTCCCTTTCTAAAGAGTTTACACCGCAAATCGCCCTGCAAGTGTACTGACCTGCTCAACAGAAAACCACATAAGATATTTTTGCAAACACCACCCACAGTTTCTGCCCAGTTTCGAACTGGGGACCTTTCGCGTGTGAGGCGAACGTGATAACCACTACACTACGGAAACCTGTCTTCAGGTTGCAGACAGAAATCTTCTGGTGCACGCTTGTTAAAAAGCGTATAAAGGAAAAGAGAGCTGAACCCTCCTAGCATGGCCAAAAGTTTAAAGTTTCTGTCAAAACACTGCCATTGTTTCTGCTCGGTTTCGAACCGAGGACCTTTCGCGTGTTAGGCGAACGTGATGACCACTACACTACAGAAACCTAATGGTCCACTGCGTGTGCTTTTTCGAAGATGGCTCCGTCCCATAACCTGCCCTGCAAGCGCTGTGAGAGTCTGTACATTCCACAAACAACAGAACAAACCTCATTCGGCATGGCAGTCTGCCTACAGCTCCTTGGTACGATGGCCTTCACCGGTCTCCAAAGTAAGGACTTTGTAGCGAATTTCAGCATGTATATTAAAAGCACCTCCACTTGTTTCCGCCCAGTTTTGAACTGGGGACCTTTCGCGTGTAAAGCGAACGTGATAACCACTACACTACGGAAACCTGTCTTCAGGGTGCAGACATAAATCTTCTGGTGCACTCTTGTTAAAAAGCGTATAAAGGTAAAGAGAGCTAAACCCTCCTGGCGTGGCAAACAGTTTAAAGATTCTATCACAATCCGACCGCTGTATCTGCTCAGTTTCGAACGGAGGACCTTTCGCGTGTTAGGCGAACGTGATGACCACTACACTACAGAAACCTCATTGTCCTTTGCGTTTTTTTTTAAAAAAAGAAAAGAAAAAGAAAAGAGCTGGGTGGGAGGAGCCTGCACCAGACATTACCCTTGCTGAGCATGGTGGCATGTGCGTGGGAGCACATTGCCCCAACGTCTCATAGGTACAGCTCGAGTTTCTCTTCATTCACGCATAAATCTTTCGCCTTTTACTAAAGATTTCCGTGGAGGGGAACATTTGCGAGTTTCTGGTATTTTTGGATGCCCTGCTCACAGCAGAGCTACATGCGTTTGTTAAAAAACAGAGGACTTTTTGCGGCTTGCTCCGAAGAACCGCAGCAGGTTGGGCCAGCAGGTAAGGACTTTGTACAGTTGTACACTTGTTCAAAAGCAACTGAGACGATAGACTGCCCAGTGTTCTTAAAATGGCAAAAAGCTGCTCTTTTTTTTAGGTGGCAGACCAAACATTTTGTATTACTCTACAGGAAACCTCAATGGTCATTTGTTTTATTTGTGTCCCTTTCTATAGAGTTTACACCGCAAATCGCCCTGCAAGTGTACTGACCTGCTCAACAGAAAACCACATAAGATATTTTTGCAAACACCACCCACAGTTTCTGCCCAGTTTCGAACTGGGGACCTTTCGCGTGTGAGGCGAACGTGATAACCACTACACTACGGAAACCTGTCTTCAGGTTGCAGACAGAAATCTTCTGGTGCACGCTTGTTAAAAAGCGTATAAAGGAAAAGAGAGCTGAACCCTCCTAGCATGGCCAAAAGTTTAAAGTTTCTGTCAAAACGCTGCCATTGTTTCTGCTCGGTTTCGAACCGAGGACCTTTCGCGTGTTAGGCGAACGTGATGACCACTACACTACAGAAACCTAATGGTCCACTGCGTGTGCTTTTTCGAAGATGGCTCCGTCCCATAACCTGCCCTGCAAGCGCTGTGAGAGTCTGTACATTCCACAAACAACAGAACAAACCTCATTCGGCATGGCAGTCTGCCTACAGCTCCTTGGTACGATGGCCTTCACCGGTCTCCAAAGTAAGGACTTTGTAGCGAATTTCAGCATGTATATTAAAAGCACCTCCACTTGTTTCCGCCCAGTTTTGAACTGGGGACCTTTCGCGTGTAAAGCGAACGTGATAACCACTACACTACGGAAACCTGTCTTCAGGGTGCAGACATAAATCTTCTGGTGCACTCTTGTTAAAAAGCGTATAAAGGTAAAGAGAGCTAAACCCTCCTGGCGTGGCAAACAGTTTAAAGATTCTATCACAATCCAACCGCTGTTTCTGCTCAGTTTCGAACCGAGGACCTTTCGCGTGTTAGGCAAACGTGATGACCACTACACTACAGAAACCTCATGGTCCTTTGTGTTTTTTAAAAAAAAAAGAAAAGAAAAAGAAAAGAGCTGGGTGGGAGGAGCCTGCACCAGACATTACCCTTGCTGAGCATGGTGGCATGTGCGTGGGAGCACATTGTCCCAACGTCTCATAGGTACAGCTCGAGTTTCTCTTCATTCACGCATAAATCTTTCGCCTTTTACTAAAGATTTCCGTGGAGGGGAACATTTGCGAGTTTCTGGTATTTTTGGATGCCCTGCTCACAGCAGAGCTACATGCGTTTGTTAAAAAACAGAGGACTTTTTGCGGCTTGCTCCGAAGAACCGCAGCAGGTTGGGCCAGCAGGTAAGGACTTTGTACAGTTGTACACTTGTTCAAAAGCAACTGAAACGATAGACTGCCCAGTGTTCTTAAAATGGCAAAAAGCTGCTCTTTTTGGTGGCAGACCAAACATTTTGTATTACTCTACAGGAAACCTCAATGGTCATTTGTTTTATTTGTGTCCCTTTCTAAAGAGTTTACACCGCAAATCGCCCTGCAAGTGTACTGACCTGCTCAACAGAAAACCACATAAGATATTTTTGCAAACACCACCCACAGTTTCCGCCCAGTTTCGAACTGGGGACCTTTCGCGTGTGAGGCGAACGTGATAACCACTACACTACGGAAACCTGTCTTCAGGTTGCAGACAGAAATCTTCTGGTGCACGCTTGTTAAAAAGCGTATAAAGGAAAAGTGAGCTGAACCCTCCTAGCATGGCCAAAAGTTTAAAGTTTCTGTCAAAACACTGCCACTGTTTCTGCTCGGTTTCGAACCGAGGACCTTTCGCGTGTTAGGCGAACGTGATGACCACTACACTACAGAAACCTAATGGTCCACTGTGTGTGCTTTTTCGAAGATGGCTCCGTCCCATAACCTGCCCTGCAAGCGCTGTGAGAGTCTGTACATTCCACAAACAACAGAACAAACCTCATTCGGCATGGCAGTCTGCCTACAGCTCCTTGGTACGATGGCCTTCACCGGTCTCCAAAGTAAGGACTTTGTAGCGAATTTCAGCATGTATATTAAAAGCACCTCCACTTGTTTCCGCCCAGTTTTGAACTGGGGATTCTATCACAATCCGACCGCTCTTTCTGCTCGGTTTCGAACCGAGGACCTTTCGCGTGTTAGGCGAACGTGATGACCACTACACTACAGAAACCTCATGGACCTTTGCGTTTTTTTTAAAAAAAAGAAAAGAAAAAGAAAAGAGCTGGGTGGGAGGAGCCTGCACCAGACATTACCCTTGCTGAGCATGGTGGCATGTGCGTGGGAGCATATTGCCCCAACGTCTCATAGGTACAGCTCGAGTTTCTCTTCATTCACGCATAAATCTTTCGCCTTTTACTAAAGATTTCCGTGGAGGGGAACATTTGCAAGTTTCTGGTATTTTTGGATGCCCTGCTCACAGCAGAGCTACATGCCGAGCTACGAACCGAGGACCTTTCGCGTGTTAGGCGAACGTGATGACCACTACACTACAGAAACCTAATGGTCCACTGCGTGTGCTTTTTCGAAGATGGCTCCGTCCCATAACCTGCCCTGCAAGCGCTGTGAGAGTCTGTACATTCCACAAACAACAGAACAAACCTCATTCGGCATGGCAGTCTGCCTACAGCTCCTTGGTACGATGGCCTTCACCGGTCTCCAAAGTAAGGACTTTGTAGCGAATTTCAGCATGTATATTAAAAGCACCTCCACTTGTTTCCGCCCAGTTTTGAACTGGGGATTCTATCACAATCCGACCGCTCTTTCTGCTCGGTTTCGAACCGAGGACCTTTCGCGTGTTAGGCGAACGTGATGACCACTACACTACAGAAACCTCATGGACCTTTGCGTTTTTTTTAAAAAAAAGAAAAGAAAAAGAAAAGAGCTGGGTGGGAGGAGCCTGCACCAGACATTACCCTTGCTGAGCATGGTGGCATGTGCGTGGGAGCACATTGCCCCAACGTCTCATAGGTACAGCTTGAGTTTCTCTTCATTCACGCATAAATCTTTCGCCTTTTACTAAAGATTTCCGTGGAGGGGAACATTTGCGAGTTTCTGGTATTTTTGGATGCCCTGCTCACAGCAGAGCTACATGCGTTTGTTAAAAAACAGAGGACTTTTTGCGGCTTGCTCCGAAGAACCGCAGCAGGTTGGGCCAGCAGGTAAGGACTTTGTACAGTTGTACACTTGTTCAAAAGCAACTGAAACAATAGACTGCCCAGTGTTCTTAAAATGGCAAAAAGCTGCTCTTTTTGGTGGCAGACCAAACATTTTGTATTACTCTACAGGAAACCTCAATGGTCATTTGTTTTATTTGTGTCCCTTTCTAAAGAGTTTACACCGCAAATCGCCCTGTAAGTGTACTGACCTGCTCAACAGAAAACCACATAAGATATTTTTGCAAACACCACCCACAGTTTCCACCCAGTTTCGAACTGGGGACCTTTCGCGTGTGAGGCGAATGTGATAACCACTACACTACGGAAACCTGTCTACAGGTTGCAGACAGAAATCTTCTGGTGCACTCTTGTTAAAAAGCGTATAAAGGTAAACCACTACACTACAGAAACCTCATTGTCCTTTGCGTTTTTTTAAAAAAAAAGAAAAGAAAAAGAAAAGAGCTGGGTGGGAGGAGCCTGCACCAGACATTACCCTTGCTGAGCATGGTGGCATGTGCGTGGGAGCAAATTGCCCCAACGTCTCATATGTACAGCTCGAGTTTCTCTTCATTCACGCATAAATCTTTCGCCTTTTACTAAAGATTTCCGTGGAGGGGAACATTTGCGAGTTTCTGGTATTTTTGGATGCCCTGCTCACAGCAGAGCTACATGCGTTTGTTAAAAAACAGAAGACTTTTTGCGGCTTGCTCCGAAGAACCGCAGCAGGTTGGGCCAGCAGGTAAGGACTTTGTACAGTTGTACACTTGTTCAAAAGCAACTGAAACGATAGACTGCCCAGTGTTCTTAAAATGGCAAAAAGCTGCTCTTTTTGGTGGCAGACCAAACATTTTGTATTACTCTACAGGAAACCTCAATGGTCATTTGTTTTATTTGTGTCCCTTTCTAAAGAGTTTACACCGCAAATCGCCCTGCAAGTGTACTGACCTGCTCAACAGAAAACCACATAAGATATTTTTGCAAACACCACCCACAGTTTCCGCCCAGTTTCGAACTGGGGACCTTTCGCATGTGAGGCGAACGTGATAACCACTACACTACGGAAACCTGTCTTCAGGTTGCAGACAGAAATCTTCTGGTGCACGCTTGTTAAAAAGCGTATAAAGGAAAAGAGAGCTGAACCCTCCTAGCATGGCCAAAAGTTTAAAGTTTCTGTCAAAACACTGCCACTGTTTCTGCTCGGTTTCGAACCGAGGACCTTTCGCGTGTTAGGCGAACGTGATGACCACTACACTACAGAAACCTAATGGTCCACTGCGTGTGCTTTTTCGAAGATGGCTCCGTCCCATAACCTGCCCTGCAAGCGCTGTGAGAGTCTGTACATTCCACAAACAACAGAACAAACCTCATTCGGCATGGCAGTCTGCCTACAGCTCCTTGGTACGATGGCCTTCACCGGTCTCCAAAGTAAGGACTTTGTAGCGAATTTCAGCATGTATATTAAAAGCACCTCCACTTGTTTCCACCCAGTTTCGAACTGGGGACCTTTCGCGTGTGAGGCGAATGTGATAACCACTACACTACGGAAACCTGTCTACAGGTTGCAGACAGAAATCTTCTGGTGCACTCTTGTTAAAAAGCGTATAAAGGTAAACCACTACACTACAGAAACCTCATTGTCCTTTGCGTTTTTTTAAAAAAAAAGAAAAGAAAAAGAAAAGAGCTGGGTGGGAGGAGCCTGCACCAGACATTACCCTTGCTGAGCATGGTGGCATGTGCGTGGGAGCAAATTGCCCCAACGTCTCATATGTACAGCTCGAGTTTCTCTTCATTCACACATAAATCTTTCGCCTTTTACTAAAGATTTCCGTGGAGGGGAACATTTGCGAGTTTCTGGTATTTTTGGATGCCCTGCTCACAGCAGAGCTACATGCGTTTGTTAAAAAACAGAAGACTTTTTGCGGCTTGCTCCGAAGAACCGCAGCAGGTTGGGCCAGCAGGTAAGGACTTTGTACAGTTGTACACTTGTTCAAAAGCAACTGAAACGATAGACTGCCCAGTGTTCTTAAAATGGCAAAAAGCTGCTCTTTTTGGTGGCAGACCAAACATTTTGTATTACTCTACAGGAAACCTCAATGGTCATTTGTTTTATTTGTGTCCCTTTCTAAAGAGTTTACACCGCAAATCGCCCTGCAAGTGTACTGACCTGCTCAACAGAAAACCACATAAGATATTTTTGCAAACACCACCCACAGTTTCCGCCCAGTTTCGAACTGGGGACCTTTCGCATGTGAGGCGAACGTGATAACCACTACACTACGGAAACCTGTCTTCAGGTTGCAGACAGAAATCTTCTGGTGCACGCTTGTTAAAAAGCGTATAAAGGAAAAGAGAGCTGAACCCTCCTAGCATGGCCAAAAGTTTAAAGTTTCTGTCAAAACACTGCCACTGTTTCTGCTCGGTTTCGAACCGAGGACCTTTCGCGTGTTAGGCGAACGTGATGACCACTACACTACAGAAACCTAATGGTCCACTGCGTGTGCTTTTTCGAAGATGGCTCCGTCCCATAACCTGCCCTGCAAGCGCTGTGAGAGTCTGTACATTCCACAAACAACAGAACAAACCTCATTCGGCATGGCAGTCTGCCTACAGCTCCTTGGTACGATGGCCTTCACCGGTCTCCAAAGTAAGGACTTTGTAGCGAATTTCAGCATGTATATTAAAAGCACCTCCACTTGTTTCCGCCCAGTTTTGAACTGGGGACCTTTCGCGTGTAAAGCGAACGTGATAACCACTACACTACGGAAACCTGTCTTCAGGGTGCAGACATAAATCTTCTGGTGCACTCTTGTTAAAAAGCGTATAAAGGTAAAGAGAGCTAAACCCTCCTGGCGTGGCAAACAGTTTAAAGATTCTATCACAATCCGACCGCTGTTTCGAACCGAGGACCTTTCGCGTGTTAGGCGAACGTGATGACCACTACACTACAGAAACCTCATTGTCCTTTGCGTTTTTTTAAAAAAAAAGAAAAGAAAAAGAAAAGAGCTGGGTGGGAGGAGCCTGCACCAGACATTACCCTTGCTGAGCATGGTGGCATGTGCGTGGGAGCACATTGCCCCAACGTCTCATAGGTGCAGCTCGAGTTTCTCTTCATTCACGCATAAATCTTTCGCCTTTTACTAAAGATTTCCGTGGAGGGGAACATTTGCGAGTTTCTGGTATTTTTAGATGCCCTGCTCACAGCAGAGGTACATGCGTTTGTTAAAAAACAGAAGACTTTTTGCGGCTTGCTCCGACGAACCGCAGCAGGTTGGGCCAGCAGGTAAGGACTTTGTACAGTTGTACACTTGTTCAAAAGCAACTGAAACGATAGACTGCCCAGTGTTTTTAAAATGGCAAAAAGCTGCTCTTTTTGGTGGCAGACCAAACATTTTGTATTACTCTACAGGAAACCTCAATGGTCATTTGTTTTATTTGTGTCCCTTTCTAAAGAGTTTACACCGCAAATCGCCCTGCAAGTGTACTGACCTGCTCAACAGAAAACCACATAAGATATTTTTGCAAACACCACCCACAGTTTCCGCCCAGTTTCGAACTGGGGACCTTTCGCGTGTGAGGCGAACGTGATAACCACTACACTACGGAAACCTGTCTTCAGGTTGCAGACAGAAATCTTCTGGTGCACGCTTGTTAAAAAGCGTATAAAGGAAAAGAGAGCTGAACCCTCCTAGCATGGCCAAAAGTTTAAAGTTTCTGTCAAAACACTGCCACTGTTTCTGCTCGGTTTCGAACCGAGGACCTTTCGCGTGTTAGGCGAACGTGATGACCACTACACTACAGAAACCTAATGGTCCACTACGTGTGCTTTTTCGAAGATGGCTCCGTCCCATAACCTACCCTGCAAGCGCTGTGAGAGTCTGTACATTCCACAAACAACAGAACAAACCTCATTCGGCATGGCAGTCTGCCTACAGCTCCTTGGTACGATGGCCTTCACCGGTCTCCAAAGTAAGGACTTTGTAGCGAATTTCAGCATGTATATTAAAAGCACCTCCACTTGTTTCCGCCCAGTTTTGAACTGGGGACCTTTCGCGTGTAAAGCGAACGTGATAACCACTACACTACGGAAACCTGTCTTCAGGGTGCAGACATAAATCTTCTGGTGCACTCTTGTTAAAAAGCGTATAAAGGTAAAGAGAGCTAAACCCTCCTGGCGTGGCAAACAGTTTAAAGATTCCATCACAATCCGACCGCTGTTTCTGCTCGGTTTCGAACCGAGGACCTTTCGCATGTTAGGCGAACGTGATGACCACTACACTACAGAAACCTCATTGTCCTTTGCGTTTTTTAAAAAAAAAAGAAAAGAGCTGGGTGGGAGGAGCCTGCACCAGACATTACCCTTGCTGAGCATGGTGGCATGTGCGTGGGAGCACATTGCCCCAACGTCTCATAGGTACAGCTCGAGTTTCTCTTCATTCACGCATAAATCTTTCGCCTTTTACTAAAGATTTCCGTGGAGGGGAACATTTGCGAGTTTCTGGTATTTTTGGATGCCCTGCTCACAGCAGAGCTACATGCGTTTGTTAAAAAACAGAAGACTTTTTGCGGCTTGCTCCGAAGAACCGCAGCAGGTTGGGCCAGCAGGTAAGGACTTTGTACAGTTGTACACTTGTTCAAAAGCAACTGAGACGATAGACTGCCCAGTGTTCTTAAAATGGCAAAAAGCTGCTCTTTTTGGTGGCAGACCAAACATTTTGTATTACTCTACAGGAAACCTCAATGGTCATTTGTTTTATTTGTGTCCCTTTCTAAAGAGTTTACACCGCAAATCGCCCTGCAAGTGTACTGACCTGCTCAACAGAAAACCACATAAGATATTTTTGCAAACACCACCCACAGTTTCCGCCCAGTTTCGAACTGGGGACCTTTCGCGTGTGAGGCGAACGTGATAACCACTACACTAAAGGAAACCTGTCTTCAGGTTGCAGACAGAAATCTTCTGGTGCACGCTTGTTAAAAAGTGTATAAAGGAAAAGAGAGCTGAACCCTCCTAGCATGGCCAAAAGTTTAAAGTTTCTGTCAAAACACTGCCACTGTTTCTGCTCGGTTTCGAACCGAGGACCTTTCGCGTGTTAGGCGAACGTGATGACCACTACACTACAGAAACCTAATGGTCCACTGCGTGTGCTTTTTCGAAGATGGCTCCGTCCCATAACCTGCCCTGCAAGCGCTGTGAGAGTCTGTACATTCCACAAACAACAGAACAAACCTCATTCGGCATGGCAGTCTGCCTACAGCTCCTTGGTACGATGGCCTTCACCGGTCTCCAAAGTAAGGACTTTGTAGCGAATTTCAGCATGTATATTAAAAGCACCTCCACTTGTTTCCGCCCAGTTTTGAACTGGGGACCTTTCGCGTGTAAAGCGAACGTGATAACCACTACACTACGGAAACCTGTCTACAGGTTGCAGACAGAAATCTTCTGGTGCACTCTTGTTAAAAAGCGTATAAAGGTAAAGAGAGCTAAACCCTCCTGGCGTGGCAAACAGTTTAAAGATTCTATCACAATCCAACCGCTGTTTCTGCTCAGTTTCGAACCGAGGACCTTTCGCGTGTTAGGCAAACGTGATGACCACTACACTACAGAAACCTCATGGTCCTTTGTGTTTTTTAAAAAAAAAAGAAAAGAAAAAGAAAAGAGCTGGGTGGGAGGAGCCTGCACCAGACATTACCCTTGCTGAGCATGGTGGCATGTGCGTGGGAGCACATTGTCCCAACGTCTCATAGGTACAGCTCGAGTTTCTCTTCATTCACGCATAAATCTTTCGCCTTTTACTAAAGATTTCCGTGGAGGGGAACATTTGCGAGTTTCTGGTATTTTTGGATGCCCTGCTCACAGCAGAGCTACATGCGTTTGTTAAAAAACAGAGGACTTTTTGCGGCTTGCTCCGAAGAACCGCAGCAGGTTGGGCCAGCAGGTAAGGACTTTGTACAGTTGTACACTTGTTCAAAAGCAACTGAAACGATAGACTGCCCAGTGTTCTTAAAATGGCAAAAAGCTGCTCTTTTTGGTGGCAGACCAAACATTTTGTATTACTCTACAGGAAACCTCAATGGTCATTTGTTTTATTTGTGTCCCTTTCTAAAGAGTTTACACCGCAAATCGCCCTGTAAGTGTACTGACCTGCTCAACAGAAAACCACATAAGATATTTTTGCAAACACCACCCACAGTTTCCCCCCAGTTTCGAACTGGGGACCTTTCGCGTGTGAGGCGAACGTGATAACCACTACACTACGGAAACCTGTCTACAGGTTGCAGACAGAAATCTTCTGGTGCACGCTTGTTAAAAAGCGTATAAATGAAAAGAGAGCTGAACCCTCCTAGCATGGCCAAAAGTTTAAAGTTTCTGTCAAAACACTGCCACTGTTTCTGCTCGGTTTCGAACCGAGGACCTTTCGCGTGTTAGGCGAACGTGATGACCACTACACTACAGAAACCTAATGGTCCACTGCGTGTGCTTTTTCGAAGATGGCTCCGTCCCATAACCTGCCCTGCAAGCGCTGTGAGAGTCTGTACATTCCACAAACAACAGAACAAACCTCATTCGGCATGGCAGTCTGCCTACAGCTCCTTGGTACGATGGCCTTCACCGGTCTCCAAAGTAAGGACTTTGTAGCGAATTTCAGCATGTATATTAAAAGCACCTCCACTTGTTTCCGCCCAGTTTTGAACTGGGGACCTTTCGCGTGTCAAGCGAACGTGATAACCACTACACTACGGAAACCTGTCTACAGGTTGCAGACAGAAATCTTCTGGTGCACTCTTGTTAAAAAGCGTATAAAGGTAAAGAGAGCTAAACCCTCCTGGCGTGGCAAACAGTTTAAAGATTCTATCACAATCCAACCGCTGTTTCTGCTCAGTTTCGAACCGAGGACCTTTCGCGTGTTAGGCAAACGTGATGACCACTACACTACAGAAACCTCATGGTCCTTTGTGTTTTTTAAAAAAAAAAGAAAAGAAAAAGAAAAGAGCTGGGTGGGAGGAGCCTGCACCAGACATTACCCTTGCTGAGCATGGTGGCATGTGCGTGGGAGCACATTGTCCCAACGTCTCATATGTACAGCTCGAGTTTCTCTTCATTCACGCATAAATCTTTCGCCTTTTACTAAAGATTTCCGTGGAGGGGAACATTTGCGAGTTTCTGGTATTTTTGGATGCCCTGCTCACAGCAGAGCTACATGCGTTTGTTAAAAAACAGAGGACTTTTTGCGGCTTGCTCCGAAGAACCGCAGCAGGTTGGGCCAGCAGGTAAGGACTTTGTACAGTTGTACACTTGTTCAAAAGCAACTGAGACGATAGACTGCCCAGTGTTCTTAAAATGGCAAAAAGCTGCTCTTTTTGGTGGCAGACCAAACATTTTGTATTACTCTACAGGAAACCTCAATGGTCATTTGTTTTATTTGTGTCCCTTTCTAAAGAGTTTACACCGCAAATCGCCCTGCAAGTGTACTGACCTGCTCAACAGAAAACCACATAAGATATTTTTGCAAACACCACCCACAGTTTCCGCCCAGTTTCGAACTGGGGACCTTTCGCGTGTGAGGCGAACGTGATAACCACTACACTACGGAAACCTGTCTTCAGGTTGCAGACAGAAATCTTCTGGTGTACGCTTGTTAAAAAGCGTATAAAGGAAAAGAGAGCTGAACCCTCCTAGCATGGCCAAAAGTTTAAAGTTTCTGTCAAAACACTGCCACTGTTTCTGCTCGGTTTCGAACCGAGGACCTTTCGCGTGTTAGGCGAACGTGATGACCACTACACTACAGAAACCTAATGGTCCACTGCGTGTGCTTTTTCGAAGATGGCTCCGTCCCATAACCTGCCCTGCAAGCGCTGTGAGAGTCTGTACATTCCACAAACAACAGAACAAACCTCATTCGGCATGGCAGTCTGCCTACAGCTCCTTGGTACGATGGCCTTCACCGGTCTCCAAAGTAAGGACTTTGTAGCGAATTTCAGCATGTATATTAAAAGCACCTCCACTTGTTTCCGCCCAGTTTTGAACTGGGGACCTTTCGCGTGTAAAGCGAACATGATAACCACTACACTACGGAAACCTGTCTTCAGGGTGCAGACATAAATCTTCTGGTGCACTCTTGTTAAAAAGCGTATAAAGGTAAAGAGAGCTAAACCCTCCTGGCGTGGCAAACAGTTTAAAGATTCTATCACAATCCGACCGCTGTATCTGCTCAGTTTCGAACGGAGGACCTTTCGCGTGTTAGGCGAACGTGATGACCACTACACTACAGAAACCTCATTGTCCTTTGCGTTTTTTTTAAAAAAAAGAAAAGAAAAAGAAAAGAGCTGGGTGGGAGGAGCCTGCACCAGACATTACCCTTGCTGAGCATGGTGGCATGTGCGTGGGAGCACATTGCCCCAACGTCTCATAGGTACAGCTCGAGTTTCTCTTCATTCACGCATAAATCTTTCGCCTTTTACTAAAGATTTCCGTGGAGGGGAACATTTGCGAGTTTCTGGTATTTTTGGATGCCCTGCTCACAGCAGAGCTACATGCGTTTGTTAAAAAACAGAGGACTTTTTGCGGCTTGCTCCGAAGAACCGCAGCAGGTTGGGCCAGCAGGTAAGGACTTTGTACAGTTGTACACTTGTTCAAAAGCAACTGAGACGATAGACTGCCCAGTGTTCTTAAAATGGCAAAAAGCTGCTCTTTTTGGTGGCAGACCAAACATTTTGTATTACTCTACAGGAAACCTCAATGGTCATTTGTTTTATTTGTGTCCCTTTCTATAGAGTTTACACCGCAAATCGCCCTGCAAGTGTACTGACCTGCTCAACAGAAAACCACATAAGATATTTTTGCAAACACCACCCACAGTTTCTGCCCAGTTTCGAACTGGGGACCTTTCGCGTGTGAGGCGAACGTGATAACCACTACACTACGGAAACCTGTCTTCAGGTTGCAGACAGAAATCTTCTGGTGCACGCTTGTTAAAAAGCGTATAAAGGAAAAGAGAGCTGAACCCTCCTAGCATGGCCAAAAGTTTAAAGTTTCTGTCAAAACACTGCCATTGTTTCTGCTCGGTTTCGAACCGAGGACCTTTCGCGTGTTAGGCGAACGTGATGACCACTACACTACAGAAACCTAATGGTCCACTGCGTGTGCTTTTTCGAAGATGGCTCCGTCCCATAACCTGCCCTGCAAGCGCTGTGAGAGTCTGTACATTCCACAAACAACAGAACAAACCTCATTCGGCATGGCAGTCTGCCTACAGCTCCTTGGTACGATGGCCTTCACCGGTCTCCAAAGTAAGGACTTTGTAGCGAATTTCAGCATGTATATTAAAAGCACCTCCACTTGTTTCCGCCCAGTTTTGAACTGGGGACCTTTCGCGTGTAAAGCGAACGTGATAACCACTACACTACGGAAACCTGTCTTCAGGGTGCAGACATAAATCTTCTGGTGCACTCTTGTTAAAAAGCGTATAAAGGTAAAGAGAGCTAAACCCTCCTGGCGTGGCAAACAGTTTAAAGATTCTATCACAATCCAACCGCTGTTTCTGCTCAGTTTCGAACCGAGGACCTTTCGCGTGTTAGGCAAACGTGATGACCACTACACTACAGAAACCTCATGGTCCTTTGTGTTTTTTAAAAAAAAAAGAAAAGAAAAAGAAAAGAGCTGGGTGGGAGGAGCCTGCACCAGACATTACCCTTGCTGAGCATGGTGGCATGTGCGTGGGAGCACATTGTCCCAACGTCTCATAGGTACAGCTCGAGTTTCTCTTCATTCACGCATAAATCTTTCGCCTTTTACTAAAGATTTCCGTGGAGGGGAACATTTGCGAGTTTCTGGTATTTTTGGATGCCCTGCTCACAGCAGAGCTACATGCGTTTGTTAAAAAACAGAGGACTTTTTGCGGCTTGCTCCGAAGAACCGCAGCAGGTTGGGCCAGCAGGTAAGGACTTTGTACAGTTGTACACTTGTTCAAAAGCAACTGAAACGATAGACTGCCCAGTGTTCTTAAAATGGCAAAAAGCTGCTCTTTTTGGTGGCAGACCAAACATTTTGTATTACTCTACAGGAAACCTCAATGGTCATTTGTTTTATTTGTGTCCCTTTCTAAAGAGTTTACACCGCAAATCGCCCTGCAAGTGTACTGACCTGCTCAACAGAAAACCACATAAGATATTTTTGCAAACACCACCCACAGTTTCCGCCCAGTTTCGAACTGGGGACCTTTCGCGTGTGAGGCGAACGTGATAACCACTACACTACGGAAACCTGTCTTCAGGTTGCAGACAGAAATCTTCTGGTGTACGCTTGTTAAAAAGCGTATAAAGGAAAAGAGAGCTGAACCCTCCTAGCATGGCCAAAAGTTTAAAGTTTCTGTCAAAACACTGCCACTGTTTCTGCTCGGTTTCGAACCGAGGACCTTTCGCGTGTTAGGCGAACGTGATGACCACTACACTACAGAAACCTAATGGTCCACTGCGTGTGCTTTTTCGAAGATGGCTCCGTCCCATAACCTGCCCTGCAAGCGCTGTGAGAGTCTGTACATTCCACAAACAACAGAACAAACCTCATTCGGCATGGCAGTCTGCCTACAGCTCCTTGGTACGATGGCCTTCACCGGTCTCCAAAGTAAGGACTTTGTAGCGAATTTCAGCATGTATATTAAAAGCACCTCCACTTGTTTCCGCCCAGTTTTGAACTGGGGACCTTTCGCGTGTAAAGCGAACGTGATAACCACTACACTACGGAAACCTGTCTTCAGGGTGCAGACATAAATCTTCTGGTGCACTCTTGTTAAAAAGCGTATAAAGGTAAAGAGAGCTAAACCCTCCTGGCGTGGCAAACAGTTTAAAGATTCTATCACAATCCAACCGCTGTTTCTGCTCAGTTTCGAACCGAGGACCTTTCGCGTGTTAGGCAAACGTGATGACCACTACACTACAGAAACCTCATGGTCCTTTGTGTTTTTTAAAAAAAAAAGAAAAGAAAAAGAAAAGAGCTGGGTGGGAGGAGCCTGCACCAGACATTACCCTTGCTGAGCATGGTGGCATGTGCGTGGGAGCACATTGTCCCAACGTCTCATATGTACAGCTCGAGTTTCTCTTCATTCACGCATAAATCTTTCGCCTTTTACTAAAGATTTCCGTGGAGGGGAACATTTGCGAGTTTCTGGTATTTTTGGATGCCCTGCTCACAGCAGAGCTACATGCGTTTGTTAAAAAACAGAGGACTTTTTGCGGCTTGCTCCGAAGAACCGCAGCAGGTTGGGCCAGCAGGTAAGGACTTTGTACAGTTGTACACTTGTTCAAAAGCAACTGAGACGATAGACTGCCCAGTGTTCTTAAAATGGCAAAAAGCTGCTCTTTTTGGTGGCAGACCAAACATTTTGTATTACTCTACAGGAAACCTCAATGGTCATTTGTTTTATTTGTGTCCCTTTCTAAAGAGTTTACACCGCAAATCGCCCTGCAAGTGTACTGACCTGCTCAACAGAAAACCACATAAGATATTTTTGCAAACACCACCCACAGTTTCCGCCCAGTTTCGAACTGGGGACCTTTCGCGTGTGAGGCGAACGTGATAACCACTACACTACGGAAACCTGTCTTCAGGTTGCAGACAGAAATCTTCTGGTGTACGCTTGTTAAAAAGCGTATAAAGGAAAAGAGAGCTGAACCCTCCTAGCATGGCCAAAAGTTTAAAGTTTCTGTCAAAACACTGCCACTGTTTCTGCTCGGTTTCGAACCGAGGACCTTTCGCGTGTTAGGCGAACGTGATGACCACTACACTACAGAAACCTCATTGTCCTTTGCGTTTTTTTTAAAAAAAAGAAAAGAAAAAGAAAAGAGCTGGGTGGGAGGAGCCTGCACCAGACATTACCCTTGCTGAGCATGGTGGCATGTGCGTGGGAGCACATTGCCCCAACGTCTCATAGGTACAGCTCGAGTTTCTCTTCATTCACGCATAAATCTTTCGCCTTTTACTAAAGATTTCCGTGGAGGGGAACATTTGCGAGTTTCTGGTATTTTTGGATGCCCTGCTCACAGCAGAGCTACATGCGTTTGTTAAAAAACAGAGGACTTTTTGCGGCTTGCTCCGAAGAACCGCAGCAGGTTGGGCCAGCAGGTAAGGACTTTGTACAGTTGTACACTTGTTCAAAAGCAACTGAGACGATAGACTGCCCAGTGTTCTTAAAATGGCAAAAAGCTGCTCTTTTTGGTGGCAGACCAAACATTTTGTATTACTCTACAGGAAACCTCAATGGTCATTTGTTTTATTTGTGTCCCTTTCTATAGAGTTTACACCGCAAATCGCCCTGCAAGTGTACTGACCTGCTCAACAGAAAACCACATAAGATATTTTTGCAAACACCACCCACAGTTTCTGCCCAGTTTCGAACTGGGGACCTTTCGCGTGTGAGGCGAACGTGATAACCACTACACTACGGAAACCTGTCTTCAGGTTGCAGACAGAAATCTTCTGGTGCACGCTTGTTAAAAAGCGTATAAAGGAAAAGAGAGCTGAACCCTCCTAGCATGGCCAAAAGTTTAAAGTTTCTGTCAAAACACTGCCATTGTTTCTGCTCGGTTTCGAACCGAGGACCTTTCGCGTGTTAGGCGAACGTGATGACCACTACACTACAGAAACCTAATGGTCCACTGCGTGTGCTTTTTCGAAGATGGCTCCGTCCCATAACCTGCCCTGCAAGCGCTGTGAGAGTCTGTACATTCCACAAACAACAGAACAAACCTCATTCGGCATGGCAGTCTGCCTACAGCTCCTTGGTACGATGGCCTTCACCGGTCTCCAAAGTAAGGACTTTGTAGCGAATTTCAGCATGTATATTAAAAGCACCTCCACTTGTTTCCGCCCAGTTTTGAACTGGGGACCTTTCGCGTGTAAAGCGAACGTGATAACCACTACACTACGGAAACCTGTCTTCAGGGTGCAGACATAAATCTTCTGGTGCACTCTTGTTAAAAAGCGTATAAAGGTAAAGAGAGCTAAACCCTCCTGGCGTGGCAAACAGTTTAAAGATTCTATCACAATCCAACCGCTGTTTCTGCTCAGTTTCGAACCGAGGACCTTTCGCGTGTTAGGCAAACGTGATGACCACTACACTACAGAAACCTCATGGTCCTTTGTGTTTTTTAAAAAAAAAAGAAAAGAAAAAGAAAAGAGCTGGGTGGGAGGAGCCTGCACCAGACATTACCCTTGCTGAGCATGGTGGCATGTGCGTGGGAGCACATTGTCCCAACGTCTCATAGGTACAGCTCGAGTTTCTCTTCATTCACGCATAAATCTTTCGCCTTTTACTAAAGATTTCCGTGGAGGGGAACATTTGCGAGTTTCTGGTATTTTTGGATGCCCTGCTCACAGCAGAGCTACATGCGTTTGTTAAAAAACAGAGGACTTTTTGCGGCTTGCTCCGAAGAACCGCAGCAGGTTGGGCCAGCAGGTAAGGACTTTGTACAGTTGTACACTTGTTCAAAAGCAACTGAAACGATAGACTGCCCAGTGTTCTTAAAATGGCAAAAAGCTGCTCTTTTTGGTGGCAGACCAAACATTTTGTATTACTCTACAGGAAACCTCAATGGTCATTTGTTTTATTTGTGTCCCTTTCTAAAGAGTTTACACCGCAAATCGCCCTGCAAGTGTACTGACCTGCTCAACAGAAAACCACATAAGATATTTTTGCAAACACCACCCACAGTTTCCGCCCAGTTTCGAACTGGGGACCTTTCGCGTGTGAGGCGAACGTGATAACCACTACACTACGGAAACCTGTCTTCAGGTTGCAGACAGAAATCTTCTGGTGTACGCTTGTTAAAAAGCGTATAAAGGAAAAGAGAGCTGAACCCTCCTAGCATGGCCAAAAGTTTAAAGTTTCTGTCAAAACACTGCCACTGTTTCTGCTCGGTTTCGAACCGAGGACCTTTCGCGTGTTAGGCGAACGTGATGACCACTACACTACAGAAACCTAATGGTCCACTGCGTGTGCTTTTTCGAAGATGGCTCCGTCCCATAACCTGCCCTGCAAGCGCTGTGAGAGTCTGTACATTCCACAAACAACAGAACAAACCTCATTCGGCATGGCAGTCTGCCTACAGCTCCTTGGTACGATGGCCTTCACCGGTCTCCAAAGTAAGGACTTTGTAGCGAATTTCAGCATGTATATTAAAAGCACCTCCACTTGTTTCCGCCCAGTTTTGAACTGGGGACCTTTCGCGTGTAAAGCGAACGTGATAACCACTACACTACGGAAACCTGTCTTCAGGGTGCAGACATAAATCTTCTGGTGCACTCTTGTTAAAAAGCGTATAAAGGTAAAGAGAGCTAAACCCTCCTGGCGTGGCAAACAGTTTAAAGATTCTATCACAATCCGACCGCTGTATCTGCTCAGTTTCGAACGGAGGACCTTTCGCGTGTTAGGCGAACGTGATGACCACTACACTACAGAAACCTCATTGTCCTTTGCGTTTTTTTTTAAAAAAAGAAAAGAAAAAGAAAAGAGCTGGGTGGGAGGAGCCTGCACCAGACATTACCCTTGCTGAGCATGGTGGCATGTGCGTGGGAGCACATTGCCCCAACGTCTCATAGGTACAGCTCGAGTTTCTCTTCATTCACGCATAAATCTTTCGCCTTTTACTAAAGATTTCCGTGGAGGGGAACATTTGCGAGTTTCTGGTATTTTTGGATGCCCTGCTCACAGCAGAGCTACATGCGTTTGTTAAAAAACAGAGGACTTTTTGCGGCTTGCTCCGAAGAACCGCAGCAGGTTGGGCCAGCAGGTAAGGACTTTGTACAGTTGTACACTTGTTCAAAAGCAACTGAGACGATAGACTGCCCAGTGTTCTTAAAATGGCAAAAAGCTGCTCTTTTTTTTAGGTGGCAGACCAAACATTTTGTATTACTCTACAGCAGGGATAGGCAACTCCGGTCCTGGAGGGCCACTGTCCTGCAGAGTTTAGCTTCAGCCCTGATAAAAACTCACCTGCCTGTATCTATCTAGTAATCCTGAAAACATTGATTGCCTTGTTCAGGTGTGTTTAATTAGGGTTGGAGCTAAACTCTGCAGGACAGTGGCCCTCCAGGACCGGAGTTGCCTATCCCTGCTCTACAGGAAACCTCAATGGTCATTTGTTTTATTTGTGTCCCTTTCTAAAGAGTTTACACCGCAAATCGCCCTGCAAGTGTACTGACCTGCTCAACAGAAAACCACATAAGATATTTTTGCAAACACCACCCACAGTTTCTGCCCAGTTTCGAACTGGGGACCTTTCGCGTGTGAGGCGAACGTGATAACCACTACACTACGGAAACCTGTCTTCAGGTTGCAGACAGAAATCTTCTGGTGCACGCTTGTTAAAAAGCGTATAAAGGAAAAGAGAGCTGAACCCTCCTAGCATGGCCAAAAGTTTAAAGTTTCTGTCAAAACACTGCCATTGTTTCTGCTCGGTTTCGAACCGAGGACCTTTCGCGTGTTAGGCGAACGTGATGACCACTACACTACAGAAACCTAATGGTCCACTGCGTGTGCTTTTTCGAAGATGGCTCCGTCCCATAACCTGCCCTGCAAGCGCTGTGAGAGTCTGTACATTCCACAAACAACAGAACAAACCTCATTCGGCATGGCAGTCTGCCTACAGCTCCTTGGTACGATGGCCTTCACCGGTCTCCAAAGTAAGGACTTTGTAGCGAATTTCAGCATGTATATTAAAAGCACCTCCACTTGTTTCCGCCCAGTTTTGAACTGGGGACCTTTCGCGTGTAAAGCGAACGTGATAACCACTACACTACGGAAACCTGTCTTCAGGGTGCAGACATAAATCTTCTGGTGCACTCTTGTTAAAAAGCGTATAAAGGTAAAGAGAGCTAAACCCTCCTGGCGTGGCAAACAGTTTAAAGATTCTATCACAATCCGACCGCTGTTTCGAACCGAGGACCTTTCGCGTGTTAGGCGAACGTGATGACCACTACACTACAGAAACCTCATTGTCCTTTGCGTTTTTTTAAAAAAAAAGAAAAGAAAAAGAAAAGAGCTGGGTGGGAGGAGCCTGCACCAGACATTACCCTTGCTGAGCATGGTGGCATGTGCGTGGGAGCACATTGCCCCAACGTCTCATAGGTGCAGCTCGAGTTTCTCTTCATTCACGCATAAATCTTTCGCCTTTTACTAAAGATTTCCGTGGAGGGGAACATTTGCGAGTTTCTGGTATTTTTAGATGCCCTGCTCACAGCAGAGGTACATGCGTTTGTTAAAAAACAGAAGACTTTTTGCGGCTTGCTCCGACGAACCGCAGCAGGTTGGGCCAGCAGGTAAGGACTTTGTACAGTTGTACACTTGTTCAAAAGCAACTGAAACGATAGACTGCCCAGTGTTTTTAAAATGGCAAAAAGCTGCTCTTTTTGGTGGCAGACCAAACATTTTGTATTACTCTACAGGAAACCTCAATGGTCATTTGTTTTATTTGTGTCCCTTTCTAAAGAGTTTACACCGCAAATCGCCCTGCAAGTGTACTGACCTGCTCAACAGAAAACCACATAAGATATTTTTGCAAACACCACCCACAGTTTCCGCCCAGTTTCGAACTGGGGACCTTTCGCGTGTGAGGCGAACGTGATAACCACTACACTACGGAAACCTGTCTTCAGGTTGCAGACAGAAATCTTCTGGTGCACGCTTGTTAAAAAGCGTATAAAGGAAAAGAGAGCTGAACCCTCCTAGCATGGCCAAAAGTTTAAAGTTTCTGTCAAAACACTGCCACTGTTTCTGCTCGGTTTCGAACCGAGGACCTTTCGCGTGTTAGGCGAACGTGATGACCACTACACTACAGAAACCTAATGGTCCACTACGTGTGCTTTTTCGAAGATGGCTCCGTCCCATAACCTACCCTGCAAGCGCTGTGAGAGTCTGTACATTCCACAAACAACAGAACAAACCTCATTCGGCATGGCAGTCTGCCTACAGCTCCTTGGTACGATGGCCTTCACCGGTCTCCAAAGTAAGGACTTTGTAGCGAATTTCAGCATGTATATTAAAAGCACCTCCACTTGTTTCCGCCCAGTTTTGAACTGGGGACCTTTCGCGTGTAAAGCGAACGTGATAACCACTACACTACGGAAACCTGTCTTCAGGGTGCAGACATAAATCTTCTGGTGCACTCTTGTTAAAAAGCGTATAAAGGTAAAGAGAGCTAAACCCTCCTGGCGTGGCAAACAGTTTAAAGATTCCATCACAATCCGACCGCTGTTTCTGCTCGGTTTCGAACCGAGGACCTTTCGCATGTTAGGCGAACGTGATGACCACTACACTACAGAAACCTCATTGTCCTTTGCGTTTTTTAAAAAAAAAAGAAAAGAGCTGGGTGGGAGGAGCCTGCACCAGACATTACCCTTGCTGAGCATGGTGGCATGTGCGTGGGAGCACATTGCCCCAACGTCTCATAGGTACAGCTCGAGTTTCTCTTCATTCACGCATAAATCTTTCGCCTTTTACTAAAGATTTCCGTGGAGGGGAACATTTGCGAGTTTCTGGTATTTTTGGATGCCCTGCTCACAGCAGAGCTACATGCGTTTGTTAAAAAACAGAAGACTTTTTGCGGCTTGCTCCGAAGAACCGCAGCAGGTTGGGCCAGCAGGTAAGGACTTTGTACAGTTGTACACTTGTTCAAAAGCAACTGAGACGATAGACTGCCCAGTGTTCTTAAAATGGCAAAAAGCTGCTCTTTTTGGTGGCAGACCAAACATTTTGTATTACTCTACAGGAAACCTCAATGGTCATTTGTTTTATTTGTGTCCCTTTCTAAAGAGTTTACACCGCAAATCGCCCTGCAAGTGTACTGACCTGCTCAACAGAAAACCACATAAGATATTTTTGCAAACACCACCCACAGTTTCCGCCCAGTTTCGAACTGGGGACCTTTCGCGTGTGAGGCGAACGTGATAACCACTACACTAAAGGAAACCTGTCTTCAGGTTGCAGACAGAAATCTTCTGGTGCACGCTTGTTAAAAAGTGTATAAAGGAAAAGAGAGCTGAACCCTCCTAGCATGGCCAAAAGTTTAAAGTTTCTGTCAAAACACTGCCACTGTTTCTGCTCGGTTTCGAACCGAGGACCTTTCGCGTGTTAGGCGAACGTGATGACCACTACACTACAGAAACCTAATGGTCCACTGCGTGTGCTTTTTCGAAGATGGCTCCGTCCCATAACCTGCCCTGCAAGCGCTGTGAGAGTCTGTACATTCCACAAACAACAGAACAAACCTCATTCGGCATGGCAGTCTGCCTACAGCTCCTTGGTACGATGGCCTTCACCGGTCTCCAAAGTAAGGACTTTGTAGCGAATTTCAGCATGTATATTAAAAGCACCTCCACTTGTTTCCGCCCAGTTTTGAACTGGGGACCTTTCGCGTGTAAAGCGAACGTGATAACCACTACACTACGGAAACCTGTCTACAGGTTGCAGACAGAAATCTTCTGGTGCACTCTTGTTAAAAAGCGTATAAAGGTAAAGAGAGCTAAACCCTCCTGGCGTGGCAAACAGTTTAAAGATTCTATCACAATCCAACCGCTGTTTCTGCTCAGTTTCGAACCGAGGACCTTTCGCGTGTTAGGCAAACGTGATGACCACTACACTACAGAAACCTCATGGTCCTTTGTGTTTTTTAAAAAAAAAAGAAAAGAAAAAGAAAAGAGCTGGGTGGGAGGAGCCTGCACCAGACATTACCCTTGCTGAGCATGGTGGCATGTGCGTGGGAGCACATTGTCCCAACGTCTCATAGGTACAGCTCGAGTTTCTCTTCATTCACGCATAAATCTTTCGCCTTTTACTAAAGATTTCCGTGGAGGGGAACATTTGCGAGTTTCTGGTATTTTTGGATGCCCTGCTCACAGCAGAGCTACATGCGTTTGTTAAAAAACAGAGGACTTTTTGCGGCTTGCTCCGAAGAACCGCAGCAGGTTGGGCCAGCAGGTAAGGACTTTGTACAGTTGTACACTTGTTCAAAAGCAACTGAAACGATAGACTGCCCAGTGTTCTTAAAATGGCAAAAAGCTGCTCTTTTTGGTGGCAGACCAAACATTTTGTATTACTCTACAGGAAACCTCAATGGTCATTTGTTTTATTTGTGTCCCTTTCTAAAGAGTTTACACCGCAAATCGCCCTGTAAGTGTACTGACCTGCTCAACAGAAAACCACATAAGATATTTTTGCAAACACCACCCACAGTTTCCCCCCAGTTTCGAACTGGGGACCTTTCGCGTGTGAGGCGAACGTGATAACCACTACACTACGGAAACCTGTCTACAGGTTGCAGACAGAAATCTTCTGGTGCACGCTTGTTAAAAAGCGTATAAATGAAAAGAGAGCTGAACCCTCCTAGCATGGCCAAAAGTTTAAAGTTTCTGTCAAAACACTGCCACTGTTTCTGCTCGGTTTCGAACCGAGGACCTTTCGCGTGTTAGGCGAACGTGATGACCACTACACTACAGAAACCTAATGGTCCACTGCGTGTGCTTTTTCGAAGATGGCTCCGTCCCATAACCTGCCCTGCAAGCGCTGTGAGAGTCTGTACATTCCACAAACAACAGAACAAACCTCATTCGGCATGGCAGTCTGCCTACAGCTCCTTGGTACGATGGCCTTCACCGGTCTCCAAAGTAAGGACTTTGTAGCGAATTTCAGCATGTATATTAAAAGCACCTCCACTTGTTTCCGCCCAGTTTTGAACTGGGGACCTTTCGCGTGTCAAGCGAACGTGATAACCACTACACTACGGAAACCTGTCTACAGGTTGCAGACAGAAATCTTCTGGTGCACTCTTGTTAAAAAGCGTATAAAGGTAAAGAGAGCTAAACCCTCCTGGCGTGGCAAACAGTTTAAAGATTCTATCACAATCCAACCGCTGTTTCTGCTCAGTTTCGAACCGAGGACCTTTCGCGTGTTAGGCAAACGTGATGACCACTACACTACAGAAACCTCATGGTCCTTTGTGTTTTTTAAAAAAAAAAGAAAAGAAAAAGAAAAGAGCTGGGTGGGAGGAGCCTGCACCAGACATTACCCTTGCTGAGCATGGTGGCATGTGCGTGGGAGCACATTGTCCCAACGTCTCATATGTACAGCTCGAGTTTCTCTTCATTCACGCATAAATCTTTCGCCTTTTACTAAAGATTTCCGTGGAGGGGAACATTTGCGAGTTTCTGGTATTTTTGGATGCCCTGCTCACAGCAGAGCTACATGCGTTTGTTAAAAAACAGAGGACTTTTTGCGGCTTGCTCCGAAGAACCGCAGCAGGTTGGGCCAGCAGGTAAGGACTTTGTACAGTTGTACACTTGTTCAAAAGCAACTGAGACGATAGACTGCCCAGTGTTCTTAAAATGGCAAAAAGCTGCTCTTTTTGGTGGCAGACCAAACATTTTGTATTACTCTACAGGAAACCTCAATGGTCATTTGTTTTATTTGTGTCCCTTTCTAAAGAGTTTACACCGCAAATCGCCCTGCAAGTGTACTGACCTGCTCAACAGAAAACCACATAAGATATTTTTGCAAACACCACCCACAGTTTCCGCCCAGTTTCGAACTGGGGACCTTTCGCGTGTGAGGCGAACGTGATAACCACTACACTACGGAAACCTGTCTTCAGGTTGCAGACAGAAATCTTCTGGTGTACGCTTGTTAAAAAGCGTATAAAGGAAAAGAGAGCTGAACCCTCCTAGCATGGCCAAAAGTTTAAAGTTTCTGTCAAAACACTGCCACTGTTTCTGCTCGGTTTCGAACCGAGGACCTTTCGCGTGTTAGGCGAACGTGATGACCACTACACTACAGAAACCTAATGGTCCACTGCGTGTGCTTTTTCGAAGATGGCTCCGTCCCATAACCTGCCCTGCAAGCGCTGTGAGAGTCTGTACATTCCACAAACAACAGAACAAACCTCATTCGGCATGGCAGTCTGCCTACAGCTCCTTGGTACGATGGCCTTCACCGGTCTCCAAAGTAAGGACTTTGTAGCGAATTTCAGCATGTATATTAAAAGCACCTCCACTTGTTTCCGCCCAGTTTTGAACTGGGGACCTTTCGCGTGTAAAGCGAACATGATAACCACTACACTACGGAAACCTGTCTTCAGGGTGCAGACATAAATCTTCTGGTGCACTCTTGTTAAAAAGCGTATAAAGGTAAAGAGAGCTAAACCCTCCTGGCGTGGCAAACAGTTTAAAGATTCTATCACAATCCGACCGCTGTATCTGCTCAGTTTCGAACGGAGGACCTTTCGCGTGTTAGGCGAACGTGATGACCACTACACTACAGAAACCTCATTGTCCTTTGCGTTTTTTTTAAAAAAAAGAAAAGAAAAAGAAAAGAGCTGGGTGGGAGGAGCCTGCACCAGACATTACCCTTGCTGAGCATGGTGGCATGTGCGTGGGAGCACATTGCCCCAACGTCTCATAGGTACAGCTCGAGTTTCTCTTCATTCACGCATAAATCTTTCGCCTTTTACTAAAGATTTCCGTGGAGGGGAACATTTGCGAGTTTCTGGTATTTTTGGATGCCCTGCTCACAGCAGAGCTACATGCGTTTGTTAAAAAACAGAGGACTTTTTGCGGCTTGCTCCGAAGAACCGCAGCAGGTTGGGCCAGCAGGTAAGGACTTTGTACAGTTGTACACTTGTTCAAAAGCAACTGAGACGATAGACTGCCCAGTGTTCTTAAAATGGCAAAAAGCTGCTCTTTTTGGTGGCAGACCAAACATTTTGTATTACTCTACAGGAAACCTCAATGGTCATTTGTTTTATTTGTGTCCCTTTCTATAGAGTTTACACCGCAAATCGCCCTGCAAGTGTACTGACCTGCTCAACAGAAAACCACATAAGATATTTTTGCAAACACCACCCACAGTTTCTGCCCAGTTTCGAACTGGGGACCTTTCGCGTGTGAGGCGAACGTGATAACCACTACACTACGGAAACCTGTCTTCAGGTTGCAGACAGAAATCTTCTGGTGCACGCTTGTTAAAAAGCGTATAAAGGAAAAGAGAGCTGAACCCTCCTAGCATGGCCAAAAGTTTAAAGTTTCTGTCAAAACACTGCCATTGTTTCTGCTCGGTTTCGAACCGAGGACCTTTCGCGTGTTAGGCGAACGTGATGACCACTACACTACAGAAACCTAATGGTCCACTGCGTGTGCTTTTTCGAAGATGGCTCCGTCCCATAACCTGCCCTGCAAGCGCTGTGAGAGTCTGTACATTCCACAAACAACAGAACAAACCTCATTCGGCATGGCAGTCTGCCTACAGCTCCTTGGTACGATGGCCTTCACCGGTCTCCAAAGTAAGGACTTTGTAGCGAATTTCAGCATGTATATTAAAAGCACCTCCACTTGTTTCCGCCCAGTTTTGAACTGGGGACCTTTCGCGTGTAAAGCGAACGTGATAACCACTACACTACGGAAACCTGTCTTCAGGGTGCAGACATAAATCTTCTGGTGCACTCTTGTTAAAAAGCGTATAAAGGTAAAGAGAGCTAAACCCTCCTGGCGTGGCAAACAGTTTAAAGATTCTATCACAATCCAACCGCTGTTTCTGCTCAGTTTCGAACCGAGGACCTTTCGCGTGTTAGGCAAACGTGATGACCACTACACTACAGAAACCTCATGGTCCTTTGTGTTTTTTAAAAAAAAAAGAAAAGAAAAAGAAAAGAGCTGGGTGGGAGGAGCCTGCACCAGACATTACCCTTGCTGAGCATGGTGGCATGTGCGTGGGAGCACATTGTCCCAACGTCTCATAGGTACAGCTCGAGTTTCTCTTCATTCACGCATAAATCTTTCGCCTTTTACTAAAGATTTCCGTGGAGGGGAACATTTGCGAGTTTCTGGTATTTTTGGATGCCCTGCTCACAGCAGAGCTACATGCGTTTGTTAAAAAACAGAGGACTTTTTGCGGCTTGCTCCGAAGAACCGCAGCAGGTTGGGCCAGCAGGTAAGGACTTTGTACAGTTGTACACTTGTTCAAAAGCAACTGAAACGATAGACTGCCCAGTGTTCTTAAAATGGCAAAAAGCTGCTCTTTTTGGTGGCAGACCAAACATTTTGTATTACTCTACAGGAAACCTCAATGGTCATTTGTTTTATTTGTGTCCCTTTCTAAAGAGTTTACACCGCAAATCGCCCTGCAAGTGTACTGACCTGCTCAACAGAAAACCACATAAGATATTTTTGCAAACACCACCCACAGTTTCCGCCCAGTTTCGAACTGGGGACCTTTCGCGTGTGAGGCGAACGTGATAACCACTACACTACGGAAACCTGTCTTCAGGTTGCAGACAGAAATCTTCTGGTGTACGCTTGTTAAAAAGCGTATAAAGGAAAAGAGAGCTGAACCCTCCTAGCATGGCCAAAAGTTTAAAGTTTCTGTCAAAACACTGCCACTGTTTCTGCTCGGTTTCGAACCGAGGACCTTTCGCGTGTTAGGCGAACGTGATGACCACTACACTACAGAAACCTAATGGTCCACTGCGTGTGCTTTTTCGAAGATGGCTCCGTCCCATAACCTGCCCTGCAAGCGCTGTGAGAGTCTGTACATTCCACAAACAACAGAACAAACCTCATTCGGCATGGCAGTCTGCCTACAGCTCCTTGGTACGATGGCCTTCACCGGTCTCCAAAGTAAGGACTTTGTAGCGAATTTCAGCATGTATATTAAAAGCACCTCCACTTGTTTCCGCCCAGTTTTGAACTGGGGACCTTTCGCGTGTAAAGCGAACGTGATAACCACTACACTACGGAAACCTGTCTTCAGGGTGCAGACATAAATCTTCTGGTGCACTCTTGTTAAAAAGCGTATAAAGGTAAAGAGAGCTAAACCCTCCTGGCGTGGCAAACAGTTTAAAGATTCTATCACAATCCAACCGCTGTTTCTGCTCAGTTTCGAACCGAGGACCTTTCGCGTGTTAGGCAAACGTGATGACCACTACACTACAGAAACCTCATGGTCCTTTGTGTTTTTTAAAAAAAAAAGAAAAGAAAAAGAAAAGAGCTGGGTGGGAGGAGCCTGCACCAGACATTACCCTTGCTGAGCATGGTGGCATGTGCGTGGGAGCACATTGTCCCAACGTCTCATATGTACAGCTCGAGTTTCTCTTCATTCACGCATAAATCTTTCGCCTTTTACTAAAGATTTCCGTGGAGGGGAACATTTGCGAGTTTCTGGTATTTTTGGATGCCCTGCTCACAGCAGAGCTACATGCGTTTGTTAAAAAACAGAGGACTTTTTGCGGCTTGCTCCGAAGAACCGCAGCAGGTTGGGCCAGCAGGTAAGGACTTTGTACAGTTGTACACTTGTTCAAAAGCAACTGAGACGATAGACTGCCCAGTGTTCTTAAAATGGCAAAAAGCTGCTCTTTTTGGTGGCAGACCAAACATTTTGTATTACTCTACAGGAAACCTCAATGGTCATTTGTTTTATTTGTGTCCCTTTCTAAAGAGTTTACACCGCAAATCGCCCTGCAAGTGTACTGACCTGCTCAACAGAAAACCACATAAGATATTTTTGCAAACACCACCCACAGTTTCCGCCCAGTTTCGAACTGGGGACCTTTCGCGTGTGAGGCGAACGTGATAACCACTACACTACGGAAACCTGTCTTCAGGTTGCAGACAGAAATCTTCTGGTGTACGCTTGTTAAAAAGCGTATAAAGGAAAAGAGAGCTGAACCCTCCTAGCATGGCCAAAAGTTTAAAGTTTCTGTCAAAACACTGCCACTGTTTCTGCTCGGTTTCGAACCGAGGACCTTTCGCGTGTTAGGCGAACGTGATGACCACTACACTACAGAAACCTAATGGTCCACTGCGTGTGCTTTTTCGAAGATGGCTCCGTCCCATAACCTGCCCTGCAAGCGCTGTGAGAGTCTGTACATTCCACAAACAACAGAACAAACCTCATTCGGCATGGCAGTCTGCCTACAGCTCCTTGGTACGATGGCCTTCACCGGTCTCCAAAGTAAGGACTTTGTAGCGAATTTCAGCATGTATATTAAAAGCACCTCCACTTGTTTCCGCCCAGTTTTGAACTGGGGACCTTTCGCGTGTAAAGCGAACATGATAACCACTACACTACGGAAACCTGTCTTCAGGGTGCAGACATAAATCTTCTGGTGCACTCTTGTTAAAAAGCGTATAAAGGTAAAGAGAGCTAAACCCTCCTGGCGTGGCAAACAGTTTAAAGATTCTATCACAATCCGACCGCTGTATCTGCTCAGTTTCGAACGGAGGACCTTTCGCGTGTTAGGCGAACGTGATGACCACTACACTACAGAAACCTCATTGTCCTTTGCGTTTTTTTTAAAAAAAAGAAAAGAAAAAGAAAAGAGCTGGGTGGGAGGAGCCTGCACCAGACATTACCCTTGCTGAGCATGGTGGCATGTGCGTGGGAGCACATTGCCCCAACGTCTCATAGGTACAGCTCGAGTTTCTCTTCATTCACGCATAAATCTTTCGCCTTTTACTAAAGATTTCCGTGGAGGGGAACATTTGCGAGTTTCTGGTATTTTTGGATGCCCTGCTCACAGCAGAGCTACATGCGTTTGTTAAAAAACAGAGGACTTTTTGCGGCTTGCTCCGAAGAACCGCAGCAGGTTGGGCCAGCAGGTAAGGACTTTGTACAGTTGTACACTTGTTCAAAAGCAACTGAGACGATAGACTGCCCAGTGTTCTTAAAATGGCAAAAAGCTGCTCTTTTTGGTGGCAGACCAAACATTTTGTATTACTCTACAGGAAACCTCAATGGTCATTTGTTTTATTTGTGTCCCTTTCTATAGAGTTTACACCGCAAATCGCCCTGCAAGTGTACTGACCTGCTCAACAGAAAACCACATAAGATATTTTTGCAAACACCACCCACAGTTTCTGCCCAGTTTCGAACTGGGGACCTTTCGCGTGTGAGGCGAACGTGATAACCACTACACTACGGAAACCTGTCTTCAGGTTGCAGACAGAAATCTTCTGGTGCACGCTTGTTAAAAAGCGTATAAAGGAAAAGAGAGCTGAACCCTCCTAGCATGGCCAAAAGTTTAAAGTTTCTGTCAAAACACTGCCATTGTTTCTGCTCGGTTTCGAACCGAGGACCTTTCGCGTGTTAGGCGAACGTGATGACCACTACACTACAGAAACCTAATGGTCCACTGCGTGTGCTTTTTCGAAGATGGCTCCGTCCCATAACCTGCCCTGCAAGCGCTGTGAGAGTCTGTACATTCCACAAACAACAGAACAAACCTCATTCGGCATGGCAGTCTGCCTACAGCTCCTTGGTACGATGGCCTTCACCGGTCTCCAAAGTAAGGACTTTGTAGCGAATTTCAGCATGTATATTAAAAGCACCTCCACTTGTTTCCGCCCAGTTTTGAACTGGGGACCTTTCGCGTGTAAAGCGAACGTGATAACCACTACACTACGGAAACCTGTCTACAGGTTGCAGACAGAAATCTTCTGGTGCACTCTTGTTAAAAAGCGTATAAAGGTAAAGAGAGCTAAACCCTCCTGGCGTGGCAAACAGTTTAAAGATTCTATCACAATCCAACCGCTGTTTCTGCTCAGTTTCGAACCGAGGACCTTTCGCGTGTTAGGCAAACGTGATGACCACTACACTACAGAAACCTCATGGTCCTTTGTGTTTTTTAAAAAAAAAAGAAAAGAAAAAGAAAAGAGCTGGGTGGGAGGAGCCTGCACCAGACATTACCCTTGCTGAGCATGGTGGCATGTGCGTGGGAGCACATTGTCCCAACGTCTCATAGGTACAGCTCGAGTTTCTCTTCATTCACGCATAAATCTTTCGCCTTTTACTAAAGATTTCCGTGGAGGGGAACATTTGCGAGTTTCTGGTATTTTTGGATGCCCTGCTCACAGCAGAGCTACATGCGTTTGTTAAAAAACAGAGGACTTTTTGCGGCTTGCTCCGAAGAACCGCAGCAGGTTGGGCCAGCAGGTAAGGACTTTGTACAGTTGTACACTTGTTCAAAAGCAACTGAAACGATAGACTGCCCAGTGTTCTTAAAATGGCAAAAAGCTGCTCTTTTTGGTGGCAGACCAAACATTTTGTATTACTCTACAGGAAACCTCAATGGTCATTTGTTTTATTTGTGTCCCTTTCTAAAGAGTTTACACCGCAAATCGCCCTGTAAGTGTACTGACCTGCTCAACAGAAAACCACATAAGATATTTTTGCAAACACCACCCACAGTTTCCCCCCAGTTTCGAACTGGGGACCTTTCGCGTGTGAGGCGAACGTGATAACCACTACACTACGGAAACCTGTCTACAGGTTGCAGACAGAAATCTTCTGGTGCACGCTTGTTAAAAAGCGTATAAATGAAAAGAGAGCTGAACCCTCCTAGCATGGCCAAAAGTTTAAAGTTTCTGTCAAAACACTGCCACTGTTTCTGCTCGGTTTCGAACCGAGGACCTTTCGCGTGTTAGGCGAACGTGATGACCACTACACTACAGAAACCTAATGGTCCACTGCGTGTGCTTTTTCGAAGATGGCTCCGTCCCATAACCTGCCCTGCAAGCGCTGTGAGAGTCTGTACATTCCACAAACAACAGAACAAACCTCATTCGGCATGGCAGTCTGCCTACAGCTCCTTGGTACGATGGCCTTCACCGGTCTCCAAAGTAAGGACTTTGTAGCGAATTTCAGCATGTATATTAAAAGCACCTCCACTTGTTTCCGCCCAGTTTTGAACTGGGGACCTTTCGCGTGTCAAGCGAACGTGATAACCACTACACTACGGAAACCTGTCTACAGGTTGCAGACAGAAATCTTCTGGTGCACTCTTGTTAAAAAGCGTATAAAGGTAAAGAGAGCTAAACCCTCCTGGCGTGGCAAACAGTTTAAAGATTCTATCACAATCCAACCGCTGTTTCTGCTCAGTTTCGAACCGAGGACCTTTCGCGTGTTAGGCAAACGTGATGACCACTACACTACAGAAACCTCATGGTCCTTTGTGTTTTTTAAAAAAAAAAGAAAAGAAAAAGAAAAGAGCTGGGTGGGAGGAGCCTGCACCAGACATTACCCTTGCTGAGCATGGTGGCATGTGCGTGGGAGCACATTGTCCCAACGTCTCATATGTACAGCTCGAGTTTCTCTTCATTCACGCATAAATCTTTCGCCTTTTACTAAAGATTTCCGTGGAGGGGAACATTTGCGAGTTTCTGGTATTTTTGGATGCCCTGCTCACAGCAGAGCTACATGCGTTTGTTAAAAAACAGAGGACTTTTTGCGGCTTGCTCCGAAGAACCGCAGCAGGTTGGGCCAGCAGGTAAGGACTTTGTACAGTTGTACACTTGTTCAAAAGCAACTGAGACGATAGACTGCCCAGTGTTCTTAAAATGGCAAAAAGCTGCTCTTTTTGGTGGCAGACCAAACATTTTGTATTACTCTACAGGAAACCTCAATGGTCATTTGTTTTATTTGTGTCCCTTTCTAAAGAGTTTACACCGCAAATCGCCCTGCAAGTGTACTGACCTGCTCAACAGAAAACCACATAAGATATTTTTGCAAACACCACCCACAGTTTCCGCCCAGTTTCGAACTGGGGACCTTTCGCGTGTGAGGCGAACGTGATAACCACTACACTACGGAAACCTGTCTTCAGGTTGCAGACAGAAATCTTCTGGTGTACGCTTGTTAAAAAGCGTATAAAGGAAAAGAGAGCTGAACCCTCCTAGCATGGCCAAAAGTTTAAAGTTTCTGTCAAAACACTGCCACTGTTTCTGCTCGGTTTCGAACCGAGGACCTTTCGCGTGTTAGGCGAACGTGATGACCACTACACTACAGAAACCTAATGGTCCACTGCGTGTGCTTTTTCGAAGATGGCTCCGTCCCATAACCTGCCCTGCAAGCGCTGTGAGAGTCTGTACATTCCACAAACAACAGAACAAACCTCATTCGGCATGGCAGTCTGCCTACAGCTCCTTGGTACGATGGCCTTCACCGGTCTCCAAAGTAAGGACTTTGTAGCGAATTTCAGCATGTATATTAAAAGCACCTCCACTTGTTTCCGCCCAGTTTTGAACTGGGGACCTTTCGCGTGTAAAGCGAACATGATAACCACTACACTACGGAAACCTGTCTTCAGGGTGCAGACATAAATCTTCTGGTGCACTCTTGTTAAAAAGCGTATAAAGGTAAAGAGAGCTAAACCCTCCTGGCGTGGCAAACAGTTTAAAGATTCTATCACAATCCGACCGCTGTATCTGCTCAGTTTCGAACGGAGGACCTTTCGCGTGTTAGGCGAACGTGATGACCACTACACTACAGAAACCTCATTGTCCTTTGCGTTTTTTTTAAAAAAAAGAAAAGAAAAAGAAAAGAGCTGGGTGGGAGGAGCCTGCACCAGACATTACCCTTGCTGAGCATGGTGGCATGTGCGTGGGAGCACATTGCCCCAACGTCTCATAGGTACAGCTCGAGTTTCTCTTCATTCACGCATAAATCTTTCGCCTTTTACTAAAGATTTCCGTGGAGGGGAACATTTGCGAGTTTCTGGTATTTTTGGATGCCCTGCTCACAGCAGAGCTACATGCGTTTGTTAAAAAACAGAGGACTTTTTGCGGCTTGCTCCGAAGAACCGCAGCAGGTTGGGCCAGCAGGTAAGGACTTTGTACAGTTGTACACTTGTTCAAAAGCAACTGAGACGATAGACTGCCCAGTGTTCTTAAAATGGCAAAAAGCTGCTCTTTTTGGTGGCAGACCAAACATTTTGTATTACTCTACAGGAAACCTCAATGGTCATTTGTTTTATTTGTGTCCCTTTCTATAGAGTTTACACCGCAAATCGCCCTGCAAGTGTACTGACCTGCTCAACAGAAAACCACATAAGATATTTTTGCAAACACCACCCACAGTTTCTGCCCAGTTTCGAACTGGGGACCTTTCGCGTGTGAGGCGAACGTGATAACCACTACACTACGGAAACCTGTCTTCAGGTTGCAGACAGAAATCTTCTGGTGCACGCTTGTTAAAAAGCGTATAAAGGAAAAGAGAGCTGAACCCTCCTAGCATGGCCAAAAGTTTAAAGTTTCTGTCAAAACACTGCCATTGTTTCTGCTCGGTTTCGAACCGAGGACCTTTCGCGTGTTAGGCGAACGTGATGACCACTACACTACAGAAACCTAATGGTCCACTGCGTGTGCTTTTTCGAAGATGGCTCCGTCCCATAACCTGCCCTGCAAGCGCTGTGAGAGTCTGTACATTCCACAAACAACAGAACAAACCTCATTCGGCATGGCAGTCTGCCTACAGCTCCTTGGTACGATGGCCTTCACCGGTCTCCAAAGTAAGGACTTTGTAGCGAATTTCAGCATGTATATTAAAAGCACCTCCACTTGTTTCCGCCCAGTTTTGAACTGGGGACCTTTCGCGTGTAAAGCGAACGTGATAACCACTACACTACGGAAACCTGTCTTCAGGGTGCAGACATAAATCTTCTGGTGCACTCTTGTTAAAAAGCGTATAAAGGTAAAGAGAGCTAAACCCTCCTGGCGTGGCAAACAGTTTAAAGATTCTATCACAATCCAACCGCTGTTTCTGCTCAGTTTCGAACCGAGGACCTTTCGCGTGTTAGGCAAACGTGATGACCACTACACTACAGAAACCTCATGGTCCTTTGTGTTTTTTAAAAAAAAAAGAAAAGAAAAAGAAAAGAGCTGGGTGGGAGGAGCCTGCACCAGACATTACCCTTGCTGAGCATGGTGGCATGTGCGTGGGAGCACATTGTCCCAACGTCTCATAGGTACAGCTCGAGTTTCTCTTCATTCACGCATAAATCTTTCGCCTTTTACTAAAGATTTCCGTGGAGGGGAACATTTGCGAGTTTCTGGTATTTTTGGATGCCCTGCTCACAGCAGAGCTACATGCGTTTGTTAAAAAACAGAGGACTTTTTGCGGCTTGCTCCGAAGAACCGCAGCAGGTTGGGCCAGCAGGTAAGGACTTTGTACAGTTGTACACTTGTTCAAAAGCAACTGAAACGATAGACTGCCCAGTGTTCTTAAAATGGCAAAAAGCTGCTCTTTTTGGTGGCAGACCAAACATTTTGTATTACTCTACAGGAAACCTCAATGGTCATTTGTTTTATTTGTGTCCCTTTCTAAAGAGTTTACACCGCAAATCGCCCTGCAAGTGTACTGACCTGCTCAACAGAAAACCACATAAGATATTTTTGCAAACACCACCCACAGTTTCCGCCCAGTTTCGAACTGGGGACCTTTCGCGTGTGAGGCGAACGTGATAACCACTACACTACGGAAACCTGTCTTCAGGTTGCAGACAGAAATCTTCTGGTGTACGCTTGTTAAAAAGCGTATAAAGGAAAAGAGAGCTGAACCCTCCTAGCATGGCCAAAAGTTTAAAGTTTCTGTCAAAACACTGCCACTGTTTCTGCTCGGTTTCGAACCGAGGACCTTTCGCGTGTTAGGCGAACGTGATGACCACTACACTACAGAAACCTAATGGTCCACTGCGTGTGCTTTTTCGAAAATGGCTCCGTCCCATAACCTGCCCTGCAAGCGCTGTGAGAGTCTGTACATTCCACAAACAACAGAACAAACCTCATTCGGCATGGCAGTCTGCCTACAGCTCCTTGGTACGATGGCCTTCACCGGTCTCCAAAGTAAGGACTTTGTAGCGAATTTCAGCATGTATATTAAAAGCACCTCCACTTGTTTCCGCCCAGTTTTGAACTGGGGACCTTTCGCGTGTAAAGCGAACGTGATAACCACTACACTACGGAAACCTGTCTTCAGGGTGCAGACATAAATCTTCTGGTGCACTCTTGTTAAAAAGCGTATAAAGGTAAAGAGAGCTAAACCCTCCTGGCGTGGCAAACAGTTTAAAGATTCTATCACAATCCAACCGCTGTTTCTGCTCAGTTTCGAACCGAGGACCTTTCGCGTGTTAGGCAAACGTGATGACCACTACACTACAGAAACCTCATGGTCCTTTGTGTTTTTTAAAAAAAAAAGAAAAGAAAAAGAAAAGAGCTGGGTGGGAGGAGCCTGCACCAGACATTACCCTTGCTGAGCATGGTGGCATGTGCGTGGGAGCACATTGTCCCAACGTCTCATATGTACAGCTCGAGTTTCTCTTCATTCACGCATAAATCTTTCGCCTTTTACTAAAGATTTCCGTGGAGGGGAACATTTGCGAGTTTCTGGTATTTTTGGATGCCCTGCTCACAGCAGAGCTACATGCGTTTGTTAAAAAACAGAGGACTTTTTGCGGCTTGCTCCGAAGAACCGCAGCAGGTTGGGCCAGCAGGTAAGGACTTTGTACAGTTGTACACTTGTTCAAAAGCAACTGAGACGATAGACTGCCCAGTGTTCTTAAAATGGCAAAAAGCTGCTCTTTTTGGTGGCAGACCAAACATTTTGTATTACTCTACAGGAAACCTCAATGGTCATTTGTTTTATTTGTGTCCCTTTCTAAAGAGTTTACACCGCAAATCGCCCTGCAAGTGTACTGACCTGCTCAACAGAAAACCACATAAGATATTTTTGCAAACACCACCCACAGTTTCCGCCCAGTTTCGAACTGGGGACCTTTCGCGTGTGAGGCGAACGTGATAACCACTACACTACGGAAACCTGTCTTCAGGTTGCAGACAGAAATCTTCTGGTGTACGCTTGTTAAAAAGCGTATAAAGGAAAAGAGAGCTGAACCCTCCTAGCATGGCCAAAAGTTTAAAGTTTCTGTCAAAACACTGCCACTGTTTCTGCTCGGTTTCGAACCGAGGACCTTTCGCGTGTTAGGCGAACGTGATGACCACTACACTACAGAAACCTAATGGTCCACTGCGTGTGCTTTTTCGAAGATGGCTCCGTCCCATAACCTGCCCTGCAAGCGCTGTGAGAGTCTGTACATTCCACAAACAACAGAACAAACCTCATTCGGCATGGCAGTCTGCCTACAGCTCCTTGGTACGATGGCCTTCACCGGTCTCCAAAGTAAGGACTTTGTAGCGAATTTCAGCATGTATATTAAAAGCACCTCCACTTGTTTCCGCCCAGTTTTGAACTGGGGACCTTTCGCGTGTAAAGCGAACATGATAACCACTACACTACGGAAACCTGTCTTCAGGGTGCAGACATAAATCTTCTGGTGCACTCTTGTTAAAAAGCGTATAAAGGTAAAGAGAGCTAAACCCTCCTGGCGTGGCAAACAGTTTAAAGATTCTATCACAATCCGACCGCTGTATCTGCTCAGTTTCGAACGGAGGACCTTTCGCGTGTTAGGCGAACGTGATGACCACTACACTACAGAAACCTCATTGTCCTTTGCGTTTTTTTTAAAAAAAAGAAAAGAAAAAGAAAAGAGCTGGGTGGGAGGAGCCTGCACCAGACATTACCCTTGCTGAGCATGGTGGCATGTGCGTGGGAGCACATTGCCCCAACGTCTCATAGGTACAGCTCGAGTTTCTCTTCATTCACGCATAAATCTTTCGCCTTTTACTAAAGATTTCCGTGGAGGGGAACATTTGCGAGTTTCTGGTATTTTTGGATGCCCTGCTCACAGCAGAGCTACATGCGTTTGTTAAAAAACAGAGGACTTTTTGCGGCTTGCTCCGAAGAACCGCAGCAGGTTGGGCCAGCAGGTAAGGACTTTGTACAGTTGTACACTTGTTCAAAAGCAACTGAGACGATAGACTGCCCAGTGTTCTTAAAATGGCAAAAAGCTGCTCTTTTTGGTGGCAGACCAAACATTTTGTATTACTCTACAGGAAACCTCAATGGTCATTTGTTTTATTTGTGTCCCTTTCTATAGAGTTTACACCGCAAATCGCCCTGCAAGTGTACTGACCTGCTCAACAGAAAACCACATAAGATATTTTTGCAAACACCACCCACAGTTTCTGCCCAGTTTCGAACTGGGGACCTTTCGCGTGTGAGGCGAACGTGATAACCACTACACTACGGAAACCTGTCTTCAGGTTGCAGACAGAAATCTTCTGGTGCACGCTTGTTAAAAAGCGTATAAAGGAAAAGAGAGCTGAACCCTCCTAGCATGGCCAAAAGTTTAAAGTTTCTGTCAAAACACTGCCATTGTTTCTGCTCGGTTTCGAACCGAGGACCTTTCGCGTGTTAGGCGAACGTGATGACCACTACACTACAGAAACCTAATGGTCCACTGCGTGTGCTTTTTCGAAGATGGCTCCGTCCCATAACCTGCCCTGCAAGCGCTGTGAGAGTCTGTACATTCCACAAACAACAGAACAAACCTCATTCGGCATGGCAGTCTGCCTACAGCTCCTTGGTACGATGGCCTTCACCGGTCTCCAAAGTAAGGACTTTGTAGCGAATTTCAGCATGTATATTAAAAGCACCTCCACTTGTTTCCGCCCAGTTTTGAACTGGGGACCTTTCGCGTGTAAAGCGAACGTGATAACCACTACACTACGGAAACCTGTCTTCAGGGTGCAGACATAAATCTTCTGGTGCACTCTTGTTAAAAAGCGTATAAAGGTAAAGAGAGCTAAACCCTCCTGGCGTGGCAAACAGTTTAAAGATTCTATCACAATCCAACCGCTGTTTCTGCTCAGTTTCGAACCGAGGACCTTTCGCGTGTTAGGCAAACGTGATGACCACTACACTACAGAAACCTCATGGTCCTTTGTGTTTTTTAAAAAAAAAAGAAAAGAAAAAGAAAAGAGCTGGGTGGGAGGAGCCTGCACCAGACATTACCCTTGCTGAGCATGGTGGCATGTGCGTGGGAGCACATTGTCCCAACGTCTCATAGGTACAGCTCGAGTTTCTCTTCATTCACGCATAAATCTTTCGCCTTTTACTAAAGATTTCCGTGGAGGGGAACATTTGCGAGTTTCTGGTATTTTTGGATGCCCTGCTCACAGCAGAGCTACATGCGTTTGTTAAAAAACAGAGGACTTTTTGCGGCTTGCTCCGAAGAACCGCAGCAGGTTGGGCCAGCAGGTAAGGACTTTGTACAGTTGTACACTTGTTCAAAAGCAACTGAAACGATAGACTGCCCAGTGTTCTTAAAATGGCAAAAAGCTGCTCTTTTTGGTGGCAGACCAAACATTTTGTATTACTCTACAGGAAACCTCAATGGTCATTTGTTTTATTTGTGTCCCTTTCTAAAGAGTTTACACCGCAAATCGCCCTGCAAGTGTACTGACCTGCTCAACAGAAAACCACATAAGATATTTTTGCAAACACCACCCACAGTTTCCGCCCAGTTTCGAACTGGGGACCTTTCGCGTGTGAGGCGAACGTGATAACCACTACACTACGGAAACCTGTCTTCAGGTTGCAGACAGAAATCTTCTGGTGTACGCTTGTTAAAAAGCGTATAAAGGAAAAGAGAGCTGAACCCTCCTAGCATGGCCAAAAGTTTAAAGTTTCTGTCAAAACACTGCCACTGTTTCTGCTCGGTTTCGAACCGAGGACCTTTCGCGTGTTAGGCGAACGTGATGACCACTACACTACAGAAACCTAATGGTCCACTGCGTGTGCTTTTTCGAAGATGGCTCCGTCCCATAACCTGCCCTGCAAGCGCTGTGAGAGTCTGTACATTCCACAAACAACAGAACAAACCTCATTCGGCATGGCAGTCTGCCTACAGCTCCTTGGTACGATGGCCTTCACCGGTCTCCAAAGTAAGGACTTTGTAGCGAATTTCAGCATGTATATTAAAAGCACCTCCACTTGTTTCCGCCCAGTTTTGAACTGGGGACCTTTCGCGTGTAAAGCGAACGTGATAACCACTACACTACGGAAACCTGTCTTCAGGGTGCAGACATAAATCTTCTGGTGCACTCTTGTTAAAAAGCGTATAAAGGTAAAGAGAGCTAAACCCTCCTGGCGTGGCAAACAGTTTAAAGATTCTATCACAATCCGACCGCTGTATCTGCTCAGTTTCGAACGGAGGACCTTTCGCGTGTTAGGTGAACGTGATGACCACTACACTACAGAAACCTCATTGTCCTTTGCGTTTTTTTTTAAAAAAAGAAAAGAAAAAGAAAAGAGCTGGGTGGGAGGAGCCTGCACCAGACATTACCCTTGCTGAGCATGGTGGCATGTGCGTGGGAGCACATTGCCCCAACGTCTCATAGGTACAGCTCGAGTTTCTCTTCATTCACGCATAAATCTTTCGCCTTTTACTAAAGATTTCCGTGGAGGGGAACATTTGCGAGTTTCTGGTATTTTTGGATGCCCTGTTCACAGCAGAGCTACATGCGTTTGTTAAAAAACAGAGGACTTTTTGCGGCTTGCTCCGAAGAACCGCAGCAGGTTGGGCCAGCAGGTAAGGACTTTGTACAGTTGTACACTTGTTCAAAAGCAACTGAGACGATAGACTGCCCAGTGTTCTTAAAATGGCAAAAAGCTGCTCTTTTTTTTAGGTGGCAGACCAAACATTTTGTATTACTCTACAGCAGGGATAGGCAACTCCGGTCCTGGAGGGCCACTGTCCTGCAGAGTTTAGCTTCAGCCCTGATAAAAACTCACCTGCCTGTATCTATCTAGTAATCCTGAAAACATTGATTGCCTTGTTCAGGTGTGTTTAATTAGGGTTGGAGCTAAACTCTGCAGGACAGTGGCCCTCCAGGACCGGAGTTGCCTATCCCTGCTCTACAGGAAACCTCAATGGTCATTTGTTTTATTTGTGTCCCTTTCTAAAGAGTTTACACCGCAAATCGCCCTGCAAGTGTACTGACCTGCTCAACAGAAAACCACATAAGATATTTTTGCAAACACCACCCACAGTTTCTGCCCAGTTTCGAACTGGGGACCTTTCGCGTGTGAGGCGAACGTGATAACCACTACACTACGGAAACCTGTCTTCAGGTTGCAGACAGAAATCTTCTGGTGCACGCTTGTTAAAAAGCGTATAAAGGAAAAGAGAGCTGAACCCTCCTAGCATGGCCAAAAGTTTAAAGTTTCTGTCAAAACACTGCCATTGTTTCTGCTCGGTTTCGAACCGAGGACCTTTCGCGTGTTAGGCGAACGTGATGACCACTACACTACAGAAACCTAATGGTCCACTGCGTGTGCTTTTTCGAAGATGGCTCCGTCCCATAACCTGCCCTGCAAGCGCTGTGAGAGTCTGTACATTCCACAAACAACAGAACAAACCTCATTCGGCATGGCAGTCTGCCTACAGCTCCTTGGTACGATGGCCTTCACCGGTCTCCAAAGTAAGGACTTTGTAGCGAATTTCAGCATGTATATTAAAAGCACCTCCACTTGTTTCCGCCCAGTTTTGAACTGGGGACCTTTCGCGTGTAAAGCGAACGTGATAACCACTACACTACGGAAACCTGTCTTCAGGGTGCAGACATAAATCTTCTGGTGCACTCTTGTTAAAAAGCGTATAAAGGTAAAGAGAGCTAAACCCTCCTGGCGTGGCAAACAGTTTAAAGATTCTATCACAATCCGACCGCTGTATCTGCTCAGTTTCGAACGGAGGACCTTTCGCGTGTTAGGCGAACGTGATGACCACTACACTACAGAAACCTCATTGTCCTTTGCGTTTTTTTTTAAAAAAAGAAAAGAAAAAGAAAAGAGCTGGGTGGGAGGAGCCTGCACCAGACATTACCCTTGCTGAGCATGGTGGCATGTGCGTGGGAGCACATTGCCCCAACGTCTCATAGGTACAGCTCGAGTTTCTCTTCATTCACGCATAAATCTTTCGCCTTTTACTAAAGATTTCCGTGGAGGGGAACATTTGCGAGTTTCTGGTATTTTTGGATGCCCTGCTCACAGCAGAGCTACATGCGTTTGTTAAAAAACAGAGGACTTTTTGCGGCTTGCTCCGAAGAACCGCAGCAGGTTGGGCCAGCAGGTAAGGACTTTGTACAGTTGTACACTTGTTCAAAAGCAACTGAGACGATAGACTGCCCAGTGTTCTTAAAATGGCAAAAAGCTGCTCTTTTTTTTAGGTGGCAGACCAAACATTTTGTATTACTCTACAGGAAACCTCAATGGTCATTTGTTTTATTTGTGTCCCTTTCTATAGAGTTTACACCGCAAATCGCCCTGCAAGTGTACTGACCTGCTCAACAGAAAACCACATAAGATATTTTTGCAAACACCACCCACAGTTTCTGCCCAGTTTCGAACTGGGGACCTTTCGCGTGTGAGGCGAACGTGATAACCACTACACTACGGAAACCTGTCTTCAGGTTGCAGACAGAAATCTTCTGGTGCACGCTTGTTAAAAAGCGTATAAAGGAAAAGAGAGCTGAACCCTCCTAGCATGGCCAAAAGTTTAAAGTTTCTGTCAAAACGCTGCCATTGTTTCTGCTCGGTTTCGAACCGAGGACCTTTCGCGTGTTAGGCGAACGTGATGACCACTACACTACAGAAACCTAATGGTCCACTGCGTGTGCTTTTTCGAAGATGGCTCCGTCCCATAACCTGCCCTGCAAGCGCTGTGAGAGTCTGTACATTCCACAAACAACAGAACAAACCTCATTCGGCATGGCAGTCTGCCTACAGCTCCTTGGTACGATGGCCTTCACCGGTCTCCAAAGTAAGGACTTTGTAGCGAATTTCAGCATGTATATTAAAAGCACCTCCACTTGTTTCCGCCCAGTTTTGAACTGGGGACCTTTCGCGTGTAAAGCGAACGTGATAACCACTACACTACGGAAACCTGTCTTCAGGGTGCAGACATAAATCTTCTGGTGCACTCTTGTTAAAAAGCGTATAAAGGTAAAGAGAGCTAAACCCTCCTGGCGTGGCAAACAGTTTAAAGATTCTATCACAATCCAACCGCTGTTTCTGCTCAGTTTCGAACCGAGGACCTTTCGCGTGTTAGGCAAACGTGATGACCACTACACTACAGAAACCTCATGGTCCTTTGTGTTTTTTAAAAAAAAAAGAAAAGAAAAAGAAAAGAGCTGGGTGGGAGGAGCCTGCACCAGACATTACCCTTGCTGAGCATGGTGGCATGTGCGTGGGAGCACATTGTCCCAACGTCTCATAGGTACAGCTCGAGTTTCTCTTCATTCACGCATAAATCTTTCGCCTTTTACTAAAGATTTCCGTGGAGGGGAACATTTGCGAGTTTCTGGTATTTTTGGATGCCCTGCTCACAGCAGAGCTACATGCGTTTGTTAAAAAACAGAGGACTTTTTGCGGCTTGCTCCGAAGAACCGCAGCAGGTTGGGCCAGCAGGTAAGGACTTTGTACAGTTGTACACTTGTTCAAAAGCAACTGAAACGATAGACTGCCCAGTGTTCTTAAAATGGCAAAAAGCTGCTCTTTTTGGTGGCAGACCAAACATTTTGTATTACTCTACAGGAAACCTCAATGGTCATTTGTTTTATTTGTGTCCCTTTCTAAAGAGTTTACACCGCAAATCGCCCTGCAAGTGTACTGACCTGCTCAACAGAAAACCACATAAGATATTTTTGCAAACACCACCCACAGTTTCCGCCCAGTTTCGAACTGGGGACCTTTCGCGTGTGAGGCGAACGTGATAACCACTACACTACGGAAACCTGTCTTCAGGTTGCAGACAGAAATCTTCTGGTGCACGCTTGTTAAAAAGCGTATAAAGGAAAAGTGAGCTGAACCCTCCTAGCATGGCCAAAAGTTTAAAGTTTCTGTCAAAACACTGCCACTGTTTCTGCTCGGTTTCGAACCGAGGACCTTTCGCGTGTTAGGCGAACGTGATGACCACTACACTACAGAAACCTAATGGTCCACTGTGTGTGCTTTTTCGAAGATGGCTCCGTCCCATAACCTGCCCTGCAAGCGCTGTGAGAGTCTGTACATTCCACAAACAACAGAACAAACCTCATTCGGCATGGCAGTCTGCCTACAGCTCCTTGGTACGATGGCCTTCACCGGTCTCCAAAGTAAGGACTTTGTAGCGAATTTCAGCATGTATATTAAAAGCACCTCCACTTGTTTCCGCCCAGTTTTGAACTGGGGATTCTATCACAATCCGACCGCTCTTTCTGCTCGGTTTCGAACCGAGGACCTTTCGCGTGTTAGGCGAACGTGATGACCACTACACTACAGAAACCTCATGGACCTTTGCGTTTTTTTTAAAAAAAAGAAAAGAAAAAGAAAAGAGCTGGGTGGGAGGAGCCTGCACCAGACATTACCCTTGCTGAGCATGGTGGCATGTGCGTGGGAGCATATTGCCCCAACGTCTCATAGGTACAGCTCGAGTTTCTCTTCATTCACGCATAAATCTTTCGCCTTTTACTAAAGATTTCCGTGGAGGGGAACATTTGCAAGTTTCTGGTATTTTTGGATGCCCTGCTCACAGCAGAGCTACATGCCGAGCTACGAACCGAGGACCTTTCGCGTGTTAGGCGAACGTGATGACCACTACACTACAGAAACCTAATGGTCCACTGCGTGTGCTTTTTCGAAGATGGCTCCGTCCCATAACCTGCCCTGCAAGCGCTGTGAGAGTCTGTACATTCCACAAACAACAGAACAAACCTCATTCGGCATGGCAGTCTGCCTACAGCTCCTTGGTACGATGGCCTTCACCGGTCTCCAAAGTAAGGACTTTGTAGCGAATTTCAGCATGTATATTAAAAGCACCTCCACTTGTTTCCGCCCAGTTTTGAACTGGGGACCTTTCGCGTGTAAAGCGAACGTGATAACCACTACACTACGGAAACCTGTCTTCAGGGTGCAGACATAAATCTTCTGGTGCACTCTTGTTAAAAAGCGTATAAAGGTAAAGAGAGCTAAACCCTCCTGGCGTGGCAAACAGTTTAAAGATTCCATCACAATCCGACCGCTGTTTCTGCTCGGTTTCGAACCGAGGACCTTTCGCATGTTAGGCGAACGTGATGACCACTACACTACAGAAACCTCATTGTCCTTTGCGTTTTTTAAAAAAAAAAGAAAAGAGCTGGGTGGGAGGAGCCTGCACCAGACATTACCCTTGCTGAGCATGGTGGCATGTGCGTGGGAGCACATTGCCCCAACGTCTCATAGGTACAGCTCGAGTTTCTCTTCATTCACGCATAAATCTTTCGCCTTTTACTAAAGATTTCCGTGGAGGGGAACATTTGCGAGTTTCTGGTATTTTTGGATGCCCTGCTCACAGCAGAGCTACATGCGTTTGTTAAAAAACAGAAGACTTTTTGCGGCTTGCTCCGAAGAACCGCAGCAGGTTGGGCCAGCAGGTAAGGACTTTGTACAGTTGTACACTTGTTCAAAAGCAACTGAGACGATAGACTGCCCAGTGTTCTTAAAATGGCAAAAAGCTGCTCTTTTTGGTGGCAGACCAAACATTTTGTATTACTCTACAGGAAACCTCAATGGTCATTTGTTTTATTTGTGTCCCTTTCTAAAGAGTTTACACCGCAAATCGCCCTGCAAGTGTACTGACCTGCTCAACAGAAAACCACATAAGATATTTTTGCAAACACCACCCACAGTTTCCGCCCAGTTTCGAACTGGGGACCTTTCGCGTGTGAGGCGAACGTGATAACCACTACACTAAAGGAAACCTGTCTTCAGGTTGCAGACAGAAATCTTCTGGTGCACGCTTGTTAAAAAGTGTATAAAGGAAAAGAGAGCTGAACCCTCCTAGCATGGCCAAAAGTTTAAAGTTTCTGTCAAAACACTGCCACTGTTTCTGCTCGGTTTCGAACCGAGGACCTTTCGCGTGTTAGGCGAACGTGATGACCACTACACTACAGAAACCTAATGGTCCACTGCGTGTGCTTTTTCGAAGATGGCTCCGTCCCATAACCTGCCCTGCAAGCGCTGTGAGAGTCTGTACATTCCACAAACAACAGAACAAACCTCATTCGGCATGGCAGTCTGCCTACAGCTCCTTGGTACGATGGCCTTCACCGGTCTCCAAAGTAAGGACTTTGTAGCGAATTTCAGCATGTATATTAAAAGCACCTCCACTTGTTTCCGCCCAGTTTTGAACTGGGGACCTTTCGCGTGTAAAGCGAACGTGATAACCACTACACTACGGAAACCTGTCTACAGGTTGCAGACAGAAATCTTCTGGTGCACTCTTGTTAAAAAGCGTATAAAGGTAAAGAGAGCTAAACCCTCCTGGCGTGGCAAACAGTTTAAAGATTCTATCACAATCCAACCGCTGTTTCTGCTCAGTTTCGAACCGAGGACCTTTCGCGTGTTAGGCAAACGTGATGACCACTACACTACAGAAACCTCATGGTCCTTTGTGTTTTTTAAAAAAAAAAGAAAAGAAAAAGAAAAGAGCTGGGTGGGAGGAGCCTGCACCAGACATTACCCTTGCTGAGCATGGTGGCATGTGCGTGGGATCACATTGTCCCAACGTCTCATAGGTACAGCTCGAGTTTCTCTTCATTCACGCATAAATCTTTCGCCTTTTACTAAAGATTTCCGTGGAGGGGAACATTTGCGAGTTTCTGGTATTTTTGGATGCCCTGCTCACAGCAGAGCTACATGCGTTTGTTAAAAAACAGAGGACTTTTTGCGGCTTGCTCCGAAGAACCGCAGCAGGTTGGGCCAGCAGGTAAGGACTTTGTACAGTTGTACACTTGTTCAAAAGCAACTGAAACGATAGACTGCCCAGTGTTCTTAAAATGGCAAAAAGCTGCTCTTTTTGGTGGCAGACCAAACATTTTGTATTACTCTACAGGAAACCTCAATGGTCATTTGTTTTATTTGTGTCCCTTTCTAAAGAGTTTACACCGCAAATCGCCCTGTAAGTGTACTGACCTGCTCAACAGAAAACCACATAAGATATTTTTGCAAACACCACCCACAGTTTCCCCCCAGTTTCGAACTGGGGACCTTTCGCGTGTGAGGCGAACGTGATAACCACTACACTACGGAAACCTGTCTACAGGTTGCAGACAGAAATCTTCTGGTGCACGCTTGTTAAAAAGCGTATAAATGAAAAGAGAGCTGAACCCTCCTAGCATGGCCAAAAGTTTAAAGTTTCTGTCAAAACACTGCCACTGTTTCTGCTCGGTTTCGAACCGAGGACCTTTCGCGTGTTAGGCGAACGTGATGACCACTACACTACAGAAACCTAATGGTCCACTGCGTGTGCTTTTTCGAAGATGGCTCCGTCCCATAACCTGCCCTGCAAGCGCTGTGAGAGTCTGTACATTCCACAAACAACAGAACAAACCTCATTCGGCATGGCAGTCTGCCTACAGCTCCTTGGTACGATGGCCTTCACCGGTCTCCAAAGTAAGGACTTTGTAGCGAATTTCAGCATGTATATTAAAAGCACCTCCACTTGTTTCCGCCCAGTTTTGAACTGGGGACCTTTCGCGTGTCAAGCGAACGTGATAACCACTACACTACGGAAACCTGTCTACAGGTTGCAGACAGAAATCTTCTGGTGCACTCTTGTTAAAAAGCGTATAAAGGTAAAGAGAGCTAAACCCTCCTGGCGTGGCAAACAGTTTAAAGATTCTATCACAATCCAACCGCTGTTTCTGCTCAGTTTCGAACCGAGGACCTTTCGCGTGTTAGGCAAACGTGATGACCACTACACTACAGAAACCTCATGGTCCTTTGTGTTTTTTAAAAAAAAAAGAAAAGAAAAAGAAAAGAGCTGGGTGGGAGGAGCCTGCACCAGACATTACCCTTGCTGAGCATGGTGGCATGTGCGTGGGAGCACATTGTCCCAACGTCTCATATGTACAGCTCGAGTTTCTCTTCATTCACGCATAAATCTTTCGCCTTTTACTAAAGATTTCCGTGGAGGGGAACATTTGCGAGTTTCTGGTATTTTTGGATGCCCTGCTCACAGCAGAGCTACATGCGTTTGTTAAAAAACAGAGGACTTTTTGCGGCTTGCTCCGAAGAACCGCAGCAGGTTGGGCCAGCAGGTAAGGACTTTGTACAGTTGTACACTTGTTCAAAAGCAACTGAGACGATAGACTGCCCAGTGTTCTTAAAATGGCAAAAAGCTGCTCTTTTTGGTGGCAGACCAAACATTTTGTATTACTCTACAGGAAACCTCAATGGTCATTTGTTTTATTTGTGTCCCTTTCTAAAGAGTTTACACCGCAAATCGCCCTGCAAGTGTACTGACCTGCTCAACAGAAAACCACATAAGATATTTTTGCAAACACCACCCACAGTTTCCGCCCAGTTTCGAACTGGGGACCTTTCGCGTGTGAGGCGAACGTGATAACCACTACACTACGGAAACCTGTCTTCAGGTTGCAGACAGAAATCTTCTGGTGTACGCTTGTTAAAAAGCGTATAAAGGAAAAGAGAGCTGAACCCTCCTAGCATGGCCAAAAGTTTAAAGTTTCTGTCAAAACACTGCCACTGTTTCTGCTCGGTTTCGAACCGAGGACCTTTCGCGTGTTAGGCGAACGTGATGACCACTACACTACAGAAACCTAATGGTCCACTGCGTGTGCTTTTTCGAAGATGGCTCCGTCCCATAACCTGCCCTGCAAGCGCTGTGAGAGTCTGTACATTCCACAAACAACAGAACAAACCTCATTCGGCATGGCAGTCTGCCTACAGCTCCTTGGTACGATGGCCTTCACCGGTCTCCAAAGTAAGGACTTTGTAGCGAATTTCAGCATGTATATTAAAAGCACCTCCACTTGTTTCCGCCCAGTTTTGAACTGGGGACCTTTCGCGTGTAAAGCGAACATGATAACCACTACACTACGGAAACCTGTCTTCAGGGTGCAGACATAAATCTTCTGGTGCACTCTTGTTAAAAAGCGTATAAAGGTAAAGAGAGCTAAACCCTCCTGGCGTGGCAAACAGTTTAAAGATTCTATCACAATCCGACCGCTGTATCTGCTCAGTTTCGAACGGAGGACCTTTCGCGTGTTAGGCGAACGTGATGACCACTACACTACAGAAACCTCATTGTCCTTTGCGTTTTTTTTAAAAAAAAGAAAAGAAAAAGAAAAGAGCTGGGTGGGAGGAGCCTGCACCAGACATTACCCTTGCTGAGCATGGTGGCATGTGCGTGGGAGCACATTGCCCCAACGTCTCATAGGTACAGCTCGAGTTTCTCTTCATTCACGCATAAATCTTTCGCCTTTTACTAAAGATTTCCGTGGAGGGGAACATTTGCGAGTTTCTGGTATTTTTGGATGCCCTGCTCACAGCAGAGCTACATGCGTTTGTTAAAAAACAGAGGACTTTTTGCGGCTTGCTCCGAAGAACCGCAGCAGGTTGGGCCAGCAGGTAAGGACTTTGTACAGTTGTACACTTGTTCAAAAGCAACTGAGACGATAGACTGCCCAGTGTTCTTAAAATGGCAAAAAGCTGCTCTTTTTGGTGGCAGACCAAACATTTTGTATTACTCTACAGGAAACCTCAATGGTCATTTGTTTTATTTGTGTCCCTTTCTATAGAGTTTACACCGCAAATCGCCCTGCAAGTGTACTGACCTGCTCAACAGAAAACCACATAAGATATTTTTGCAAACACCACCCACAGTTTCTGCCCAGTTTCGAACTGGGGACCTTTCGCGTGTGAGGCGAACGTGATAACCACTACACTACGGAAACCTGTCTTCAGGTTGCAGACAGAAATCTTCTGGTGCACGCTTGTTAAAAAGCGTATAAAGGAAAAGAGAGCTGAACCCTCCTAGCATGGCCAAAAGTTTAAAGTTTCTGTCAAAACACTGCCATTGTTTCTGCTCGGTTTCGAACCGAGGACCTTTCGCGTGTTAGGCGAACGTGATGACCACTACACTACAGAAACCTAATGGTCCACTGCGTGTGCTTTTTCGAAGATGGCTCCGTCCCATAACCTGCCCTGCAAGCGCTGTGAGAGTCTGTACATTCCACAAACAACAGAACAAACCTCATTCGGCATGGCAGTCTGCCTACAGCTCCTTGGTACGATGGCCTTCACCGGTCTCCAAAGTAAGGACTTTGTAGCGAATTTCAGCATGTATATTAAAAGCACCTCCACTTGTTTCCGCCCAGTTTTGAACTGGGGACCTTTCGCGTGTAAAGCGAACGTGATAACCACTACACTACGGAAACCTGTCTTCAGGGTGCAGACATAAATCTTCTGGTGCACTCTTGTTAAAAAGCGTATAAAGGTAAAGAGAGCTAAACCCTCCTGGCGTGGCAAACAGTTTAAAGATTCTATCACAATCCAACCGCTGTTTCTGCTCAGTTTCGAACCGAGGACCTTTCGCGTGTTAGGCAAACGTGATGACCACTACACTACAGAAACCTCATGGTCCTTTGTGTTTTTTAAAAAAAAAAGAAAAGAAAAAGAAAAGAGCTGGGTGGGAGGAGCCTGCACCAGACATTACCCTTGCTGAGCATGGTGGCATGTGCGTGGGAGCACATTGTCCCAACGTCTCATAGGTACAGCTCGAGTTTCTCTTCATTCACGCATAAATCTTTCGCCTTTTACTAAAGATTTCCGTGGAGGGGAACATTTGCGAGTTTCTGGTATTTTTGGATGCCCTGCTCACAGCAGAGCTACATGCGTTTGTTAAAAAACAGAGGACTTTTTGCGGCTTGCTCCGAAGAACCGCAGCAGGTTGGGCCAGCAGGTAAGGACTTTGTACAGTTGTACACTTGTTCAAAAGCAACTGAAACGATAGACTGCCCAGTGTTCTTAAAATGGCAAAAAGCTGCTCTTTTTGGTGGCAGACCAAACATTTTGTATTACTCTACAGGAAACCTCAATGGTCATTTGTTTTATTTGTGTCCCTTTCTAAAGAGTTTACACCGCAAATCGCCCTGCAAGTGTACTGACCTGCTCAACAGAAAACCACATAAGATATTTTTGCAAACACCACCCACAGTTTCCGCCCAGTTTCGAACTGGGGACCTTTCGCGTGTGAGGCGAACGTGATAACCACTACACTACGGAAACCTGTCTTCAGGTTGCAGACAGAAATCTTCTGGTGTACGCTTGTTAAAAAGCGTATAAAGGAAAAGAGAGCTGAACCCTCCTAGCATGGCCAAAAGTTTAAAGTTTCTGTCAAAACACTGCCACTGTTTCTGCTCGGTTTCGAACCGAGGACCTTTCGCGTGTTAGGCGAACGTGATGACCACTACACTACAGAAACCTAATGGTCCACTGCGTGTGCTTTTTCGAAGATGGCTCCGTCCCATAACCTGCCCTGCAAGCGCTGTGAGAGTCTGTACATTCCACAAACAACAGAACAAACCTCATTCGGCATGGCAGTCTGCCTACAGCTCCTTGGTACGATGGCCTTCACCGGTCTCCAAAGTAAGGACTTTGTAGCGAATTTCAGCATGTATATTAAAAGCACCTCCACTTGTTTCCGCCCAGTTTTGAACTGGGGACCTTTCGCGTGTAAAGCGAACGTGATAACCACTACACTACGGAAACCTGTCTTCAGGGTGCAGACATAAATCTTCTGGTGCACTCTTGTTAAAAAGCGTATAAAGGTAAAGAGAGCTAAACCCTCCTGGCGTGGCAAACAGTTTAAAGATTCTATCACAATCCAACCGCTGTTTCTGCTCAGTTTCGAACCGAGGACCTTTCGCGTGTTAGGCAAACGTGATGACCACTACACTACAGAAACCTCATGGTCCTTTGTGTTTTTTAAAAAAAAAAGAAAAGAAAAAGAAAAGAGCTGGGTGGGAGGAGCCTGCACCAGACATTACCCTTGCTGAGCATGGTGGCATGTGCGTGGGAGCACATTGTCCCAACGTCTCATATGTACAGCTCGAGTTTCTCTTCATTCACGCATAAATCTTTCGCCTTTTACTAAAGATTTCCGTGGAGGGGAACATTTGCGAGTTTCTGGTATTTTTGGATGCCCTGCTCACAGCAGAGCTACATGCGTTTGTTAAAAAACAGAGGACTTTTTGCGGCTTGCTCCGAAGAACCGCAGCAGGTTGGGCCAGCAGGTAAGGACTTTGTACAGTTGTACACTTGTTCAAAAGCAACTGAGACGATAGACTGCCCAGTGTTCTTAAAATGGCAAAAAGCTGCTCTTTTTGGTGGCAGACCAAACATTTTGTATTACTCTACAGGAAACCTCAATGGTCATTTGTTTTATTTGTGTCCCTTTCTAAAGAGTTTACACCGCAAATCGCCCTGCAAGTGTACTGACCTGCTCAACAGAAAACCACATAAGATATTTTTGCAAACACCACCCACAGTTTCCGCCCAGTTTCGAACTGGGGACCTTTCGTGTGTGAGGCGAACGTGATAACCACTACACTACGGAAACCTGTCTTCAGGTTGCAGACAGAAATCTTCTGGTGTACGCTTGTTAAAAAGCGTATAAAGGAAAAGAGAGCTGAACCCTCCTAGCATGGCCAAAAGTTTAAAGTTTCTGTCAAAACACTGCCACTGTTTCTGCTCGGTTTCGAACCGAGGACCTTTCGCGTGTTAGGCGAACGTGATGACCACTACACTACAGAAACCTCATTGTCCTTTGCGTTTTTTTTAAAAAAAAGAAAAGAAAAAGAAAAGAGCTGGGTGGGAGGAGCCTGCACCAGACATTACCCTTGCTGAGCATGGTGGCATGTGCGTGGGAGCACATTGCCCCAACGTCTCATAGGTACAGCTCGAGTTTCTCTTCATTCACGCATAAATCTTTCGCCTTTTACTAAAGATTTCCGTGGAGGGGAACATTTGCGAGTTTCTGGTATTTTTGGATGCCCTGCTCACAGCAGAGCTACATGCGTTTGTTAAAAAACAGAGGACTTTTTGCGGCTTGCTCCGAAGAACCGCAGCAGGTTGGGCCAGCAGGTAAGGACTTTGTACAGTTGTACACTTGTTCAAAAGCAACTGAGACGATAGACTGCCCAGTGTTCTTAAAATGGCAAAAAGCTGCTCTTTTTGGTGGCAGACCAAACATTTTGTATTACTCTACAGGAAACCTCAATGGTCATTTGTTTTATTTGTGTCCCTTTCTATAGAGTTTACACCGCAAATCGCCCTGCAAGTGTACTGACCTGCTCAACAGAAAACCACATAAGATATTTTTGCAAACACCACCCACAGTTTCTGCCCAGTTTCGAACTGGGGACCTTTCGCGTGTGAGGCGAACGTGATAACCACTACACTACGGAAACCTGTCTTCAGGTTGCAGACAGAAATCTTCTGGTGCACGCTTGTTAAAAAGCGTATAAAGGAAAAGAGAGCTGAACCCTCCTAGCATGGCCAAAAGTTTAAAGTTTCTGTCAAAACACTGCCATTGTTTCTGCTCGGTTTCGAACCGAGGACCTTTCGCGTGTTAGGCGAACGTGATGACCACTACACTACAGAAACCTAATGGTCCACTGCGTGTGCTTTTTCGAAGATGGCTCCGTCCCATAACCTGCCCTGCAAGCGCTGTGAGAGTCTGTACATTCCACAAACAACAGAACAAACCTCATTCGGCATGGCAGTCTGCCTACAGCTCCTTGGTACGATGGCCTTCACCGGTCTCCAAAGTAAGGACTTTGTAGCGAATTTCAGCATGTATATTAAAAGCACCTCCACTTGTTTCCGCCCAGTTTTGAACTGGGGACCTTTCGCGTGTAAAGCGAACGTGATAACCACTACACTACGGAAACCTGTCTACAGGTTGCAGACAGAAATCTTCTGGTGCACTCTTGTTAAAAAGCGTATAAAGGTAAAGAGAGCTAAACCCTCCTGGCGTGGCAAACAGTTTAAAGATTCTATCACAATCCAACCGCTGTTTCTGCTCAGTTTCGAACCGAGGACCTTTCGCGTGTTAGGCAAACGTGATGACCACTACACTACAGAAACCTCATGGTCCTTTGTGTTTTTTAAAAAAAAAAGAAAAGAAAAAGAAAAGAGCTGGGTGGGAGGAGCCTGCACCAGACATTACCCTTGCTGAGCATGGTGGCATGTGCGTGGGAGCACATTGTCCCAACGTCTCATAGGTACAGCTCGAGTTTCTCTTCATTCACGCATAAATCTTTCGCCTTTTACTAAAGATTTCCGTGGAGGGGAACATTTGCGAGTTTCTGGTATTTTTGGATGCCCTGCTCACAGCAGAGCTACATGCGTTTGTTAAAAAACAGAGGACTTTTTGCGGCTTGCTCCGAAGAACCGCAGCAGGTTGGGCCAGCAGGTAAGGACTTTGTACAGTTGTACACTTGTTCAAAAGCAACTGAAACGATAGACTGCCCAGTGTTCTTAAAATGGCAAAAAGCTGCTCTTTTTGGTGGCAGACCAAACATTTTGTATTACTCTACAGGAAACCTCAATGGTCATTTGTTTTATTTGTGTCCCTTTCTAAAGAGTTTACACCGCAAATCGCCCTGTAAGTGTACTGACCTGCTCAACAGAAAACCACATAAGATATTTTTGCAAACACCACCCACAGTTTCCCCCCAGTTTCGAACTGGGGACCTTTCGCGTGTGAGGCGAACGTGATAACCACTACACTACGGAAACCTGTCTACAGGTTGCAGACAGAAATCTTCTGGTGCACGCTTGTTAAAAAGCGTATAAATGAAAAGAGAGCTGAACCCTCCTAGCATGGCCAAAAGTTTAAAGTTTCTGTCAAAACACTGCCACTGTTTCTGCTCGGTTTCGAACCGAGGACCTTTCGCGTGTTAGGCGAACGTGATGACCACTACACTACAGAAACCTAATGGTCCACTGCGTGTGCTTTTTCGAAGATGGCTCCGTCCCATAACCTGCCCTGCAAGCGCTGTGAGAGTCTGTACATTCCACAAACAACAGAACAAACCTCATTCGGCATGGCAGTCTGCCTACAGCTCCTTGGTACGATGGCCTTCACCGGTCTCCAAAGTAAGGACTTTGTAGCGAATTTCAGCATGTATATTAAAAGCACCTCCACTTGTTTCCGCCCAGTTTTGAACTGGGGACCTTTCGCGTGTCAAGCGAACGTGATAACCACTACACTACGGAAACCTGTCTACAGGTTGCAGACAGAAATCTTCTGGTGCACTCTTGTTAAAAAGCGTATAAAGGTAAAGAGAGCTAAACCCTCCTGGCGTGGCAAACAGTTTAAAGATTCTATCACAATCCAACCGCTGTTTCTGCTCAGTTTCGAACCGAGGACCTTTCGCGTGTTAGGCAAACGTGATGACCACTACACTACAGAAACCTCATGGTCCTTTGTGTTTTTTAAAAAAAAAAGAAAAGAAAAAGAAAAGAGCTGGGTGGGAGGAGCCTGCACCAGACATTACCCTTGCTGAGCATGGTGGCATGTGCGTGGGAGCACATTGTCCCAACGTCTCATATGTACAGCTCGAGTTTCTCTTCATTCACGCATAAATCTTTCGCCTTTTACTAAAGATTTCCGTGGAGGGGAACATTTGCGAGTTTCTGGTATTTTTGGATGCCCTGCTCACAGCAGAGCTACATGCGTTTGTTAAAAAACAGAGGACTTTTTGCGGCTTGCTCCGAAGAACCGCAGCAGGTTGGGCCAGCAGGTAAGGACTTTGTACAGTTGTACACTTGTTCAAAAGCAACTGAGACGATAGACTGCCCAGTGTTCTTAAAATGGCAAAAAGCTGCTCTTTTTGGTGGCAGACCAAACATTTTGTATTACTCTACAGGAAACCTCAATGGTCATTTGTTTTATTTGTGTCCCTTTCTAAAGAGTTTACACCGCAAATCGCCCTGCAAGTGTACTGACCTGCTCAACAGAAAACCACATAAGATATTTTTGCAAACACCACCCACAGTTTCCGCCCAGTTTCGAACTGGGGACCTTTCGCGTGTGAGGCGAACGTGATAACCACTACACTACGGAAACCTGTCTTCAGGTTGCAGACAGAAATCTTCTGGTGTACGCTTGTTAAAAAGCGTATAAAGGAAAAGAGAGCTGAACCCTCCTAGCATGGCCAAAAGTTTAAAGTTTCTGTCAAAACACTGCCACTGTTTCTGCTCGGTTTCGAACCGAGGACCTTTCGCGTGTTAGGCGAACGTGATGACCACTACACTACAGAAACCTAATGGTCCACTGCGTGTGCTTTTTCGAAGATGGCTCCGTCCCATAACCTGCCCTGCAAGCGCTGTGAGAGTCTGTACATTCCACAAACAACAGAACAAACCTCATTCGGCATGGCAGTCTGCCTACAGCTCCTTGGTACGATGGCCTTCACCGGTCTCCAAAGTAAGGACTTTGTAGCGAATTTCAGCATGTATATTAAAAGCACCTCCACTTGTTTCCGCCCAGTTTTGAACTGGGGACCTTTCGCGTGTAAAGCGAACATGATAACCACTACACTACGGAAACCTGTCTTCAGGGTGCAGACATAAATCTTCTGGTGCACTCTTGTTAAAAAGCGTATAAAGGTAAAGAGAGCTAAACCCTCCTGGCGTGGCAAACAGTTTAAAGATTCTATCACAATCCGACCGCTGTATCTGCTCAGTTTCGAACGGAGGACCTTTCGCGTGTTAGGCGAACGTGATGACCACTACACTACAGAAACCTCATTGTCCTTTGCGTTTTTTTTAAAAAAAAGAAAAGAAAAAGAAAAGAGCTGGGTGGGAGGAGCCTGCACCAGACATTACCCTTGCTGAGCATGGTGGCATGTGCGTGGGAGCACATTGCCCCAACGTCTCATAGGTACAGCTCGAGTTTCTCTTCATTCACGCATAAATCTTTCGCCTTTTACTAAAGATTTCCGTGGAGGGGAACATTTGCGAGTTTCTGGTATTTTTGGATGCCCTGCTCACAGCAGAGCTACATGCGTTTGTTAAAAAACAGAGGACTTTTTGCGGCTTGCTCCGAAGAACCGCAGCAGGTTGGGCCAGCAGGTAAGGACTTTGTACAGTTGTACACTTGTTCAAAAGCAACTGAGACGATAGACTGCCCAGTGTTCTTAAAATGGCAAAAAGCTGCTCTTTTTGGTGGCAGACCAAACATTTTGTATTACTCTACAGGAAACCTCAATGGTCATTTGTTTTATTTGTGTCCCTTTCTATAGAGTTTACACCGCAAATCGCCCTGCAAGTGTACTGACCTGCTCAACAGAAAACCACATAAGATATTTTTGCAAACACCACCCACAGTTTCTGCCCAGTTTCGAACTGGGGACCTTTCGCGTGTGAGGCGAACGTGATAACCACTACACTACGGAAACCTGTCTTCAGGTTGCAGACAGAAATCTTCTGGTGCACGCTTGTTAAAAAGCGTATAAAGGAAAAGAGAGCTGAACCCTCCTAGCATGGCCAAAAGTTTAAAGTTTCTGTCAAAACACTGCCATTGTTTCTGCTCGGTTTCGAACCGAGGACCTTTCGCGTGTTAGGCGAACGTGATGACCACTACACTACAGAAACCTAATGGTCCACTGCGTGTGCTTTTTCGAAGATGGCTCCGTCCCATAACCTGCCCTGCAAGCGCTGTGAGAGTCTGTACATTCCACAAACAACAGAACAAACCTCATTCGGCATGGCAGTCTGCCTACAGCTCCTTGGTACGATGGCCTTCACCGGTCTCCAAAGTAAGGACTTTGTAGCGAATTTCAGCATGTATATTAAAAGCACCTCCACTTGTTTCCGCCCAGTTTTGAACTGGGGACCTTTCGCGTGTAAAGCGAACGTGATAACCACTACACTACGGAAACCTGTCTTCAGGGTGCAGACATAAATCTTCTGGTGCACTCTTGTTAAAAAGCGTATAAAGGTAAAGAGAGCTAAACCCTCCTGGCGTGGCAAACAGTTTAAAGATTCTATCACAATCCAACCGCTGTTTCTGCTCAGTTTCGAACCGAGGACCTTTCGCGTGTTAGGCAAACGTGATGACCACTACACTACAGAAACCTCATGGTCCTTTGTGTTTTTTAAAAAAAAAAGAAAAGAAAAAGAAAAGAGCTGGGTGGGAGGAGCCTGCACCAGACATTACCCTTGCTGAGCATGGTGGCATGTGCGTGGGAGCACATTGTCCCAACGTCTCATAGGTACAGCTCGAGTTTCTCTTCATTCACGCATAAATCTTTCGCCTTTTACTAAAGATTTCCGTGGAGGGGAACATTTGCGAGTTTCTGGTATTTTTGGATGCCCTGCTCACAGCAGAGCTACATGCGTTTGTTAAAAAACAGAGGACTTTTTGCGGCTTGCTCCGAAGAACCGCAGCAGGTTGGGCCAGCAGGTAAGGACTTTGTACAGTTGTACACTTGTTCAAAAGCAACTGAAACGATAGACTGCCCAGTGTTCTTAAAATGGCAAAAAGCTGCTCTTTTTGGTGGCAGACCAAACATTTTGTATTACTCTACAGGAAACCTCAATGGTCATTTGTTTTATTTGTGTCCCTTTCTAAAGAGTTTACACCGCAAATCGCCCTGCAAGTGTACTGACCTGCTCAACAGAAAACCACATAAGATATTTTTGCAAACACCACCCACAGTTTCCGCCCAGTTTCGAACTGGGGACCTTTCGCGTGTGAGGCGAACGTGATAACCACTACACTACGGAAACCTGTCTTCAGGTTGCAGACAGAAATCTTCTGGTGTACGCTTGTTAAAAAGCGTATAAAGGAAAAGAGAGCTGAACCCTCCTAGCATGGCCAAAAGTTTAAAGTTTCTGTCAAAACACTGCCACTGTTTCTGCTCGGTTTCGAACCGAGGACCTTTCGCGTGTTAGGCGAACGTGATGACCACTACACTACAGAAACCTAATGGTCCACTGCGTGTGCTTTTTCGAAAATGGCTCCGTCCCATAACCTGCCCTGCAAGCGCTGTGAGAGTCTGTACATTCCACAAACAACAGAACAAACCTCATTCGGCATGGCAGTCTGCCTACAGCTCCTTGGTACGATGGCCTTCACCGGTCTCCAAAGTAAGGACTTTGTAGCGAATTTCAGCATGTATATTAAAAGCACCTCCACTTGTTTCCGCCCAGTTTTGAACTGGGGACCTTTCGCGTGTAAAGCGAACGTGATAACCACTACACTACGGAAACCTGTCTTCAGGGTGCAGACATAAATCTTCTGGTGCACTCTTGTTAAAAAGCGTATAAAGGTAAAGAGAGCTAAACCCTCCTGGCGTGGCAAACAGTTTAAAGATTCTATCACAATCCAACCGCTGTTTCTGCTCAGTTTCGAACCGAGGACCTTTCGCGTGTTAGGCAAACGTGATGACCACTACACTACAGAAACCTCATGGTCCTTTGTGTTTTTTAAAAAAAAAAGAAAAGAAAAAGAAAAGAGCTGGGTGGGAGGAGCCTGCACCAGACATTACCCTTGCTGAGCATGGTGGCATGTGCGTGGGAGCACATTGTCCCAACGTCTCATATGTACAGCTCGAGTTTCTCTTCATTCACGCATAAATCTTTCGCCTTTTACTAAAGATTTCCGTGGAGGGGAACATTTGCGAGTTTCTGGTATTTTTGGATGCCCTGCTCACAGCAGAGCTACATGCGTTTGTTAAAAAACAGAGGACTTTTTGCGGCTTGCTCCGAAGAACCGCAGCAGGTTGGGCCAGCAGGTAAGGACTTTGTACAGTTGTACACTTGTTCAAAAGCAACTGAGACGATAGACTGCCCAGTGTTCTTAAAATGGCAAAAAGCTGCTCTTTTTGGTGGCAGACCAAACATTTTGTATTACTCTACAGGAAACCTCAATGGTCATTTGTTTTATTTGTGTCCCTTTCTAAAGAGTTTACACCGCAAATCGCCCTGCAAGTGTACTGACCTGCTCAACAGAAAACCACATAAGATATTTTTGCAAACACCACCCACAGTTTCCGCCCAGTTTCGAACTGGGGACCTTTCGCGTGTGAGGCGAACGTGATAACCACTACACTACGGAAACCTGTCTTCAGGTTGCAGACAGAAATCTTCTGGTGTACGCTTGTTAAAAAGCGTATAAAGGAAAAGAGAGCTGAACCCTCCTAGCATGGCCAAAAGTTTAAAGTTTCTGTCAAAACACTGCCACTGTTTCTGCTCGGTTTCGAACCGAGGACCTTTCGCGTGTTAGGCGAACGTGATGACCACTACACTACAGAAACCTAATGGTCCACTGCGTGTGCTTTTTCGAAGATGGCTCCGTCCCATAACCTGCCCTGCAAGCGCTGTGAGAGTCTGTACATTCCACAAACAACAGAACAAACCTCATTCGGCATGGCAGTCTGCCTACAGCTCCTTGGTACGATGGCCTTCACCGGTCTCCAAAGTAAGGACTTTGTAGCGAATTTCAGCATGTATATTAAAAGCACCTCCACTTGTTTCCGCCCAGTTTTGAACTGGGGACCTTTCGCGTGTAAAGCGAACATGATAACCACTACACTACGGAAACCTGTCTTCAGGGTGCAGACATAAATCTTCTGGTGCACTCTTGTTAAAAAGCGTATAAAGGTAAAGAGAGCTAAACCCTCCTGGCGTGGCAAACAGTTTAAAGATTCTATCACAATCCGACCGCTGTATCTGCTCAGTTTCGAACGGAGGACCTTTCGCGTGTTAGGCGAACGTGATGACCACTACACTACAGAAACCTCATTGTCCTTTGCGTTTTTTTTAAAAAAAAGAAAAGAAAAAGAAAAGAGCTGGGTGGGAGGAGCCTGCACCAGACATTACCCTTGCTGAGCATGGTGGCATGTGCGTGGGAGCACATTGCCCCAACGTCTCATAGGTACAGCTCGAGTTTCTCTTCATTCACGCATAAATCTTTCGCCTTTTACTAAAGATTTCCGTGGAGGGGAACATTTGCGAGTTTCTGGTATTTTTGGATGCCCTGCTCACAGCAGAGCTACATGCGTTTGTTAAAAAACAGAGGACTTTTTGCGGCTTGCTCCGAAGAACCGCAGCAGGTTGGGCCAGCAGGTAAGGACTTTGTACAGTTGTACACTTGTTCAAAAGCAACTGAGACGATAGACTGCCCAGTGTTCTTAAAATGGCAAAAAGCTGCTCTTTTTGGTGGCAGACCAAACATTTTGTATTACTCTACAGGAAACCTCAATGGTCATTTGTTTTATTTGTGTCCCTTTCTATAGAGTTTACACCGCAAATCGCCCTGCAAGTGTACTGACCTGCTCAACAGAAAACCACATAAGATATTTTTGCAAACACCACCCACAGTTTCTGCCCAGTTTCGAACTGGGGACCTTTCGCGTGTGAGGCGAACGTGATAACCACTACACTACGGAAACCTGTCTTCAGGTTGCAGACAGAAATCTTCTGGTGCACGCTTGTTAAAAAGCGTATAAAGGAAAAGAGAGCTGAACCCTCCTAGCATGGCCAAAAGTTTAAAGTTTCTGTCAAAACACTGCCATTGTTTCTGCTCGGTTTCGAACCGAGGACCTTTCGCGTGTTAGGCGAACGTGATGACCACTACACTACAGAAACCTAATGGTCCACTGCGTGTGCTTTTTCGAAGATGGCTCCGTCCCATAACCTGCCCTGCAAGCGCTGTGAGAGTCTGTACATTCCACAAACAACAGAACAAACCTCATTCGGCATGGCAGTCTGCCTACAGCTCCTTGGTACGATGGCCTTCACCGGTCTCCAAAGTAAGGACTTTGTAGCGAATTTCAGCATGTATATTAAAAGCACCTCCACTTGTTTCCGCCCAGTTTTGAACTGGGGACCTTTCGCGTGTAAAGCGAACGTGATAACCACTACACTACGGAAACCTGTCTTCAGGGTGCAGACATAAATCTTCTGGTGCACTCTTGTTAAAAAGCGTATAAAGGTAAAGAGAGCTAAACCCTCCTGGCGTGGCAAACAGTTTAAAGATTCTATCACAATCCAACCGCTGTTTCTGCTCAGTTTCGAACCGAGGACCTTTCGCGTGTTAGGCAAACGTGATGACCACTACACTACAGAAACCTCATGGTCCTTTGTGTTTTTTAAAAAAAAAAGAAAAGAAAAAGAAAAGAGCTGGGTGGGAGGAGCCTGCACCAGACATTACCCTTGCTGAGCATGGTGGCATGTGCGTGGGAGCACATTGTCCCAACGTCTCATAGGTACAGCTCGAGTTTCTCTTCATTCACGCATAAATCTTTCGCCTTTTACTAAAGATTTCCGTGGAGGGGAACATTTGCGAGTTTCTGGTATTTTTGGATGCCCTGCTCACAGCAGAGCTACATGCGTTTGTTAAAAAACAGAGGACTTTTTGCGGCTTGCTCCGAAGAACCGCAGCAGGTTGGGCCAGCAGGTAAGGACTTTGTACAGTTGTACACTTGTTCAAAAGCAACTGAAACGATAGACTGCCCAGTGTTCTTAAAATGGCAAAAAGCTGCTCTTTTTGGTGGCAGACCAAACATTTTGTATTACTCTACAGGAAACCTCAATGGTCATTTGTTTTATTTGTGTCCCTTTCTAAAGAGTTTACACCGCAAATCGCCCTGCAAGTGTACTGACCTGCTCAACAGAAAACCACATAAGATATTTTTGCAAACACCACCCACAGTTTCCGCCCAGTTTCGAACTGGGGACCTTTCGCGTGTGAGGCGAACGTGATAACCACTACACTACGGAAACCTGTCTTCAGGTTGCAGACAGAAATCTTCTGGTGTACGCTTGTTAAAAAGCGTATAAAGGAAAAGAGAGCTGAACCCTCCTAGCATGGCCAAAAGTTTAAAGTTTCTGTCAAAACACTGCCACTGTTTCTGCTCGGTTTCGAACCGAGGACCTTTCGCGTGTTAGGCGAACGTGATGACCACTACACTACAGAAACCTAATGGTCCACTGCGTGTGCTTTTTCGAAGATGGCTCCGTCCCATAACCTGCCCTGCAAGCGCTGTGAGAGTCTGTACATTCCACAAACAACAGAACAAACCTCATTCGGCATGGCAGTCTGCCTACAGCTCCTTGGTACGATGGCCTTCACCGGTCTCCAAAGTAAGGACTTTGTAGCGAATTTCAGCATGTATATTAAAAGCACCTCCACTTGTTTCCGCCCAGTTTTGAACTGGGGACCTTTCGCGTGTAAAGCGAACGTGATAACCACTACACTACGGAAACCTGTCTTCAGGGTGCAGACATAAATCTTCTGGTGCACTCTTGTTAAAAAGCGTATAAAGGTAAAGAGAGCTAAACCCTCCTGGCGTGGCAAACAGTTTAAAGATTCTATCACAATCCGACCGCTGTATCTGCTCAGTTTCGAACGGAGGACCTTTCGCGTGTTAGGTGAACGTGATGACCACTACACTACAGAAACCTCATTGTCCTTTGCGTTTTTTTTTAAAAAAAGAAAAGAAAAAGAAAAGAGCTGGGTGGGAGGAGCCTGCACCAGACATTACCCTTGCTGAGCATGGTGGCATGTGCGTGGGAGCACATTGCCCCAACGTCTCATAGGTACAGCTCGAGTTTCTCTTCATTCACGCATAAATCTTTCGCCTTTTACTAAAGATTTCCGTGGAGGGGAACATTTGCGAGTTTCTGGTATTTTTGGATGCCCTGTTCACAGCAGAGCTACATGCGTTTGTTAAAAAACAGAGGACTTTTTGCGGCTTGCTCCGAAGAACCGCAGCAGGTTGGGCCAGCAGGTAAGGACTTTGTACAGTTGTACACTTGTTCAAAAGCAACTGAGACGATAGACTGCCCAGTGTTCTTAAAATGGCAAAAAGCTGCTCTTTTTTTTAGGTGGCAGACCAAACATTTTGTATTACTCTACAGCAGGGATAGGCAACTCCGGTCCTGGAGGGCCACTGTCCTGCAGAGTTTAGCTTCAGCCCTGATAAAAACTCACCTGCCTGTATCTATCTAGTAATCCTGAAAACATTGATTGCCTTGTTCAGGTGTGTTTAATTAGGGTTGGAGCTAAACTCTGCAGGACAGTGGCCCTCCAGGACCGGAGTTGCCTATCCCTGCTCTACAGGAAACCTCAATGGTCATTTGTTTTATTTGTGTCCCTTTCTAAAGAGTTTACACCGCAAATCGCCCTGCAAGTGTACTGACCTGCTCAACAGAAAACCACATAAGATATTTTTGCAAACACCACCCACAGTTTCTGCCCAGTTTCGAACTGGGGACCTTTCGCGTGTGAGGCGAACGTGATAACCACTACACTACGGAAACCTGTCTTCAGGTTGCAGACAGAAATCTTCTGGTGCACGCTTGTTAAAAAGCGTATAAAGGAAAAGAGAGCTGAACCCTCCTAGCATGGCCAAAAGTTTAAAGTTTCTGTCAAAACACTGCCATTGTTTCTGCTCGGTTTCGAACCGAGGACCTTTCGCGTGTTAGGCGAACGTGATGACCACTACACTACAGAAACCTAATGGTCCACTGCGTGTGCTTTTTCGAAGATGGCTCCGTCCCATAACCTGCCCTGCAAGCGCTGTGAGAGTCTGTACATTCCACAAACAACAGAACAAACCTCATTCGGCATGGCAGTCTGCCTACAGCTCCTTGGTACGATGGCCTTCACCGGTCTCCAAAGTAAGGACTTTGTAGCGAATTTCAGCATGTATATTAAAAGCACCTCCACTTGTTTCCGCCCAGTTTTGAACTGGGGACCTTTCGCGTGTAAAGCGAACGTGATAACCACTACACTACGGAAACCTGTCTTCAGGGTGCAGACATAAATCTTCTGGTGCACTCTTGTTAAAAAGCGTATAAAGGTAAAGAGAGCTAAACCCTCCTGGCGTGGCAAACAGTTTAAAGATTCTATCACAATCCGACCGCTGTATCTGCTCAGTTTCGAACGGAGGACCTTTCGCGTGTTAGGCGAACGTGATGACCACTACACTACAGAAACCTCATTGTCCTTTGCGTTTTTTTTTAAAAAAAGAAAAGAAAAAGAAAAGAGCTGGGTGGGAGGAGCCTGCACCAGACATTACCCTTGCTGAGCATGGTGGCATGTGCGTGGGAGCACATTGCCCCAACGTCTCATAGGTACAGCTCGAGTTTCTCTTCATTCACGCATAAATCTTTCGCCTTTTACTAAAGATTTCCGTGGAGGGGAACATTTGCGAGTTTCTGGTATTTTTGGATGCCCTGCTCACAGCAGAGCTACATGCGTTTGTTAAAAAACAGAGGACTTTTTGCGGCTTGCTCCGAAGAACCGCAGCAGGTTGGGCCAGCAGGTAAGGACTTTGTACAGTTGTACACTTGTTCAAAAGCAACTGAGACGATAGACTGCCCAGTGTTCTTAAAATGGCAAAAAGCTGCTCTTTTTTTTAGGTGGCAGACCAAACATTTTGTATTACTCTACAGGAAACCTCAATGGTCATTTGTTTTATTTGTGTCCCTTTCTATAGAGTTTACACCGCAAATCGCCCTGCAAGTGTACTGACCTGCTCAACAGAAAACCACATAAGATATTTTTGCAAACACCACCCACAGTTTCTGCCCAGTTTCGAACTGGGGACCTTTCGCGTGTGAGGCGAACGTGATAACCACTACACTACGGAAACCTGTCTTCAGGTTGCAGACAGAAATCTTCTGGTGCACGCTTGTTAAAAAGCGTATAAAGGAAAAGAGAGCTGAACCCTCCTAGCATGGCCAAAAGTTTAAAGTTTCTGTCAAAACGCTGCCATTGTTTCTGCTCGGTTTCGAACCGAGGACCTTTCGCGTGTTAGGCGAACGTGATGACCACTACACTACAGAAACCTAATGGTCCACTGCGTGTGCTTTTTCGAAGATGGCTCCGTCCCATAACCTGCCCTGCAAGCGCTGTGAGAGTCTGTACATTCCACAAACAACAGAACAAACCTCATTCGGCATGGCAGTCTGCCTACAGCTCCTTGGTACGATGGCCTTCACCGGTCTCCAAAGTAAGGACTTTGTAGCGAATTTCAGCATGTATATTAAAAGCACCTCCACTTGTTTCCGCCCAGTTTTGAACTGGGGACCTTTCGCGTGTAAAGCGAACGTGATAACCACTACACTACGGAAACCTGTCTTCAGGGTGCAGACATAAATCTTCTGGTGCACTCTTGTTAAAAAGCGTATAAAGGTAAAGAGAGCTAAACCCTCCTGGCGTGGCAAACAGTTTAAAGATTCTATCACAATCCAACCGCTGTTTCTGCTCAGTTTCGAACCGAGGACCTTTCGCGTGTTAGGCAAACGTGATGACCACTACACTACAGAAACCTCATGGTCCTTTGTGTTTTTTAAAAAAAAAAGAAAAGAAAAAGAAAAGAGCTGGGTGGGAGGAGCCTGCACCAGACATTACCCTTGCTGAGCATGGTGGCATGTGCGTGGGAGCACATTGTCCCAACGTCTCATAGGTACAGCTCGAGTTTCTCTTCATTCACGCATAAATCTTTCGCCTTTTACTAAAGATTTCCGTGGAGGGGAACATTTGCGAGTTTCTGGTATTTTTGGATGCCCTGCTCACAGCAGAGCTACATGCGTTTGTTAAAAAACAGAGGACTTTTTGCGGCTTGCTCCGAAGAACCGCAGCAGGTTGGGCCAGCAGGTAAGGACTTTGTACAGTTGTACACTTGTTCAAAAGCAACTGAAACGATAGACTGCCCAGTGTTCTTAAAATGGCAAAAAGCTGCTCTTTTTGGTGGCAGACCAAACATTTTGTATTACTCTACAGGAAACCTCAATGGTCATTTGTTTTATTTGTGTCCCTTTCTAAAGAGTTTACACCGCAAATCGCCCTGCAAGTGTACTGACCTGCTCAACAGAAAACCACATAAGATATTTTTGCAAACACCACCCACAGTTTCCGCCCAGTTTCGAACTGGGGACCTTTCGCGTGTGAGGCGAACGTGATAACCACTACACTACGGAAACCTGTCTTCAGGTTGCAGACAGAAATCTTCTGGTGCACGCTTGTTAAAAAGCGTATAAAGGAAAAGTGAGCTGAACCCTCCTAGCATGGCCAAAAGTTTAAAGTTTCTGTCAAAACACTGCCACTGTTTCTGCTCGGTTTCGAACCGAGGACCTTTCGCGTGTTAGGCGAACGTGATGACCACTACACTACAGAAACCTAATGGTCCACTGTGTGTGCTTTTTCGAAGATGGCTCCGTCCCATAACCTGCCCTGCAAGCGCTGTGAGAGTCTGTACATTCCACAAACAACAGAACAAACCTCATTCGGCATGGCAGTCTGCCTACAGCTCCTTGGTACGATGGCCTTCACCGGTCTCCAAAGTAAGGACTTTGTAGCGAATTTCAGCATGTATATTAAAAGCACCTCCACTTGTTTCCGCCCAGTTTTGAACTGGGGATTCTATCACAATCCGACCGCTCTTTCTGCTCGGTTTCGAACCGAGGACCTTTCGCGTGTTAGGCGAACGTGATGACCACTACACTACAGAAACCTCATGGACCTTTGCGTTTTTTTTAAAAAAAAGAAAAGAAAAAGAAAAGAGCTGGGTGGGAGGAGCCTGCACCAGACATTACCCTTGCTGAGCATGGTGGCATGTGCGTGGGAGCATATTGCCCCAACGTCTCATAGGTACAGCTCGAGTTTCTCTTCATTCACGCATAAATCTTTCGCCTTTTACTAAAGATTTCCGTGGAGGGGAACATTTGCAAGTTTCTGGTATTTTTGGATGCCCTGCTCACAGCAGAGCTACATGCCGAGCTACGAACCGAGGACCTTTCGCGTGTTAGGCGAACGTGATGACCACTACACTACAGAAACCTAATGGTCCACTGCGTGTGCTTTTTCGAAGATGGCTCCGTCCCATAACCTGCCCTGCAAGCGCTGTGAGAGTCTGTACATTCCACAAACAACAGAACAAACCTCATTCGGCATGGCAGTCTGCCTACAGCTCCTTGGTACGATGGCCTTCACCGGTCTCCAAAGTAAGGACTTTGTAGCGAATTTCAGCATGTATATTAAAAGCACCTCCACTTGTTTCCGCCCAGTTTTGAACTGGGGACCTTTCGCGTGTAAAGCGAACGTGATAACCACTACACTACGGAAACCTGTCTTCAGGGTGCAGACATAAATCTTCTGGTGCACTCTTGTTAAAAAGCGTATAAAGGTAAAGAGAGCTAAACCCTCCTGGCGTGGCAAACAGTTTAAAGATTCCATCACAATCCGACCGCTGTTTCTGCTCGGTTTCGAACCGAGGACCTTTCGCATGTTAGGCGAACGTGATGACCACTACACTACAGAAACCTCATTGTCCTTTGCGTTTTTTAAAAAAAAAAGAAAAGAGCTGGGTGGGAGGAGCCTGCACCAGACATTACCCTTGCTGAGCATGGTGGCATGTGCGTGGGAGCACATTGCCCCAACGTCTCATAGGTACAGCTCGAGTTTCTCTTCATTCACGCATAAATCTTTCGCCTTTTACTAAAGATTTCCGTGGAGGGGAACATTTGCGAGTTTCTGGTATTTTTGGATGCCCTGCTCACAGCAGAGCTACATGCGTTTGTTAAAAAACAGAAGACTTTTTGCGGCTTGCTCCGAAGAACCGCAGCAGGTTGGGCCAGCAGGTAAGGACTTTGTACAGTTGTACACTTGTTCAAAAGCAACTGAGACGATAGACTGCCCAGTGTTCTTAAAATGGCAAAAAGCTGCTCTTTTTGGTGGCAGACCAAACATTTTGTATTACTCTACAGGAAACCTCAATGGTCATTTGTTTTATTTGTGTCCCTTTCTAAAGAGTTTACACCGCAAATCGCCCTGCAAGTGTACTGACCTGCTCAACAGAAAACCACATAAGATATTTTTGCAAACACCACCCACAGTTTCCGCCCAGTTTCGAACTGGGGACCTTTCGCGTGTGAGGCGAACGTGATAACCACTACACTAAAGGAAACCTGTCTTCAGGTTGCAGACAGAAATCTTCTGGTGCACGCTTGTTAAAAAGTGTATAAAGGAAAAGAGAGCTGAACCCTCCTAGCATGGCCAAAAGTTTAAAGTTTCTGTCAAAACACTGCCACTGTTTCTGCTCGGTTTCGAACCGAGGACCTTTCGCGTGTTAGGCGAACGTGATGACCACTACACTACAGAAACCTAATGGTCCACTGCGTGTGCTTTTTCGAAGATGGCTCCGTCCCATAACCTGCCCTGCAAGCGCTGTGAGAGTCTGTACATTCCACAAACAACAGAACAAACCTCATTCGGCATGGCAGTCTGCCTACAGCTCCTTGGTACGATGGCCTTCACCGGTCTCCAAAGTAAGGACTTTGTAGCGAATTTCAGCATGTATATTAAAAGCACCTCCACTTGTTTCCGCCCAGTTTTGAACTGGGGACCTTTCGCGTGTAAAGCGAACGTGATAACCACTACACTACGGAAACCTGTCTACAGGTTGCAGACAGAAATCTTCTGGTGCACTCTTGTTAAAAAGCGTATAAAGGTAAAGAGAGCTAAACCCTCCTGGCGTGGCAAACAGTTTAAAGATTCTATCACAATCCAACCGCTGTTTCTGCTCAGTTTCGAACCGAGGACCTTTCGCGTGTTAGGCAAACGTGATGACCACTACACTACAGAAACCTCATGGTCCTTTGTGTTTTTTAAAAAAAAAAGAAAAGAAAAAGAAAAGAGCTGGGTGGGAGGAGCCTGCACCAGACATTACCCTTGCTGAGCATGGTGGCATGTGCGTGGGATCACATTGTCCCAACGTCTCATAGGTACAGCTCGAGTTTCTCTTCATTCACGCATAAATCTTTCGCCTTTTACTAAAGATTTCCGTGGAGGGGAACATTTGCGAGTTTCTGGTATTTTTGGATGCCCTGCTCACAGCAGAGCTACATGCGTTTGTTAAAAAACAGAGGACTTTTTGCGGCTTGCTCCGAAGAACCGCAGCAGGTTGGGCCAGCAGGTAAGGACTTTGTACAGTTGTACACTTGTTCAAAAGCAACTGAAACGATAGACTGCCCAGTGTTCTTAAAATGGCAAAAAGCTGCTCTTTTTGGTGGCAGACCAAACATTTTGTATTACTCTACAGGAAACCTCAATGGTCATTTGTTTTATTTGTGTCCCTTTCTAAAGAGTTTACACCGCAAATCGCCCTGTAAGTGTACTGACCTGCTCAACAGAAAACCACATAAGATATTTTTGCAAACACCACCCACAGTTTCCCCCCAGTTTCGAACTGGGGACCTTTCGCGTGTGAGGCGAACGTGATAACCACTACACTACGGAAACCTGTCTACAGGTTGCAGACAGAAATCTTCTGGTGCACGCTTGTTAAAAAGCGTATAAATGAAAAGAGAGCTGAACCCTCCTAGCATGGCCAAAAGTTTAAAGTTTCTGTCAAAACACTGCCACTGTTTCTGCTCGGTTTCGAACCGAGGACCTTTCGCGTGTTAGGCGAACGTGATGACCACTACACTACAGAAACCTAATGGTCCACTGCGTGTGCTTTTTCGAAGATGGCTCCGTCCCATAACCTGCCCTGCAAGCGCTGTGAGAGTCTGTACATTCCACAAACAACAGAACAAACCTCATTCGGCATGGCAGTCTGCCTACAGCTCCTTGGTACGATGGCCTTCACCGGTCTCCAAAGTAAGGACTTTGTAGCGAATTTCAGCATGTATATTAAAAGCACCTCCACTTGTTTCCGCCCAGTTTTGAACTGGGGACCTTTCGCGTGTCAAGCGAACGTGATAACCACTACACTACGGAAACCTGTCTACAGGTTGCAGACAGAAATCTTCTGGTGCACTCTTGTTAAAAAGCGTATAAAGGTAAAGAGAGCTAAACCCTCCTGGCGTGGCAAACAGTTTAAAGATTCTATCACAATCCAACCGCTGTTTCTGCTCAGTTTCGAACCGAGGACCTTTCGCGTGTTAGGCAAACGTGATGACCACTACACTACAGAAACCTCATGGTCCTTTGTGTTTTTTAAAAAAAAAAGAAAAGAAAAAGAAAAGAGCTGGGTGGGAGGAGCCTGCACCAGACATTACCCTTGCTGAGCATGGTGGCATGTGCGTGGGAGCACATTGTCCCAACGTCTCATATGTACAGCTCGAGTTTCTCTTCATTCACGCATAAATCTTTCGCCTTTTACTAAAGATTTCCGTGGAGGGGAACATTTGCGAGTTTCTGGTATTTTTGGATGCCCTGCTCACAGCAGAGCTACATGCGTTTGTTAAAAAACAGAGGACTTTTTGCGGCTTGCTCCGAAGAACCGCAGCAGGTTGGGCCAGCAGGTAAGGACTTTGTACAGTTGTACACTTGTTCAAAAGCAACTGAGACGATAGACTGCCCAGTGTTCTTAAAATGGCAAAAAGCTGCTCTTTTTGGTGGCAGACCAAACATTTTGTATTACTCTACAGGAAACCTCAATGGTCATTTGTTTTATTTGTGTCCCTTTCTAAAGAGTTTACACCGCAAATCGCCCTGCAAGTGTACTGACCTGCTCAACAGAAAACCACATAAGATATTTTTGCAAACACCACCCACAGTTTCCGCCCAGTTTCGAACTGGGGACCTTTCGCGTGTGAGGCGAACGTGATAACCACTACACTACGGAAACCTGTCTTCAGGTTGCAGACAGAAATCTTCTGGTGTACGCTTGTTAAAAAGCGTATAAAGGAAAAGAGAGCTGAACCCTCCTAGCATGGCCAAAAGTTTAAAGTTTCTGTCAAAACACTGCCACTGTTTCTGCTCGGTTTCGAACCGAGGACCTTTCGCGTGTTAGGCGAACGTGATGACCACTACACTACAGAAACCTAATGGTCCACTGCGTGTGCTTTTTCGAAGATGGCTCCGTCCCATAACCTGCCCTGCAAGCGCTGTGAGAGTCTGTACATTCCACAAACAACAGAACAAACCTCATTCGGCATGGCAGTCTGCCTACAGCTCCTTGGTACGATGGCCTTCACCGGTCTCCAAAGTAAGGACTTTGTAGCGAATTTCAGCATGTATATTAAAAGCACCTCCACTTGTTTCCGCCCAGTTTTGAACTGGGGACCTTTCGCGTGTAAAGCGAACATGATAACCACTACACTACGGAAACCTGTCTTCAGGGTGCAGACATAAATCTTCTGGTGCACTCTTGTTAAAAAGCGTATAAAGGTAAAGAGAGCTAAACCCTCCTGGCGTGGCAAACAGTTTAAAGATTCTATCACAATCCGACCGCTGTATCTGCTCAGTTTCGAACGGAGGACCTTTCGCGTGTTAGGCGAACGTGATGACCACTACACTACAGAAACCTCATTGTCCTTTGCGTTTTTTTTAAAAAAAAGAAAAGAAAAAGAAAAGAGCTGGGTGGGAGGAGCCTGCACCAGACATTACCCTTGCTGAGCATGGTGGCATGTGCGTGGGAGCACATTGCCCCAACGTCTCATAGGTACAGCTCGAGTTTCTCTTCATTCACGCATAAATCTTTCGCCTTTTACTAAAGATTTCCGTGGAGGGGAACATTTGCGAGTTTCTGGTATTTTTGGATGCCCTGCTCACAGCAGAGCTACATGCGTTTGTTAAAAAACAGAGGACTTTTTGCGGCTTGCTCCGAAGAACCGCAGCAGGTTGGGCCAGCAGGTAAGGACTTTGTACAGTTGTACACTTGTTCAAAAGCAACTGAGACGATAGACTGCCCAGTGTTCTTAAAATGGCAAAAAGCTGCTCTTTTTGGTGGCAGACCAAACATTTTGTATTACTCTACAGGAAACCTCAATGGTCATTTGTTTTATTTGTGTCCCTTTCTATAGAGTTTACACCGCAAATCGCCCTGCAAGTGTACTGACCTGCTCAACAGAAAACCACATAAGATATTTTTGCAAACACCACCCACAGTTTCTGCCCAGTTTCGAACTGGGGACCTTTCGCGTGTGAGGCGAACGTGATAACCACTACACTACGGAAACCTGTCTTCAGGTTGCAGACAGAAATCTTCTGGTGCACGCTTGTTAAAAAGCGTATAAAGGAAAAGAGAGCTGAACCCTCCTAGCATGGCCAAAAGTTTAAAGTTTCTGTCAAAACACTGCCATTGTTTCTGCTCGGTTTCGAACCGAGGACCTTTCGCGTGTTAGGCGAACGTGATGACCACTACACTACAGAAACCTAATGGTCCACTGCGTGTGCTTTTTCGAAGATGGCTCCGTCCCATAACCTGCCCTGCAAGCGCTGTGAGAGTCTGTACATTCCACAAACAACAGAACAAACCTCATTCGGCATGGCAGTCTGCCTACAGCTCCTTGGTACGATGGCCTTCACCGGTCTCCAAAGTAAGGACTTTGTAGCGAATTTCAGCATGTATATTAAAAGCACCTCCACTTGTTTCCGCCCAGTTTTGAACTGGGGACCTTTCGCGTGTAAAGCGAACGTGATAACCACTACACTACGGAAACCTGTCTTCAGGGTGCAGACATAAATCTTCTGGTGCACTCTTGTTAAAAAGCGTATAAAGGTAAAGAGAGCTAAACCCTCCTGGCGTGGCAAACAGTTTAAAGATTCTATCACAATCCAACCGCTGTTTCTGCTCAGTTTCGAACCGAGGACCTTTCGCGTGTTAGGCAAACGTGATGACCACTACACTACAGAAACCTCATGGTCCTTTGTGTTTTTTAAAAAAAAAAGAAAAGAAAAAGAAAAGAGCTGGGTGGGAGGAGCCTGCACCAGACATTACCCTTGCTGAGCATGGTGGCATGTGCGTGGGAGCACATTGTCCCAACGTCTCATAGGTACAGCTCGAGTTTCTCTTCATTCACGCATAAATCTTTCGCCTTTTACTAAAGATTTCCGTGGAGGGGAACATTTGCGAGTTTCTGGTATTTTTGGATGCCCTGCTCACAGCAGAGCTACATGCGTTTGTTAAAAAACAGAGGACTTTTTGCGGCTTGCTCCGAAGAACCGCAGCAGGTTGGGCCAGCAGGTAAGGACTTTGTACAGTTGTACACTTGTTCAAAAGCAACTGAAACGATAGACTGCCCAGTGTTCTTAAAATGGCAAAAAGCTGCTCTTTTTGGTGGCAGACCAAACATTTTGTATTACTCTACAGGAAACCTCAATGGTCATTTGTTTTATTTGTGTCCCTTTCTAAAGAGTTTACACCGCAAATCGCCCTGCAAGTGTACTGACCTGCTCAACAGAAAACCACATAAGATATTTTTGCAAACACCACCCACAGTTTCCGCCCAGTTTCGAACTGGGGACCTTTCGCGTGTGAGGCGAACGTGATAACCACTACACTACGGAAACCTGTCTTCAGGTTGCAGACAGAAATCTTCTGGTGTACGCTTGTTAAAAAGCGTATAAAGGAAAAGAGAGCTGAACCCTCCTAGCATGGCCAAAAGTTTAAAGTTTCTGTCAAAACACTGCCACTGTTTCTGCTCGGTTTCGAACCGAGGACCTTTCGCGTGTTAGGCGAACGTGATGACCACTACACTACAGAAACCTAATGGTCCACTGCGTGTGCTTTTTCGAAGATGGCTCCGTCCCATAACCTGCCCTGCAAGCGCTGTGAGAGTCTGTACATTCCACAAACAACAGAACAAACCTCATTCGGCATGGCAGTCTGCCTACAGCTCCTTGGTACGATGGCCTTCACCGGTCTCCAAAGTAAGGACTTTGTAGCGAATTTCAGCATGTATATTAAAAGCACCTCCACTTGTTTCCGCCCAGTTTTGAACTGGGGACCTTTCGCGTGTAAAGCGAACGTGATAACCACTACACTACGGAAACCTGTCTTCAGGGTGCAGACATAAATCTTCTGGTGCACTCTTGTTAAAAAGCGTATAAAGGTAAAGAGAGCTAAACCCTCCTGGCGTGGCAAACAGTTTAAAGATTCTATCACAATCCAACCGCTGTTTCTGCTCAGTTTCGAACCGAGGACCTTTCGCGTGTTAGGCAAACGTGATGACCACTACACTACAGAAACCTCATGGTCCTTTGTGTTTTTTAAAAAAAAAAGAAAAGAAAAAGAAAAGAGCTGGGTGGGAGGAGCCTGCACCAGACATTACCCTTGCTGAGCATGGTGGCATGTGCGTGGGAGCACATTGTCCCAACGTCTCATATGTACAGCTCGAGTTTCTCTTCATTCACGCATAAATCTTTCGCCTTTTACTAAAGATTTCCGTGGAGGGGAACATTTGCGAGTTTCTGGTATTTTTGGATGCCCTGCTCACAGCAGAGCTACATGCGTTTGTTAAAAAACAGAGGACTTTTTGCGGCTTGCTCCGAAGAACCGCAGCAGGTTGGGCCAGCAGGTAAGGACTTTGTACAGTTGTACACTTGTTCAAAAGCAACTGAGACGATAGACTGCCCAGTGTTCTTAAAATGGCAAAAAGCTGCTCTTTTTGGTGGCAGACCAAACATTTTGTATTACTCTACAGGAAACCTCAATGGTCATTTGTTTTATTTGTGTCCCTTTCTAAAGAGTTTACACCGCAAATCGCCCTGCAAGTGTACTGACCTGCTCAACAGAAAACCACATAAGATATTTTTGCAAACACCACCCACAGTTTCCGCCCAGTTTCGAACTGGGGACCTTTCGTGTGTGAGGCGAACGTGATAACCACTACACTACGGAAACCTGTCTTCAGGTTGCAGACAGAAATCTTCTGGTGTACGCTTGTTAAAAAGCGTATAAAGGAAAAGAGAGCTGAACCCTCCTAGCATGGCCAAAAGTTTAAAGTTTCTGTCAAAACACTGCCACTGTTTCTGCTCGGTTTCGAACCGAGGACCTTTCGCGTGTTAGGCGAACGTGATGACCACTACACTACAGAAACCTCATTGTCCTTTGCGTTTTTTTTAAAAAAAAGAAAAGAAAAAGAAAAGAGCTGGGTGGGAGGAGCCTGCACCAGACATTACCCTTGCTGAGCATGGTGGCATGTGCGTGGGAGCACATTGCCCCAACGTCTCATAGGTACAGCTCGAGTTTCTCTTCATTCACGCATAAATCTTTCGCCTTTTACTAAAGATTTCCGTGGAGGGGAACATTTGCGAGTTTCTGGTATTTTTGGATGCCCTGCTCACAGCAGAGCTACATGCGTTTGTTAAAAAACAGAGGACTTTTTGCGGCTTGCTCCGAAGAACCGCAGCAGGTTGGGCCAGCAGGTAAGGACTTTGTACAGTTGTACACTTGTTCAAAAGCAACTGAGACGATAGACTGCCCAGTGTTCTTAAAATGGCAAAAAGCTGCTCTTTTTGGTGGCAGACCAAACATTTTGTATTACTCTACAGGAAACCTCAATGGTCATTTGTTTTATTTGTGTCCCTTTCTATAGAGTTTACACCGCAAATCGCCCTGCAAGTGTACTGACCTGCTCAACAGAAAACCACATAAGATATTTTTGCAAACACCACCCACAGTTTCTGCCCAGTTTCGAACTGGGGACCTTTCGCGTGTGAGGCGAACGTGATAACCACTACACTACGGAAACCTGTCTTCAGGTTGCAGACAGAAATCTTCTGGTGCACGCTTGTTAAAAAGCGTATAAAGGAAAAGAGAGCTGAACCCTCCTAGCATGGCCAAAAGTTTAAAGTTTCTGTCAAAACACTGCCATTGTTTCTGCTCGGTTTCGAACCGAGGACCTTTCGCGTGTTAGGCGAACGTGATGACCACTACACTACAGAAACCTAATGGTCCACTGCGTGTGCTTTTTCGAAGATGGCTCCGTCCCATAACCTGCCCTGCAAGCGCTGTGAGAGTCTGTACATTCCACAAACAACAGAACAAACCTCATTCGGCATGGCAGTCTGCCTACAGCTCCTTGGTACGATGGCCTTCACCGGTCTCCAAAGTAAGGACTTTGTAGCGAATTTCAGCATGTATATTAAAAGCACCTCCACTTGTTTCCGCCCAGTTTTGAACTGGGGACCTTTCGCGTGTAAAGCGAACGTGATAACCACTACACTACGGAAACCTGTCTTCAGGGTGCAGACATAAATCTTCTGGTGCACTCTTGTTAAAAAGCGTATAAAGGTAAAGAGAGCTAAACCCTCCTGGCGTGGCAAACAGTTTAAAGATTCTATCACAATCCAACCGCTGTTTCTGCTCAGTTTCGAACCGAGGACCTTTCGCGTGTTAGGCAAACGTGATGACCACTACACTACAGAAACCTCATGGTCCTTTGTGTTTTTTAAAAAAAAAAGAAAAGAAAAAGAAAAGAGCTGGGTGGGAGGAGCCTGCACCAGACATTACCCTTGCTGAGCATGGTGGCATGTGCGTGGGAGCACATTGTCCCAACGTCTCATAGGTACAGCTCGAGTTTCTCTTCATTCACGCATAAATCTTTCGCCTTTTACTAAAGATTTCCGTGGAGGGGAACATCTGCGAGTTTCTGGTATTTTTGGATGCCCTGCTCACAGCAGAGCTACATGCGTTTGTTAAAAAACAGAGGACTTTTTGCGGCTTGCTCCGAAGAACCGCAGCAGGTTGGGCCAGCAGGTAAGGACTTTGTACAGTTGTACACTTGTTCAAAAGCAACTGAAACGATAGACTGCCCAGTGTTCTTAAAATGGCAAAAAGCTGCTCTTTTTGGTGGCAGACCAAACATTTTGTATTACTCTACAGGAAACCTCAATGGTCATTTGTTTTATTTGTGTCCCTTTCTAAAGAGTTTACACCGCAAATCGCCCTGCAAGTGTACTGACCTGCTCAACAGAAAACCACATAAGATATTTTTGCAAACACCACCCACAGTTTCCGCCCAGTTTCGAACTGGGGACCTTTCGCGTGTGAGGCGAACGTGATAACCACTACACTACGGAAACCTGTCTTCAGGTTGCAGACAGAAATCTTCTGGTGTACGCTTGTTAAAAAGCGTATAAAGGAAAAGAGAGCTGAACCCTCCTAGCATGGCCAAAAGTTTAAAGTTTCTGTCAAAACACTGCCACTGTTTCTGCTCGGTTTCGAACCGAGGACCTTTCGCGTGTTAGGCGAACGTGATGACCACTACACTACAGAAACCTAATGGTCCACTGCGTGTGCTTTTTCGAAGATGGCTCCGTCCCATAACCTGCCCTGCAAGCGCTGTGAGAGTCTGTACATTCCACAAACAACAGAACAAACCTCATTCGGCATGGCAGTCTGCCTACAGCTCCTTGGTACGATGGCCTTCACCGGTCTCCAAAGTAAGGACTTTGTAGCGAATTTCAGCATGTATATTAAAAGCACCTCCACTTGTTTCCGCCCAGTTTTGAACTGGGGACCTTTCGCGTGTAAAGCGAACGTGATAACCACTACACTACGGAAACCTGTCTTCAGGGTGCAGACATAAATCTTCTGGTGCACTCTTGTTAAAAAGCGTATAAAGGTAAAGAGAGCTAAACCCTCCTGGCGTGGCAAACAGTTTAAAGATTCTATCACAATCCGACCGCTGTATCTGCTCAGTTTCGAACGGAGGACCTTTCGCGTGTTAGGCGAACGTGATGACCACTACACTACAGAAACCTCATTGTCCTTTGCGTTTTTTTTTAAAAAAAGAAAAGAAAAAGAAAAGAGCTGGGTGGGAGGAGCCTGCACCAGACATTACCCTTGCTGAGCATGGTGGCATGTGCGTGGGAGCACATTGCCCCAACGTCTCATAGGTACAGCTCGAGTTTCTCTTCATTCACGCATAAATCTTTCGCCTTTTACTAAAGATTTCCGTGGAGGGGAACATTTGCGAGTTTCTGGTATTTTTGGATGCCCTGCTCACAGCAGAGCTACATGCGTTTGTTAAAAAACAGAGGACTTTTTGCGGCTTGCTCCGAAGAACCGCAGCAGGTTGGGCCAGCAGGTAAGGACTTTGTACAGTTGTACACTTGTTCAAAAGCAACTGAGACGATAGACTGCCCAGTGTTCTTAAAATGGCAAAAAGCTGCTCTTTTTTTTAGGTGGCAGACCAAACATTTTGTATTACTCTACAGGAAACCTCAATGGTCATTTGTTTTATTTGTGTCCCTTTCTATAGAGTTTACACCGCAAATCGCCCTGCAAGTGTACTGACCTGCTCAACAGAAAACCACATAAGATATTTTTGCAAACACCACCCACAGTTTCTGCCCAGTTTCGAACTGGGGACCTTTCGCGTGTGAGGCGAACGTGATAACCACTACACTACGGAAACCTGTCTTCAGGTTGCAGACAGAAATCTTCTGGTGCACGCTTGTTAAAAAGCGTATAAAGGAAAAGAGAGCTGAACCCTCCTAGCATGGCCAAAAGTTTAAAGTTTCTGTCAAAACACTGCCATTGTTTCTGCTCGGTTTCGAACCGAGGACCTTTCGCGTGTTAGGCGAACGTGATGACCACTACACTACAGAAACCTAATGGTCCACTGCGTGTGCTTTTTCGAAGATGGCTCCGTCCCATAACCTGCCCTGCAAGCGCTGTGAGAGTCTGTACATTCCACAAACAACAGAACAAACCTCATTCGGCATGGCAGTCTGCCTACAGCTCCTTGGTACGATGGCCTTCACCGGTCTCCAAAGTAAGGACTTTGTAGCGAATTTCAGCATGTATATTAAAAGCACGTCCACTTGTTTCCGCCCAGTTTTGAACTGGGGACCTTTCGCGTGTAAAGCGAACGTGATAACCACTACACTACGGAAACCTGTCTTCAGGGTGCAGACATAAATCTTCTGGTGCACTCTTGTTAAAAAGCGTATAAAGGTAAAGAGAGCTAAACCCTCCTGGCGTGGCAAACAGTTTAAAGATTCTATCACAATCCAACCGCTGTTTCTGCTCAGTTTCGAACCGAGGACCTTTCGCGTGTTAGGCAAACGTGATGACCACTACACTACAGAAACCTCATGGTCCTTTGTGTTTTTTAAAAAAACAGAGCTACATGCGTTTGTTAAAAAACAGAGGACTTTTTGCGGCTTGCTCCGAAGAACCGCAGCAGGTTGGGCCAGCAGGTAAGGACTTTGTACAGTTGTACACTTGTTCAAAAGCAACTGAGACGATAGACTGCCCAGTGTTCTTAAAATGGCAAAAAGCTGCTCTTTTTTTTAGGTGGCAGACCAAACATTTTGTATTACTCTACAGGAAACCTCAATGGTCATTTGTTTTATTTGTGTCCCTTTCTATAGAGTTTACACCGCAAATCGCCCTGCAAGTGTACTGACCTGCTCAACAGAAAACCACATAAGATATTTTTGCAAACACCACCCACAGTTTCTGCCCAGTTTCGAACTGGGGACCTTTCGCGTGTGAGGCGAACGTGATAACCACTACACTACGGAAACCTGTCTTCAGGTTGCAGACAGAAATCTTCTGGTGCACGCTTGTTAAAAAGCGTATAAAGGAAAAGAGAGCTGAACCCTCCTAGCATGGCCAAAAGTTTAAAGTTTCTGTCAAAACGCTGCCATTGTTTCTGCTCGGTTTCGAACCGAGGACCTTTCGCGTGTTAGGCGAACGTGATGACCACTACACTACAGAAACCTAATGGTCCACTGCGTGTGCTTTTTCGAAGATGGCTCCGTCCCATAACCTGCCCTGCAAGCGCTGTGAGAGTCTGTACATTCCACAAACAACAGAACAAACCTCATTCGGCATGGCAGTCTGCCTACAGCTCCTTGGTACGATGGCCTTCACCGGTCTCCAAAGTAAGGACTTTGTAGCGAATTTCAGCATGTATATTAAAAGCACCTCCACTTGTTTCCGCCCAGTTTTGAACTGGGGACCTTTCGCGTGTAAAGCAAACGTGATAACCACTACACTACGGAAACCTGTCTTCAGGGTGCAGACATAAATCTTCTGGTGCACTCTTGTTAAAAAGCGTATAAAGGTAAAGAGAGCTAAACCCTCCTGGCGTGGCAAACAGTTTAAAGATTCTATCACAATCCAACCGCTGTTTCTGCTCAGTTTCGAACCGAGGACCTTTCGCGTGTTAGGCAAACGTGATGACCACTACACTACAGAAACCTCATGGTCCTTTGTGTTTTTTAAAAAAAAAAGAAAAGAAAAAGAAAAGAGCTGGGTGGGAGGAGCCTGCACCAGACATTACCCTTGCTGAGCATGGTGGCATGTGCGTGGGAGCACATTGTCCCAACGTCTCATAGGTACAGCTCGAGTTTCTCTTCATTCACGCATAAATCTTTCGCCTTTTACTAAAGATTTCCGTGGAGGGGAACATTTGCGAGTTTCTGGTATTTTTGGATGCCCTGCTCACAGCAGAGCTACATGCGTTTGTTAAAAAACAGAGGACTTTTTGCGGCTTGCTCCGAAGAACCGCAGCAGGTTGGGCCAGCAGGTAAGGACTTTGTACAGTTGTACACTTGTTCAAAAGCAACTGAAACGATAGACTGCCCAGTGTTCTTAAAATGGCAAAAAGCTGCTCTTTTTGGTGGCAGACCAAACATTTTGTATTACTCTACAGGAAACCTCAATGGTCATTTGTTTTATTTGTGTCCCTTTCTAAAGAGTTTACACCGCAAATCGCCCTGCAAGTGTACTGACCTGCTCAACAGAAAACCACATAAGATATTTTTGCAAACACCACCCACAGTTTCCGCCCAGTTTCGAACTGGGGACCTTTCGCGTGTGAGGCGAACGTGATAACCACTACACTACGGAAACCTGTCTTCAGGTTGCAGACAGAAATCTTCTGGTGTACGCTTGTTAAAAAGCGTATAAAGGAAAAGAGAGCTGAACCCTCCTAGCATGGCCAAAAGTTTAAAGTTTCTGTCAAAACACTGCCACTGTTTCTGCTCGGTTTCGAACCGAGGACCTTTCGCGTGTTAGGCGAACGTGATGACCACTACACTACAGAAACCTAATGGTCCACTGCGTGTGCTTTTTCGAAGATGGCTCCGTCCCATAACCTGCCCTGCAAGCGCTGTGAGAGTCTGTACATTCCACAAACAACAGAACAAACCTCATTCGGCATGGCAGTCTGCCTACAGCTCCTTGGTACGATGGCCTTCACCGGTCTCCAAAGTAAGGACTTTGTAGCGAATTTCAGCATGTATATTAAAAGCACCTCCACTTGTTTCCGCCCAGTTTTGAACTGGGGACCTTTCGCGTGTAAAGCGAACGTGATAACCACTACACTACGGAAACCTGTCTTCAGGGTGCAGACATAAATCTTCTGGTGCACTCTTGTTAAAAAGCGTATAAAGGTAAAGAGAGCTAAACCCTCCTGGCGTGGCAAACAGTTTAAAGATTCTATCACAATCCGACCGCTGTATCTGCTCAGTTTCGAACGGAGGACCTTTCGCGTGTTAGGCGAACGTGATGACCACTACACTACAGAAACCTCATTGTCCTTTGTGTTTTTTTTTAAAAAAAGAAAAGAAAAAGAAAAGAGCTGGGTGGGAGGAGCCTGCACCAGACATTACCCTTGCTGAGCATGGTGGCATGTGCGTGGGAGCACATTGCCCCAACGTCTCATAGGTACAGCTCGAGTTTCTCTTCATTCACGCATAAATCTTTCGCCTTTTACTAAAGATTTCCGTGGAGGGGAACATTTGCGAGTTTCTGGTATTTTTGGATGCCCTGCTCACAGCAGAGCTACATGCGTTTGTTAAAAAACAGAGGACTTTTTGCGGCTTGCTCCGAAGAACCGCAGCAGGTTGGGCCAGCAGGTAAGGACTTTGTACAGTTGTACACTTGTTCAAAAGCAACTGAGACGATAGACTGCCCAGTGTTCTTAAAATGGCAAAAAGCTGCTCTTTTTTTTATGTGGCAGACCAAACATTTTGTATTACTCTACAGGAAACCTCAATGGTCATTTGTTTTATTTGTGTCCCTTTCTATAGAGTTTACACCGCAAATCGCCCTGCAAGTGTACTGACCTGCTCAACAGAAAACCACATAAGATATTTTTGCAAACACCACCCACAGTTTCTGCCCAGTTTCGAACTGGGGACCTTTCGCGTGTGAGGCGAACGTGATAACCACTACACTACGGAAACCTGTCTTCAGGTTGCAGACAGAAATCTTCTGGTGCACGCTTGTTAAAAAGCGTATAAAGGAAAAGAGAGCTGAACCCTCCTAGCATGGCCAAAAGTTTAAAGTTTCTGTCAAAACACTGCCATTGTTTCTGCTCGGTTTCGAACCGAGGACCTTTCGCGTGTTAGGCGAACGTGATGACCACTACACTACAGAAACCTAATGGTCCACTGCGTGTGCTTTTTCGAAGATGGCTCCGTCCCATAACCTGCCCTGCAAGCGCTGTGAGAGTCTGTACATTCCACAAACAACAGAACAAACCTCATTCGGCATGGCAGTCTGCCTACAGCTCCTTGGTACGATGGCCTTCACCGGTCTCCAAAGTAAGGACTTTGTAGCGAATTTCAGCATGTATATTAAAAGCACCTCCACTTGTTTCCGCCCAGTTTTGAACTGGGGACCTTTCGCGTGTAAAGCGAACGTGATAACCACTACACTACGGAAACCTGTCTTCAGGGTGCAGACATAAATCTTCTGGTGCACTCTTGTTAAAAAGCGTATAAAGGTAAAGAGAGCTAAACCCTCCTGGCGTGGCAAACAGTTTAAAGATTCTATCACAATCCGACCGCTGTATCTGCTCAGTTTCGAACGGAGGACCTTTCGCGTGTTAGGCGAACGTGATGACCACTACACTACAGAAACCTCATTGTCCTTTGCGTTTTTTTTTAAAAAAAGAAAAGAAAAAGAAAAGAGCTGGGTGGGAGGAGCCTGCACCAGACATTACCCTTGCTGAGCATGGTGGCATGTGCGTGGGAGCACATTGCCCCAACGTCTCATAGGTACAGCTCGAGTTTCTCTTCATTCACGCATAAATCTTTCGCCTTTTACTAAAGATTTCCGTGGAGGGGAACATTTGCGAGTTTCTGGTATTTTTGGATGCCCTGCTCACAGCAGAGCTACATGCGTTTGTTAAAAAACAGAGGACTTTTTGCGGCTTGCTCCGAAGAACCGCAGCAGGTTGGGCCAGCAGGTAAGGACTTTGTACAGTTGTACACTTGTTCAAAAGCAACTGAGACGATAGACTGCCCAGTGTTCTTAAAATGGCAAAAAGCTGCTCTTTTTTTTAGGTGGCAGACCAAACATTTTGTATTACTCTACAGGAAACCTCAATGGTCATTTGTTTTATTTGTGTCCCTTTCTATAGAGTTTACACCGCAAATCGCCCTGCAAGTGTACTGACCTGCTCAACAGAAAACCACATAAGATATTTTTGCAAACACCACCCACAGTTTCTGCCCAGTTTCGAACTGGGGACCTTTCGCGTGTGAGGCGAACGTGATAACCACTACACTACGGAAACCTGTCTTCAGGTTGCAGACAGAAATCTTCTGGTGCACGCTTGTTAAAAAGCGTATAAAGGAAAAGAGAGCTGAACCCTCCTAGCATGGCCAAAAGTTTAAAGTTTCTGTCAAAACGCTGCCATTGTTTCTGCTCGGTTTCGAACCGAGGACCTTTCGCGTGTTAGGCGAACGTGATGACCACTACACTACAGAAACCTAATGGTCCACTGCGTGTGCTTTTTCGAAGATGGCTCCGTCCCATAACCTGCCCTGCAAGCGCTGTGAGAGTCTGTACATTCCACAAACAACAGAACAAACCTCATTCGGCATGGCAGTCTGCCTACAGCTCCTTGGTACGATGGCCTTCACCGGTCTCCAAAGTAAGGACTTTGTAGCGAATTTCAGCATGTATATTAAAAGCACCTCCACTTGTTTCCGCCCAGTTTTGAACTGGGGACCTTTCGCGTGTAAAGCGAACGTGATAACCACTACACTACGGAAACCTGTCTTCAGGGTGCAGACATAAATCTTCTGGTGCACTCTTGTTAAAAAGCGTATAAAGGTAAAGAGAGCTAAACCCTCCTGGCGTGGCAAACAGTTTAAAGATTCTATCACAATCCAACCGCTGTTTCTGCTCAGTTTCGAACCGAGGACCTTTCGCGTGTTAGGCAAACGTGATGACCACTACACTACAGAAACCTCATGGTCCTTTGTGTTTTTTAAAAAAAAAAGAAAAGAAAAAGAAAAGAGCTGGGTGGGAGGAGCCTGCACCAGACATTACCCTTGCTGAGCATGGTGGCATGTGCGTGGGAGCACATTGTCCCAACGTCTCATAGGTACAGCTCGAGTTTCTCTTCATTCACGCATAAATCTTTCGCCTTTTACTAAAGATTTCCGTGGAGGGGAACATTTGCGAGTTTCTGGTATTTTTGGATGCCCTGCTCACAGCAGAGCTACATGCGTTTGTTAAAAAACAGAGGACTTTTTGCGGCTTGCTCCGAAGAACCGCAGCAGGTTGGGCCAGCAGGTAAGGACTTTGTACAGTTGTACACTTGTTCAAAAGCAACTGAAACGATAGACTGCCCAGTGTTCTTAAAATGGCAAAAAGCTGCTCTTTTTGGTGGCAGACCAAACATTTTGTATTACTCTACAGGAAACCTCAATGGTCATTTGTTTTATTTGTGTCCCTTTCTAAAGAGTTTACACCGCAAATCGCCCTGCAAGTGTACTGACCTGCTCAACAGAAAACCACATAAGATATTTTTGCAAACACCACCCACAGTTTCCGCCCAGTTTCGAACTGGGGACCTTTCGCGTGTGAGGCGAACGTGATAACCACTACACTACGGAAACCTGTCTTCAGGTTGCAGACAGAAATCTTCTGGTGTACGCTTGTTAAAAAGCGTATAAAGGAAAAGAGAGCTGAACCCTCCTAGCATGGCCAAAAGTTTAAAGTTTCTGTCAAAACACTGCCACTGTTTCTGCTCGGTTTCGAACCGAGGACCTTTCGCGTGTTAGGCGAACGTGATGACCACTACACTACAGAAACCTAATGGTCCACTGCGTGTGCTTTTTCGAAGATGGCTCCGTCCCATAACCTGCCCTGCAAGCGCTGTGAGAGTCTGTACATTCCACAAACAACAGAACAAACCTCATTCGGCATGGCAGTCTGCCTACAGCTCCTTGGTACGATGGCCTTCACCGGTCTCCAAAGTAAGGACTTTGTAGCGAATTTCAGCATGTATATTAAAAGCACCTCCACTTGTTTCCGCCCAGTTTTGAACTGGGGACCTTTCGCGTGTAAAGCGAACGTGATAACCACTACACTACGGAAACCTGTCTTCAGGGTGCAGACATAAATCTTCTGGTGCACTCTTGTTAAAAAGCGTATAAAGGTAAAGAGAGCTAAACCCTCCTGGCGTGGCAAACAGTTTAAAGATTCTATCACAATCCGACCGCTGTATCTGCTCAGTTTCGAACGGAGGACCTTTCGCGTGTTAGGCGAACGTGATGACCACTACACTACAGAAACCTCATTGTCCTTTGTGTTTTTTTTTAAAAAAAGAAAAGAAAAAGAAAAGAGCTGGGTGGGAGGAGCCTGCACCAGACATTACCCTTGCTGAGCATGGTGGCATGTGCGTGGGAGCACATTGCCCCAACGTCTCATAGGTACAGCTCGAGTTTCTCTTCATTCACGCATAAATCTTTCGCCTTTTACTAAAGATTTCCGTGGAGGGGAACATTTGCGAGTTTCTGGTATTTTTGGATGCCCTGCTCACAGCAGAGCTACATGCGTTTGTTAAAAAACAGAGGACTTTTTGCGGCTTGCTCCGAAGAACCGCAGCAGGTTGGGCCAGCAGGTAAGGACTTTGTACAGTTGTACACTTGTTCAAAAGCAACTGAGACGATAGACTGCCCAGTGTTCTTAAAATGGCAAAAAGCTGCTCTTTTTTTTATGTGGCAGACCAAACATTTTGTATTACTCTACAGGAAACCTCAATGGTCATTTGTTTTATTTGTGTCCCTTTCTATAGAGTTTACACCGCAAATCGCCCTGCAAGTGTACTGACCTGCTCAACAGAAAACCACATAAGATATTTTTGCAAACACCACCCACAGTTTCTGCCCAGTTTCGAACTGGGGACCTTTCGCGTGTGAGGCGAACGTGATAACCACTACACTACGGAAACCTGTCTTCAGGTTGCAGACAGAAATCTTCTGGTGCACGCTTGTTAAAAAGCGTATAAAGGAAAAGAGAGCTGAACCCTCCTAGCATGGCCAAAAGTTTAAAGTTTCTGTCAAAACACTGCCATTGTTTCTGCTCGGTTTCGAACCGAGGACCTTTCGCGTGTTAGGCGAACGTGATGACCACTACACTACAGAAACCTAATGGTCCACTGCGTGTGCTTTTTCGAAGATGGCTCCGTCCCATAACCTGCCCTGCAAGCGCTGTGAGAGTCTGTACATTCCACAAACAACAGAACAAACCTCATTCGGCATGGCAGTCTGCCTACAGCTCCTTGGTACGATGGCCTTCACCGGTCTCCAAAGTAAGGACTTTGTAGCGAATTTCAGCATGTATATTAAAAGCACCTCCACTTGTTTCCGCCCAGTTTTGAACTGGGGACCTTTCGCGTGTAAAGCGAACGTGATAACCACTACACTACGGAAACCTGTCTTCAGGGTGCAGACATAAATCTTCTGGTGCACTCTTGTTAAAAAGCGTATAAAGGTAAAGAGAGCTAAACCCTCCTGGCGTGGCAAACAGTTTAAAGATTCTATCACAATCCGACCGCTGTATCTGCTCAGTTTCGAACGGAGGACCTTTCGCGTGTTAGGCGAACGTGATGACCACTACACTACAGAAACCTCATTGTCCTTTGCGTTTTTTTTTAAAAAAAGAAAAGAAAAAGAAAAGAGCTGGGTGGGAGGAGCCTGCACCAGACATTACCCTTGCTGAGCATGGTGGCATGTGCGTGGGAGCACATTGCCCCAACGTCTCATAGGTACAGCTCGAGTTTCTCTTCATTCACGCATAAATCTTTCGCCTTTTACTAAAGATTTCCGTGGAGGGGAACATTTGCGAGTTTCTGGTATTTTTGGATGCCCTGCTCACAGCAGAGCTACATGCGTTTGTTAAAAAACAGAGGACTTTTTGCGGCTTGCTCCGAAGAACCGCAGCAGGTTGGGCCAGCAGGTAAGGACTTTGTACAGTTGTACACTTGTTCAAAAGCAACTGAGACGATAGACTGCCCAGTGTTCTTAAAATGGCAAAAAGCTGCTCTTTTTTTTAGGTGGCAGACCAAACATTTTGTATTACTCTACAGGAAACCTCAATGGTCATTTGTTTTATTTGTGTCCCTTTCTATAGAGTTTACACCGCAAATCGCCCTGCAAGTGTACTGACCTGCTCAACAGAAAACCACATAAGATATTTTTGCAAACACCACCCACAGTTTCTGCCCAGTTTCGAACTGGGGACCTTTCGCGTGTGAGGCGAACGTGATAACCACTACACTACGGAAACCTGTCTTCAGGTTGCAGACAGAAATCTTCTGGTGCACGCTTGTTAAAAAGCGTATAAAGGAAAAGAGAGCTGAACCCTCCTAGCATGGCCAAAAGTTTAAAGTTTCTGTCAAAACGCTGCCATTGTTTCTGCTCGGTTTCGAACCGAGGACCTTTCGCGTGTTAGGCGAACGTGATGACCACTACACTACAGAAACCTAATGGTCCACTGCGTGTGCTTTTTCGAAGATGGCTCCGTCCCATAACCTGCCCTGCAAGCGCTGTGAGAGTCTGTACATTCCACAAACAACAGAACAAACCTCATTCGGCATGGCAGTCTGCCTACAGCTCCTTGGTACGATGGCCTTCACCGGTCTCCAAAGTAAGGACTTTGTAGCGAATTTCAGCATGTATATTAAAAGCACCTCCACTTGTTTCCGCCCAGTTTTGAACTGGGGACCTTTCGCGTGTAAAGCGAACGTGATAACCACTACACTACGGAAACCTGTCTTCAGGGTGCAGACATAAATCTTCTGGTGCACTCTTGTTAAAAAGCGTATAAAGGTAAAGAGAGCTAAACCCTCCTGGCGTGGCAAACAGTTTAAAGATTCTATCACAATCCAACCGCTGTTTCTGCTCAGTTTCGAACCGAGGACCTTTCGCGTGTTAGGCAAACGTGATGACCACTACACTACAGAAACCTCATGGTCCTTTGTGTTTTTTAAAAAAAAAAGAAAAGAAAAAGAAAAGAGCTGGGTGGGAGGAGCCTGCACCAGACATTACCCTTGCTGAGCATGGTGGCATGTGCGTGGGAGCACATTGTCCCAACGTCTCATAGGTACAGCTCGAGTTTCTCTTCATTCACGCATAAATCTTTCGCCTTTTACTAAAGATTTCCGTGGAGGGGAACATTTGCGAGTTTCTGGTATTTTTGGATGCCCTGCTCACAGCAGAGCTACATGCGTTTGTTAAAAAACAGAGGACTTTTTGCGGCTTGCTCCGAAGAACCGCAGCAGGTTGGGCCAGCAGGTAAGGACTTTGTACAGTTGTACACTTGTTCAAAAGCAACTGAAACGATAGACTGCCCAGTGTTCTTAAAATGGCAAAAAGCTGCTCTTTTTGGTGGCAGACCAAACATTTTGTATTACTCTACAGGAAACCTCAATGGTCATTTGTTTTATTTGTGTCCCTTTCTAAAGAGTTTACACCGCAAATCGCCCTGCAAGTGTACTGACCTGCTCAACAGAAAACCACATAAGATATTTTTGCAAACACCACCCACAGTTTCCGCCCAGTTTCGAACTGGGGACCTTTCGCGTGTGAGGCGAACGTGATAACCACTACACTACGGAAACCTGTCTTCAGGTTGCAGACAGAAATCTTCTGGTGTACGCTTGTTAAAAAGCGTATAAAGGAAAAGAGAGCTGAACCCTCCTAGCATGGCCAAAAGTTTAAAGTTTCTGTCAAAACACTGCCACTGTTTCTGCTCGGTTTCGAACCGAGGACCTTTCGCGTGTTAGGCGAACGTGATGACCACTACACTACAGAAACCTAATGGTCCACTGCGTGTGCTTTTTCGAAGATGGCTCCGTCCCATAACCTGCCCTGCAAGCGCTGTGAGAGTCTGTACATTCCACAAACAACAGAACAAACCTCATTCGGCATGGCAGTCTGCCTACAGCTCCTTGGTACGATGGCCTTCACCGGTCTCCAAAGTAAGGACTTTGTAGCGAATTTCAGCATGTATATTAAAAGCACCTCCACTTGTTTCCGCCCAGTTTTGAACTGGGGACCTTTCGCGTGTAAAGCGAACGTGATAACCACTACACTACGGAAACCTGTCTTCAGGGTGCAGACATAAATCTTCTGGTGCACTCTTGTTAAAAAGCGTATAAAGGTAAAGAGAGCTAAACCCTCCTGGCGTGGCAAACAGTTTAAAGATTCTATCACAATCCGACCGCTGTATCTGCTCAGTTTCGAACGGAGGACCTTTCGCGTGTTAGGCGAACGTGATGACCACTACACTACAGAAACCTCATTGTCCTTTGTGTTTTTTTTTAAAAAAAGAAAAGAAAAAGAAAAGAGCTGGGTGGGAGGAGCCTGCACCAGACATTACCCTTGCTGAGCATGGTGGCATGTGCGTGGGAGCACATTGCCCCAACGTCTCATAGGTACAGCTCGAGTTTCTCTTCATTCACGCATAAATCTTTCGCCTTTTACTAAAGATTTCCGTGGAGGGGAACATTTGCGAGTTTCTGGTATTTTTGGATGCCCTGCTCACAGCAGAGCTACATGCGTTTGTTAAAAAACAGAGGACTTTTTGCGGCTTGCTCCGAAGAACCGCAGCAGGTTGGGCCAGCAGGTAAGGACTTTGTACAGTTGTACACTTGTTCAAAAGCAACTGAGACGATAGACTGCCCAGTGTTCTTAAAATGGCAAAAAGCTGCTCTTTTTGGTGGCAGACCAAACATTTTGTATTACTCTACAGCAGGGATAGGCAACTCCGGTCCTGGAGGGCCACTGTCCTGCAGAGTTTAGCTTCAGCCCTGATAAAAACTCACCTGCCTGTATCTATCTAGTAATCCTGAAAACATTGATTGCCTTGTTCAGGTGTGTTTAATTAGGGTTGGAGCTAAACTCTGCAGGACAGTGGCCCTCCAGGACCGGAGTTGCCTATCCCTGCTCTACAGGAAACCTCAATGGTCATTTGTTTTATTTGTGTCCCTTTCTAAAGAGTTTACACCGCAAATCGCCCTGCAAGTGTACTGACCTGCTCAACAGAAAACCACATAAGATATTTTTGCAAACACCACCCACAGTTTCTGCCCAGTTTCGAACTGGGGACCTTTCGCGTGTGAGGCGAACGTGATAACCACTACACTACGGAAACCTGTCTTCAGGTTGCAGACAGAAATCTTCTGGTGCACGCTTGTTAAAAAGCGTATAAAGGAAAAGAGAGCTGAACCCTCCTAGCATGGCCAAAAGTTTAAAGTTTCTGTCAAAACACTGCCACTGTTTCTGCTCGGTTTCGAACCGAGGACCTTTCGCGTGTTAGGCGAACGTGATGACCACTACACTACAGAAACCTAATGGTCCACTGCGTGTGCTTTTTCGAAGATGGCTCCGTCCCATAACCTGCCCTGCAAGCGCTGTGAGAGTCTGTACATTCCACAAACAACAGAACAAACCTCATTCGGCATGGCAGTCTGCCTACAGCTCCTTGGTACGATGGCCTTCACCGGTCTCCAAAGTAAGGACTTTGTAGCGAATTTCAGCATGTATATTAAAAGCACCTCCACTTGTTTCCGCCCAGTTTTGAACTGGGGACCTTTCGCGTGTAAAGCGAACGTGATAACCACTACACTACGGAAACCTGTCTTCAGGGTGCAGACATAAATCTTCTGGTGCACTCTTGTTAAAAAGCGTATAAAGGTAAAGAGAGCTAAACCCTCCTGGCGTGGCAAACAGTTTAAAGATTCTATCACAATCCGACCGCTGTATCTGCTCAGTTTCGAACGGAGGACCTTTCGCGTGTTAGGCGAACGTGATGACCACTACACTACAGAAACCTCATTGTCCTTTGCGTTTTTTTTTAAAAAAAGAAAAGAAAAAGAAAAGAGCTGGGTGGGAGGAGCCTGCACCAGACATTACCCTTGCTGAGCATGGTGGCATGTGCGTGGGAGCACATTGCCCCAACGTCTCATAGGTACAGCTCGAGTTTCTCTTCATTCACGCATAAATCTTTCGCCTTTTACTAAAGATTTCCGTGGAGGGGAACATTTGCGAGTTTCTGGTATTTTTGGATGCCCTGCTCACAGCAGAGCTACATGCGTTTGTTAAAAAACAGAGGACTTTTTGCGGCTTGCTCCGAAGAACCGCAGCAGGTTGGGCCAGCAGGTAAGGACTTTGTACAGTTGTACACTTGTTCAAAAGCAACTGAGACGATAGACTGCCCAGTGTTCTTAAAATGGCAAAAAGCTGCTCTTTTTTTTAGGTGGCAGACCAAACATTTTGTATTACTCTACAGCAGGGATAGGCAACTCCGGTCCTGGAGGGCCACTGTCCTGCAGAGTTTAGCTTCAGCCCTGATAAAAACTCACCTGCCTGTATCTATCTAGTAATCCTGAAAACATTGATTGCCTTGTTCAGGTGTGTTTAATTAGGGTTGGAGCTAAACTCTGCAGGACAGTGGCCCTCCAGGACCGGAGTTGCCTATCCCTGCTCTACAGGAAACCTCAATGGTCATTTGTTTTATTTGTGTCCCTTTCTAAAGAGTTTACACCGCAAATCGCCCTGCAAGTGTACTGACCTGCTCAACAGAAAACCACATAAGATATTTTTGCAAACACCACCCACAGTTTCTGCCCAGTTTCGAACTGGGGACCTTTCGCGTGTGAGGCGAACGTGATAACCACTACACTACGGAAACCTGTCTTCAGGTTGCAGACAGAAATCTTCTGGTGCACGCTTGTTAAAAAGCGTATAAAGGAAAAGAGAGCTGAACCCTCCTAGCATGGCCAAAAGTTTAAAGTTTCTGTCAAAACACTGCCATTGTTTCTGCTCGGTTTCGAACCGAGGACCTTTCGCGTGTTAGGCGAACGTGATGACCACTACACTACAGAAACCTAATGGTCCACTGCGTGTGCTTTTTCGAAGATGGCTCCGTCCCATAACCTGCCCTGCAAGCGCTGTGAGAGTCTGTACATTCCACAAACAACAGAACAAACCTCATTCGGCATGGCAGTCTGCCTACAGCTCCTTGGTACGATGGCCTTCACCGGTCTCCAAAGTAAGGACTTTGTAGCGAATTTCAGCATGTATATTAAAAGCACCTCCACTTGTTTCCGCCCAGTTTTGAACTGGGGACCTTTCGCGTGTAAAGCGAACGTGATAACCACTACACTACGGAAACCTGTCTTCAGGGTGCAGACATAAATCTTCTGGTGCACTCTTGTTAAAAAGCGTATAAAGGTAAAGAGAGCTAAACCCTCCTGGCGTGGCAAACAGTTTAAAGATTCTATCACAATCCGACCGCTGTATCTGCTCAGTTTCGAACGGAGGACCTTTCGCGTGTTAGGCGAACGTGATGACCACTACACTACAGAAACCTCATTGTCCTTTGCGTTTTTTTTTAAAAAAAGAAAAGAAAAAGAAAAGAGCTGGGTGGGAGGAGCCTGCACCAGACATTACCCTTGCTGAGCATGGTGGCATGTGCGTGGGAGCACATTGCCCCAACGTCTCATAGGTACAGCTCGAGTTTCTCTTCATTCACGCATAAATCTTTCGCCTTTTACTAAAGATTTCCGTGGAGGGGAACATTTGCGAGTTTCTGGTATTTTTGGATGCCCTGCTCACAGCAGAGCTACATGCGTTTGTTAAAAAACAGAGGACTTTTTGCGGCTTGCTCCGAAGAACCGCAGCAGGTTGGGCCAGCAGGTAAGGACTTTGTACAGTTGTACACTTGTTCAAAAGCAACTGAGACGATAGACTGCCCAGTGTTCTTAAAATGGCAAAAAGCTGCTCTTTTTTTTAGGTGGCAGACCAAACATTTTGTATTACTCTACAGGAAACCTCAATGGTCATTTGTTTTATTTGTGTCCCTTTCTATAGAGTTTACACCGCAAATCGCCCTGCAAGTGTACTGACCTGCTCAACAGAAAACCACATAAGATATTTTTGCAAACACCACCCACAGTTTCTGCCCAGTTTCGAACTGGGGACCTTTCGCGTGTGAGGCGAACGTGATAACCACTACACTACGGAAACCTGTCTTCAGGTTGCAGACAGAAATCTTCTGGTGCACGCTTGTTAAAAAGCGTATAAAGGAAAAGAGAGCTGAACCCTCCTAGCATGGCCAAAAGTTTAAAGTTTCTGTCAAAACGCTGCCATTGTTTCTGCTCGGTTTCGAACCGAGGACCTTTCGCGTGTTAGGCGAACGTGATGACCACTACACTACAGAAACCTAATGGTCCACTGCGTGTGCTTTTTCGAAGATGGCTCCGTCCCATAACCTGCCCTGCAAGCGCTGTGAGAGTCTGTACATTCCACAAACAACAGAACAAACCTCATTCGGCATGGCAGTCTGCCTACAGCTCCTTGGTACGATGGCCTTCACCGGTCTCCAAAGTAAGGACTTTGTAGCGAATTTCAGCATGTATATTAAAAGCACCTCCACTTGTTTCCGCCCAGTTTTGAACTGGGGACCTTTCGCGTGTAAAGCGAACGTGATAACCACTACACTACGGAAACCTGTCTTCAGGGTGCAGACATAAATCTTCTGGTGCACTCTTGTTAAAAAGCGTATAAAGGTAAAGAGAGCTAAACCCTCCTGGCGTGGCAAACAGTTTAAAGATTCTATCACAATCCAACCGCTGTTTCTGCTCAGTTTCGAACCGAGGACCTTTCGCGTGTTAGGCAAACGTGATGACCACTACACTACAGAAACCTCATGGTCCTTTGTGTTTTTTAAAAAAAAAAGAAAAGAAAAAGAAAAGAGCTGGGTGGGAGGAGCCTGCACCAGACATTACCCTTGCTGAGCATGGTGGCATGTGCGTGGGAGCACATTGTCCCAACGTCTCATAGGTACAGCTCGAGTTTCTCTTCATTCACGCATAAATCTTTCGCCTTTTACTAAAGATTTCCGTGGAGGGGAACATTTGCGAGTTTCTGGTATTTTTGGATGCCCTGCTCACAGCAGAGCTACATGCGTTTGTTAAAAAACAGAGGACTTTTTGCGGCTTGCTCCGAAGAACCGCAGCAGGTTGGGCCAGCAGGTAAGGACTTTGTACAGTTGTACACTTGTTCAAAAGCAACTGAAACGATAGACTGCCCAGTGTTCTTAAAATGGCAAAAAGCTGCTCTTTTTGGTGGCAGACCAAACATTTTGTATTACTCTACAGGAAACCTCAATGGTCATTTGTTTTATTTGTGTCCCTTTCTAAAGAGTTTACACCGCAAATCGCCCTGCAAGTGTACTGACCTGCTCAACAGAAAACCACATAAGATATTTTTGCAAACACCACCCACAGTTTCCGCCCAGTTTCGAACTGGGGACCTTTCGCGTGTGAGGCGAACGTGATAACCACTACACTACGGAAACCTGTCTTCAGGTTGCAGACAGAAATCTTCTGGTGTACGCTTGTTAAAAAGCGTATAAAGGAAAAGAGAGCTGAACCCTCCTAGCATGGCCAAAAGTTTAAAGTTTCTGTCAAAACACTGCCACTGTTTCTGCTCGGTTTCGAACCGAGGACCTTTCGCGTGTTAGGCGAACGTGATGACCACTACACTACAGAAACCTAATGGTCCACTGCGTGTGCTTTTTCGAAGATGGCTCCGTCCCATAACCTGCCCTGCAAGCGCTGTGAGAGTCTGTACATTCCACAAACAACAGAACAAACCTCATTCGGCATGGCAGTCTGCCTACAGCTCCTTGGTACGATGGCCTTCACCGGTCTCCAAAGTAAGGACTTTGTAGCGAATTTCAGCATGTATATTAAAAGCACCTCCACTTGTTTCCGCCCAGTTTTGAACTGGGGACCTTTCGCGTGTAAAGCGAACGTGATAACCACTACACTACGGAAACCTGTCTTCAGGGTGCAGACATAAATCTTCTGGTGCACTCTTGTTAAAAAGCGTATAAAGGTAAAGAGAGCTAAACCCTCCTGGCGTGGCAAACAGTTTAAAGATTCTATCACAATCCGACCGCTGTATCTGCTCAGTTTCGAACGGAGGACCTTTCGCGTGTTAGGCGAACGTGATGACCACTACACTACAGAAACCTCATTGTCCTTTGCGTTTTTTTTTAAAAAAAGAAAAGAAAAAGAAAAGAGCTGGGTGGGAGGAGCCTGCACCAGACATTACCCTTGCTGAGCATGGTGGCATGTGCGTGGGAGCACATTGCCCCAACGTCTCATAGGTACAGCTCGAGTTTCTCTTCATTCAGACATAAATCTTCTGGTGCACTCTTGTTAAAAAGCGTATAAAGGTAAAGAGAGCTAAACCCTCCTGGCGTGGCAAACAGTTTAAAGATTCTATCACAATCCGACCGCTGTATCTGCTCAGTTTCGAACGGAGGACCTTTCGCGTGTTAGGCGAACGTGATGACCACTACACTACAGAAACCTCATTGTCCTTTGCGTTTTTTTTAAAAAAAAGAAAAGAAAAAGAAAAGAGCTGGGTGGGAGGAGCCTGCACCAGACATTACCCTTGCTGAGCATGGTGGCATGTGCGTGGGAGCACATTGCCCCAACGTCTCATAGGTACAGCTCGAGTTTCTCTTCATTCACGCATAAATCTTTCGCCTTTTACTAAAGATTTCCGTGGAGGGGAACATTTGCGAGTTTCTGGTATTTTTGGATGCCCTGCTCACAGCAGAGCTACATGCGTTTGTTAAAAAACAGAGGACTTTTTGCGGCTTGCTCCGAAGAACCGCAGCAGGTTGGGCCAGCAGGTAAGGACTTTGTACAGTTGTACACTTGTTCAAAAGCAACTGAGACGATAGACTGCCCAGTGTTCTTAAAATGGCAAAAAGCTGCTCTTTTTTTTAGGTGGCAGACCAAACATTTTGTATTACTCTACAGGAAACCTCAATGGTCATTTGTTTTATTTGTGTCCCTTTCTATAGAGTTTACACCGCAAATCGCCCTGCAAGTGTACTGACCTGCTCAACAGAAAACCACATAAGATATTTTTGCAAACACCACCCACAGTTTCTGCCCAGTTTCGAACTGGGGACCTTTCGCGTGTGAGGCGAACGTGATAACCACTACACTACGGAAACCTGTCTTCAGGTTGCAGACAGAAATCTTCTGGTGCACGCTTGTTAAAAAGCGTATAAAGGAAAAGAGAGCTGAACCCTCCTAGCATGGCCAAAAGTTTAAAGTTTCTGTCAAAACGCTGCCATTGTTTCTGCTCGGTTTCGAACCGAGGACCTTTCGCGTGTTAGGCGAACGTGATGACCACTACACTACAGAAACCTAATGGTCCACTGCGTGTGCTTTTTCGAAGATGGCTCCGTCCCATAACCTGCCCTGCAAGCGCTGTGAGAGTCTGTACATTCCACAAACAACAGAACAAACCTCATTCGGCATGGCAGTCTGCCTACAGCTCCTTGGTACGATGGCCTTCACCGGTCTCCAAAGTAAGGACTTTGTAGCGAATTTCAGCATGTATATTAAAAGCACCTCCACTTGTTTCCGCCCAGTTTTGAACTGGGGACCTTTCGCGTGTAAAGCGAACGTGATAACCACTACACTACGGAAACCTGTCTTCAGGGTGCAGACATAAATCTTCTGGTGCACTCTTGTTAAAAAGCGTATAAAGGTAAAGAGAGCTAAACCCTCCTGGCGTGGCAAACAGTTTAAAGATTCTATCACAATCCAACCGCTGTTTCTGCTCAGTTTCGAACCGAGGACCTTTCGCGTGTTAGGCAAACGTGATGACCACTACACTACAGAAACCTCATGGTCCTTTGTGTTTTTTAAAAAAAAAAGAAAAGAAAAAGAAAAGAGCTGGGTGGGAGGAGCCTGCACCAGACATTACCCTTGCTGAGCATGGTGGCATGTGCGTGGGAGCACATTGTCCCAACGTCTCATAGGTACAGCTCGAGTTTCTCTTCATTCACGCATAAATCTTTCGCCTTTTACTAAAGATTTCCGTGGAGGGGAACATTTGCGAGTTTCTGGTATTTTTGGATGCCCTGCTCACAGCAGAGCTACATGCGTTTGTTAAAAAACAGAGGACTTTTTGCGGCTTGCTCCGAAGAACCGCAGCAGGTTGGGCCAGCAGGTAAGGACTTTGTACAGTTGTACACTTGTTCAAAAGCAACTGAAACGATAGACTGCCCAGTGTTCTTAAAATGGCAAAAAGCTGCTCTTTTTGGTGGCAGACCAAACATTTTGTATTACTCTACAGGAAACCTCAATGGTCATTTGTTTTATTTGTGTCCCTTTCTAAAGAGTTTACACCGCAAATCGCCCTGCAAGTGTACTGACCTGCTCAACAGAAAACCACATAAGATATTTTTGCAAACACCACCCACAGTTTCCGCCCAGTTTCGAACTGGGGACCTTTCGCGTGTGAGGCGAACGTGATAACCACTACACTACGGAAACCTGTCTTCAGGTTGCAGACAGAAATCTTCTGGTGTACGCTTGTTAAAAAGCGTATAAAGGAAAAGAGAGCTGAACCCTCCTAGCATGGCCAAAAGTTTAAAGTTTCTGTCAAAACACTGCCACTGTTTCTGCTCGGTTTCGAACCGAGGACCTTTCGCGTGTTAGGCGAACGTGATGACCACTACACTACAGAAACCTAATGGTCCACTGCGTGTGCTTTTTCGAAGATGGCTCCGTCCCATAACCTGCCCTGCAAGCGCTGTGAGAGTCTGTACATTCCACAAACAACAGAACAAACCTCATTCGGCATGGCAGTCTGCCTACAGCTCCTTGGTACGATGGCCTTCACCGGTCTCCAAAGTAAGGACTTTGTAGCGAATTTCAGCATGTATATTAAAAGCACCTCCACTTGTTTCCGCCCAGTTTTGAACTGGGGACCTTTCGCGTGTAAAGCGAACGTGATAACCACTACACTACGGAAACCTGTCTTCAGGGTGCAGACATAAATCTTCTGGTGCACTCTTGTTAAAAAGCGTATAAAGGTAAAGAGAGCTAAACCCTCCTGGCGTGGCAAACAGTTTAAAGATTCTATCACAATCCGACCGCTGTTTCTGCTCGGTTTCGAACCGAGGACCTTTCGCGTGTTAGGCGAACGTGATGACCACTACACTACAGAAACCTCATTGTCCTTTGCATTTTTTTTTAAAAAAAGAAAAGAAAAAGAAAAGAGCTGGGTGGGAGGAGCCTGCACCAGACATTACCCTTGCTGAGCATGGTGGCATGTGCGTGGGAGCACATTGCCCCAACGTCTCATAGGTACAGCTCGAGTTTCTCTTCATTCACGCATAAATCTTTCGCCTTTTACTAAAGATTTCCGTGGAGGGGAACATTTGCGAGTTTCTGGTATTTTTGGATGCCCTGCTCACAGCAGAGCTACATGCGTTTGTTAAAAAACAGAGGACTTTTTGCGGCTTGCTCCGAAGAACCGCAGCAGGTTGGGCCAGCAGGTAAGGACTTTGTACAGTTGTACACTTGTTCAAAAGCAACTGAGACGATAGACTGCCCAGTGTTCTTAAAATGGCAAAAAGCTGCTCTTTTTGGTGGCAGACCAAACATTTTGTATTACTCTACAGGAAACCTCAATGGTCATTTGTTTTATTTGTGTCCCTTTCTAAAGAGTTTACACCGCAAATCGCCCTGCAAGTGTACTGACCTGCTCAACAGAAAACCACATAAGATATTTTTGCAAACACCACCCACAGTTTCCGCCCAGTTTCGAACTGGGGACCTTTCGCGTGTGAGGCGAACGTGATAACCACTACACTACGGAAACCTGTCTTCAGGTTGCAGACAGAAATCTTCTGGTGCACGCTTGTTAAAAAGCGTATAAAGGAAAAGAGAGCTGAACCCTCCTAGCATGGCCAAAAGTTTAAAGTTTCTGTCAAAACACTGCCACTGTTTCTGCTCGGTTTCGAACCGAGGACCTTTCGCGTGTTAGGCGAACGTGATGACCACTACACTACAGAAACCTAATGGTCCACTGCGTGTGCTTTTTCGAAGATGGCTCCGTCCCATAACCTGCCCTGCAAGCGCTGTGAGAGTCTGTAAATTCCACAAACAACAGAACAAACCTCATTCGGCATGGCAGTCTGCCTACAGCTCCTTGGTACGATGGCCTTCACCGGTCTCCAAAGTAAGGGAAACTAGGTGGTTCGTGGGAATTTTCCCATTCATTTAAGTTGCCATTGTCACCCTAGTCACTCCGAGGTCCGCGTGATCCAAATGGACGACACGAGCTGCTTAACCCGATGGTAGCGTGGACGTTTTCCAAAATCGCATATAAAGTGGCTCGCATTAGCATAAATTACCATAGGCCCTGTGTGGACGCCTCTGGGGGTGCCAGTGCACTACGGGCTGGTCCACCAAGTGCTTTTGGGGTCCGTCAACTACCTACTCTACACCATAGTCCTCCTCAGTGCCAGGGAGCCCCTATATGGGCCCCTAACCACCTATCTCTTCTTCATTGCCAAAGAGGGCCTATGGGGTCCCCTGACCACCTAAACTTCACCATAGTCTTCCTCGTTGCCCACGGGGCGCCTATTTTGGTCCCCTAACCGCCTATCTCTTCTTCATTGCCGCAAAGTGCCTATGGGGTCCCCCTGACCACCTAAACTTCACCATAGTCTTCCTCGTTGCCCACGGGGCGCCTATTTTGGTCCCCTAACCGCCTATCTCTGCTTCATTGCCGCAAAGTGCCTATGGGGTCCCCCTGACCACCTAAACTTCACCATAGTCTTCCTCATTGCCCACGGAGTGCCTATTTTGTCCCCCTGACCGCCTATCACTTCTTCATTGCCACAAAGTGCCTATGGGGGTCCCCTGACCACCTAAACTTCATCGTAGTCTTCCTCATAGTCCACGAAGCACCTATTTTGGGCCCTAAACACCAAGTGTTTTTTTGTGAGTGTGTGTGGACGTTCCCCTCTCTGTATGCTTCTGGGGGCCGTGTGACGCAGCGTTCTGTGAAGTTTCGGGCCCCTGGCACCTCCGGGGGCCGGACGAGGTCCCGTGTGGTCCGATCGTCCCGAAACTGACGTATGCGTCCCGTCACGGGCCCCTGGGACGGGTTCTAGAGTTCCGCGTCCCTCGGACCTTTTTTCGCGCTAATCGGCCACCAACAGCCCCATGGAATAAGTTGCGGGTGGGACGTCAAACAAACAGGGGCCAAAAGGGGTCAAAAGGTCGCAGCGACCCCAAATTCGACACGTTGCTAGTCCAGGGGCCCCCGGTTCTAGATCGTGCGTCGCGTGGTTCTAGATCGGTTCTAAGTGTGCGTTTCAGCCAAACGGTTTGAAGGAAACGCCCGATCGTCCCGAAACTGACGTAGGCGTCCCGCCACGGGCCCCTGGGACGGGTTCTAGAGTTCCGTGTCCCTCGGACCTTTTTTCGCGCTAATTGGCCACCAACAGCCCAATGGAATAAGTTGCACGTGGGACGACACATAAACAGGCGCCAATAGGGGTCAAAAGGTCGCAGCGACCCCAAATTCGCCACGGTGCTAGTCCAGGGGCCCCCGGTTCTAGATCGTGCGTCGCGTGGTTCTAGATCGGTTCTAAGCGTGTCTTCAGTCGGAACTCTCAAGTAGGCATGCCAGTCTATGAGCTGTCTATGAGTGCAAGTGGCCTGTGAGAGAAACTTGAACGAGGGTGGCAAAAAAATTAGCCCTGGGTTCTAGAGACTCGTCCTCCTGATATGTTGTTCGGGGGCCCGAGGACTACCGGCACGCAGTGTTTGGGGCCCGTGGGGCCTTCGGGGGCCGAACAGGGGCCACTGACACTTGCAACTTATCCCATTCATTTTCATAGGTGTTTGGTGGACGTGTGACAGAAAGGTCCGATCGGCCCGAAAATGACTTGTGCGCCTCGTCACGGGCCCCTGGGACGGGTTCTAGAGTCCCGTGTCCCTCGGACCTTTTTTCGCGCTAATTGGCCACCAACAGCCCTATGGAATAAGTTGCAGGTGGGACGACACATAAACAGGGGCCAAAAGGGGTCAAAAGGTCGCAGCGGCCCCAAATTCGACACGGTGGTAGTCCAGGGGCCCCCGGTTCTAGATCGTGGGTCGCGGGGTTCTAGATCGGTTCTAAGTGTGTGTTTGAGCACAACGGTTGGAAGGAAACGCCCGATCGGCCCGAAACTGACGTATGCGTCTCCTCAGGGGCCCCGGGGACGGGTTCTAGAGTTCCGTGTTCCCGTCTGCTCGTTTGGCCGAAAAAAGACCCCCATGACCAGGAAGCGCCTGTGAAATTTGAACTGAATAAGTTGCACGTGGGAGGGCGGAAACACAGGGGTCAAAAGGTCGCAGCGCCTCCAAATTCACCATCCTGGTAGTCGAGGGGCCCCCGGTTCTAGATCACAGATCGCAGGGTTCTAGATCGGTTCTAAGTGTGTCTTTTTGCAGTGCGAAATTCTCCTCCCTTTGGTTCCCTTGGACCATATGCCTGTCTGTGTGTGCAAGAGGGACTCTATTAATCGGACCATGTGCTCGGTGAAAGGTGGACAGAAAGGTCCGATCGGGCCGAAATCGACGTATGCGTACCGCCACGGGCCCCTGGGACGGGTTCTAGAGTTCCGCGTCCCTCGGACCTTTTTTCGCGCTAATTGGCCACCAACAGCCCCATGGAATAAGTTGCGGGTGGGACGTCAAACAAACAGGGGCCAAAAGGGGTCAAAAGGTCGCAGCGGCCCCAAATTCGACACGTTGCTAGTCCAGGGGCCCCCGGTTCTAGATCGTGCGTCGCGCGGTTCTAGATCGGTTCTAAGTGTGCGTTTCAGCCAAACGGTTTGAAGGAAACGCCCGATCGTCCCGAAACTGACGTAGGCGTCCCGCCACGGGCCCCTGGGACGGGTTCTAGAGTTCCGTGTCCCTCGGACCTTTTTTCGCGCTAATTGGCCACCAACAGCCCAATGGAATAAGTTGCACGTGGGACGACACATAAACAGGCGCCAATAGGGGTCAAAAGGTCGCAGCGACCCCAAATTCGCCACGGTGCTAGTCCAGGGGCCCCCGGTTCTAGATCGTGCGTCGCGTGGTTCTAGATCGGTTCTAAGCGTGTCTTCAGTCGGAACTCTCAAGTAGGCATGCCAGTCTATGAGCTGTCTATGAGTGCAAGTGGCCTGTGAGAGAAACTTGAACGAGGGTGGCAAAAAAATTAGCCCTGGGTTCTAGAGACTCGTCCTCCTGATATGTTGTTCGGGGGCCCGAGGACTACCGGCACGCAGTGTTTGGGGCCCGTGGGGCCTTCGGGGGCCGAACAGGGGCCACTGACACTTGCAACTTATCCCATTCATTTTCATAGGTGTTTGGTGGACGTGTGACAGAAAGGTCCGATCGGCCCGAAAATGACTTGTGCGCCTCGTCACGGGCCCCTGGGACGGGTTCTAGAGTCCCGTGTCCCTCGGACCTTTTTTCGCGCTAATTGGCCACCAACAGCCCTATGGAATAAGTTGCAGGTGGGACGACACATAAACAGGGGCCAAAAGGGGTCAAAAGGTCGCAGCGGCCCCAAATTCGACACGGTGGTAGTCCAGGGGCCCCCGGTTCTAGATCGTGGGTCGCGGGGTTCTAGATCGGTTCTAAGTGTGTGTTTGAGCACAACGGTTGGAAGGAAACGCCCGATCGGCCCGAAACTGACGTATGCGTCTCCTCAGGGGCCCCGGGGACGGGTTCTAGAGTTCCGTGTTCCCGTCTGCTCGTTTGGCCGAAAAAAGACCCCCATGACCAGGAAGCGCCTGTGAAATTTGAACTGAATAAGTTGCACGTGGGAGGGCGGAAACACAGGGGTCAAAAGGTCGCAGCGCCTCCAAATTCACCATCCTGGTAGTCGAGGGGCCCCCGGTTCTAGATCACAGATCGCAGGGTTCTAGATCGGTTCTAAGTGTGTCTTTTTGCAGTGCGAAATTCTCCCTTTGGTTCCCTTGGACCATATGCCTGTCTGTGTGTGCAAGAGGGACTCTATTAATCGGACCATGTGCTCGGTGAAAGGTGGACAGAAAGGTCCGATCGGGCCGAAATCGACGTATGCGTACCGCCACGGGCCCCTGGGACGGGTTCTAGAGTTCCGCGTCCCTCGGACCTTTTTTCGCGCTAATTGGCCACCAACAGCCCCATGGAATAAGTTGCGGGTGGGACGTCAAACAAACAGGGGCCAAAAGGGGTCAAAAGGTCGCAGCGGCCCCAAATTCGACACGTTGCTAGTCCAGGGGCCCCCGGTTCTAGATCGTGCGTCGCGCGGTTCTAGATCGGTTCTAAGTGTGCGTTTCAGCCAAACGGTTTGAAGGAAACGCCCGATCGTCCCGAAACTGACGTAGGCGTCCCGCCACGGGCCCCTGGGACGGGTTCTAGAGTTCCGTGTCCCTCGGACCTTTTTTCGCGCTAATTGGCCACCAACAGCCCAATGGAATAAGTTGCACGTGGGACGACACATAAACAGGCGCCAATAGGGGTCAAAAGGTCGCAGCGACCCCAAATTCGCCACGGTGCTAGTCCAGGGGCCCCCGGTTCTAGATCGTGCGTCGCGTGGTTCTAGATCGGTTCTAAGCGTGTCTTCAGTCGGAACTCTCAAGTAGGCATGCCAGTCTATGAGCTGTCTATGAGTGCAAGTGGCCTGTGAGAGAAACTTGAACGAGGGTGGCAAAAAAATTAGCCCTGGGTTCTAGAGACTCGTCCTCCTGATATGTTGTTCGGGGGCCCGAGGACTACCGGCACGCAGTGTTTGGGGCCCGTGGGGCCTTCGGGGGCCGAACAGGGGCCACTGACACTTGCAACTTATCCCATTCATTTTCATAGGTGTTTGGTGGACGTGTGACAGAAAGGTCCGATCGGCCCGAAAATGACTTGTGCGCCTCGTCACGGGCCCCTGGGACGGGTTCTAGAGTCCCGTGTCCCTCGGACCTTTTTTCGCGCTAATTGGCCACCAACAGCCCTATGGAATAAGTTGCAGGTGGGACGACACATAAACAGGGGCCAAAAGGGGTCAAAAGGTCGCAGCGGCCCCAAATTCAACACGGTGGTAGTCCAGGGGCCCCCGGTTCTAGATCGTGGGTCGCGGGGTTCTAGATCGGTTCTAAGTGTGTGTTTGAGCACAACGGTTGGAAGGAAACGCCCGATCGGCCCGAAACTGACGTATGCGTCTCCTCAGGGGCCCCGGGGACGGGTTCTAGAGTTCCGTGTTCCCGTCTGCTCGTTTGGCCGAAAAAAGACCCCCATGACCAGGAAGCGCCTGTGAAATTTGAACTGAATAAGTTGCACGTGGGAGGGCGGAAACACAGGGGTCAAAAGGTCGCAGCGCCTCCAAATTCACCATCCTGGTAGTCGAGGGGCCCCCGGTTCTAGATCACAGATCGCAGGGTTCTAGATCGGTTCTAAGTGTGTCTTTTTGCAGTGCGAAATTCTCCTCCCTTTGGTTCCCTTGGACCATATGCCTGTCTGTGTGTGCAAGAGGGACTCTATTAATCGGACCATGTGCTCGGTGAAAGGTGGACAGAAAGGTCCGATCGGGCCGAAATCGACGTATGCGTACCGCCACGGGCCCCTGGGACGGGTTCTAGAGTTCCGCGTCCCTCGGACCTTTTTTCGCGCTAATTGGCCACCAACAGCCCCATGGAATAAGTTGCGGGTGGGACGTCAAACAAACAGGGGCCAAAAGGGGTCAAAAGGTCGCAGCGGCCCCAAATTCGACACGGTGCTAGTCCAGGGGCCCCCGGTTCTAGATCGTGCGTCGCGCGGTTCTAGATCGGTTCTAAGTGTGTGTTTCGGCAAAACGGTTTGAAGGAAACGCCCGATCGGCCCGAAATCGACGTATGCGTACTGCCACGGGCCCCTGGGACGGGTTCTAGAGTTCCGTGTCCCTCGGACCTTTTGTCGCGCTAATTGGCCACCAACAGCCCCATGGAATAAGTTGCACGTGGGACGTCCAATAAACAGTCGCCCACAGGGGTCAAAAGGTCGCAGGACCTCGAAATTCGTCACGGACGACCGCCAAGGGCTCCCGAGTCGGGCCCCAGAGTTTCGTGGCTCTAGGTGCTTCCTGAGCCTAGAGGGCCCTCCAATCCAACTGCTGAATTGACCCTAGCAAACACACGCTCCCATAGAGATCAATGGGAGACAGAGAGGTGCATAAAAAATAGGCAAAAATCAACCGGGCGCGTCTCGACCTGGCCCGCTCGGTATGTCGCAGAGGGCCACGTGACGCAACTTTATGCCGAGTTTGGGGCCCCTCGGACCCCCGGGGGCCGCACGGGAGCCACTGACACTTGCCACTTATCCCATTCATTTCATAGGCGTTTGGTGAACATCCCACCTGTAACTTATTCGACGGGACCCATTTAGGCTGTCCGTGGACATGCCATTTTAAGGCTAATTATGCATAATTATGAACTGTAAAGGGCCCCAACATGTTAGATTGTCTTCCCTGTGCACTGTACTGCATGTTTTAAGTAATAAAAACATTAATAATCATAAATTATGACCTGTTAATGCATTGACCACGGACAGCCTAAATGGGTCCCGTCGAATAAGTTACAGGTGGGCACTTCCTGTCTTACAGGAAGTGCCCACCCGTAGCTTATTTGACGGGACCCATTTAGGCTGTCCGTGGACATGCCATTTTAAGGCTAATTATGCATAATTATGAACTGTAAAGGGCCCCAACATGTTAGATTGTCTTCCCTGTGCACTGTACTGCATGTTTTAAGTAATAAAAACATTAATAATCATAAATAATGACCTGTTAACGCATTGACCACGGACAGCCTAAATAGGTCCCGTCAAATAAGTTACAGGTGGGCCCTTACTGTGCCCACCCGTAGCTTATTCGACGGGACCCATTTAGGCTGTCCGTGGACATGTCATTTTAAGGCTAATTATGCATAGTTATGAGCTGCAAAGTACACCAACATGTTGGATTTTCTTCCCTGTGCACTGTACTCTGTGATTTAAGCAATAACCCACATCTTTCCAATTACTCACCCGTATCTTTCCGAAAACTCACCCGTCCGTATCTCTGCACCTGGTGGCTATGATTTATGCAACAAATCTTTTAGAATTATGAAATATGACCTTTTAATGCATTGACCACAGACAGCCTAAAGAGGTCCCATCAAATAAGCTACAGGTGGGCCCTCACTGTGCCCACCTGCAACTTATTCGACAGGGTCCCTGTAAGCCGTCCGTGGACATGTCGTGTCCACAGACAGCTTACAGGGACCCTGCCATATAAGTTACAAGTGGGCACAGGTAAGGGCCCACCTGTAACTTATTTGACATGTCCACGGACAGCTTACAGGGACCCTGCCATATAAGTTACAGGTGGGATGCTGTTTCATAGTTTGATGGCAAGATTGATTCAAAATGAATAAAATTGATTAAATGTCAATTTTGTGGTCATCTCTGGGCCCCCCTGAGCGATTTGCAGCCTTCGGAACCCAGAAATTCCACTGTCCACGAACAGCCTAAATTTTTGAATGGGATAGATTGTACGTGGAACGTCCAGATCTCAGCCTCTGGACAGAATTTGGACCTGAAACCTGTGCTCCTGCGCTCGTCTGGACGTGCCCCGACAGCGCTGTGAATTTCAGGGAGTTTGGAGAAACTTGAAAATCGGACCGAAAAATTCTCCAAGGGATACCCCTTTGAGTTTTTTTGGGTCGAATTTTCAAGTTTCTCCAATCTCTTTGAAATTCACACCATGGACAGGGCGTGTCCAGATGAGCACAGGAGCGCAGGTTTCAGGTCCAAATTCTGTCCAGAGGCTGAGATCTGGACGTTCCACGTACAATCTATCCCATTCAAAAATTTAGGCTGTTCGTGGACAGTGGAATTTGGAGGTTCTGAAGGCTGCAAATCGCTCAGGGGGGCCCAGAGATGACCACAAAATTGATATTTAATCATTTTTATGCAATCTTTTCAATAATGACATCAAAACATAAAAAAGATCCCACCTGTAACTTATTTGACGTGACCCATTTAGGCTGTCCGTGGACATGTCCATTTAAGGCTAATTATGCAAAATTATGAACTGTAAAGTACCCCAACATGTTGCATTGTCTTCCCTGTGCACTGTACTGCATGTTTTAAGTAATAAGAACATTAATAATCTTAAATTATGACCTGTTCATGCATTGACCACGGACAGCCTAAAGAGGTCCCATCAGATAAGTTACAGGTGGGACCTTCCGGTGCCCACCTGCGACTTATTCGACAGGGTCCCTGTAAGCTCTCCATGGACATGCGGTGTCCACAGACAGCTTAAAGGCACCCTGTCAAATAAGTTGCAGGTGGGCACAGGAAGGGCCCACTTGTAACTTATTTGACAGGGTCCATGTAAGCTCTCCATGGACATGTCCACGGACAGCTTGCAGGCACCCTGTCATATAAGTTACAGTTGGGCACGGGAAGGGCCCACTTGTAACTTATGTGACAGGGTCCCTGTAAGCTGTCCGTGGACATGTCCACGGAGAGCTTGCAGGGGCCCTGTCATATAAGTTACAAGTGGGCCCTTCCGGTGCCCACCTGCGACTTATTCGACAGGGTCCCTGTAAGCTCTCCATGGACATGCGGTGTCCACAGACAGCTTAAAGGCACCCTGTCAAATAAGTTGCAGGTGGGCACAGGAAGGGCCCACTTGTAACTTATTTGACAGGGTCCATGTAAGCTCTCCATGGACATGTCCACGGACAGCTTGCAGGCACCCTGTCATATAAGTTACAGTTGGGCACGGGAAGGGCCCACTTGTAACTTATGTGACAGGGTCCCTGTAAGCTGTCCGTGGACATGTCCACGGAGAGCTTGCAGGGGCCCTGTCATATAAGTTACAGGTGGGATGCTGTTTTATAGTTTGATGGCAAGATTAATTAAAAATGCATAAAATTGATTAAATATCAATTTTGTGGTCATCTCTGGGCCCCCCTGAGCGATTTGCAGCCTTCGGAACCTCCAAAATCCACTGTCCACGAACAGCCTAAATCTTTGAATGGGATAGATTGTACGTGGAACGTCCAGATCTCAGCCTCTGGACAGAATTTGGACCTGAAACCTGCGCTCCTGCGCTCGTCTGGACGTGCCCCGACAGCGCTGTGAATTTCAGGGAGTTTGGAGAAACTTGAAAATCGGACCGAAAAATTCTCCAAGGGATACCCCTTTGAGTTTTTTTGGGTCGAATTTTCAAGTTTCTCCAATCTCTTTGAAATTCACACCATGGACAGGGCGTGTCCAGATGAGCACAGGAGCGCAGGTTTCAGGTCCAAATTCTGTCCAGAGGCTGAGATCTGGACGTTCCACGTACAATCTATCCCATTCAAAAATTTAGGCTGTTCGTGGACAGTGGAATTTGGAGGTTCTGAAGGCTGCAAATTGCTCAGGGGGGCCCAGAGATGACCACAAAATTGATATTTAATCATTTTTATGCAATCTTTTCAATAATGACATCAAAACATAAAAAAGATCCCACCTGTAACTTATTTGACGTGACCCATTTAGGCTGTCCGTGGACATGTCCATTTAAGGCTAATTATGCAAAATTATGAACTGTAAAGTACCCCAACATGTTGCATTGTCTTCCCTGTGCACTGTACTGCATGTTTTAAGTAATAAGAACATTAATAATCTTAAATTATGACCTGTTCATGCATTGACCACGGACAGCCTAAAGAGGTCCCATCAGATAAGTTACAGGTGGGACCTTCCGGTGCCCACCTGCGACTTATTCGACAGGGTCCCTGTAAGCTCTCCATGGACATGCGGTGTCCACAGACAGCTTAAAGGCACCCTGTCAAATAAGTTGCAGGTGGGCACAGGAAGGGCCCACTTGTAACTTATTTGACAGGGTCCATGTAAGCTCTCCATGGACATGTCCACGGACAGCTTGCAGGCACCCTGTCATATAAGTTACAGTTGGGCACGGGAAGGGCCCACTTGTAACTTATGTGACAGGGTCCCTGTAAGCTGTCCGTGGACATGTCCACGGAGAGCTTGCAGGGGCCCTGTCATATAAGTTACAAGTGGGCCCTTCCGGTGCCCACCTGCGACTTATTCGACAGGGTCCCTGTAAGCTCTCCATGGACATGCGGTGTCCACAGACAGCTTAAAGGCACCCTGTCAAATAAGTTGCAGGTGGGCACAGGAAGGGCCCACTTGTAACTTATTTGACAGGGTCCATGTAAGCTCTCCATGGACATGTCCACGGACAGCTTGCAGGCACCCTGTCATATAAGTTACAGTTGGGCACGGGAAGGGCCCACTTGTAACTTATGTGACAGGGTCCCTGTAAGCTGTCCGTGGACATGTCCACGGAGAGCTTGCAGGGGCCCTGTCATATAAGTTACAGGTGGGATGCTGTTTTATAGTTTGATGGCAAGATTAATTAAAAATGCATAAAATTGATTAAATATCAATTTTGTGGTCATCTCTGGGCCCCCCTGAGCGATTTGCAGCCTTCGGAACCTCCAAAATCCACTGTCCACGAACAGCCTAAATCTTTGAATGGGATAGATTGTACGTGGAACGTCCAGATCTCAGCCTCTGGACAGAATTTGGACCTGAAACCTGCGCTCCTGCGCTCGTCTGGACGTGCCCCGACAGCGCTGTGAATTTCAGGGAGTTTGGAGAAACTTGAAAATCGGACCGAAAAATTCTCCAAGGGATACCCCTTTGAGTTTTTTTGGGTCGAATTTTCAAGTTTCTCCAATCTCTTTGAAATTCACACCATGGTCAGGGCGTGTCCAGATGAGCACAGGAGCGCAGGTTTCATCTCCAAATTCTGTCCAGAGGCTGAGATCTGGACGTTCCACGTACAATCTATCCCATTCAAAAATTTAGGCTGTTCGTGGACGGTGGAATTTCTGGGTTCTGAAGGCTGCAAATCGCTCAGGGGGGCCCAGAGATGACCACAAAATTGATATTTAATCATTTTTATGCAATCATTTCCATAATGACATCAAAACATAAAAAAGATCCCACCTGTAGCTTATTTGACGGGACCCATTTAGGCTGTCCGTGGACATGTCCATTTAAGGCTAATTATGCAAAATTATGAACTGTAAAGTACCCCCAACATGTTGCATTGTCTTCCCTGTGCACTGTACTGCATGTTTTAAGTAATAAAACATTAATAATCATTAATTATGACCTGTTCATGCGTTGACCACGGACAGCCTAAATAGGTCCCGTCAAATAAGTTACAGGTGGGCCCTTACTGTGCCCACCTGCGACTTATTCGACAGGGTCCCTGTAAGCTGTCCGTGGACATGTCATTTTAAGGCAAACTGTGCATAATTATGAGCTGTAAAGTACACCAACATGTTGTATTTTCTTCCCTGTGCACTGTACTCTATGACTTAAGCAATAAACCCACATCTTTCCAAAAACTCACCCGTATCTTTCCGAAAACTCACCCTTGTCTATGATTTATGCAATAAATCTTTTAGAATGATGAAATATGACCTTTTAACGCATTGACCACAGACAGCCTAAAGAGGTCCCATCAAATAAGTTACAGGTGGACCCTTCCGTTCGTGGTCACTAAGGCGGTCAGGGGGACGAATAGGCCGTTCGCGGTCACGTAGGCGGTCAGTGGGACGAATGGGCCGTCCGTGGTCAGCGGGCAGGGCCACGGGCCGTCGCCTAGATCGGCCGTGGACGAACGGGCCGTTCGCGGTCACGTAGGCGGTCAGTGGGACGAATGGGTCGTCCGTGGTCAGCGGGCAGGGCCACGGGCCGTCGCCTAGATCGGCCGTGGACGAACGGGCCGTTCGCGGTCACGTAGGCGGTCAGTGGGACGAATGGGGCGTCCGTGGTCAGCGGGCAGGGCCACGGGCCGTCGCCTAGATTGGCCGTGGACGAACGGGCCGTTCGCGGTCACGTAGGCGGTCAGTGGGACGAATAGGCCGTCCGCGGTCAGCGGGCAGGGCCACGGGCCGTCACCTAGATCGACGAACGGGCCGTTCGCGGTCAAATAGGCGGTCAGTGGGACGAATAGGCCGTCCGTGGTCACGCAGGCGGTCAGGGGGACGGACGGGCGCTTCGCGGTCAAATAGGCGGTCAGTGGGACGAAATAGGCCGTCCGTGGTCACGCAGGCGGTCAGGGGGACGGACGGGCGCTTCGCGGTCACATAGGCGGTCAGTGGGACGAAATAGGCCGTCCGTGGTCACGCAGGCGGTCAGGGGGACGGACGGGCGCTTCGTGGTCACGCGGGCGGTTAGGGGGACGAATAGGCTGTTCGTGTCAGCGGGCGTGGTCAGGGGGCGGTCCTGCGCTTCGTGGTCAGACGGGCGGTCAGGGGGACGAATAGGCTGTTCGTGTCAGTGGGCGTGGTCAGGGGGCTGTAGAGCGGGTGGTGAGTGGGACGAACGGGCGCTTCGTGGTCGGCGGGTGTGGTCAGGGAATCGGCCGAATAGGCGGTCAGGGGGAGGCAAGTGCGCTCCGTGGGCGCCCGCCTGCGGCCTATTCGGCGCGCGTCGAAACGATTGCGGGTGGTCGCGGTGGCGCCACCCCGTGGCCGCCGGCCAGATTGCGGGCGGGGGGGTCGAATTTCGTCGAGCTCCCGCGTGGCCCCCGGGGCCCCTGGGCCCGAGGCGACGCCACTGGCCTTCCCCGCCGGGCCCCCCCTCGGGCCCTGCGCGGTCGTCGGGGCCCCGAAAAATCATCCAGGGGGCGGCGCGCAGCGTTCCACTAACCTCCTACCACGGAGTACCTAGCAGGTTGTCCGCGGACCCCCGCCCTAACGTGGCGGCCTAAAGAGAGTAAGGACTTTGTAGCGAATTTCAGCATGTATATTAAAAGCACCTCCACTTGTTTCCGCCCAGTTTTGAACTGGGGACCTTTCGCGTGTAAAGCGAACGTGATAACCACTACACTACGGAAACCTGTCTTCAGGGTGCAGACATAAATCTTCTGGTGCACTCTTGTTAAAAAGCATATAAAGGTAAAGAGAGCTAAACCCTCCTGGCGTGGCAAACAGTTTAAAGATTCTATCACAATCCGACCGCTGTTTCTGCTTGGTTTCGAACCGAGGACCTTTTGCGTGTTAGGCGAACGTGATGACCACTACACTACAGAAACCTCATTGTCCTTTGCGTTTTTTTTAAAAAAAAGAAAAGAAAAAGAAAAGAGCTGGGTGGGAGGAGCCTGCACCAGACATTACCCTTGCTGAGCATGGTGGCATGTGCGTGGGAGCACATTGCCCCAACGTCTCATAGGTACAGCTCGAGTTTCTCTTTATTCACGCATAAATCTTTCGCCTTTTATTAAAGATTTCCGTGGAGGGGAACATTTGCGAGTTTCTGGTATTTTTGGATGCCCTGCTCACAGCAGAGCTACATGCGTTTGTTAAAAAACAGAAGACTTTTTGCGGCTTGCTCCGAAGAACCGCAGCAGGTTGGGCCAGCAGGTAAGGACTTTGTACAGTTGTACACTTGTTCAAAAGCAACTGAAACGATAGACTGCCCAGTGTTCTTAAAATGGCAAAAAGCTGCTCTTTTTGGTGGCAGACCAAACATTTTGTATTACTCTACAGGAAACCTCAATGGTCATTTGTTTTATTTGTGTCCCTTTCTAAAGAGTTTACACCGCAAATCGCCCTGCAAGTGTACTGACCTGCTCAACAGAAAACCACATAAGATATTTTTGCAAACACCACCCACAGTTTCCGCCCAGTTTCGAACTGGGGACCTTTCGCGTGTGAGGCGAACGTGATAACCACTACACTACGGAAACCTGTCTTCAGGTTGCAGACAGAAATCTTCTGGTGCACTGTGATGTCAAGTCACGAGGCTCCACCTGAGAGCGGCATTTCATTCACTTCACCCATACCTCAAACTCGCCGACAACGCAGAAAGGGCCATAATAAGAAGCCTGTACCCAATACTGCTGCAGATGCAATTCTTGGTCTTTTAGAACACATGACTGTTCAATGATAATTGTTTTGTATGAAAAGTTTTTCTGTCCATCGCTGCTACTCTCAAAGTCACATGAGAGAGCAGTGAGAAGGGTCTTTGTCCACACATACAGAGAAGCTATTGTATCTTCTGGGTGATTTCCGTTGACTGGACAGTCACACGGCCACTGATAGGAGTATCAAGACATTTGCTGGGATCAGCATCTGTACATGTGATTTGCCTTACAGTAAATATGACGAAAGGTATTCGAATCTGGACTATAAAAGTAAGGAACCGGGCGAAAATTAACCGCTCTTCCTTGCAATCTCCAGCCCAGGACGCCAGCAGTTCCTGGGTGCAAGAAGCTGTAAAGCCTAGCTAATATTACTCTGTTAGTCTAAGTACTCTATTATATTCTGTAACAAGTATTCTTTTCATTTTTGATTCTTTTAATAAATATTGTTAAACATTTATTCTAAATCATCTGACTGGAACTTGGAATTTTTGAGTACGTTTTCACCTTCCTTTCCTGGACCAGGACGGTCCCAACCGGGGGAAAACTGTAGAGGGTGAGCATGATTTTCTGATATAAGTAAATCAGTGTGAACTTTGAATTGATTGGCTAAAGAAACAACTTATAACAAGGTTATTGTTGTATAGCAAACACGGTTGAAGAGTACCTAAAAAGGTAGATTTATACTACGAAGGGGAGATTTATTATATTTATAATTCTTATTATCTTTATAATAAAATACGAATTTGTAGAGACTATTCACCTAACTCTTAAAAGTACGACTAAAGGATAGGCTCTTTAGTTACCGCGGGATTATTTATATGTCCTGATAGGATGTAAAATAATTTGGAACGGTATTTAATCGTATAAACTTTCACATGGGGGCTCGTCGGTCTTAAAAGAATAAAACCCGGAGCAAATGATGAAATAATTCAATCAATCAAATTGAATGACCAAAAAAAAAAAATTCGCAAAGATAAATAGAGGACGCTCTATTGAAAGAAAAGCGAATCCGCGCGGCAGAACCAAAGAGTATCTGTAAAAATATTGAAAAACAATCCCGTAATAGAGGATAAAAGTTTCCTAGTCTGCATTTCCAAAAATAAAAGACCCAAAATGACTCAAATGGCTCAAATAGCACCAGATTTAAATGTGTGCCCAACTCCTCATCATGAATCTTTATACCGTATCACTATAACAAAACGTGATAATTTCCAAAGGCTGAAAGCAGCCAGAGAGAAGGATGAGGCATGGTATATAGGAGATTATGAAATAAATAATGGACTAGAATTCATCTGCACTTCAGCAGCAGATGTAAGGGCTATTATTGGCCGAATTGATGACAATAGGATGAAAGGAGACAAAATTAAAGTTCTTTTCGAGCCAGGGATGGAAGTTACATACAAGCCAACAACAGATTCAAGTATAGAAGTATACTATGGTAAAACGAGGGTGATGTATGATGGTACAGCAATGCCCCAGAGAAAACGCAGGGATTCTAATAATACAGAAATGTATTATTCGGATGTAGAAAAACCTGGCCCTAGCCCTCAGAAAAGACTAGACTTTCAAGAAACTAGTCCAGGACTCGAATATATACCACTAGCAAATGAATTGGTTCATACTTTAAATAGTATGAATAAAAAAGACCAGACTAAAACTAGAGGTGAGGATACAACCACCGAGGGTGACGACACTGAATGGGATGGTGAAGAAAGTGTAGTGTGTCAGTGGGACGAACCCATCCCACAGAGAAGTAGAGTTAATCAAAGAAATTCAAGACCATTGTCTCGTGAAAGAAAGAGTAGTAGTTATGCTAGAGAACATATAGATCTTGCAGGAAGAAAAACTCTAACAGCACCAGGGCATAATCTGAAAGAGAAAATCAGAAGGGAGCCTGAGTATATGCAGAGGCTATTCTTAGCGGCCACAGGGCCGACTGCTGATGAAATTTTGGATATGCCGAACACTAGCATAAAGGCTAAACAAGATATGCTTGCAGAACAAAAAGACTCTTGTCAGAAAGCTCTGTCATTATTACTGCGTTTGACCCTATCTGAAAATAGAGGAAGAAGTGGTAGGGATCCCATTATGGGTGACATATTTGAACTCAGAAAAGAAGTTTTAAAGGAATCAAAAAACTCTATATATTATAGGAGACCTTTACCAGAAATTACAACAAAGACTGAACTGGTGCAAAAACATGAAGTGTACTCTGAGCTAGAGAGAGAAGGACGATTGCCCAGAGGGGGGCTAGGCATAAACTTAGCTGAGATAGCAGCCTCGTCAGTGAAGAAAGAAAGAATTAGCCCTCAGAATAGGGGGGCCTATAGGGAACAATATGACTATTGTGACGACTCTGTATCCAGTGTGTCTGTCTGCTTAGAAGATGACTTTGACCAGGGCTCGGAGAGAAAAACTAGATCGAGAACTAAACATACTATCACAGCTACAGAGATAGGTATGTTCAATGGAATGAAGTTAGATCCGAAAGATAACATGAGAAGCTGCCAGAAAATAGTGCAGCTAGGGAAGAGGCTTAATATCAATGATGAAGATATAGAGCTGATGATTAATCAACTATTGGGTCTAAATATAGGAATTAATGATGTTTCTCTACATCAGAGGAACATTTCTGGTGAAACTAAAAAAGAATGGTATGAGAAAAGACTGAAAGAAATAAAAAGCACAGGGTTACTACTATTCTGCAAGAATAGGGCCCTTGAAGGAAAAAGCACATCAGAAACTGTAGAAGAACTGTTGTTGTTTGACAAAGATCTCCCAGGTCTAAATAACTTAAAATCTTGGGGTTATGAGACTAAATGGGACGAGTTACAAACTTTTGCTGTGAGGTATGATAGAAGGACCAAACAAGAGACAGAGAAAAAAGGCAGTCAAGATTTAAATTTCCAGGGAAATAGCAAACAGCAAGGTCTGAGACGTTCGGAGAGACTTAAGGCTCGAGGCCGTGATGGTCAACAGGGGTCCAGATATTCTGGGCAGCAGAAATCTTACAGGGAGGAAAGAGACCAATTTGGACCAGCAAGCTTTCAAAGAAGAGGCAGATCTCAGAGCAGAGGAGTGCAGAGAAAGCCTAATTGGGAACAAAGAACTCCATTGACAAAGAATGCAAGTAAGCAAACTAGCTCCACATATGTTTCTAGGGATGAATGGGACAAAATGAATCCTGAGCAGCAGAACAAAATCAGGGAACAGAGAGCTAAACAGAGGATGACTGTAGAAAAAGCATCCAGTGCTGGTCAATCTAAGCCTAAATCTGTGAGACTTAACAAGTCTGAGCAAAAACAAAAATAGGAAATCCTTAAAGGAAAAGCGACCATCCAATCTGATTTAGTTAAAGAACATGAAGGTTTCTTTTATATAGAATACAATGGTAGAACGTTCATTCTTGATACAGGAGCCGAAATTAGCTGTCTTACTGACTTACCTGAAGATGCCATAAAACAAAAAGGTATGATGAGGGTATACAGCTTTAATAAAACTCAAGGCCCAATTGATACAGACTGGTATTTGTGGAAGGACATAGCCATTATTCCTAATCAGTCAGAAAACCTGATGACATTGCAAGATGCAACTAAAATTGTAGGTAAAATTGATAAAGAAATAACAGTTAGATGGATGAAAATGGTCGACCTTAAAAAGGAAATTAATAGAATGGTACAGGAAACCATACTTGATAAAAACAAATTGAGAGAAATCCTGGTAAAACATAAAGGTGGAGCCGCTAAATTTAAAAATGATGTAGGCCTATTAGGTAAAGAATATGAGTATGAAATAAAGGGAGGTGTGCATAAACCACAGCGACAATACCCTATTAATATAAAAGCTTTACCTGAAATTGAAGAAACTATTAAAGAATTAGAATTAGAGTTATTAAAGAAATACAAAATCCGATCACTAATTCTCCGCTGCAAGCCGTCCCTAAACCAGATCAAACTTACCGGGTCGTTAATAACTTCAAATCTTTGAATAAAGTATCAGAACCGGATACGAGGTACTTAATTAATGCAAAAGATATAACCAATGGTTTACCTAAGGGTAGAATATTGACTAAAATTGACTTAGCAAACGGGTTCTGGACAGTCCCGTTAACTGAAAATAGTATGGCTAAAACTGCGTTTACCTGCCGATCAAAATCGTATTGTTACACAAGACTTCCCCAGGGCTATAAAAATAGCCCTAACGCATTTCAATCTATCGTGGTCACGCTAATGACAGGTTTACCTGTGACAGTTTATATAGATGACCTTTTGATCATAAATGACGATCCGGATGAACACCTGAAAATCGTAGATGAAGTGTTTACTAGGCTAATAAATGCAGGTTTTAAGCCAAGTTACAAGAAAATCGAAATAGGTAAAGAAGAAGTAGATTTTTTAGGCTTTGCGATGACAGGAATGGATCGTGGACTCTCAAAAACCACCAAGGAAAAACTGGAAGATTTGAGACAAAACAGCCCAAAAAGCCTAAAGAATTTACAAAGCTTCATGGGACACATGAATTTTCTCAGGGATCTGATACCAGGCTATGCAAAATTGGCGAAACCTCTTTATGGAGCCACGAAAGGAAATGAATTTAATTGGAGCGATGAATTAGAAAATATCAGGCTACAATTAATTGACTTAGCATTAGCCTCAGGTAAAATAGCAAGAAGAGAATCGGATCAAAGATTAGTAGTGAGTGTTGAAAATACTGCGGATGAAATAGAACTGGTCTTGTATAATGAAAAAGATAGGAAGAATCCTATACAGTTCATGTCATACCCAAAACCTGCTAATCAGCTAAAACAGGAACCTAAATCAGCAACTGACATCTTAGCTAGTATTGCTAAATGTTTGATACCGATAAAAACCTTAGCTCTGGATCAACAGATAATTGTAGAATCGAAAGGTGAAGGCATCGCACAGCTAGTGAGAGAATCCAAAAACCTAGTCAGTGAAGCTCCTAAGATTCATCAATTTACTTGGGCTAAGTGGAGCAAATTGCTGCAAGATACTCAGATAATTTTTGGACAAAGTAAACTTAACAAAAAAGACAAAATAACAGAAATCCCTAAAGGGGCTAATATTTGTTATTTTACAGATGGTTCAAAAGAAAATGAAGAAGTCTGGTGGGGCTTCATAAGGAAAGAAAAAGGAAAAATAGTTTTTAAACAAAAGGGTCAATTGTCTAGTGAAGACTCAGCGCAACTGGCAGAAGTAAAAGCTGTTTTAGAAGCCCTAAGGCATATAGAAGCCACAGCCACGAATAATGGAATTATTGTCTCAGATAGTGATTATGTTTACAAAGCGCTAACTGAGCACGTTGACACTTGGAAACTGAATGGCTTCTGCACAGCAAAGGGAAAGCCATTAAAACAGGACAGTTTGTGGAAGGAAATTGCAATATTATTGGAAGATGTTAAACCGGTAGTGTTGCACCAAAGCAGTCACACAGTGCAGACTACATCAGCTGCCAAAGGTAATGCTGAGGTAGACAAATATATCAGACATAAAACAATACAAACAATAAAAATTATTAAAGTTATCACTAAGACAAGTGAAAATAATATTGTTGAAACACTGCACATGGATTTAATGCATCCAAGCTTAGCTTATATGTCAAAGTATTGTAAGGCCACAGGACTCAATATACAGAATCTAAAAGCTACCTACCTTAAAATAAGGAAAAAATGTCCTGAATGCAGAAAAGTCATGGCCAGCAGGTTCAATGAGTATGGAAAAATTAAAACAGATAAAGAGAATGAGGAAATATCCTTGGACTACGGAGGACCTATTAGGCCAGCCACGAAATTAAAAAACTGTTACTTCTTAGTGATTGTAGATAATTGTTCCAATTTTCTTCAGATATATCCATGCAAACAAGCTACTAGTGCGGTAGTCGTACAAGCACTAAGAGAGTGGATCAGATTTCGGGGACCACCTAAAAGAATTAGGGGGGATGGTGCTCCGAACCTTACAGGACGAGAAGTTGAGGAATATTGTAATAAAATCGGGGTCGAATTGATAAAAAGTGTGAAATATCGACCGGAAAGCAATGGAATAGCGGAAAACGCTGTTAAGAGATGTAAACAATTTTTCGTGAAGAACGAACAGGTAGGGCAGTGGGATACTTTGATTGACCAATGTACGCATTTTCTAAATTACAGAATCAAACCGAGTGAACTCAAAAGTGAAGATCAACCTGAGCAGGAAAATTTTAAAGCCAATCCATTTAAGGTAGGCGATCAAGTAATTATATTGCATAAAATCAGAGGTAAAAGATTTAGGCATAAAACTGGGACCGTGGACACGGTAACAAAAGTCACTTCGAATACTACTGTACAATTAGAAAATAACGGCATTTGGTCCTTGAGAGACTTAATTAAGGCATAATCATGAAGAAAGTAGCATTTGAGTCCATTATTGAATCAAACACAGGATGGGTCAGGTGCCAAAATGAAGCGTATGAGCTACTAAGAGTTAAAAAATGGCATGAGGACTGCCCTGATGGTACTAATAGTAAATTGATACCATTCACAAGCTGTTGTATTTGTGAAGCAGCTGACGTGGCAGAATTACTTTGGGAAGGTCCGAATGAGTCTCGGCCTACCAAAACGAGCTTAAAAACACTCCCTAGCAAGGGAGAGCATAACCTTTTCTCCTGGTACAATCCAGAAGGTAGAATCGGCCACTGTGCCTTGGGAGAGATTTCAGTATGCGGAAATTGCAGACTAGGCAAACAAAGATGGGTCATTCAAAAGATACAACGAGGAGAAACCAGTTGTGTCTGCCGAACCTGTAAAACGTGTAAAGAAAAACTAATTTTACTAGGCTCAAATTGTTCCTGTAAGTTTAGGGACTCTAAACTGGAACTGTGCAACAGATGTGAAAAGCTAGAAGAGCGGCAATGGGTCCAGACTGTCAGTAAGAAAGAGGTCTGGTTAACCAGAAAATCGAAATTAGCCATGGGATGCGTGTCACAGGGTAAAATTATGACAGCATGGGTTAGTAATCCGATCCAATTAATGGAAGAAGATGAACAAGCATGGCTATATCGATACTGTGAATTGTCAGGGCTTGGTAGCCCATCCTATACAGATCCTCTGGAGATTGGATCTGTATTAGGACAGGTACTAGGACAAATCACTTGTTTGGAGGCGTGGGAAAGAGTTGTCTCACATAATCTAAATGAACCAAAGCAAACTATCTTTGTGAAAAGACAGGGACAGTATGAACGCAGCTCAGCCGAACAATTAATTATTACTGAAATTAAAAATATGAGCTTCCTCATTACAGACTATAACTACGAGACCAGGTCATGGGAACTGGGTGTAAGAGAGACAGACATCACAAGAATATCCAGAAGTCAAATAATTATGACTGGGGAAGCCTGTTATAAGATTAAATATGAAGAAAACGATGCATCTATGATTAAAACACTGGTGGTGAATCTATGTTGTACCAGAGGTTACATGGGCGTCGGCTTTGCCATACAGGGTTTTAATATTGATTGGATGACAGAAGTTAAACCTTTTAAACAGAGGGTCCGAGACTGGCTGCTAAAACAACGATTCTAGGGTCAGACAGGCAATTCTTTGTTCTCTCACCCACAGGCAAACATGCCTAGAGGGGGGAGTAGACAAAGACTGAAAACCATCTACAGAAGACTCCATCAAGAAAAGACTGAACATTTTCAGGAAATGATAGCATGGATAAGTATGGCTTTCATTCTTTTTGTATGCATTTTGGCTGGATTCGGAACAAAGGAAACAGAGGAAATCTATACTGTCTATCCTTGTACTAAAATGGAAAAGATAGTTAAATTACACTGCTATAATCAAACAATAATGGTTAAAGGTTCACCTTTGATTTTAGCAGGGATAGTATACAATCCTGAAAATAATGCTAAGCTGATAAGAAACTGGATAGCAGACATAGATCCAGAATACTGGAATTGTACTAGTGAAGGAAGTTTCTTAGAATCAGCTGCAGATTATGGTCCAACAACTGAAAAAGGATTAACTGTAATTAAATGGAATAAACTACAACTACTAAATCAAACACATGTGTTATTAACAGGCCAAGAAATAAATGGTAGTGCAGCTAGAAACATTAGTGTAAAAAACTTTGACCTAGTATGGTGGACAATCTCGACTTTAGAATGGAATTGTGAAACAGCCAAAGCAAACATAAAAAGATTAAAGGTATTAGACAAAGAGAACCAAGGTAAATTAGAAGTGGCAGATGATTTAGAAGTGGCAGAAGATTTAGAAGTGGCAGATGACTTTGAAGTGGCAGGTGACATGGAAGAAACCAAAGAAAGGGAGTCACCAAAATTAAGTCCACTGACACCTGCAGCGCAACGCGCAGGGCCAAAACCAATAGATCGTTGGCTTCGTATGAGTGAATTCCAAGATAAAACTATAATTCATTCAATCCATGAAAACAAACCTATAATTCCTGCAAAAACCACAGAGTGGATAGACTGCTACCATAGGCCTAGAGCTACACCTATGTGCCATAAAATACCCTGTCCCTGGTTGGGAAAAATGGTCTGGCCAAGTAACAAAGACAGATCAACAGTTGATCACGAAAAGCAGTGTGCTCGTAAATTAAACCCGGAGAAAAAAGTTTGGTATTGTGTCATAAAAGCTGAAGCTCCATGGAATCAAACTCTTATGGAAAAATATGAGAAAGATACTATTACTATATGGCACAAATGGATAATAAAGAATTATAATTTCACACAAGGAACAGGTAGTGAAGCAGATAGGACTACGTGGACTGTGAAAGCCACATTAGAAGGAAAGAAAAGAGCAAATGGAAATTATAAACATCCATATACGCTAGAATATTTTCCAAATGCAGGTATTCCAGAAAAACTTATAGCTATCTCTGGAATAACAAAATACCTAACAACAAAAGTGAGGGAGCAACAATATAGGAGTGCATTGTTGTTATACATTATGCAGGGAGGAGAAGCGTTAAAGCATTATACCATCACTAAAAGACCTAATGGTTACATAAGATACCACGGAAGACATCAAGATATAAAAGATGTACATACTGGAAGAAAAGAAGGTAACCTTGTATGGCCGGTACACATGAAATATCTAGGTTCACACAAAATCTTAAACTCCTATAAATCCCAAAATATAGGACAATGGGAAACTGGCTGATCCAGATAGTTACTCATGGGGAACTCAGAGTAAAATATATATCAGGCCCACTCGAGGAAACTTTAACAAAAGATGGAATGTTACGGACTGGTATGGAGAGCCATGCACTAGACGAGACAATTTTGAAATTGTAAAATCTTCAAAGGGAAATAGGATAGCATATAACCTTAAGTGTGTTAAAGAATTCGATTTAGGAACAGAAGTATTGATGGTAGGTGAAAGAATGGATAATAAAAAGATCGAATTTTGGAGTGACCGCGTAGAAACTAAATATTTATGCAAAGGGGACCTATTTAACAATTGGCAACATGCAACTTTTAGTGCCCCCATAATGCAATCTTACGCAGCTAAAAACACAAAGGGGAACATTGATAGGAATTATATGTCATGCAACTACGAAGCCATGGAAGGCGCCCTCTGGGCAGGGGAGAACTTAAAGATTACCCCACTGATTCTAAAGCAAATGGTAGGAGAAACCCAGATAAGGAAGATATGTGCTATTATGCCTTATATTAAGTATATAAGTGAGTGGAAAGACTTATTACACCCGATCGATGATATGACGGAATCGGAAAGCCTTGGAGCTCATTGGATTCACCGTTTAGACTACTGGTCAAAAACCAGAAGCCCTTCAGACGTAACTTTGATTAAATTAATTGGAAGAATAGGGAAAACAGCATTCGAAGATATAGGCGGGAAAATTAAGGCAGTGGCCACAAATGTATGGAGTATAATGACAGACGCATGGGAGATAGTAAAAACTATTCTTTATTGTGTGGGAGTCACGATAGCAATCATTGTGATAATAGGTATCCTAATTAAATTAGTGAAAATATGCTTACATTGTAGGAAGCTAAAACAGTTAGCTGTCCAAGCCAAATATAGAAAGATTCGACTGTCAGCTGATCTTTCGGAGTCCGAGAATGAGAGTGAAGGAGAAGTGCCTACGGCTAATTTAAAGATCATAAAAAGTTAGTGGCTCGTAAAATCACTTCATTCTCCTGAAAACCAGCATACTGAACGGAGTATACCAGCTAAAAAGTTTTGAGAAACCTGAAGAATGGCTTTAACAAAACCAAATTGGGGAAACAACTCCACTGCAACTTGTCCTGAATTGCCGGTAAATAAATTTCAAATTATAATCTACAATGTAATTTTGATCCTTTATTGGATATTTATGTTAATGGGTTTACAAGGGTTATGGCAAATTCCAATTTTAGTTAGTAATGATTGGTTTTATGTAACAAAACTGATAAAAGCTGGTAAAGAATATTGTTTCAATATTGAGCTGACAAATCCTTTTGTAACTTACAAATAGGATGCATCAGCTTCTGGATGGCCGAGGAAACGTTACATAGACTGCATCTCAAATGAAATTTGTGGACCAAGAAATGTAGTTAAAAAACAGACGAACTGTGCTATATGTGGAATGCTTCCAGGAGGTTTAAGAATAAGATGTTTTCTGATGAATCAGTGGCAAGACCTCTGTTCAAGTTGTACTGTAATACAAAATGTAAAAATGGATGAAATTGTAAAAGTGACTGTAACTCAGCGAGGAAGAAGAATGGATCGTAAAGGTCCATGGGTGTCTAAGAGTTATATAAAATGGTGCATGACAATGAACTTTAAATGCTGTAAGGTCAGTGAAATTCTAACCGTACAGGCTGGCTGTAGAAATAATTATACTGCTACCACATATCACCTAGAACCAAGGGTGTATCAAAAGAAAAGGAAAAATGGAGACTTACAAATGATAGTAGGAATAATTTACAGGCATTGGATTCTGGATAATCCAAGCCAACCCGGAAGTGCTGGACAAAAGTTCAATTATAGCTGTGTGTATGTTCCCGCAGAAAGTCCTAATATCAAAGGCCCCTGGGGAGTGGACAATGGTATCACTGACTCTGGATGTGGCCGAAAGAGGACTCATCTTCGCAGTCAACCAAGTGAACTTGGACAGACTGCTGAAAGTCTGGCGGAACAAACACGAGTTTCAGTGGAAGCCAGCACTCAAACCGTGGTACAGGCAGAAGGTTATCCAGAGTCTGAGAACCTGGTGTCATCAAGTTGGGATGAGCCAGGATCAAGCCAACTCATTAAAAGTGATGATATGTAAAAATGATGGGATTAGTCATAGACTGTACGAGATAGAATTTGACGGCATTACCCCAAGTATCTACTGTACTGATTTTGTAAGCAAAATGGATAGATTTGGTGTAAGGGATTTTGTAGATAAACTGAAACCAAGAAAACCTAGAGCTAGATTGAACAAATTTAGAAGAATTAAAGAAGCTCATTTAATGCCGAAAGGGGGTGTGATGTCAAGTCACGAGGCTCCACCTGAGAGCGGCATTTCATTCACTTCACCCATACCTCAAACTCGCCGACAACGCAGAAAGGGCCATAATAAGAAGCCTGTACCCAATACTGCTGCAGATGCAATTCTTGGTCTTTTAGAACACATGACTGTTCAATGATAATTGTTTTGTATGAAAAGTTTTTCTGTCCATCGCTGCTACTCTCAAAGTCACATGAGAGAGCAGTGAGAAGGGTCTTTGTCCACACATACAGAGAAGCTATTGTATCTTCTGGGGGATTTCCGTTGACTGGACAGTCACGCGGCCACTGATAGGAGTATCAAGACATTTGCTGGGATCAGCATCTGTACATGTGATTTGCCTTACAGTAAATATGACGAAAGGTATTCGAATCTGGACTATAAAAGAAAGGAACCGGGCGAAAATTAACCGCTCTTCCTTGCAATCTCCAGCCCAGGACGCCAGCAGTTCCTGGGTGCAAGAAGCTGTAAAGCCTAGCTAATATTACTCTGTTAGTCTAAGTACTCTATTATATTCTGTAACAAGTATTCTTTTCATTTTTGATTCTTTTAATAAATATTGTTAAACATTTATTCTAAATCATCTGACTGGAACTTGGAATTTTTGAGTACGTTTTCACCTTCCTTTCCTAGACCAGGACGGTCCCAACCGGGGGAAAACTGTAGAGGGTGAGCATGATTTTCTGATATAAGTAAATCAGTGTGAACTTTGAATTGATTGATAGGCCTGGCTAAAGAAACAACTTATAACAAGGTTATTGTTGTATAGCAAACACGGTTGAAGAGTACCTAAAAAGGTAGATTTATACTACGAAGGGGAGATTTATTATATTTATAATTCTTATTATCTTTATAATAAAATACGAATTTGTAGAGACTATTCACCTAACTCTTAAAAGTACGACTAAAGGATAGGCTCTTTAGTTACCGCGGGATTATTTATATGTCCTGATAGGATGTAAAATAATTTGGAACGGTATTTAATCGTATAAACTTTCACAGCACGCTTGTTAAAAAGCGTATAAAGGAAAAGCTCCTTGGTACGATGGCCTTCACCGGTCTCCAAAGTAAGGACTTTGTAGCGAATTTCAGCATGTATATTAAAAGCACCTCCACTTGTTTCCACCCAGTTTTGAACTGGGGACCTTTCGCGTGTAAAGCGAACGTGATAACCACTACACTACGGAAACCTGTCTTCAGGGTGCAGACATAAATCTTCTGGTGCACTCTTGTTAAAAAGCGTATAAAGGTAAAGAGAGCTAAACCCTCCTGGCGTGGCAAACAGTTTAAAGATTCTATCACAATCCGACCGCTGTTTCTGCTCGGTTTCGAACCGAGGACCTTTCGCGTGTTAGGCGAACATGATGACCACTACACTACAGAAACCTCATGGTCCTTTGCGTTTTTTTAAAAAAAAAGAAAAGAAAAAGAAAAGAGCTGGGTGGGAGGAGCCTGCACCAGACATTACCCTTGCTGAGCATGGTGGCATGTGCGTGGGAGCACATTGCCCCAACGTCTCATAGGTACAGCTCGAGTTTCTCTTCATTCACGCATAAATCTTTCGCCTTTTACTAAAGATTTCTGTGGAGGGGAACATTTGCGAGTTTCTGGTATTTTTAGATGCCCTGCTCACAGCAGAGGTACATGCGTTTGTTAAAAAACAGAGGACTTTTTGCGGCTTGCTCCGAAGAACCGCAGCAGGTTGGGCCAGCAGGTAAGGACTTTGTACAGTTGTACACTTGTTCAAAAGCAACTGAAACGATAGACTGCCCAGTGTTCTTAAAATGGCAAAAAGCTGCTCTTTTTGGTGGCAGACCAAACATTTTGTATTACTCTACAGGAAACCTCAATGGTCATTTGTTTTATTTGTGTCCCTTTCTAAAGAGTTTACACCGCAAATCGCCCTGCAAGTGTACTGACCTGCTCAACAGAAAACCACATAAGATATTTTTGCAAACACCACCCACAGTTTCCGCCCAGTTTCGAACTGGGGACCTTTCGCGTGTGAGGCGAACGTGATAACCACTACACTACGGAAACCTGTCTTCAGGTTGCAGACAGAAATCTTCTGGTGCACGCTTGTTAAAAAGCGTATAAAGGAAAAGAGAGCTGAACCCTCCTAGCATGGCCAAAAGTTTAAAGTTTCTGTCAAAACACTGCCACTGTTTCTGCTCGGTTTCGAACCGAGGACCTTTCGCGTGTTAGGCGAACGTGATGACCACTACACTACAGAAACCTAATGGTCCACTGCGTGTGCTTTTTCGAAGATGGCTCCGTCCCATAACCTGCCCTGCAAGCGCTGTGAGAGTCTGTACATTCCACAAACAACAGAACAAACCTCATTCGGCATGGCAGTCTGCCTACAGCTCCTTGGTACGATGGCCTTCACCGGTCTCCAAAGTAAGGACTTTGTAGCGAATTTCAGCATGTATATTAAAAGCACCTCCACTTGTTTCCGCCCAGTTTTGAACTGGGGACCTTTCGCGTGTAAAGCGAACGTGATAACCACTACACTACGGAAACCTGTCTTCAGGGTGCAGACATAAATCTTCTGGTGCACTCTTGTTAAAAAGCGTATAAAGGTAAAGAGAGCTAAACCCTCCTGGCGTGGCAAACAGTTTAAAGATTCTATCACAATCCGACCGCTGTTTCTGCTCGGTTTCGAACCGAGGACCTTTCGCGTGTTAGGCGAACGTGATGACCACTACACTACAGAAACCTCATTGTCCTTTGCGTTTTTTTAAAAAAAAAGAAAAGAAAAAGAAAAGAGCTGGGTGGGAGGAGCCTGCACCAGACATTACCCTTGCTGAGCATGGTGGCATGTGCGTGGGAGCACATTGCCCCAACGTCTCATAGGTACAGCTCGAGTTTCTCTTTATTCACGCATAAATCTTTCGCCTTTTACTAAAGATTTCCGTGGAGGGGAACATTTGCGAGTTTCTGGTATTTTTGGATGCCCTGCTCACAGCAGAGCTACATGCGTTTGTTAAAAAACAGAAGACTTTTTGCGGCTTGCTTCGAAGAACCGCAGCAGGTTGGGCCAGCAGGTAAGGACTTTGTACAGTTGTACACTTGTTCAAAAGCAACTGAAACGATAGACTGCCCAGTGTTCTTAAAATGGCAAAAAGCTGCTCTTTTTGGTGGCAGACCAAACATTTTGTATTACTCTACAGGAAACCTCAATGGTCATTTGTTTTATTTGTGTCCCTTTCTAAAGAGTTTACACCGCAAATCGCCCTGGAAGTGTACTGACCTGCTCAACAGAAAACCACATAAGATATTTTTGCAAACACCACCCACAGTTTCCGCCCAGTTTCGAACTGGGGACCTTTCGCGTGTGAGGCGAACGTGATAACCACTACACTACGGAAACCTGTCTTCAGGTTACAGACAGAAATCTTCTGGTGCACGCTTGTTAAAAAGCGTATAAAGGAAAAGAGAGCTGAACCCTCCTAGCATGGCCAAAAGTTTAAAGTTTCTGTCAAAACACTGCCACTGTTTCTGCTCGGTTTCGAACCGAGGACCTTTCGCGTGTTAGGCGAACGTGATGACCACTACACTACAGAAACCTAATGGTCCACTGTGTGTGCTTTTTCGAAGATGGCTCCGTCCCATAACCTGCCCTGCAAGCGCTGTGAGAGTCTGTACATTCCACAAACAACAGAACAAACCTCATTCGGCATGGCAGTCTGCCTACAGCTCCTTGGTACGATGGCCTTCACCGGTCTCCAAAGTAAGGACTTTGTAGCGAATTTCAGCATGTATATTAAAAGCACCTCCACTTGTTTCCGCCCAGTTTTGAACTGGGGACCTTTCGCGTGTAAAGCGAACGTGATAACCACTACACTACGGAAACCTGTCTTCAGGGTGCAGACATAAATCTTCTGGTGCACTCTTGTTAAAAAGCGTATAAAGGTAAAGAGAGCTAAACCCTCCTGGCGTGGCAAACAGTTTAAAGATTCTATCACAATCCGACCGCTGTTTCTGCTCGGTTTCAAACCGAGGACCTTGCGCGTGTTAGGCGAACGTGATGACCACTACACTACAGGAACCTCATTGTCCTTTGCGTTTTTTTAAAAAAAAAGAAAAGAAAAAGAAAAGAGCTGGGTGGGAGGAGCCTGCACCAGACATTACCCTTGCTGAGCATGGTGGCATGTGCGTGGGAGCACATTGCCCCAACGTCTCATAGGTACAGCTCGAGTTTCTCTTCATTCACGCATAAATCTTTCGCCTTTTACTAAAGATTTCCGTGGAGGGGAACATTTGCGAGTTTCTGGTATTTTTGGATGCCCTGCTCACAGCAGAGCTACATGCGTTTGTTAAAAAACAGAAGACTTTTTACGGCTTGCTCCGAAGAACCGCAGCAGGTTGGAACTGGGGACCTTTCGCGTGTAAAGCGAACGTGATAACCACTACACTACGGAAACCTGTCTTCAGGGTGAAGACATAAATCTTCTGGTGCACTCTTGTTAAAAAGCGTATAAAGGTAAAGAGAGCTAAACCCTCCTGGCGTGGCAAACAGTTTAAAGATTCTATCACAATCCGACCGCTGTTTCTGCTCGGTTTCGAACCGAGGACCTTTCGCGTGTTAGGCGAACGTGATGACCACTACACTACAGGAACCTCATTGTCCTTTGAGTTTTTTAAAAAAAAAAGAAAAGAAAAAGAAAAGAGCTGGGTGGGAGGAGCCTGCACCAGACATTACCCTTGCTGAGCATGGTGGCATGTGCGTGGGAGCACATTGCCCCAACGTCTCATAGGTACAGCTCGAGTTTCTCTTTATTCACGCATAAATCTTTCGCCTTTTACTAAAGATTTCCGTGGAGGGGAACATTTGCGAGTTTCTGGTATTTTTGGATGCCCTGCTCACAGCAGAGCTACATGCGTTTGTTAAAAAACAGAAGACTTTTTGCGGCTTGCTCCGAAGAACCGCAGCAGGTTGGGCCAGCAGGTAAGGACTTTGTACAGTTGTACACTTGTTCAAAAGCAACTGAAACGATAGACTGCCCAGTGTTCTTAAAATGGCAAAAAGCTGCTCTTTTTGGTGGCAGACCAAACATTTTGTATTACTCTACAGGAAACCTCAATGGTCATTTGTTTTATTTGTGTCCCTTTCTAAAGAGTTTACACCGCAAATCGCCCTGCAAGTGTACTGACCTGCTCAACAGAAAACCACATAAGATATTTTTGCAAACACCACCCACAGTTTCCGCCCAGTTTCGAACTGGGGACCTTTCGCGTGTGAGGCGAACGTGATAACCACTACACTACGGAAACCTGTCTTCAGGTTGCAGACAGAAATCTTCTGGTGCACGCTTGTTAAAAAGCGTATAAAGGAAAAGAGAGCTGAACCCTCCTAGCATGGCCAAAAGTTTAAAGTTTCTGTCAAAACACTGCCACTGTTTCTGCTCGGTTTCGAACCGAGGACCTTTCGCGTGTTAGGCGAACGTGATGACCACTACACTACAGAAACCTAATGGTCCACTACGTGTGCTTTTTCGAAGATGGCTCCGTCCCATAACCTGCCCTGCAAGCGCTGTGAGAGTCTGTACATTCCACAAACAACAGAACAAACCTCATTCGGCATGGCAGTCTGCCTACAGCTCCTTGGTACGATGGCCTTCACCGGTCTCCAAAGTAAGGACTTTGTAGCGAATTTCAGCATGTATATTAAAAGCACCTCCTCCTTTTAGGAGGCACCTCCTAGGCCATTAAAAGGACCTTTCCTAAAAGCACCTCCTAGGCCATTAAAAGGACCTTTCGCGTGTTAGGCGAACGTGATGACCACTACACTACAGAAACCTCATGGTCCTTTGTGTTTTTTAAAAAAAAAAGAAAAGAAAAAGAAAAGAGCTGGGTGGGAGGAGCCTGCACCAGACATTACCCTTGCTGAGCATGGTGGCATGTGCGTGGGAGCACATTGTCCCAACGTCTCATAGGTACAGCTCGAGTTTCTCTTCATTCACGCATAAATCTTTCGCCTTTTACTAAAGATTTCCGTGGAGGGGAACATTTGCGAGTTTCTGGTATTTTTGGATGCCCTGCTCACAGCAGAGCTACATGCGTTTGTTAAAAAACAGAGGACTTTTTGCGGCTTGCTCCGAAGAACCGCAGCAGGTTGGGCCAGCAGGTAAGGACTTTGTACAGTTGTACACTTGTTCAAAAGCAACTGAAACGATAGACTGCCCAGTGTTCTTAAAATGGCAAAAAGCTGCTCTTTTTGGTGGCAGACCAAACATTTTGTATTACTCTACAGGAAACCTCAATGGTCATTTGTTTTATTTGTGTCCCTTTCTAAAGAGTTTACACCGCAAATCGCCCTGCAAGTGTACTGACCTGCTCAACAGAAAACCACATAAGATATTTTTGCAAACACCACCCACAGTTTCCGCCCAGTTTCGAACTGGGGACCTTTCGCGTGTGAGGCGAACGTGATAACCACTACACTACGGAAACCTGTCTTCAGGTTGCAGACAGAAATCTTCTGGTGTACGCTTGTTAAAAAGCGTATAAAGGAAAAGAGAGCTGAACCCTCCTAGCATGGCCAAAAGTTTAAAGTTTCTGTCAAAACACTGCCACTGTTTCTGCTCGGTTTCGAACCGAGGACCTTTCGCGTGTTAGGCGAACGTGATGACCACTACACTACAGAAACCTAATGGTCCACTGCGTGTGCTTTTTCGAAGATGGCTCCGTCCCATAACCTGCCCTGCAAGCGCTGTGAGAGTCTGTACATTCCACAAACAACAGAACAAACCTCATTCGGCATGGCAGTCTGCCTACAGCTCCTTGGTACGATGGCCTTCACCGGTCTCCAAAGTAAGGACTTTGTAGCGAATTTCAGCATGTATATTAAAAGCACCTCCACTTGTTTCCGTCCAGTTTTGAACTGGGGACCTTTCGCGTGTAAAGCGAACGTGATAACCACTACACTACGGAAACCTGTCTTCAGGGTGCAGACATAAATCTTCTGGTGCACTCTTGTTAAAAAGCGTATAAAGGTAAAGAGAGCTAAACCCTCCTGGCGTGGCAAACAGTTTAAAGATTCTATCACAATCCGACCGCTGTATCTGCTCAGTTTCGAACGGAGGACCTTTCGCGTGTTAGGCGAACGTGATGACCACTACACTACAGAAACCTCATTGTCCTTTGCGTTTTTTTTTAAAAAAAGAAAAGAAAAAGAAAAGAGCTGGGTGGGAGGAGCCTGCACCAGACATTACCCTTGCTGAGCATGGTGGCATGTGCGTGGGAGCACATTGCCCCAACGTCTCATAGGTACAGCTCGAGTTTCTCTTCATTCACGCATAAATCTTTCGCCTTTTACTAAAGATTTCCGTGGAGGGGAACATTTGCGAGTTTCTGGTATTTTTGGATGCCCTGCTCACAGCAGAGCTACATGCGTTTGTTAAAAAACAGAGGACTTTTTGCGGCTTGCTCCGAAGAACCGCAGCAGGTTGGGCCAGCAGGTAAGGACTTTGTACAGTTGTACACTTGTTCAAAAGCAACTGAGACGATAGACTGCCCAGTGTTCTTAAAATGGCAAAAAGCTGCTCTTTTTTTTAGGTGGCAGACCAAACATTTTGTATTACTCTACAGCAGGGATAGGCAACTCCGGTCCTGGAGGGCCACTGTCCTGCAGAGTTTAGCTTCAGCCCTGATAAAAACTCACCTGCCTGTATCTATCTAGTAATCCTGAAAACATTGATTGCCTTGTTCAGGTGTGTTTAATTAGGGTTGGAGCTAAACTCTGCAGGACAGTGGCCCTCCAGGACCGGAGTTGCCTATCCCTGCTCTACAGGAAACCTCAATGGTCATTTGTTTTATTTGTGTCCCTTTCTAAAGAGTTTACACCGCAAATCGCCCTGCAAGTGTACTGACCTGCTCAACAGAAAACCACATAAGATATTTTTGCAAACACCACCCACAGTTTCTGCCCAGTTTCGAACTGGGGACCTTTCGCGTGTGAGGCGAACGTGATAACCACTACACTACGGAAACCTGTCTTCAGGTTGCAGACAGAAATCTTCTGGTGCACGCTTGTTAAAAAGCGTATAAAGGAAAAGAGAGCTGAACCCTCCTAGCATGGCCAAAAGTTTAAAGTTTCTGTCAAAACACTGCCATTGTTTCTGCTCGGTTTCGAACCGAGGACCTTTCGCGTGTTAGGCGAACGTGATGACCACTACACTACAGAAACCTAATGGTCCACTGCGTGTGCTTTTTCGAAGATGGCTCCGTCCCATAACCTGCCCTGCAAGCGCTGTGAGAGTCTGTACATTCCACAAACAACAGAACAAACCTCATTCGGCATGGCAGTCTGCCTACAGCTCCTTGGTACGATGGCCTTCACCGGTCTCCAAAGTAAGGACTTTGTAGCGAATTTCAGCATGTATATTAAAAGCACCTCCACTTGTTTCCGCCCAGTTTTGAACTGGGGACCTTTCGCGTGTAAAGCGAACGTGATAACCACTACACTACGGAAACCTGTCTTCAGGGTGCAGACATAAATCTTCTGGTGCACTCTTGTTAAAAAGCGTATAAAGGTAAAGAGAGCTAAACCCTCCTGGCGTGGCAAACAGTTTAAAGATTCTATCACAATCCGACCGCTGTATCTGCTCAGTTTCGAACGGAGGACCTTTCGCGTGTTAGGCGAACGTGATGACCACTACACTACAGAAACCTCATTGTCCTTTGCGTTTTTTTTTAAAAAAAGAAAAGAAAAAGAAAAGAGCTGGGTGGGAGGAGCCTGCACCAGACATTACCCTTGCTGAGCATGGTGGCATGTGCGTGGGAGCACATTGCCCCAACGTCTCATAGGTACAGCTCGAGTTTCTCTTCATTCACGCATAAATCTTTCGCCTTTTACTAAAGATTTCCGTGGAGGGGAACATTTGCGAGTTTCTGGTATTTTTGGATGCCCTGCTCACAGCAGAGCTACATGCGTTTGTTAAAAAACAGAGGACTTTTTGCGGCTTGCTCCGAAGAACCGCAGCAGGTTGGGCCAGCAGGTAAGGACTTTGTACAGTTGTACACTTGTTCAAAAGCAACTGAGACGATAGACTGCCCAGTGTTCTTAAAATGGCAAAAAGCTGCTCTTTTTTTTAGGTGGCAGACCAAACATTTTGTATTACTCTACAGGAAACCTCAATGGTCATTTGTTTTATTTGTGTCCCTTTCTATAGAGTTTACACCGCAAATCGCCCTGCAAGTGTACTGACCTGCTCAACAGAAAACCACATAAGATATTTTTGCAAACACCACCCACAGTTTCTGCCCAGTTTCGAACTGGGGACCTTTCGCGTGTGAGGCGAACGTGATAACCACTACACTACGGAAACCTGTCTTCAGGTTGCAGACAGAAATCTTCTGGTGCACGCTTGTTAAAAAGCGTATAAAGGAAAAGAGAGCTGAACCCTCCTAGCATGGCCAAAAGTTTAAAGTTTCTGTCAAAACGCTGCCATTGTTTCTGCTCGGTTTCGAACCGAGGACCTTTCGCGTGTTAGGCGAACGTGATGACCACTACACTACAGAAACCTAATGGTCCACTGCGTGTGCTTTTTCGAAGATGGCTCCGTCCCATAACCTGCCCTGCAAGCGCTGTGAGAGTCTGTACATTCCACAAACAACAGAACAAACCTCATTCGGCATGGCAGTCTGCCTACAGCTCCTTGGTACGATGGCCTTCACCGGTCTCCAAAGTAAGGACTTTGTAGCGAATTTCAGCATGTATATTAAAAGCACCTCCACTTGTTTCCGCCCAGTTTTGAACTGGGGACCTTTCGCGTGTAAAGCGAACGTGATAACCACTACACTACGGAAACCTGTCTTCAGGGTGCAGACATAAATCTTCTGGTGCACTCTTGTTAAAAAGCGTATAAAGGTAAAGAGAGCTAAACCCTCCTGGCGTGGCAAACAGTTTAAAGATTCTATCACAATCCAACCGCTGTTTCTGCTCAGTTTCGAACCGAGGACCTTTCGCGTGTTAGGCAAACGTGATGACCACTACACTACAGAAACCTCATGGTCCTTTGTGTTTTTTAAAAAAAAAAGAAAAGAAAAAGAAAAGAGCTGGGTGGGAGGAGCCTGCACCAGACATTACCCTTGCTGAGCATGGTGGCATGTGCGTGGGAGCACATTGTCCCAACGTCTCATAGGTACAGCTCGAGTTTCTCTTCATTCACGCATAAATCTTTCGCCTTTTACTAAAGATTTCCGTGGAGGGGAACATTTGCGAGTTTCTGGTATTTTTGGATGCCCTGCTCACAGCAGAGCTACATGCGTTTGTTAAAAAACAGAGGACTTTTTGCGGCTTGCTCCGAAGAACCGCAGCAGGTTGGGCCAGCAGGTAAGGACTTTGTACAGTTGTACACTTGTTCAAAAGCAACTGAAACGATAGACTGCCCAGTGTTCTTAAAATGGCAAAAAGCTGCTCTTTTTGGTGGCAGACCAAACATTTTGTATTACTCTACAGGAAACCTCAATGGTCATTTGTTTTATTTGTGTCCCTTTCTAAAGAGTTTACACCGCAAATCGCCCTGCAAGTGTACTGACCTGCTCAACAGAAAACCACATAAGATATTTTTGCAAACACCACCCACAGTTTCCGCCCAGTTTCGAACTGGGGACCTTTCGCGTGTGAGGCGAACGTGATAACCACTACACTACGGAAACCTGTCTTCAGGTTGCAGACAGAAATCTTCTGGTGTACGCTTGTTAAAAAGCGTATAAAGGAAAAGAGAGCTGAACCCTCCTAGCATGGCCAAAAGTTTAAAGTTTCTGTCAAAACACTGCCACTGTTTCTGCTCGGTTTCGAACCGAGGACCTTTCGCGTGTTAGGCGAACGTGATGACCACTACACTACAGAAACCTAATGGTCCACTGCGTGTGCTTTTTCGAAGATGGCTCCGTCCCATAACCTGCCCTGCAAGCGCTGTGAGAGTCTGTACATTCCACAAACAACAGAACAAACCTCATTCGGCATGGCAGTCTGCCTACAGCTCCTTGGTACGATGGCCTTCACCGGTCTCCAAAGTAAGGACTTTGTAGCGAATTTCAGCATGTATATTAAAAGCACCTCCACTTGTTTCCGCCCAGTTTTGAACTGGGGACCTTTCGCGTGTAAAGCGAACGTGATAACCACTACACTACGGAAACCTGTCTTCAGGGTGCAGACATAAATCTTCTGGTGCACTCTTGTTAAAAAGCGTATAAAGGTAAAGAGAGCTAAACCCTCCTGGCGTGGCAAACAGTTTAAAGATTCTATCACAATCCGACCGCTGTATCTGCTCAGTTTCGAACGGAGGACCTTTCGCGTGTTAGGCGAACGTGATGACCACTACACTACAGAAACCTCATTGTCCTTTGCGTTTTTTTTTAAAAAAAGAAAAGAAAAAGAAAAGAGCTGGGTGGGAGGAGCCTGCACCAGACATTACCCTTGCTGAGCATGGTGGCATGTGCGTGGGAGCACATTGCCCCAACGTCTCATAGGTACAGCTCGAGTTTCTCTTCATTCACGCATAAATCTTTCGCCTTTTACTAAAGATTTCCGTGGAGGGGAACATTTGCGAGTTTCTGGTATTTTTGGATGCCCTGCTCACAGCAGAGCTACATGCGTTTGTTAAAAAACAGAGGACTTTTTGCGGCTTGCTCCGAAGAACCGCAGCAGGTTGGGCCAGCAGGTAAGGACTTTGTACAGTTGTACACTTGTTCAAAAGCAACTGAGACGATAGACTGCCCAGTGTTCTTAAAATGGCAAAAAGCTGCTCTTTTTTTTAGGTGGCAGACCAAACATTTTGTATTACTCTACAGGAAACCTCAATGGTCATTTGTTTTATTTGTGTCCCTTTCTATAGAGTTTACACCGCAAATCGCCCTGCAAGTGTACTGACCTGCTCAACAGAAAACCACATAAGATATTTTTGCAAACACCACCCACAGTTTCTGCCCAGTTTCGAACTGGGGACCTTTCGCGTGTGAGGCGAACGTGATAACCACTACACTACGGAAACCTGTCTTCAGGTTGCAGACAGAAATCTTCTGGTGCACGCTTGTTAAAAAGCGTATAAAGGAAAAGAGAGCTGAACCCTCCTAGCATGGCCAAAAGTTTAAAGTTTCTGTCAAAACACTGCCATTGTTTCTGCTCGGTTTCGAACCGAGGACCTTTCGCGTGTTAGGCGAACGTGATGACCACTACACTACAGAAACCTAATGGTCCACTGCGTGTGCTTTTTCGAAGATGGCTCCGTCCCATAACCTGCCCTGCAAGCGCTGTGAGAGTCTGTACATTCCACAAACAACAGAACAAACCTCATTCGGCATGGCAGTCTGCCTACAGCTCCTTGGTACGATGGCCTTCACCGGTCTCCAAAGTAAGGACTTTGTAGCGAATTTCAGCATGTATATTAAAAGCACCTCCACTTGTTTCCGCCCAGTTTTGAACTGGGGACCTTTCGCGTGTAAAGCGAACGTGATAACCACTACACTACGGAAACCTGTCTTCAGGGTGCAGACATAAATCTTCTGGTGCACTCTTGTTAAAAAGCGTATAAAGGTAAAGAGAGCTAAACCCTCCTGGCGTGGCAAACAGTTTAAAGATTCTATCACAATCCAACCGCTGTTTCTGCTCAGTTTCGAACCGAGGACCTTTCGCGTGTTAGGCAAACGTGATGACCACTACACTACAGAAACCTCATGGTCCTTTGTGTTTTTTAAAAAAACAGAGCTACATGCGTTTGTTAAAAAACAGAGGACTTTTTGCGGCTTGCTCCGAAGAACCGCAGCAGGTTGGGCCAGCAGGTAAGGACTTTGTACAGTTGTACACTTGTTCAAAAGCAACTGAGACGATAGACTGCCCAGTGTTCTTAAAATGGCAAAAAGCTGCTCTTTTTTTTAGGTGGCAGACCAAACATTTTGTATTACTCTACAGGAAACCTCAATGGTCATTTGTTTTATTTGTGTCCCTTTCTATAGAGTTTACACCGCAAATCGCCCTGCAAGTGTACTGACCTGCTCAACAGAAAACCACATAAGATATTTTTGCAAACACCACCCACAGTTTCTGCCCAGTTTCGAACTGGGGACCTTTCGCGTGTGAGGCGAACGTGATAACCACTACACTACGGAAACCTGTCTTCAGGTTGCAGACAGAAATCTTCTGGTGCACGCTTGTTAAAAAGCGTATAAAGGAAAAGAGAGCTGAACCCTCCTAGCATGGCCAAAAGTTTAAAGTTTCTGTCAAAACGCTGCCATTGTTTCTGCTCGGTTTCGAACCGAGGACCTTTCGCGTGTTAGGCGAACGTGATGACCACTACACTACAGAAACCTAATGGTCCACTGCGTGTGCTTTTTCGAAGATGGCTCCGTCCCATAACCTGCCCTGCAAGCGCTGTGAGAGTCTGTACATTCCACAAACAACAGAACAAACCTCATTCGGCATGGCAGTCTGCCTACAGCTCCTTGGTACGATGGCCTTCACCGGTCTCCAAAGTAAGGACTTTGTAGCGAATTTCAGCATGTATATTAAAAGCACCTCCACTTGTTTCCGCCCAGTTTTGAACTGGGGACCTTTCGCGTGTAAAGCGAACGTGATAACCACTACACTACGGAAACCTGTCTTCAGGGTGCAGACATAAATCTTCTGGTGCACTCTTGTTAAAAAGCGTATAAAGGTAAAGAGAGCTAAACCCTCCTGGCGTGGCAAACAGTTTAAAGATTCTATCACAATCCAACCGCTGTTTCTGCTCAGTTTCGAACCGAGGACCTTTCGCGTGTTAGGCAAACGTGATGACCACTACACTACAGAAACCTCATGGTCCTTTGTGTTTTTTAAAAAAAAAAGAAAAGAAAAAGAAAAGAGCTGGGTGGGAGGAGCCTGCACCAGACATTACCCTTGCTGAGCATGGTGGCATGTGCGTGGGAGCACATTGTCCCAACGTCTCATAGGTACAGCTCGAGTTTCTCTTCATTCACGCATAAATCTTTCGCCTTTTACTAAAGATTTCCGTGGAGGGGAACATTTGCGAGTTTCTGGTATTTTTGGATGCCCTGCTCACAGCAGAGCTACATGCGTTTGTTAAAAAACAGAGGACTTTTTGCGGCTTGCTCCGAAGAACCGCAGCAGGTTGGGCCAGCAGGTAAGGACTTTGTACAGTTGTACACTTGTTCAAAAGCAACTGAAACGATAGACTGCCCAGTGTTCTTAAAATGGCAAAAAGCTGCTCTTTTTGGTGGCAGACCAAACATTTTGTATTACTCTACAGGAAACCTCAATGGTCATTTGTTTTATTTGTGTCCCTTTCTAAAGAGTTTACACCGCAAATCGCCCTGCAAGTGTACTGACCTGCTCAACAGAAAACCACATAAGATATTTTTGCAAACACCACCCACAGTTTCCGCCCAGTTTCGAACTGGGGACCTTTCGCGTGTGAGGCGAACGTGATAACCACTACACTACGGAAACCTGTCTTCAGGTTGCAGACAGAAATCTTCTGGTGTACGCTTGTTAAAAAGCGTATAAAGGAAAAGAGAGCTGAACCCTCCTAGCATGGCCAAAAGTTTAAAGTTTCTGTCAAAACACTGCCACTGTTTCTGCTCGGTTTCGAACCGAGGACCTTTCGCGTGTTAGGCGAACGTGATGACCACTACACTACAGAAACCTAATGGTCCACTGCGTGTGCTTTTTCGAAGATGGCTCCGTCCCATAACCTGCCCTGCAAGCGCTGTGAGAGTCTGTACATTCCACAAACAACAGAACAAACCTCATTCGGCATGGCAGTCTGCCTACAGCTCCTTGGTACGATGGCCTTCACCGGTCTCCAAAGTAAGGACTTTGTAGCGAATTTCAGCATGTATATTAAAAGCACCTCCACTTGTTTCCGCCCAGTTTTGAACTGGGGACCTTTCGCGTGTAAAGCGAACGTGATAACCACTACACTACGGAAACCTGTCTTCAGGGTGCAGACATAAATCTTCTGGTGCACTCTTGTTAAAAAGCGTATAAAGGTAAAGAGAGCTAAACCCTCCTGGCGTGGCAAACAGTTTAAAGATTCTATCACAATCCGACCGCTGTTTCTGCTCGGTTTCAAACCGAGGACCTTGCGCGTGTTAGGCGAACGTGATGACCACTACACTACAGGAACCTCATTGTCCTTTGCGTTTTTTTAAAAAAAAAGAAAAGAAAAAGAAAAGAGCTGGGTGGGAGGAGCCTGCACCAGACATTACCCTTGCTGAGCATGGTGGCATGTGCGTGGGAGCACATTGCCCCAACGTCTCATAGGTACAGCTCGAGTTTCTCTTCATTCACGCATAAATCTTTCGCCTTTTACTAAAGATTTCCGTGGAGGGGAACATTTGCGAGTTTCTGGTATTTTTGGATGCCCTGCTCACAGCAGAGCTACATGCGTTTGTTAAAAAACAGAAGACTTTTTACGGCTTGCTCCGAAGAACCGCAGCAGGTTGGAACTGGGGACCTTTCGCGTGTAAAGCGAACGTGATAACCACTACACTACGGAAACCTGTCTTCAGGGTGAAGACATAAATCTTCTGGTGCACTCTTGTTAAAAAGCGTATAAAGGTAAAGAGAGCTAAACCCTCCTGGCGTGGCAAACAGTTTAAAGATTCTATCACAATCCGACCGCTGTTTCTGCTCGGTTTCGAACCGAGGACCTTTCGCGTGTTAGGCGAACGTGATGACCACTACACTACAGGAACCTCATTGTCCTTTGAGTTTTTTAAAAAAAAAGAAAAGAAAAAGAAAAGAGCTGGGTGGGAGGAGCCTGCACCAGACATTACCCTTGCTGAGCATGGTGGCATGTGCGTGGGAGCACATTGCCCCAACGTCTCATAGGTACAGCTCGAGTTTCTCTTTATTCACGCATAAATCTTTCGCCTTTTACTAAAGATTTCCGTGGAGGGGAACATTTGCGAGTTTCTGGTATTTTTGGATGCCCTGCTCACAGCAGAGCTACATGCGTTTGTTAAAAAACAGAAGACTTTTTGCGGCTTGCTCCGAAGAACCGCAGCAGGTTGGGCCAGCAGGTAAGGACTTTGTACAGTTGTACACTTGTTCAAAAGCAACTGAAACGATAGACTGCCCAGTGTTCTTAAAATGGCAAAAAGCTGCTCTTTTTGGTGGCAGACCAAACATTTTGTATTACTCTACAGGAAACCTCAATGGTCATTTGTTTTATTTGTGTCCCTTGCTAAAGAGTTTACACCGCAAATCGCCCTGCAAGTGTACTGACCTGCTCAACAGAAAACCACATAAGATATTTTTGCAAACACCACCCACAGTTTCCGCCCAGTTTCGAACTGGGGACCTTTCGCGTGTGAGGCGAACGTGATAACCACTACACTACGGAAACCTGTCTTCAGGTTGCAGACAGAAATCTTCTGGTGCACGCTTGTTAAAAAGCGTATAAAGGAAAAGAGAGCTGAACCCTCCTAGCATGGCCAAAAGTTTAAAGTTTCTGTCAAAACACTGCCACTGTTTCTGCTCGGTTTCGAACCGAGGACCTTTCGCGTGTTAGGCGAACGTGATGACCACTACACTACAGAAACCTAATGGTCCACTACGTGTGCTTTTTCGAAGATGGCTCCGTCCCATAACCTGCCCTGCAAGCGCTGTGAGAGTCTGTACATTCCACAAACAACAGAACAAACCTCATTCGGCATGGCAGTCTGCCTACAGCTCCTTGGTACGATGGCCTTCACCGGTCTCCAAAGTAAGGACTTTGTAGCGAATTTCAGCATGTATATTAAAAGCACCTCCTCCTTTTAGGAGGCACCTCCTAGGCCATTAAAAGGACCTTTCCTAAAAGCACCTCCTAGGCCATTAAAAGGACCTTTCGCGTGTTAGGCGAACGTGATGACCACTACACTACAGAAACCTCATGGTCCTTTGTGTTTTTTAAAAAAAAAAGAAAAGAAAAAGAAAAGAGCTGGGTGGGAGGAGCCTGCACCAGACATTACCCTTGCTGAGCATGGTGGCATGTGCGTGGGAGCACATTGTCCCAACGTCTCATAGGTACAGCTCGAGTTTCTCTTCATTCACGCATAAATCTTTCGCCTTTTACTAAAGATTTCCGTGGAGGGGAACATTTGCGAGTTTCTGGTATTTTTGGATGCCCTGCTCACAGCAGAGCTACATGCGTTTGTTAAAAAACAGAGGACTTTTTGCGGCTTGCTCCGAAGAACCGCAGCAGGTTGGGCCAGCAGGTAAGGACTTTGTACAGTTGTACACTTGTTCAAAAGCAACTGAAACGATAGACTGCCCAGTGTTCTTAAAATGGCAAAAAGCTGCTCTTTTTGGTGGCAGACCAAACATTTTGTATTACTCTACAGGAAACCTCAATGGTCATTTGTTTTATTTGTGTCCCTTTCTAAAGAGTTTACACCGCAAATCGCCCTGCAAGTGTACTGACCTGCTCAACAGAAAACCACATAAGATATTTTTGCAAACACCACCCACAGTTTCCGCCCAGTTTCGAACTGGGGACCTTTCGCGTGTGAGGCGAACGTGATAACCACTACACTACGGAAACCTGTCTTCAGGTTGCAGACAGAAATCTTCTGGTGTACGCTTGTTAAAAAGCGTATAAAGGAAAAGAGAGCTGAACCCTCCTAGCATGGCCAAAAGTTTAAAGTTTCTGTCAAAACACTGCCACTGTTTCTGCTCGGTTTCGAACCGAGGACCTTTCGCGTGTTAGGCGAACGTGATGACCACTACACTACAGAAACCTAATGGTCCACTGCGTGTGCTTTTTCGAAGATGGCTCCGTCCCATAACCTGCCCTGCAAGCGCTGTGAGAGTCTGTACATTCCACAAACAACAGAACAAACCTCATTCGGCATGGCAGTCTGCCTACAGCTCCTTGGTACGATGGCCTTCACCGGTCTCCAAAGTAAGGACTTTGTAGCGAATTTCAGCATGTATATTAAAAGCACCTCCACTTGTTTCCGTCCAGTTTTGAACTGGGGACCTTTCGCGTGTAAAGCGAACGTGATAACCACTACACTACGGAAACCTGTCTTCAGGGTGCAGACATAAATCTTCTGGTGCACTCTTGTTAAAAAGCGTATAAAGGTAAAGAGAGCTAAACCCTCCTGGCGTGGCAAACAGTTTAAAGATTCTATCACAATCCGACCGCTGTATCTGCTCAGTTTCGAACGGAGGACCTTTCGCGTGTTAGGCGAACGTGATGACCACTACACTACAGAAACCTCATTGTCCTTTGCGTTTTTTTTTAAAAAAAGAAAAGAAAAAGAAAAGAGCTGGGTGGGAGGAGCCTGCACCAGACATTACCCTTGCTGAGCATGGTGGCATGTGCGTGGGAGCACATTGCCCCAACGTCTCATAGGTACAGCTCGAGTTTCTCTTCATTCACGCATAAATCTTTCGCCTTTTACTAAAGATTTCCGTGGAGGGGAACATTTGCGAGTTTCTGGTATTTTTGGATGCCCTGCTCACAGCAGAGCTACATGCGTTTGTTAAAAAACAGAGGACTTTTTGCGGCTTGCTCCGAAGAACCGCAGCAGGTTGGGCCAGCAGGTAAGGACTTTGTACAGTTGTACACTTGTTCAAAAGCAACTGAGACGATAGACTGCCCAGTGTTCTTAAAATGGCAAAAAGCTGCTCTTTTTTTTAGGTGGCAGACCAAACATTTTGTATTACTCTACAGGAAACCTCAATGGTCATTTGTTTTATTTGTGTCCCTTTCTATAGAGTTTACACCGCAAATCGCCCTGCAAGTGTACTGACCTGCTCAACAGAAAACCACATAAGATATTTTTGCAAACACCACCCACAGTTTCTGCCCAGTTTCGAACTGGGGACCTTTCGCGTGTGAGGCGAACGTGATAACCACTACACTACGGAAACCTGTCTTCAGGTTGCAGACAGAAATCTTCTGGTGCACGCTTGTTAAAAAGCGTATAAAGGAAAAGAGAGCTGAACCCTCCTAGCATGGCCAAAAGTTTAAAGTTTCTGTCAAAACGCTGCCATTGTTTCTGCTCGGTTTCGAACCGAGGACCTTTCGCGTGTTAGGCGAACGTGATGACCACTACACTACAGAAACCTAATGGTCCACTGCGTGTGCTTTTTCGAAGATGGCTCCGTCCCATAACCTGCCCTGCAAGCGCTGTGAGAGTCTGTACATTCCACAAACAACAGAACAAACCTCATTCGGCATGGCAGTCTGCCTACAGCTCCTTGGTACGATGGCCTTCACCGGTCTCCAAAGTAAGGACTTTGTAGCGAATTTCAGCATGTATATTAAAAGCACCTCCACTTGTTTCCGCCCAGTTTTGAACTGGGGACCTTTCGCGTGTAAAGCGAACGTGATAACCACTACACTACGGAAACCTGTCTTCAGGGTGCAGACATAAATCTTCTGGTGCACTCTTGTTAAAAAGCGTATAAAGGTAAAGAGAGCTAAACCCTCCTGGCGTGGCAAACAGTTTAAAGATTCTATCACAATCCAACCGCTGTTTCTGCTCAGTTTCGAACCGAGGACCTTTCGCGTGTTAGGCAAACGTGATGACCACTACACTACAGAAACCTCATGGTCCTTTGTGTTTTTTAAAAAAAAAAGAAAAGAAAAAGAAAAGAGCTGGGTGGGAGGAGCCTGCACCAGACATTACCCTTGCTGAGCATGGTGGCATGTGCGTGGGAGCACATTGTCCCAACGTCTCATAGGTACAGCTCGAGTTTCTCTTCATTCACGCATAAATCTTTCGCCTTTTACTAAAGATTTCCGTGGAGGGGAACATTTGCGAGTTTCTGGTATTTTTGGATGCCCTGCTCACAGCAGAGCTACATGCGTTTGTTAAAAAACAGAGGACTTTTTGCGGCTTGCTCCGAAGAACCGCAGCAGGTTGGGCCAGCAGGTAAGGACTTTGTACAGTTGTACACTTGTTCAAAAGCAACTGAAACGATAGACTGCCCAGTGTTCTTAAAATGGCAAAAAGCTGCTCTTTTTGGTGGCAGACCAAACATTTTGTATTACTCTACAGGAAACCTCAATGGTCATTTGTTTTATTTGTGTCCCTTTCTAAAGAGTTTACACCGCAAATCGCCCTGCAAGTGTACTGACCTGCTCAACAGAAAACCACATAAGATATTTTTGCAAACACCACCCACAGTTTCCGCCCAGTTTCGAACTGGGGACCTTTCGCGTGTGAGGCGAACGTGATAACCACTACACTACGGAAACCTGTCTTCAGGTTGCAGACAGAAATCTTCTGGTGTACGCTTGTTAAAAAGCGTATAAAGGAAAAGAGAGCTGAACCCTCCTAGCATGGCCAAAAGTTTAAAGTTTCTGTCAAAACACTGCCACTGTTTCTGCTCGGTTTCGAACCGAGGACCTTTCGCGTGTTAGGCGAACGTGATGACCACTACACTACAGAAACCTAATGGTCCACTGCGTGTGCTTTTTCGAAGATGGCTCCGTCCCATAACCTGCCCTGCAAGCGCTGTGAGAGTCTGTACATTCCACAAACAACAGAACAAACCTCATTCGGCATGGCAGTCTGCCTACAGCTCCTTGGTACGATGGCCTTCACCGGTCTCCAAAGTAAGGACTTTGTAGCGAATTTCAGCATGTATATTAAAAGCACCTCCACTTGTTTCCGCCCAGTTTTGAACTGGGGACCTTTCGCGTGTAAAGCGAACGTGATAACCACTACACTACGGAAACCTGTCTTCAGGGTGCAGACATAAATCTTCTGGTGCACTCTTGTTAAAAAGCGTATAAAGGTAAAGAGAGCTAAACCCTCCTGGCGTGGCAAACAGTTTAAAGATTCTATCACAATCCGACCGCTGTATCTGCTCAGTTTCGAACGGAGGACCTTTCGCGTGTTAGGCGAACGTGATGACCACTACACTACAGAAACCTCATTGTCCTTTGCGTTTTTTTTTAAAAAAAGAAAAGAAAAAGAAAAGAGCTGGGTGGGAGGAGCCTGCACCAGACATTACCCTTGCTGAGCATGGTGGCATGTGCGTGGGAGCACATTGCCCCAACGTCTCATAGGTACAGCTCGAGTTTCTCTTCATTCACGCATAAATCTTTCGCCTTTTACTAAAGATTTCCGTGGAGGGGAACATTTGCGAGTTTCTGGTATTTTTGGATGCCCTGCTCACAGCAGAGCTACATGCGTTTGTTAAAAAACAGAGGACTTTTTGCGGCTTGCTCCGAAGAACCGCAGCAGGTTGGGCCAGCAGGTAAGGACTTTGTACAGTTGTACACTTGTTCAAAAGCAACTGAGACGATAGACTGCCCAGTGTTCTTAAAATGGCAAAAAGCTGCTCTTTTTTTTAGGTGGCAGACCAAACATTTTGTATTACTCTACAGGAAACCTCAATGGTCATTTGTTTTATTTGTGTCCCTTTCTATAGAGTTTACACCGCAAATCGCCCTGCAAGTGTACTGACCTGCTCAACAGAAAACCACATAAGATATTTTTGCAAACACCACCCACAGTTTCTGCCCAGTTTCGAACTGGGGACCTTTCGCGTGTGAGGCGAACGTGATAACCACTACACTACGGAAACCTGTCTTCAGGTTGCAGACAGAAATCTTCTGGTGCACGCTTGTTAAAAAGCGTATAAAGGAAAAGAGAGCTGAACCCTCCTAGCATGGCCAAAAGTTTAAAGTTTCTGTCAAAACGCTGCCATTGTTTCTGCTCGGTTTCGAACCGAGGACCTTTCGCGTGTTAGGCGAACGTGATGACCACTACACTACAGAAACCTAATGGTCCACTGCGTGTGCTTTTTCGAAGATGGCTCCGTCCCATAACCTGCCCTGCAAGCGCTGTGAGAGTCTGTACATTCCACAAACAACAGAACAAACCTCATTCGGCATGGCAGTCTGCCTACAGCTCCTTGGTACGATGGCCTTCACCGGTCTCCAAAGTAAGGACTTTGTAGCGAATTTCAGCATGTATATTAAAAGCACCTCCACTTGTTTCCGCCCAGTTTTGAACTGGGGACCTTTCGCGTGTAAAGCGAACGTGATAACCACTACACTACGGAAACCTGTCTTCAGGGTGCAGACATAAATCTTCTGGTGCACTCTTGTTAAAAAGCGTATAAAGGTAAAGAGAGCTAAACCCTCCTGGCGTGGCAAACAGTTTAAAGATTCTATCACAATCCAACCGCTGTTTCTGCTCAGTTTCGAACCGAGGACCTTTCGCGTGTTAGGCAAACGTGATGACCACTACACTACAGAAACCTCATGGTCCTTTGTGTTTTTTAAAAAAAAAAGAAAAGAAAAAGAAAAGAGCTGGGTGGGAGGAGCCTGCACCAGACATTACCCTTGCTGAGCATGGTGGCATGTGCGTGGGAGCACATTGTCCCAACGTCTCATAGGTACAGCTCGAGTTTCTCTTCATTCACGCATAAATCTTTCGCCTTTTACTAAAGATTTCCGTGGAGGGGAACATTTGCGAGTTTCTGGTATTTTTGGATGCCCTGCTCACAGCAGAGCTACATGCGTTTGTTAAAAAACAGAGGACTTTTTGCGGCTTGCTCCGAAGAACCGCAGCAGGTTGGGCCAGCAGGTAAGGACTTTGTACAGTTGTACACTTGTTCAAAAGCAACTGAAACGATAGACTGCCCAGTGTTCTTAAAATGGCAAAAAGCTGCTCTTTTTGGTGGCAGACCAAACATTTTGTATTACTCTACAGGAAACCTCAATGGTCATTTGTTTTATTTGTGTCCCTTTCTAAAGAGTTTACACCGCAAATCGCCCTGCAAGTGTACTGACCTGCTCAACAGAAAACCACATAAGATATTTTTGCAAACACCACCCACAGTTTCCGCCCAGTTTCGAACTGGGGACCTTTCGCGTGTGAGGCGAACGTGATAACCACTACACTACGGAAACCTGTCTTCAGGTTGCAGACAGAAATCTTCTGGTGTACGCTTGTTAAAAAGCGTATAAAGGAAAAGAGAGCTGAACCCTCCTAGCATGGCCAAAAGTTTAAAGTTTCTGTCAAAACACTGCCACTGTTTCTGCTCGGTTTCGAACCGAGGACCTTTCGCGTGTTAGGCGAACGTGATGACCACTACACTACAGAAACCTAATGGTCCACTGCGTGTGCTTTTTCGAAGATGGCTCCGTCCCATAACCTGCCCTGCAAGCGCTGTGAGAGTCTGTACATTCCACAAACAACAGAACAAACCTCATTCGGCATGGCAGTCTGCCTACAGCTCCTTGGTACGATGGCCTTCACCGGTCTCCAAAGTAAGGACTTTGTAGCGAATTTCAGCATGTATATTAAAAGCACCTCCACTTGTTTCCGCCCAGTTTTGAACTGGGGACCTTTCGCGTGTAAAGCGAACGTGATAACCACTACACTACGGAAACCTGTCTTCAGGGTGCAGACATAAATCTTCTGGTGCACTCTTGTTAAAAAGCGTATAAAGGTAAAGAGAGCTAAACCCTCCTGGCGTGGCAAACAGTTTAAAGATTCTATCACAATCCGACCGCTGTATCTGCTCAGTTTCGAACGGAGGACCTTTCGCGTGTTAGGCGAACGTGATGACCACTACACTACAGAAACCTCATTGTCCTTTGCGTTTTTTTTTAAAAAAAGAAAAGAAAAAGAAAAGAGCTGGGTGGGAGGAGCCTGCACCAGACATTACCCTTGCTGAGCATGGTGGCATGTGCGTGGGAGCACATTGCCCCAACGTCTCATAGGTACAGCTCGAGTTTCTCTTCATTCACGCATAAATCTTTCGCCTTTTACTAAAGATTTCCGTGGAGGGGAACATTTGCGAGTTTCTGGTATTTTTGGATGCCCTGCTCACAGCAGAGCTACATGCGTTTGTTAAAAAACAGAGGACTTTTTGCGGCTTGCTCCGAAGAACCGCAGCAGGTTGGGCCAGCAGGTAAGGACTTTGTACAGTTGTACACTTGTTCAAAAGCAACTGAGACGATAGACTGCCCAGTGTTCTTAAAATGGCAAAAAGCTGCTCTTTTTTTTAGGTGGCAGACCAAACATTTTGTATTACTCTACAGGAAACCTCAATGGTCATTTGTTTTATTTGTGTCCCTTTCTATAGAGTTTACACCGCAAATCGCCCTGCAAGTGTACTGACCTGCTCAACAGAAAACCACATAAGATATTTTTGCAAACACCACCCACAGTTTCTGCCCAGTTTCGAACTGGGGACCTTTCGCGTGTGAGGCGAACGTGATAACCACTACACTACGGAAACCTGTCTTCAGGTTGCAGACAGAAATCTTCTGGTGCACGCTTGTTAAAAAGCGTATAAAGGAAAAGAGAGCTGAACCCTCCTAGCATGGCCAAAAGTTTAAAGTTTCTGTCAAAACACTGCCATTGTTTCTGCTCGGTTTCGAACCGAGGACCTTTCGCGTGTTAGGCGAACGTGATGACCACTACACTACAGAAACCTAATGGTCCACTGCGTGTGCTTTTTCGAAGATGGCTCCGTCCCATAACCTGCCCTGCAAGCGCTGTGAGAGTCTGTACATTCCACAAACAACAGAACAAACCTCATTCGGCATGGCAGTCTGCCTACAGCTCCTTGGTACGATGGCCTTCACCGGTCTCCAAAGTAAGGACTTTGTAGCGAATTTCAGCATGTATATTAAAAGCACCTCCACTTGTTTCCGCCCAGTTTTGAACTGGGGACCTTTCGCGTGTAAAGCGAACGTGATAACCACTACACTACGGAAACCTGTCTTCAGGGTGCAGACATAAATCTTCTGGTGCACTCTTGTTAAAAAGCGTATAAAGGTAAAGAGAGCTAAACCCTCCTGGCGTGGCAAACAGTTTAAAGATTCTATCACAATCCAACCGCTGTTTCTGCTCAGTTTCGAACCGAGGACCTTTCGCGTGTTAGGCAAACGTGATGACCACTACACTACAGAAACCTCATGGTCCTTTGTGTTTTTTAAAAAAAAAAGAAAAGAAAAAGAAAAGAGCTGGGTGGGAGGAGCCTGCACCAGACATTACCCTTGCTGAGCATGGTGGCATGTGCGTGGGAGCACATTGTCCCAACGTCTCATAGGTACAGCTCGAGTTTCTCTTCATTCACGCATAAATCTTTCGCCTTTTACTAAAGATTTCCGTGGAGGGGAACATTTGCGAGTTTCTGGTATTTTTGGATGCCCTACTCACAGCAGAGCTACATGCGTTTGTTAAAAAACAGAGGACTTTTTGCGGCTTGCTCCGAAGAACCGCAGCAGGTTGGGCCAGCAGGTAAGGACTTTGTACAGTTGTACACTTGTTCAAAAGCAACTGAAACGATAGACTGCCCAGTGTTCTTAAAATGGCAAAAAGCTGCTCTTTTTGGTGGCAGACCAAACATTTTGTATTACTCTACAGGAAACCTCAATGGTCATTTGTTTTATTTGTGTCCCTTTCTAAAGAGTTTACACCGCAAATCGCCCTGCAAGTGTACTGACCTGCTCAACAGAAAACCACATAAGATATTTTTGCAAACACCACCCACAGTTTCCGCCCAGTTTCGAACTGGGGACCTTTCGCGTGTGAGGCGAACGTGATAACCACTACACTACGGAAACCTGTCTTCAGGTTGCAGACAGAAATCTTCTGGTGTACGCTTGTTAAAAAGCGTATAAAGGAAAAGAGAGCTGAACCCTCCTAGCATGGCCAAAAGTTTAAAGTTTCTGTCAAAACACTGCCACTGTTTCTGCTCGGTTTCGAACCGAGGACCTTTCGCGTGTTAGGCGAACGTGATGACCACTACACTACAGAAACCTAATGGTCCACTGCGTGTGCTTTTTCGAAGATGGCTCCGTCCCATAACCTGCCCTGCAAGCGCTGTGAGAGTCTGTACATTCCACAAACAACAGAACAAACCTCATTCGGCATGGCAGTCTGCCTACAGCTCCTTGGTACGATGGCCTTCACCGGTCTCCAAAGTAAGGACTTTGTAGCGAATTTCAGCATGTATATTAAAAGCACCTCCACTTGTTTCCGCCCAGTTTTGAACTGGGGACCTTTCGCGTGTAAAGCGAACGTGATAACCACTACACTACGGAAACCTGTCTTCAGGGTGCAGACATAAATCTTCTGGTGCACTCTTGTTAAAAAGCGTATAAAGGTAAAGAGAGCTAAACCCTCCTGGCGTGGCAAACAGTTTAAAGATTCTATCACAATCCAACCGCTGTTTCTGCTCAGTTTCGAACCGAGGACCTTTCGCGTGTTAGGCAAACGTGATGACCACTACACTACAGAAACCTCATGGTCCTTTGTGTTTTTTAAAAAAAAAAGAAAAGAAAAAGAAAAGAGCTGGGTGGGAGGAGCCTGCACCAGACATTACCCTTGCTGAGCATGGTGGCATGTGCGTGGGAGCACATTGTCCCAACGTCTCATAGGTACAGCTCGAGTTTCTCTTCATTCACGCATAAATCTTTCGCCTTTTACTAAAGATTTCCGTGGAGGGGAACATTTGCGAGTTTCTGGTATTTTTGGATGCCCTGCTCACAGCAGAGCTACATGCGTTTGTTAAAAAACAGAGGACTTTTTGCGGCTTGCTCCGAAGAACCGCAGCAGGTTGGGCCAGCAGGTAAGGACTTTGTACAGTTGTACACTTGTTCAAAAGCAACTGAAACGATAGACTGCCCAGTGTTCTTAAAATGGCAAAAAGCTGCTCTTTTTGGTGGCAGACCAAACATTTTGTATTACTCTACAGCAGGGATAGGCAACTCCGGTCCTGGAGGGCCACTGTCCTGCAGAGTTTAGCTTCAGCCCTGATAAAAACTCACCTGCCTGTATCTATCTAGTAATCCTGAAAACATTGATTGCCTTGTTCAGGTGTGTTTAATTAGGGTTGGAGCTAAACTCTGCAGGACAGTGGCCCTCCAGGACCGGAGTTGCCTATCCCTGCTCTACAGGAAACCTCAATGGTCATTTGTTTTATTTGTGTCCCTTTCTAAAGAGTTTACACCGCAAATCGCCCTGCAAGTGTACTGACCTGCTCAACAGAAAACCACATACGATATTTTTGCAAACACCACCCACAGTTTCTGCCCAGTTTCGAACTGGGGACCTTTCGCGTGTGAGGCGAACGTGATAACCACTACACTACGGAAACCTGTCTTCAGGTTGCAGACAGAAATCTTCTGGTGCACGCTTGTTAAAAAGCGTATAAAGGAAAAGAGAGCTGAACCCTCCTAGCATGGCCAAAAGTTTAAAGTTTCTGTCAAAACACTGCCACTGTTTCTGCTCGGTTTCGAACCGAGGACCTTTCGCGTGTTAGGCGAACGTGATGACCACTACACTACAGAAACCTAATGGTCCACTGCGTGTGCTTTTTCGAAGATGGCTCCGTCCCATAACCTGCCCTGCAAGCGCTGTGAGAGTCTGTACATTCCACAAACAACAGAACAAACCTCATTCGGCATGGCAGTCTGCCTACAGCTCCTTGGTACGATGGCCTTCACCGGTCTCCAAAGTAAGGACTTTGTAGCGAATTTCAGCATGTATATTAAAAGCACCTCCACTTGTTTCCGCCCAGTTTTGAACTGGGGACCTTTCGCGTGTAAAGCGAACGTGATAACCACTACACTACGGAAACCTGTCTTCAGGGTGCAGACATAAATCTTCTGGTGCACTCTTGTTAAAAAGCGTATAAAGGTAAAGAGAGCTAAACCCTCCTGGCGTGGCAAACAGTTTAAAGATTCTATCACAATCCGACCGCTGTATCTGCTCAGTTTCGAACGGAGGACCTTTCGCGTGTTAGGCGAACGTGATGACCACTACACTACAGAAACCTCATTGTCCTTTGCGTTTTTTTTTAAAAAAAGAAAAGAAAAAGAAAAGAGCTGGGTGGGAGGAGCCTGCACCAGACATTACCCTTGCTGAGCATGGTGGCATGTGCGTGGGAGCACATTGCCCCAACGTCTCATAGGTACAGCTCGAGTTTCTCTTCATTCACGCATAAATCTTTCGCCTTTTACTAAAGATTTCCGTGGAGGGGAACATTTGCGAGTTTCTGGTATTTTTGGATGCCCTGCTCACAGCAGAGCTACATGCGTTTGTTAAAAAACAGAGGACTTTTTGCGGCTTGCTCCGAAGAACCGCAGCAGGTTGGGCCAGCAGGTAAGGACTTTGTACAGTTGTACACTTGTTCAAAAGCAACTGAGACGATAGACTGCCCAGTGTTCTTAAAATGGCAAAAAGCTGCTCTTTTTTTTAGGTGGCAGACCAAACATTTTGTATTACTCTACAGCAGGGATAGGCAACTCCGGTCCTGGAGGGCCACTGTCCTGCAGAGTTTAGCTTCAGCCCTGATAAAAACTCACCTGCCTGTATCTATCTAGTAATCCTGAAAACATTGATTGCCTTGTTCAGGTGTGTTTAATTAGGGTTGGAGCTAAACTCTGCAGGACAGTGGCCCTCCAGGACCGGAGTTGCCTATCCCTGCTCTACAGGAAACCTCAATGGTCATTTGTTTTATTTGTGTCCCTTTCTAAAGAGTTTACACCGCAAATCGCCCTGCAAGTGTACTGACCTGCTCAACAGAAAACCACATAAGATATTTTTGCAAACACCACCCACAGTTTCTGCCCAGTTTCGAACTGGGGACCTTTCGCGTGTGAGGCGAACGTGATAACCACTACACTACGGAAACCTGTCTTCAGGTTGCAGACAGAAATCTTCTGGTGCACGCTTGTTAAAAAGCGTATAAAGGAAAAGAGAGCTGAACCCTCCTAGCATGGCCAAAAGTTTAAAGTTTCTGTCAAAACACTGCCATTGTTTCTGCTCGGTTTCGAACCGAGGACCTTTCGCGTGTTAGGCGAACGTGATGACCACTACACTACAGAAACCTAATGGTCCACTGCGTGTGCTTTTTCGAAGATGGCTCCGTCCCATAACCTGCCCTGCAAGCGCTGTGAGAGTCTGTACATTCCACAAACAACAGAACAAACCTCATTCGGCATGGCAGTCTGCCTACAGCTCCTTGGTACGATGGCCTTCACCGGTCTCCAAAGTAAGGACTTTGTAGCGAATTTCAGCATGTATATTAAAAGCACCTCCACTTGTTTCCGCCCAGTTTTGAACTGGGGACCTTTCGCGTGTAAAGCGAACATGATAACCACTACACTACGGAAACCTGTCTTCAGGGTGCAGACATAAATCTTCTGGTGCACTCTTGTTAAAAAGCGTATAAAGGTAAAGAGAGCTAAACCCTCCTGGCGTGGCAAACAGTTTAAAGATTCTATCACAATCCGACCGCTGTATCTGCTCAGTTTCGAACGGAGGACCTTTCGCGTGTTAGGCGAACGTGATGACCACTACACTACAGAAACCTCATTGTCCTTTGCGTTTTTTTTAAAAAAAAGAAAAGAAAAAGAAAAGAGCTGGGTGGGAGGAGCCTGCACCAGACATTACCCTTGCTGAGCATGGTGGCATGTGCGTGGGAGCACATTGCCCCAACGTCTCATAGGTACAGCTCGAGTTTCTCTTCATTCACGCATAAATCTTTCGCCTTTTACTAAAGATTTCCGTGGAGGGGAACATTTGCGAGTTTCTGGTATTTTTGGATGCCCTGCTCACAGCAGAGCTACATGCGTTTGTTAAAAAACAGAGGACTTTTTGCGGCTTGCTCCGAAGAACCGCAGCAGGTTGGGCCAGCAGGTAAGGACTTTGTACAGTTGTACACTTGTTCAAAAGCAACTGAGACGATAGACTGCCCAGTGTTCTTAAAATGGCAAAAAGCTGCTCTTTTTTTTAGGTGGCAGACCAAACATTTTGTATTACTCTACAGGAAACCTCAATGGTCATTTGTTTTATTTGTGTCCCTTTCTATAGAGTTTACACCGCAAATCGCCCTGCAAGTGTACTGACCTGCTCAACAGAAAACCACATAAGATATTTTTGCAAACACCACCCACAGTTTCTGCCCAGTTTCGAACTGGGGACCTTTCGCGTGTGAGGCGAACGTGATAACCACTACACTACGGAAACCTGTCTTCAGGTTGCAGACAGAAATCTTCTGGTGCACGCTTGTTAAAAAGCGTATAAAGGAAAAGAGAGCTGAACCCTCCTAGCATGGCCAAAAGTTTAAAGTTTCTGTCAAAACGCTGCCATTGTTTCTGCTCGGTTTCGAACCGAGGACCTTTCGCGTGTTAGGCGAACGTGATGACCACTACACTACAGAAACCTAATGGTCCACTGCGTGTGCTTTTTCGAAGATGGCTCCGTCCCATAACCTGCCCTGCAAGCGCTGTGAGAGTCTGTACATTCCACAAACAACAGAACAAACCTCATTCGGCATGGCAGTCTGCCTACAGCTCCTTGGTACGATGGCCTTCACCGGTCTCCAAAGTAAGGACTTTGTAGCGAATTTCAGCATGTATATTAAAAGCACCTCCACTTGTTTCCGCCCAGTTTTGAACTGGGGACCTTTCGCGTGTAAAGCGAACGTGATAACCACTACACTACGGAAACCTGTCTTCAGGGTGCAGACATAAATCTTCTGGTGCACTCTTGTTAAAAAGCGTATAAAGGTAAAGAGAGCTAAACCCTCCTGGCGTGGCAAACAGTTTAAAGATTCTATCACAATCCAACCGCTGTTTCTGCTCAGTTTCGAACCGAGGACCTTTCGCGTGTTAGGCAAACGTGATGACCACTACACTACAGAAACCTCATGGTCCTTTGTGTTTTTTAAAAAAAAAAGAAAAGAAAAAGAAAAGAGCTGGGTGGGAGGAGCCTGCACCAGACATTACCCTTGCTGAGCATGGTGGCATGTGCGTGGGAGCACATTGTCCCAACGTCTCATAGGTACAGCTCGAGTTTCTCTTCATTCACGCATAAATCTTTCGCCTTTTACTAAAGATTTCCGTGGAGGGGAACATTTGCGAGTTTCTGGTATTTTTGGATGCCCTGCTCACAGCAGAGCTACATGCGTTTGTTAAAAAACAGAGGACTTTTTGCGGCTTGCTCCGAAGAACCGCAGCAGGTTGGGCCAGCAGGTAAGGACTTTGTACAGTTGTACACTTGTTCAAAAGCAACTGAAACGATAGACTGCCCAGTGTTCTTAAAATGGCAAAAAGCTGCTCTTTTTGGTGGCAGACCAAACATTTTGTATTACTCTACAGGAAACCTCAATGGTCATTTGTTTTATTTGTGTCCCTTTCTAAAGAGTTTACACCGCAAATCGCCCTGCAAGTGTACTGACCTGCTCAACAGAAAACCACATAAGATATTTTTGCAAACACCACCCACAGTTTCCGCCCAGTTTCGAACTGGGGACCTTTCGCGTGTGAGGCGAACGTGATAACCACTACACTACGGAAACCTGTCTTCAGGTTGCAGACAGAAATCTTCTGGTGTACGCTTGTTAAAAAGCGTATAAAGGAAAAGAGAGCTGAACCCTCCTAGCATGGCCAAAAGTTTAAAGTTTCTGTCAAAACACTGCCACTGTTTCTGCTCGGTTTCGAACCGAGGACCTTTCGCGTGTTAGGCGAACGTGATGACCACTACACTACAGAAACCTAATGGTCCACTGCGTGTGCTTTTTCGAAGATGGCTCCGTCCCATAACCTGCCCTGCAAGCGCTGTGAGAGTCTGTACATTCCACAAACAACAGAACAAACCTCATTCGGCATGGCAGTCTGCCTACAGCTCCTTGGTACGATGGCCTTCACCGGTCTCCAAAGTAAGGACTTTGTAGCGAATTTCAGCATGTATATTAAAAGCACCTCCACTTGTTTCCGCCCAGTTTTGAACTGGGGACCTTTCGCGTGTAAAGCGAACGTGATAACCACTACACTACGGAAACCTGTCTTCAGGGTGCAGACATAAATCTTCTGGTGCACTCTTGTTAAAAAGCGTATAAAGGTAAAGAGAGCTAAACCCTCCTGGCGTGGCAAACAGTTTAAAGATTCTATCACAATCCAACCGCTGTTTCTGCTCAGTTTCGAACCGAGGACCTTTCGCGTGTTAGGCAAACGTGATGACCACTACACTACAGAAACCTCATGGTCCTTTGTGTTTTTTAAAAAAAAAAGAAAAGAAAAAGAAAAGAGCTGGGTGGGAGGAGCCTGCACCAGACATTACCCTTGCTGAGCATGGTGGCATGTGCGTGGGAGCACATTGTCCCAACGTCTCATAGGTACAGCTCGAGTTTCTCTTCATTCACGCATAAATCTTTCGCCTTTTACTAAAGATTTCCGTGGAGGGGAACATTTGCGAGTTTCTGGTATTTTTGGATGCCCTGCTCACAGCAGAGCTACATGCGTTTGTTAAAAAACAGAGGACTTTTTGCGGCTTGCTCCGAAGAACCGCAGCAGGTTGGGCCAGCAGGTAAGGACTTTGTACAGTTGTACACTTGTTCAAAAGCAACTGAAACGATAGACTGCCCAGTGTTCTTAAAATGGCAAAAAGCTGCTCTTTTTGGTGGCAGACCAAACATTTTGTATTACTCTACAGCAGGGATAGGCAACTCCGGTCCTGGAGGGCCACTGTCCTGCAGAGTTTAGCTTCAGCCCTGATAAAAACTCACCTGCCTGTATCTATCTAGTAATCCTGAAAACATTGATTGCCTTGTTCAGGTGTGTTTAATTAGGGTTGGAGCTAAACTCTGCAGGACAGTGGCCCTCCAGGACCGGAGTTGCCTATCCCTGCTCTACAGGAAACCTCAATGGTCATTTGTTTTATTTGTGTCCCTTTCTAAAGAGTTTACACCGCAAATCGCCCTGCAAGTGTACTGACCTGCTCAACAGAAAACCACATACGATATTTTTGCAAACACCACCCACAGTTTCTGCCCAGTTTCGAACTGGGGACCTTTCGCGTGTGAGGCGAACGTGATAACCACTACACTACGGAAACCTGTCTTCAGGTTGCAGACAGAAATCTTCTGGTGCACGCTTGTTAAAAAGCGTATAAAGGAAAAGAGAGCTGAACCCTCCTAGCATGGCCAAAAGTTTAAAGTTTCTGTCAAAACACTGCCACTGTTTCTGCTCGGTTTCGAACCGAGGACCTTTCGCGTGTTAGGCGAACGTGATGACCACTACACTACAGAAACCTAATGGTCCACTGCGTGTGCTTTTTCGAAGATGGCTCCGTCCCATAACCTGCCCTGCAAGCGCTGTGAGAGTCTGTACATTCCACAAACAACAGAACAAACCTCATTCGGCATGGCAGTCTGCCTACAGCTCCTTGGTACGATGGCCTTCACCGGTCTCCAAAGTAAGGACTTTGTAGCGAATTTCAGCATGTATATTAAAAGCACCTCCACTTGTTTCCGCCCAGTTTTGAACTGGGGACCTTTCGCGTGTAAAGCGAACGTGATAACCACTACACTACGGAAACCTGTCTTCAGGGTGCAGACATAAATCTTCTGGTGCACTCTTGTTAAAAAGCGTATAAAGGTAAAGAGAGCTAAACCCTCCTGGCGTGGCAAACAGTTTAAAGATTCTATCACAATCCGACCGCTGTATCTGCTCAGTTTCGAACGGAGGACCTTTCGCGTGTTAGGCGAACGTGATGACCACTACACTACAGAAACCTCATTGTCCTTTGCGTTTTTTTTTAAAAAAAGAAAAGAAAAAGAAAAGAGCTGGGTGGGAGGAGCCTGCACCAGACATTACCCTTGCTGAGCATGGTGGCATGTGCGTGGGAGCACATTGCCCCAACGTCTCATAGGTACAGCTCGAGTTTCTCTTCATTCACGCATAAATCTTTCGCCTTTTACTAAAGATTTCCGTGGAGGGGAACATTTGCGAGTTTCTGGTATTTTTGGATGCCCTGCTCACAGCAGAGCTACATGCGTTTGTTAAAAAACAGAGGACTTTTTGCGGCTTGCTCCGAAGAACCGCAGCAGGTTGGGCCAGCAGGTAAGGACTTTGTACAGTTGTACACTTGTTCAAAAGCAACTGAGACGATAGACTGCCCAGTGTTCTTAAAATGGCAAAAAGCTGCTCTTTTTTTTAGGTGGCAGACCAAACATTTTGTATTACTCTACAGCAGGGATAGGCAACTCCGGTCCTGGAGGGCCACTGTCCTGCAGAGTTTAGCTTCAGCCCTGATAAAAACTCACCTGCCTGTATCTATCTAGTAATCCTGAAAACATTGATTGCCTTGTTCAGGTGTGTTTAATTAGGGTTGGAGCTAAACTCTGCAGGACAGTGGCCCTCCAGGACCGGAGTTGCCTATCCCTGCTCTACAGGAAACCTCAATGGTCATTTGTTTTATTTGTGTCCCTTTCTAAAGAGTTTACACCGCAAATCGCCCTGCAAGTGTACTGACCTGCTCAACAGAAAACCACATAAGATATTTTTGCAAACACCACCCACAGTTTCTGCCCAGTTTCGAACTGGGGACCTTTCGCGTGTGAGGCGAACGTGATAACCACTACACTACGGAAACCTGTCTTCAGGTTGCAGACAGAAATCTTCTGGTGCACGCTTGTTAAAAAGCGTATAAAGGAAAAGAGAGCTGAACCCTCCTAGCATGGCCAAAAGTTTAAAGTTTCTGTCAAAACACTGCCATTGTTTCTGCTCGGTTTCGAACCGAGGACCTTTCGCGTGTTAGGCGAACGTGATGACCACTACACTACAGAAACCTAATGGTCCACTGCGTGTGCTTTTTCGAAGATGGCTCCGTCCCATAACCTGCCCTGCAAGCGCTGTGAGAGTCTGTACATTCCACAAACAACAGAACAAACCTCATTCGGCATGGCAGTCTGCCTACAGCTCCTTGGTACGATGGCCTTCACCGGTCTCCAAAGTAAGGACTTTGTAGCGAATTTCAGCATGTATATTAAAAGCACCTCCACTTGTTTCCGCCCAGTTTTGAACTGGGGACCTTTCGCGTGTAAAGCGAACATGATAACCACTACACTACGGAAACCTGTCTTCAGGGTGCAGACATAAATCTTCTGGTGCACTCTTGTTAAAAAGCGTATAAAGGTAAAGAGAGCTAAACCCTCCTGGCGTGGCAAACAGTTTAAAGATTCTATCACAATCCGACCGCTGTATCTGCTCAGTTTCGAACGGAGGACCTTTCGCGTGTTAGGCGAACGTGATGACCACTACACTACAGAAACCTCATTGTCCTTTGCGTTTTTTTTAAAAAAAAGAAAAGAAAAAGAAAAGAGCTGGGTGGGAGGAGCCTGCACCAGACATTACCCTTGCTGAGCATGGTGGCATGTGCGTGGGAGCACATTGCCCCAACGTCTCATAGGTACAGCTCGAGTTTCTCTTCATTCACGCATAAATCTTTCGCCTTTTACTAAAGATTTCCGTGGAGGGGAACATTTGCGAGTTTCTGGTATTTTTGGATGCCCTGCTCACAGCAGAGCTACATGCGTTTGTTAAAAAACAGAGGACTTTTTGCGGCTTGCTCCGAAGAACCGCAGCAGGTTGGGCCAGCAGGTAAGGACTTTGTACAGTTGTACACTTGTTCAAAAGCAACTGAGACGATAGACTGCCCAGTGTTCTTAAAATGGCAAAAAGCTGCTCTTTTTTTTAGGTGGCAGACCAAACATTTTGTATTACTCTACAGGAAACCTCAATGGTCATTTGTTTTATTTGTGTCCCTTTCTATAGAGTTTACACCGCAAATCGCCCTGCAAGTGTACTGACCTGCTCAACAGAAAACCACATAAGATATTTTTGCAAACACCACCCACAGTTTCTGCCCAGTTTCGAACTGGGGACCTTTCGCGTGTGAGGCGAACGTGATAACCACTACACTACGGAAACCTGTCTTCAGGTTGCAGACAGAAATCTTCTGGTGCACGCTTGTTAAAAAGCGTATAAAGGAAAAGAGAGCTGAACCCTCCTAGCATGGCCAAAAGTTTAAAGTTTCTGTCAAAACGCTGCCATTGTTTCTGCTCGGTTTCGAACCGAGGACCTTTCGCGTGTTAGGCGAACGTGATGACCACTACACTACAGAAACCTAATGGTCCACTGCGTGTGCTTTTTCGAAGATGGCTCCGTCCCATAACCTGCCCTGCAAGCGCTGTGAGAGTCTGTACATTCCACAAACAACAGAACAAACCTCATTCGGCATGGCAGTCTGCCTACAGCTCCTTGGTACGATGGCCTTCACCGGTCTCCAAAGTAAGGACTTTGTAGCGAATTTCAGCATGTATATTAAAAGCACCTCCACTTGTTTCCGCCCAGTTTTGAACTGGGGACCTTTCGCGTGTAAAGCGAACGTGATAACCACTACACTACGGAAACCTGTCTTCAGGGTGCAGACATAAATCTTCTGGTGCACTCTTGTTAAAAAGCGTATAAAGGTAAAGAGAGCTAAACCCTCCTGGCGTGGCAAACAGTTTAAAGATTCTATCACAATCCAACCGCTGTTTCTGCTCAGTTTCGAACCGAGGACCTTTCGCGTGTTAGGCAAACGTGATGACCACTACACTACAGAAACCTCATGGTCCTTTGTGTTTTTTAAAAAAAAAAGAAAAGAAAAAGAAAAGAGCTGGGTGGGAGGAGCCTGCACCAGACATTACCCTTGCTGAGCATGGTGGCATGTGCGTGGGAGCACATTGTCCCAACGTCTCATAGGTACAGCTCGAGTTTCTCTTCATTCACGCATAAATCTTTCGCCTTTTACTAAAGATTTCCGTGGAGGGGAACATTTGCGAGTTTCTGGTATTTTTGGATGCCCTGCTCACAGCAGAGCTACATGCGTTTGTTAAAAAACAGAGGACTTTTTGCGGCTTGCTCCGAAGAACCGCAGCAGGTTGGGCCAGCAGGTAAGGACTTTGTACAGTTGTACACTTGTTCAAAAGCAACTGAAACGATAGACTGCCCAGTGTTCTTAAAATGGCAAAAAGCTGCTCTTTTTGGTGGCAGACCAAACATTTTGTATTACTCTACAGGAAACCTCAATGGTCATTTGTTTTATTTGTGTCCCTTTCTAAAGAGTTTACACCGCAAATCGCCCTGCAAGTGTACTGACCTGCTCAACAGAAAACCACATAAGATATTTTTGCAAACACCACCCACAGTTTCCGCCCAGTTTCGAACTGGGGACCTTTCGCGTGTGAGGCGAACGTGATAACCACTACACTACGGAAACCTGTCTTCAGGTTGCAGACAGAAATCTTCTGGTGTACGCTTGTTAAAAAGCGTATAAAGGAAAAGAGAGCTGAACCCTCCTAGCATGGCCAAAAGTTTAAAGTTTCTGTCAAAACACTGCCACTGTTTCTGCTCGGTTTCGAACCGAGGACCTTTCGCGTGTTAGGCGAACGTGATGACCACTACACTACAGAAACCTAATGGTCCACTGCGTGTGCTTTTTCGAAGATGGCTCCGTCCCATAACCTGCCCTGCAAGCGCTGTGAGAGTCTGTACATTCCACAAACAACAGAACAAACCTCATTCGGCATGGCAGTCTGCCTACAGCTCCTTGGTACGATGGCCTTCACCGGTCTCCAAAGTAAGGACTTTGTAGCGAATTTCAGCATGTATATTAAAAGCACCTCCACTTGTTTCCGCCCAGTTTTGAACTGGGGACCTTTCGCGTGTAAAGCGAACGTGATAACCACTACACTACGGAAACCTGTCTTCAGGGTGCAGACATAAATCTTCTGGTGCACTCTTGTTAAAAAGCGTATAAAGGTAAAGAGAGCTAAACCCTCCTGGCGTGGCAAACAGTTTAAAGATTCTATCACAATCCGACCGCTGTATCTGCTCAGTTTCGAACGGAGGACCTTTCGCGTGTTAGGCGAACGTGATGACCACTACACTACAGAAACCTCATTGTCCTTTGCGTTTTTTTTTAAAAAAAGAAAAGAAAAAGAAAAGAGCTGGGTGGGAGGAGCCTGCACCAGACATTACCCTTGCTGAGCATGGTGGCATGTGCGTGGGAGCACATTGCCCCAACGTCTCATAGGTACAGCTCGAGTTTCTCTTCATTCACGCATAAATCTTTCGCCTTTTACTAAAGATTTCCGTGGAGGGGAACATTTGCGAGTTTCTGGTATTTTTGGATGCCCTGCTCACAGCAGAGCTACATGCGTTTGTTAAAAAACAGAGGACTTTTTGCGGCTTGCTCCGAAGAACCGCAGCAGGTTGGGCCAGCAGGTAAGGACTTTGTACAGTTGTACACTTGTTCAAAAGCAACTGAGACGATAGACTGCCCAGTGTTCTTAAAATGGCAAAAAGCTGCTCTTTTTTTTAGGTGGCAGACCAAACATTTTGTATTACTCTACAGGAAACCTCAATGGTCATTTGTTTTATTTGTGTCCCTTTCTATAGAGTTTACACCGCAAATCGCCCTGCAAGTGTACTGACCTGCTCAACAGAAAACCACATAAGATATTTTTGCAAACACCACCCACAGTTTCTGCCCAGTTTCGAACTGGGGACCTTTCGCGTGTGAGGCGAACGTGATAACCACTACACTACGGAAACCTGTCTTCAGGTTGCAGACAGAAATCTTCTGGTGCACGCTTGTTAAAAAGCGTATAAAGGAAAAGAGAGCTGAACCCTCCTAGCATGGCCAAAAGTTTAAAGTTTCTGTCAAAACACTGCCATTGTTTCTGCTCGGTTTCGAACCGAGGACCTTTCGCGTGTTAGGCGAACGTGATGACCACTACACTACAGAAACCTAATGGTCCACTGCGTGTGCTTTTTCGAAGATGGCTCCGTCCCATAACCTGCCCTGCAAGCGCTGTGAGAGTCTGTACATTCCACAAACAACAGAACAAACCTCATTCGGCATGGCAGTCTGCCTACAGCTCCTTGGTACGATGGCCTTCACCGGTCTCCAAAGTAAGGACTTTGTAGCGAATTTCAGCATGTATATTAAAAGCACCTCCACTTGTTTCCGCCCAGTTTTGAACTGGGGACCTTTCGCGTGTAAAGCGAACGTGATAACCACTACACTACGGAAACCTGTCTTCAGGGTGCAGACATAAATCTTCTGGTGCACTCTTGTTAAAAAGCGTATAAAGGTAAAGAGAGCTAAACCCTCCTGGCGTGGCAAACAGTTTAAAGATTCTATCACAATCCAACCGCTGTTTCTGCTCAGTTTCGAACCGAGGACCTTTCGCGTGTTAGGCAAACGTGATGACCACTACACTACAGAAACCTCATGGTCCTTTGTGTTTTTTAAAAAAAAAAGAAAAGAAAAAGAAAAGAGCTGGGTGGGAGGAGCCTGCACCAGACATTACCCTTGCTGAGCATGGTGGCATGTGCGTGGGAGCACATTGTCCCAACGTCTCATAGGTACAGCTCGAGTTTCTCTTCATTCACGCATAAATCTTTCGCCTTTTACTAAAGATTTCCGTGGAGGGGAACATTTGCGAGTTTCTGGTATTTTTGGATGCCCTACTCACAGCAGAGCTACATGCGTTTGTTAAAAAACAGAGGACTTTTTGCGGCTTGCTCCGAAGAACCGCAGCAGGTTGGGCCAGCAGGTAAGGACTTTGTACAGTTGTACACTTGTTCAAAAGCAACTGAAACGATAGACTGCCCAGTGTTCTTAAAATGGCAAAAAGCTGCTCTTTTTGGTGGCAGACCAAACATTTTGTATTACTCTACAGGAAACCTCAATGGTCATTTGTTTTATTTGTGTCCCTTTCTAAAGAGTTTACACCGCAAATCGCCCTGCAAGTGTACTGACCTGCTCAACAGAAAACCACATAAGATATTTTTGCAAACACCACCCACAGTTTCCGCCCAGTTTCGAACTGGGGACCTTTCGCGTGTGAGGCGAACGTGATAACCACTACACTACGGAAACCTGTCTTCAGGTTGCAGACAGAAATCTTCTGGTGTACGCTTGTTAAAAAGCGTATAAAGGAAAAGAGAGCTGAACCCTCCTAGCATGGCCAAAAGTTTAAAGTTTCTGTCAAAACACTGCCACTGTTTCTGCTCGGTTTCGAACCGAGGACCTTTCGCGTGTTAGGCGAACGTGATGACCACTACACTACAGAAACCTAATGGTCCACTGCGTGTGCTTTTTCGAAGATGGCTCCGTCCCATAACCTGCCCTGCAAGCGCTGTGAGAGTCTGTACATTCCACAAACAACAGAACAAACCTCATTCGGCATGGCAGTCTGCCTACAGCTCCTTGGTACGATGGCCTTCACCGGTCTCCAAAGTAAGGACTTTGTAGCGAATTTCAGCATGTATATTAAAAGCACCTCCACTTGTTTCCGCCCAGTTTTGAACTGGGGACCTTTCGCGTGTAAAGCGAACGTGATAACCACTACACTACGGAAACCTGTCTTCAGGGTGCAGACATAAATCTTCTGGTGCACTCTTGTTAAAAAGCGTATAAAGGTAAAGAGAGCTAAACCCTCCTGGCGTGGCAAACAGTTTAAAGATTCTATCACAATCCAACCGCTGTTTCTGCTCAGTTTCGAACCGAGGACCTTTCGCGTGTTAGGCAAACGTGATGACCACTACACTACAGAAACCTCATGGTCCTTTGTGTTTTTTAAAAAAAAAAGAAAAGAAAAAGAAAAGAGCTGGGTGGGAGGAGCCTGCACCAGACATTACCCTTGCTGAGCATGGTGGCATGTGCGTGGGAGCACATTGTCCCAACGTCTCATAGGTACAGCTCGAGTTTCTCTTCATTCACGCATAAATCTTTCGCCTTTTACTAAAGATTTCCGTGGAGGTGAACATTTGCGAGTTTCTGGTATTTTTGGATGCCCTGCTCACAGCAGAGCTACATGCGTTTGTTAAAAAACAGAGGACTTTTTGCGGCTTGCTCCGAAGAACCGCAGCAGGTTGGGCCAGCAGGTAAGGACTTTGTACAGTTGTACACTTGTTCAAAAGCAACTGAAACGATAGACTGCCCAGTGTTCTTAAAATGGCAAAAAGCTGCTCTTTTTGGTGGCAGACCAAACATTTTGTATTACTCTACAGCAGGGATAGGCAACTCCGGTCCTGGAGGGCCACTGTCCTGCAGAGTTTAGCTTCAGCCCTGATAAAAACTCACCTGCCTGTATCTATCTAGTAATCCTGAAAACATTGATTGCCTTGTTCAGGTGTGTTTAATTAGGGTTGGAGCTAAACTCTGCAGGACAGTGGCCCTCCAGGACCGGAGTTGCCTATCCCTGCTCTACAGGAAACCTCAATGGTCATTTGTTTTATTTGTGTCCCTTTCTAAAGAGTTTACACCGCAAATCGCCCTGCAAGTGTACTGACCTGCTCAACAGAAAACCACATACGATATTTTTGCAAACACCACCCACAGTTTCTGCCCAGTTTCGAACTGGGGACCTTTCGCGTGTGAGGCGAACGTGATAACCACTACACTACGGAAACCTGTCTTCAGGTTGCAGACAGAAATCTTCTGGTGCACTGTGATGTCAAGTCACGAGGCTCCACCTGAGAGCGGCATTTCATTCACTTCACCCATACCTCAAACTCGCCGACAACGCAGAAAGGGCCATAATAAGAAGCCTGTACCCAATACTGCTGCAGATGCAATTCTTGGTCTTTTAGAACACATGACTGTTCAATGATAATTGTTTTGTATGAAAAGTTTTTCTGTCCATCGCTGCTACTCTCAAAGTCACATGAGAGAGCAGTGAGAAGGGTCTTTGTCCACACATACAGAGAAGCTATTGTATCTTCTGGGTGATTTCCGTTGACTGGACAGTCACACGGCCACTGATAGGAGTATCAAGACATTTGCTGGGATCAGCATCTGTACATGTGATTTGCCTTACAGTAAATATGACGAAAGGTATTCGAATCTGGACTATAAAAGTAAGGAACCGGCCGAAAATTAACCGCTCTTCCTTGCAATCTCCAGCCCAGGACGCCAGCAGTTCCTGGGTGCAAGAAGCTGTAAAGCCTAGCTAATATTACTCTGTTAGTCTAAGTACTCTATTATATTCTGTAACAAGTATTCTTTTCATTTTTGATTCTTTTAATAAATATTGTTAAACATTTATTCTAAATCATCTGACTGGAACTTGGAATTTTTGAGTACGTTTTCACCTTCCTTTCCTGGACCAGGACGGTCCCAACCGGGGGAAAACTGTAGAGGGTGAGCATGATTTTCTGATATAAGTAAATCAGTGTGAACTTTGAATTGATTGGCTAAAGAAACAACTTATAACAAGGTTATTGTTGTATAGCAAACACGGTTGAAGAGTACCTAAAAAGGTAGATTTATACTACGAAGGGGAGATTTATTATATTTATAATTCTTATTATCTTTATAATAAAATACGAATTTGTAGAGACTATTCACCTAACTCTTAAAAGTACGACTAAAGGATAGGCTCTTTAGTTACCGCGGGATTATTTATATGTCCTGATAGGATGTAAAATAATTTGGAACGGTATTTAATCGTATAAACTTTCACATGGGGGCTCGTCGGTCTTAAAAGAATAAAACCCGGAGCAAATGATGAAATAATTCAATCAATCAAATTGAATGACCAAAAAAAAAAAATTCGCAAAGATAAATAGAGGACGCTCTATTGAAAGAAAAGCGAATCCGCGCGGCAGAACCAAAGAGTATCTGTAAAAATATTGAAAAACAATCCCGTAATAGAGGATAAAAGTTTCCTAGTCTGCATTTCCAAAAATAAAAGACCCAAAATGACTCAAATGGCTCAAATAGCACCAGATTTAAATGTGTGCCCAACTCCTCATCATGAATCTGTATACCGTATCACTATAACAAAACGTGATAATTTCCAAAGGCTGAAAGCAGCCAGAGAGAAGGATGAGGCATGGTATATAGGAGATTATGAAATAAATAATGGACTAGAATTCATCTGCACTTCAGCAGCAGATGTAAGGGCTATTATTGGCCGAATTGATGACAATAGGATGAAAGGAGACAAAATTAAAGTTCTTTTCGAGCCAGGGATGGAAGTTACATACAAGCCAACAACAGATTCAAGTATAGAAGTATACTATGGTAAAACGAGGGTGATGTATGATGGTACAGCAATGCCCCAGAGAAAACGCAGGGATTCTAATAATACAGAAATGTATTATTCGGATGTAGAAAAACCTGGCCCTAGCCCTCAGAAAAGACTAGACTTTCAAGAAACTAGTCCAGGACTCGAATATATACCACTAGCAAATGAATTGGTTCATACTTTAAATAGTATGAATAAAAAAGACCAGACTAAAACTAGAGGTGAGGATACAACCACCGAGGGTGACGACACTGAATGGGATGGTGAAGAAAGTGTAGTGTGTCAGTGGGACGAACCCATCCCACAGAGAAGTAGAGTTAATCAAAGAAATTCAAGACCATTGTCTCGTGAAAGAAAGAGTAGTAGTTATGCTAGAGAACATATAGATCTTGCAGGAAGAAAAACTCTAACAGCACCAGGGCATAATCTGAAAGAGAAAATCAGAAGGGAGCCTGAGTATATGCAGAGGCTATTCTTAGCGGCCACAGGGCCGACTGCTGATGAAATTTTGGATATGCCGAACACTAGCATAAAGGCTAAACAAGATATGCTTGCAGAACAAAAAGACTCTTGTCAGAAAGCTCTGTCATTATTACTGCGTTTGACCCTATCTGAAAATAGAGGAAGAAGTGGTAGGGATCCCATTATGGGTGACATATTTGAACTCAGAAAAGAAGTTTTAAAGGAATCAAAAAACTCTATATATTATAGGAGACCTTTACCAGAAATTACAACAAAGACTGAACTGGTGCAAAAACATGAAGTGTACTCTGAGCTAGAGAGAGAAGGACGATTGCCCAGAGGGGGGCTAGGCATAAACTTAGCTGAGATAGCAGCCTCGTCAGTGAAGAAAGAAAGAATTAGCCCTCAGAATAGGGGGGCCTATAGGGAACAATATGACTATTGTGACGACTCTGTATCCAGTGTGTCTGTCTGCTTAGAAGATGACTTTGACCAGGGCTCGGAGAGAAAAACTAGATCGAGAACTAAACATACTATCACAGCTACAGAGATAGGTATGTTCAATGGAATGAAGTTAGATCCGAAAGATAACATGAGAAGCTGCCAGAAAATAGTGCAGCTAGGGAAGAGGCTTAATATCAATGATGAAGATATAGAGCTGATGATTAATCAACTATTGGGTCTAAATATAGGAATTAATGATGTTTCTCTACATCAGAGGAACATTTCTGGTGAAACTAAAAAAGAATGGTATGAGAAAAGACTGAAAGAAATAAAAAGCACAGGGTTACTACTATTCTGCAAGAATAGGGCCCTTGAAGGAAAAAGCACATCAGAAACTGTAGAAGAACTGTTGTTGTTTGACAAAGATCTCCCAGGTCTAAATAACTTAAAATCTTGGGGTTATGAGACTAAATGGGACGAGTTACAAACTTTTGCTGTGAGGTATGATAGAAGGACCAAACAAGAGACAGAGAAAAAAGGCAGTCAAGATTTAAATTTCCAGGGAAATAGCAAACAGCAAGGTCTGAGACGTTCGGAGAGACTTAAGGCTCGAGGCCGTGATGGTCAACAGGGGTCCAGATATTCTGGGCAGCAGAAATCTTACAGGGAGGAAAGAGACCAATTTGGACCAGCAAGCTTTCAAAGAAGAGGCAGATCTCAGAGCAGAGGAGTGCAGAGAAAGCCTAATTGGGAACAAAGAACTCCATTGACAAAGAATGCAAGTAAGCAAACTAGCTCCACATATGTTTCTAGGGATGAATGGGACAAAATGAATCCTGAGCAGCAGAACAAAATCAGGGAACAGAGAGCTAAACAGAGGATGACTGTAGAAAAAGCATCCAGTGCTGGTCAATCTAAGCCTAAATCTGTGAGACTTAACAAGTCTGAGCAAAAACAAAAATAGGAAATCCTTAAAGGAAAAGCGACCATCCAATCTGATTTAGTTAAAGAACATGAAGGTTTCTTTTATATAGAATACAATGGTAGAACGTTCATTCTTGATACAGGAGCCGAAATTAGCTGTCTTACTGACTTACCTGAAGATGCCATAAAACAAAAAGGTATGATGAGGGTATACAGCTTTAATAAAACTCAAGGCCCAATTGATACAGACTGGTATTTGTGGAAGGACATAGCCATTATTCCTAATCAGTCAGAAAACCTGATGACATTGCAAGATGCAACTAAAATTGTAGGTAAAATTGATAAAGAAATAACAGTTAGATGGATGAAAATGGTCGACCTTAAAAAGGAAATTAATAGAATGGTACAGGAAACCATACTTGATAAAAACAAATTGAGAGAAATCCTGGTAAAACATAAAGGTGGAGCCGCTAAATTTAAAAATGATGTAGGCCTATTAGGTAAAGAATATGAGTATGAAATAAAGGGAGGTGTGCATAAACCACAGCGACAATACCCTATTAATATAAAAGCTTTACCTGAAATTGAAGAAACTATTAAAGAATTAGAAAAATTAGGTGTTATTAAAGAAATACAAAATCCGATCACTAATTCTCCGCTGCAAGCCGTCCCTAAACCAGATCAAACTTACCGGGTCGTTAATAACTTCAAATCTTTGAATAAAGTATCAGAACCGGATACGAGGTACTTAATTAATGCAAAAGATATAACCAATGGTTTACCTAAGGGTAGAATATTGACTAAAATTGACTTAGCAAACGGGTTCTGGACAGTCCCGTTAACTGAAAATAGTATGGCTAAAACTGCGTTTACCTGCCGATCAAAATCGTATTGTTACACAAGACTTCCCCAGGGCTATAAAAATAGCCCTAACGCATTTCAATCTATCGTGGTCACGCTAATGACAGGTTTACCTGTGACAGTTTATATAGATGACCTTTTGATCATAAATGACGATCCGGATGAACACCTGAAAATCGTAGATGAAGTGTTTACTAGGCTAATAAATGCAGGTTTTAAGCCAAGTTACAAGAAAATCGAAATAGGTAAAGAAGAAGTAGATTTTTTAGGCTTTGCGATGACAGGAATGGATCGTGGACTCTCAAAAACCACCAAGGAAAAACTGGAAGATTTGAGACAAAACAGCCCAAAAAGCCTAAAGAATTTACAAAGCTTCATGGGACACATGAATTTTCTCAGGGATCTGATACCAGGCTATGCAAAATTGGCGAAACCTCTTTATGGAGCCACGAAAGGAAATGAATTTAATTGGAGCGATGAATTAGAAAATATCAGGCTACAATTAATTGACTTAGCATTAGCCTCAGGTAAAATAGCAAGAAGAGAATCGGATCAAAGATTAGTAGTGAGTGTTGAAAATACTGCGGATGAAATAGAACTGGTCTTGTATAATGAAAAAGATAGGAAGAATCCTATACAGTTCATGTCATACCCAAAACCTGCTAATCAGCTAAAACAGGAACCTAAATCAGCAACTGACATCTTAGCTAGTATTGCTAAATGTTTGATACCGATAAAAACCTTAGCTCTGGATCAACAGATAATTGTAGAATCGAAAGGTGAAGGCATCGCACAGCTAGTGAGAGAATCCAAAAACCTAGTCAGTGAAGCTCCTAAGATTCATCAATTTACTTGGGCTAAGTGGAGCAAATTGCTGCAAGATACTCAGATAATTTTTGGACAAAGTAAACTTAACAAAAAAGACAAAATAACAGAAATCCCTAAAGGGGCTAATATTTGTTATTTTACAGATGGTTCAAAAGAAAATGAAGAAGTCTGGTGGGGCTTCATAAGGAAAGAAAAAGGAAAAATAGTTTTTAAACAAAAGGGTCAATTGTCTAGTGAAGACTCAGCGCAACTGGCAGAAGTAAAAGCTGTTTTAGAAGCCCTAAGGCATATAAAAGCCACAGCCACGAATAATGGAATTATTGTCTCAGATAGTGATTATGTTTACAAAGCGCTAACTGAGCACGTTGACACTTGGAAACTGAATGGCTTCTGCACAGCAAAGGGAAAGCCATTAAAACAGGACAGTTTGTGGAAGGAAATTGCAATATTATTGGAAGATGTTAAACCGGTAGTGTTGCACCAAAGCAGTCACACAGTGCAGACTACATCAGCTGCCAAAGGTAATGCTGAGGTAGACAAATATATCAGACATAAAACAATACAAACAATAAAAATTATTAAAGTTATCACTAAGACAAGTGAAAATAATATTGTTGAAACACTGCACATGGATTTAATGCATCCAAGCTTAGCTTATATGTCAAAGTATTGTAAGGCCACAGGACTCAATATACAGAATCTAAAAGCTACCTACCTTAAAATAAGGAAAAAATGTCCTGAATGCAGAAAAGTCATGGCCAGCAGGTTCAATGAGTATGGAAAAATTAAAACAGATAAAGAGAATGAGGAAATATCCTTGGACTACGGAGGACCTATTAGGCCAGCCACGAAATTAAAAAACTGTTACTTCTTAGTGATTGTAGATAATTGTTCCAATTTTCTTCAGATATATCCATGCAAACAAGCTACTAGTGCGGTAGTCGTACAAGCACTAAGAGAGTGGATCAGATTTCGGGGACCACCTAAAAGAATTAGGGGGGATGGTGCTCCGAACCTTACAGGACGAGAAGTTGAGGAATATTGTAATAAAATCGGGGTCGAATTGATAAAAAGTGTGAAATATCGACCGGAAAGCAATGGAATAGCGGAAAACGCTGTTAAGAGATGTAAACAATTTTTCGTGAAGAACGAACAGGTAGGGCAGTGGGATACTTTGATTGACCAATGTACGCATTTTCTAAATTACAGAATCAAACCGAGTGAACTCAAAAGTGAAGATCAACCTGAGCAGGAAAATTTTAAAGCCAATCCATTTAAGGTAGGCGATCAAGTAATTATATTGCATAAAATCAGAGGTAAAAGATTTAGGCATAAAACTGGGACCGTGGACACGGTAACAAAAGTCACTTCGAATACTACTGTACAATTAGAAAATAACGGCATTTGGTCCTTGAGAGACTTAATTAAGGCATAATCATGAAGAAAGTAGCATTTGAGTCCATTATTGAATCAAACACAGGATGGGTCAGGTGCCAAAATGAAGCGTATGAGCTACTAAGAGTTAAAAAATGGCATGAGGACTGCCCTGATGGTACTAATAGTAAATTGATACCATTCACAAGCTGTTGTATTTGTGAAGCAGCTGACGTGGCAGAATTACTTTGGGAAGGTCCGAATGAGTCTCGGCCTACCAAAACGAGCTTAAAAACACTCCCTAGCAAGGGAGAGCATAACCTTTTCTCCTGGTACAATCCAGAAGGTAGAATCGGCCACTGTGCCTTGGGAGAGATTTCAGTATGCGGAAATTGCAGACTAGGCAAACAAAGATGGGTCATTCAAAAGATACAACGAGGAGAAACCAGTTGTGTCTGCCGAACCTGTAAAACGTGTAAAGAAAAACTAATTTTACTAGGCTCAAATTGTTCCTGTAAGTTTAGGGACTCTAAACTGGAACTGTGCAACAGATGTGAAAAGCTAGAAGAGCGGCAATGGGTCCAGACTGTCAGTAAGAAAGAGGTCTGGTTAACCAGAAAATCGAAATTAGCCATGGGATGCGTGTCACAGGGTAAAATTATGACAGCATGGGTTAGTAATCCGATCCAATTAATGGAAGAAGATGAACAAGCATGGCTATATCGATACTGTGAATTGTCAGGGCTTGGTAGCCCATCCTATACAGATCCTCTGGAGATTGGATCTGTATTAGGACAGGTACTAGGACAAATCACTTGTTTGGAGGCGTGGGAAAGAGTTGTCTCACATAATCTAAATGAACCAAAGCAAACTATCTTTGTGAAAAGACAGGGACAGTATGAACGCAGCTCAGCCGAACAATTAATTATTACTGAAATTAAAAATATGAGCTTCCTCATTACAGACTATAACTACGAGACCAGGTCATGGGAACTGGGTGTAAGAGAGACAGACATCACAAGAATATCCAGAAGTCAAATAATTATGACTGGGGAAGCCTGTTATAAGATTAAATATGAAGAAAACGATGCATCTATGATTAAAACACTGGTGGTGAATCTATGTTGTACCAGAGGTTACATGGGCGTCGGCTTTGCCATACAGGGTTTTAATATTGATTGGATGACAGAAGTTAAACCTTTTAAACAGAGGGTCCGAGACTGGCTGCTAAAACAACGATTCTAGGGTCAGACAGGCAATTCTTTGTTCTCTCACCCACAGGCAAACATGCCTAGAGGGGGGAGTAGACAAAGACTGAAAACCATCTACAGAAGACTCCATCAAGAAAAGACTGAACATTTTCAGGAAATGATAGCATGGATAAGTATGGCTTTCATTCTTTTTGTATGCATTTTGGCTGGATTCGGAACAAAGGAAACAGAGGAAATCTATACTGTCTATCCTTGTACTAAAATGGAAAAGATAGTTAAATTACACTGCTATAATCAAACAATAATGGTTAAAGGTTCACCTTTGATTTTAGCAGGGATAGTATACAATCCTGAAAATAATGCTAAGCTGATAAGAAACTGGATAGCAGACATAGATCCAGAATACTGGAATTGTACTAGTGAAGGAAGTTTCTTAGAATCAGCTGCAGATTATGGTCCAACAACTGAAAAAGGATTAACTGTAATTAAATGGAATAAACTACAACTACTAAATCAAACACATGTGTTATTAACAGGCCAAGAAATAAATGGTAGTGCAGCTAGAAACATTAGTGTAAAAAACTTTGACCTAGTATGGTGGACAATCTCGACTTTAGAATGGAATTGTGAAACAGCCAAAGCAAACATAAAAAGATTAAAGGTATTAGACAAAGAGAACCAAGGTAAATTAGAAGTGGCAGATGATTTAGAAGTGGCAGAAGATTTAGAAGTGGCAGATGACTTTGAAGTGGCAGGTGACATGGAAGAAACCAAAGAAAGGGAGTCACCAAAATTAAGTCCACTGACACCTGCAGCGCAACGCGCAGGGCCAAAACCAATAGATCGTTGGCTTCGTATGAGTGAATTCCAAGATAAAACTATAATTCATTCAATCCATGAAAACAAACCTATAATTCCTGCAAAAACCACAGAGTGGATAGACTGCTACCATAGGCCTAGAGCTACACCTATGTGCCATAAAATACCCTGTCCCTGGTTGGGAAAAATGGTCTGGCCAAGTAACAAAGACAGATCAACAGTTGATCACGAAAAGCAGTGTGCTCGTAAATTAAACCCGGAGAAAAAAGTTTGGTATTGTGTCATAAAAGCTGAAGCTCCATGGAATCAAACTCTTATGGAAAAATATGAGAAAGATACTATTACTATATGGCACAAATGGATAATAAAGAATTATAATTTCACACAAGGAACAGGTAGTGAAGCAGATAGGACTACGTGGACTGTGAAAGCCACATTAGAAGGAAAGAAAAGAGCAAATGGAAATTATAAACATCCATATACGCTAGAATATTTTCCAAATGCAGGTATTCCAGAAAAACTTATAGCTATCTCTGGAATAACAAAATACCTAACAACAAAAGTGAGGGAGCAACAATATAGGAGTGCATTGTTGTTATACATTATGCAGGGAGGAGAAGCGTTAAAGCATTATACCATCACTAAAAGACCTAATGGTTACATAAGATACCACGGAAGACATCAAGATATAAAAGATGTACATACTGGAAGAAAAGAAGGTAACCTTGTATGGCCGGTACACATGAAATATCTAGGTTCACACAAAATCTTAAACTCCTATAAATCCCAAAATATAGGACAATGGGAAACTGGCTGATCCAGATAGTTACTCATGGGGAACTCAGAGTAAAATATATATCAGGCCCACTCGAGGAAACTTTAACAAAAGATGGAATGTTACGGACTGGTATGGAGAGCCATGCACTAGACGAGACAATTTTGAAATTGTAAAATCTTCAAAGGGAAATAGGATAGCATATAACCTTAAGTGTGTTAAAGAATTCGATTTAGGAACAGAAGTATTGATGGTAGGTGAAAGAATGGATAATAAAAAGATCGAATTTTGGAGTGACCGCGTAGAAACTAAATATTTATGCAAAGGGGACCTATTTAACAATTGGCAACATGCAACTTTTAGTGCCCCCATAATGCAATCTTACGCAGCTAAAAACACAAAGGGGAACATTGATAGGAATTATATGTCATGCAACTACGAAGCCATGGAAGGCGCCCTCTGGGCAGGGGAGAACTTAAAGATTACCCCACTGATTCTAAAGCAAATGGTAGGAGAAACCCAGATAAGGAAGATATGTGCTATTATGCCTTATATTAAGTATATAAGTGAGTGGAAAGACTTATTACACCCGATCGATGATATGACGGAATCGGAAAGCCTTGGAGCTCATTGGATTCACCGTTTAGACTACTGGTCAAAAACCAGAAGCCCTTCAGACGTAACTTTGATTAAATTAATTGGAAGAATAGGGAAAACAGCATTCGAAGATATAGGCGGGAAAATTAAGGCAGTGGCCACAAATGTATGGAGTATAATGACAGACGCATGGGAGATAGTAAAAACTATTCTTTATTGTGTGGGAGTCACGATAGCAATCATTGTGATAATAGGTATCCTAATTAAATTAGTGAAAATATGCTTACATTGTAGGAAGCTAAAACAGTTAGCTGTCCAAGCCAAATATAGAAAGATTCGACTGTCAGCTGATCTTTCGGAGTCCGAGAATGAGAGTGAAGGAGAAGTGCCTACGGCTAATTTAAAGATCATAAAAAGTTAGTGGCTCGTAAAATCACTTCATTCTCCTGAAAACCAGCATACTGAACGGAGTATACCAGCTAAAAAGTTTTGAGAAACCTGAAGAATGGCTTTAACAAAACCAAATTGGGGAAACAACTCCACTGCAACTTGTCCTGAATTGCCGGTAAATAAATTTCAAATTATAATCTACAATGTAATTTTGATCCTTTATTGGATATTTATGTTAATGGGTTTACAAGGGTTATGGCAAATTCCAATTGCAATATGTAACATAGCCTCATTTAATTTGGAGAAAAGGCTAAATCTGGCAAGCATGATAATCGGACAAGTGGTGAAAAGCCCTAAGATAAAATCCATTTTGGACTTAGAGGCATAATCAGATTGGCAACACTTAATATAATACTTTTTTCATGTGATTTATTGAAGTATTATCTTGAGATCCAATCTGTAAAGTACATAGTACTCTCTTCTACACTATTGGTGATTTTGTATCTTATAATACTTGCCACAAGAAGAGTAGAAATTGAAAGTACAGAAAAGACTGTCTATGAAATAACTGTAATTGCAACTGCATTTATGATGATGATGATTGCAGAGTACTATGATGATTATGTAATGTGTGGTATAGCAATATTGATAGTTAGTAATGATTGGTTTTATGTAACAAAACTGATAAAAGCTGGTAAAGAATATTGTTTCAATATTGAGCTGACAAATCCTTTTGTAACTTACAAATAGGATGCATCAGCTTCTGGATGGCCGAGGAAACGTTACATAGACTGCATCTCAAATGAAATTTGTGGACCAAGAAATGTAGTTAAAAAACAGACGAACTGTGCTATATGTGGAATGCTTCCAGGAGGTTTAAGAATAAGATGTTTTCTGATGAATCAGTGGCAAGACCTCTGTTCAAGTTGTACTGTAATACAAAATGTAAAAATGGATGAAATTGTAAAAGTGACTGTAACTCAGCGAGGAAGAAGAATGGATCGTAAAGGTCCATGGGTGTCTAAGAGTTATATAAAATGGTGCATGACAATGAACTTTAAATGCTGTAAGGTCAGTGAAATTCTAACCGTACAGGCTGGCTGTAGAAATAATTATACTGCTACCACATATCACCTAGAACCAAGGGTGTATCAAAAGAAAAGGAAAAATGGAGACTTACAAATGATAGTAGGAATAATTTACAGGCATTGGATTCTGGATAATCCAAGCCAACCCGGAAGTGCTGGACAAAAGTTCAATTATAGCTGTGTGTATGTTCCCGCAGAAAGTCCTAATATCAAAGGCCCCTGGGGAGTGGACAATGGTATCACTGACTCTGGATGTGGCCGAAAGAGGACTCATCTTCGCAGTCAACCAAGTGAACTTGGACAGACTGCTGAAAGTCTGGCGGAACAAACACGAGTTTCAGTGGAAGCCAGCACTCAAACCGTGGTACAGGCAGAAGGTTATCCAGAGTCTGAGAACCTGGTGTCATCAAGTTGGGATGAGCCAGGATCAAGCCAACTCATTAAAAGTGATGATATGTAAAAATGATGGGATTAGTCATAGACTGTACGAGATAGAATTTGACGGCATTACCCCAAGTATCTACTGTACTGATTTTGTAAGCAAAATGGATAGATTTGGTGTAAGGGATTTTGTAGATAAACTGAAACCAAGAAAACCTAGAGCTAGATTGAACAAATTTAGAAGAATTAAAGAAGCTCATTTAATGCCGAAAGGGGGTGTGATGTCAAGTCACGAGGCTCCACCTGAGAGCGGCATTTCATTCACTTCACCCATACCTCAAACTCGCCGACAACGCAGAAAGGGCCATAATAAGAAGCCTGTACCCAATACTGCTGCAGATGCAATTCTTGGTCTTTTAGAACACATGACTGTTCAATGATAATTGTTTTGTATGAAAAGTTTTTCTGTCCATCGCTGCTACTCTCAAAGTCACATGAGAGAGCAGTGAGAAGGGTCTTTGTCCACACATACAGAGAAGCTATTGTATCTTCTGGGGGATTTCCGTTGACTGGACAGTCACGCGGCCACTGATAGGAGTATCAAGACATTTGCTGGGATCAGCATCTGTACATGTGATTTGCCTTACAGTAAATATGACGAAAGGTATTCGAATCTGGACTATAAAAGAAAGGAACCGGGCGAAAATTAACCGCTCTTCCTTGCAATCTCCAGCCCAGGACGCCAGCAGTTCCTGGGTGCAAGAAGCTGTAAAGCCTAGCTAATATTACTCTGTTAGTCTAAGTACTCTATTATATTCTGTAACAAGTATTCTTTTCATTTTTGATTCTTTTAATAAATATTGTTAAACATTTATTCTAAATCATCTGACTGGAACTTGGAATTTTTGAGTACGTTTTCACCTTCCTTTCCTAGACCAGGACGGTCCCAACCGGGGGAAAACTGTAGAGGGTGAGCATGATTTTCTGATATAAGTAAATCAGTGTGAACTTTGAATTGATTGATAGGCCTGGCTAAAGAAACAACTTATAACAAGGTTATTGTTGTATAGCAAACACGGTTGAAGAGTACCTAAAAAGGTAGATTTATACTACGAAGGGGAGATTTATTATATTTATAATTCTTATTATCTTTATAATAAAATACGAATTTGTAGAGACTATTCACCTAACTCTTAAAAGTACGACTAAAGGATAGGCTCTTTAGTTACCGCGGGATTATTTATATGTCCTGATAGGATGTAAAATAATTTGGAACGGTATTTAATCGTATAAACTTTCACAGCACGCTTGTTAAAAAGCGTATAAAGGAAAAGCTCCTTGGTACGATGGCCTTCACCGGTCTCCAAAGTAAGGACTTTGTAGCGAATTTCAGCATGTATATTAAAAGCACCTCCACTTGTTTCCACCCAGTTTTGAACTGGGGACCTTTCGCGTGTAAAGCGAACGTGATAACCACTACACTACGGAAACCTGTCTTCAGGGTGCAGACATAAATCTTCTGGTGCACTCTTGTTAAAAAGCGTATAAAGGTAAAGAGAGCTAAACCCTCCTGGCGTGGCAAACAGTTTAAAGATTCTATCACAATCCGACCGCTGTTTCTGCTCGGTTTCGAACCGAGGACCTTTCGCGTGTTAGGCGAACATGATGACCACTACACTACAGAAACCTCATGGTCCTTTGCGTTTTTTTAAAAAAAAAGAAAAGAAAAAGAAAAGAGCTGGGTGGGAGGAGCCTGCACCAGACATTACCCTTGCTGAGCATGGTGGCATGTGCGTGGGAGCACATTGCCCCAACGTCTCATAGGTACAGCTCGAGTTTCTCTTCATTCACGCATAAATCTTTCGCCTTTTACTAAAGATTTCTGTGGAGGGGAACATTTGCGAGTTTCTGGTATTTTTAGATGCCCTGCTCACAGCAGAGGTACATGCGTTTGTTAAAAAACAGAGGACTTTTTGCGGCTTGCTCCGAAGAACCGCAGCAGGTTGGGCCAGCAGGTAAGGACTTTGTACAGTTGTACACTTGTTCAAAAGCAACTGAAACGATAGACTGCCCAGTGTTCTTAAAATGGCAAAAAGCTGCTCTTTTTGGTGGCAGACCAAACATTTTGTATTACTCTACAGGAAACCTCAATGGTCATTTGTTTTATTTGTGTCCCTTTCTAAAGAGTTTACACCGCAAATCGCCCTGCAAGTGTACTGACCTGCTCAACAGAAAACCACATAAGATATTTTTGCAAACACCACCCACAGTTTCCGCCCAGTTTCGAACTGGGGACCTTTCGCGTGTGAGGCGAACGTGATAACCACTACACTACGGAAACCTGTCTTCAGGTTGCAGACAGAAATCTTCTGGTGCACGCTTGTTAAAAAGCGTATAAAGGAAAAGAGAGCTGAACCCTCCTAGCATGGCCAAAAGTTTAAAGTTTCTGTCAAAACACTGCCACTGTTTCTGCTCGGTTTCGAACCGAGGACCTTTCGCGTGTTAGGCGAACGTGATGACCACTACACTACAGAAACCTAATGGTCCACTGCGTGTGCTTTTTCGAAGATGGCTCCGTCCCATAACCTGCCCTGCAAGCGCTGTGAGAGTCTGTACATTCCACAAACAACAGAACAAACCTCATTCGGCATGGCAGTCTGCCTACAGCTCCTTGGTACGATGGCCTTCACCGGTCTCCAAAGTAAGGACTTTGTAGCGAATTTCAGCATGTATATTAAAAGCACCTCCACTTGTTTCCGCCCAGTTTTGAACTGGGGACCTTTCGCGTGTAAAGCGAACGTGATAACCACTACACTACGGAAACCTGTCTTCAGGGTGCAGACATAAATCTTCTGGTGCACTCTTGTTAAAAAGCGTATAAAGGTAAAGAGAGCTAAACCCTCCTGGCGTGGCAAACAGTTTAAAGATTCTATCACAATCCGACCGCTGTTTCTGCTCGGTTTCGAACCGAGGACCTTTCGCGTGTTAGGCGAACGTGATGACCACTACACTACAGAAACCTCATTGTCCTTTGCGTTTTTTTAAAAAAAAAGAAAAGAAAAAGAAAAGAGCTGGGTGGGAGGAGCCTGCACCAGACATTACCCTTGCTGAGCATGGTGGCATGTGCGTGGGAGCACATTGCCCCAACGTCTCATAGGTACAGCTCGAGTTTCTCTTTATTCACGCATAAATCTTTCGCCTTTTACTAAAGATTTCCGTGGAGGGGAACATTTGCGAGTTTCTGGTATTTTTGGATGCCCTGCTCACAGCAGAGCTACATGCGTTTGTTAAAAAACAGAAGACTTTTTGCGGCTTGCTTCGAAGAACCGCAGCAGGTTGGGCCAGCAGGTAAGGACTTTGTACAGTTGTACACTTGTTCAAAAGCAACTGAAACGATAGACTGCCCAGTGTTCTTAAAATGGCAAAAAGCTGCTCTTTTTGGTGGCAGACCAAACATTTTGTATTACTCTACAGGAAACCTCAATGGTCATTTGTTTTATTTGTGTCCCTTTCTAAAGAGTTTACACCGCAAATCGCCCTGGAAGTGTACTGACCTGCTCAACAGAAAACCACATAAGATATTTTTGCAAACACCACCCACAGTTTCCGCCCAGTTTCGAACTGGGGACCTTTCGCGTGTGAGGCGAACGTGATAACCACTACACTACGGAAACCTGTCTTCAGGTTACAGACAGAAATCTTCTGGTGCACGCTTGTTAAAAAGCGTATAAAGGAAAAGAGAGCTGAACCCTCCTAGCATGGCCAAAAGTTTAAAGTTTCTGTCAAAACACTGCCACTGTTTCTGCTCGGTTTCGAACCGAGGACCTTTCGCGTGTTAGGCGAACGTGATGACCACTACACTACAGAAACCTAATGGTCCACTGTGTGTGCTTTTTCGAAGATGGCTCCGTCCCATAACCTGCCCTGCAAGCGCTGTGAGAGTCTGTACATTCCACAAACAACAGAACAAACCTCATTCGGCATGGCAGTCTGCCTACAGCTCCTTGGTACGATGGCCTTCACCGGTCTCCAAAGTAAGGACTTTGTAGCGAATTTCAGCATGTATATTAAAAGCACCTCCACTTGTTTCCGCCCAGTTTTGAACTGGGGACCTTTCGCGTGTAAAGCGAACGTGATAACCACTACACTACGGAAACCTGTCTTCAGGGTGCAGACATAAATCTTCTGGTGCACTCTTGTTAAAAAGCGTATAAAGGTAAAGAGAGCTAAACCCTCCTGGCGTGGCAAACAGTTTAAAGATTCTATCACAATCCGACCGCTGTTTCTGCTCGGTTTCAAACCGAGGACCTTGCGCGTGTTAGGCGAACGTGATGACCACTACACTACAGGAACCTCATTGTCCTTTGCGTTTTTTTAAAAAAAAAGAAAAGAAAAAGAAAAGAGCTGGGTGGGAGGAGCCTGCACCAGACATTACCCTTGCTGAGCATGGTGGCATGTGCGTGGGAGCACATTGCCCCAACGTCTCATAGGTACAGCTCGAGTTTCTCTTCATTCACGCATAAATCTTTCGCCTTTTACTAAAGATTTCCGTGGAGGGGAACATTTGCGAGTTTCTGGTATTTTTGGATGCCCTGCTCACAGCAGAGCTACATGCGTTTGTTAAAAAACAGAAGACTTTTTGCGGCTTGCTCCGAAGAACCGCAGCAGGTTGGAACTGGGGACCTTTCGCGTGTAAAGCGAACGTGATAACCACTACACTACGGAAACCTGTCTTCAGGGTGCAGACATAAATCTTCTGGTGCACTCTTGTTAAAAAGCGTATAAAGGTAAAGAGAGCTAAACCCTCCTGGCGTGGCAAACAGTTTAAAGATTCTATCACAATCCGACCGCTGTTTCTGCTCGGTTTCGAACCGAGGACCTTTCGCGTGTTAGGCGAACGTGATGACCACTACACTACAGGAACCTCATTGTCCTTTGAGTTTTTTAAAAGAAAAAGAAAAGAAAAAGAAAAGAGCTGGGTGGGAGGAGCCTGCACCAGACATTACCCTTGCTGAGCATGGTGGCATGTGCGTGGGAGCACATTGCCCCAACGTCTCATAGGTACAGCTCGAGTTTCTCTTTATTCACGCATAAATCTTTCGCCTTTTACTAAAGATTTCCGTGGAGGGGAACATTTGCGAGTTTCTGGTATTTTTGGATGCCCTGCTCACAGCAGAGCTACATGCGTTTGTTAAAAAACAGAAGACTTTTTGCGGCTTGCTCCGAAGAACCGCAGCAGGTTGGGCCAGCAGGTAAGGACTTTGTACAGTTGTACACTTGTTCAAAAGCAACTGAAACGATAGACTGCCCAGTGTTCTTAAAATGGCAAAAAGCTGCTCTTTTTGGTGGCAGACCAAACATTTTGTATTACTCTACAGGAAACCTCAATGGTCATTTGTTTTATTTGTGTCCCTTTCTAAAGAGTTTACACCGCAAATCGCCCTGCAAGTGTACTGACCTGCTCAACAGAAAACCACATAAGATATTTTTGCAAACACCACCCACAGTTTCCGCCCAGTTTCGAACTGGGGACCTTTCGCGTGTGAGGCGAACGTGATAACCACTACACTACGGAAACCTGTCTTCAGGTTGCAGACAGAAATCTTCTGGTGCACGCTTGTTAAAAAGCGTATAAAGGAAAAGAGAGCTGAACCCTCCTAGCATGGCCAAAAGTTTAAAGTTTCTGTCAAAACACTGCCACTGTTTCTGCTCGGTTTCGAACCGAGGACCTTTCGCGTGTTAGGCGAACGTGATGACCACTACACTACAGAAACCTAATGGTCCACTACGTGTGCTTTTTCGAAGATGGCTCCGTCCCATAACCTGCCCTGCAAGCGCTGTGAGAGTCTGTACATTCCACAAACAACAGAACAAACCTCATTCGGCATGGCAGTCTGCCTACAGCTCCTTGGTACGATGGCCTTCACCGGTCTCCAAAGTAAGGACTTTGTAGCGAATTTCAGCATGTATATTAAAAGCACCTCCTCCTTTTAGGAGGCACCTCCTAGGCCATTAAAAGGACCTTTCCTAAAAGCACCTCCTAGGCCATTAAAAGGACCTTTCGCGTGTTAGGCGAACGTGATGACCACTACACTACAGAAACCTCATGGTCCTTTGTGTTTTTTAAAAAAAAAAGAAAAGAAAAAGAAAAGAGCTGGGTGGGAGGAGCCTGCACCAGACATTACCCTTGCTGAGCATGGTGGCATGTGCGTGGGAGCACATTGTCCCAACGTCTCATAGGTACAGCTCGAGTTTCTCTTCATTCACGCATAAATCTTTCGCCTTTTACTAAAGATTTCCGTGGAGGGGAACATTTGCGAGTTTCTGGTATTTTTGGATGCCCTGCTCACAGCAGAGCTACATGCGTTTGTTAAAAAACAGAGGACTTTTTGCGGCTTGCTCCGAAGAACCGCAGCAGGTTGGGCCAGCAGGTAAGGACTTTGTACAGTTGTACACTTGTTCAAAAGCAACTGAAACGATAGACTGCCCAGTGTTCTTAAAATGGCAAAAAGCTGCTCTTTTTGGTGGCAGACCAAACATTTTGTATTACTCTACAGGAAACCTCAATGGTCATTTGTTTTATTTGTGTCCCTTTCTAAAGAGTTTACACCGCAAATCGCCCTGCAAGTGTACTGACCTGCTCAACAGAAAACCACATAAGATATTTTTGCAAACACCACCCACAGTTTCCGCCCAGTTTCGAACTGGGGACCTTTCGCGTGTGAGGCGAACGTGATAACCACTACACTACGGAAACCTGTCTTCAGGTTGCAGACAGAAATCTTCTGGTGTACGCTTGTTAAAAAGCGTATAAAGGAAAAGAGAGCTGAACCCTCCTAGCATGGCCAAAAGTTTAAAGTTTCTGTCAAAACACTGCCACTGTTTCTGCTCGGTTTCGAACCGAGGACCTTTCGCGTGTTAGGCGAACGTGATGACCACTACACTACAGAAACCTAATGGTCCACTGCGTGTGCTTTTTCGAAGATGGCTCCGTCCCATAACCTGCCCTGCAAGCGCTGTGAGAGTCTGTACATTCCACAAACAACAGAACAAACCTATTTCGGCATGGCAGTCTGCCTACAGCTCCTTGGTACGATGGCCTTCACCGGTCTCCAAAGTAAGGACTTTGTAGCGAATTTCAGCATGTATATTAAAAGCACCTCCACTTGTTTCCGCCCAGTTTTGAACTGGGGACCTTTCGCGTGTAAAGCGAACGTGATAACCACTACACTACGGAAACCTGTCTTCAGGGTGCAGACATAAATCTTCTGGTGCACTCTTGTTAAAAAGCGTATAAAGGTAAAGAGAGCTAAACCCTCCTGGCGTGGCAAACAGTTTAAAGATTCTATCACAATCCGACCGCTGTTTCTGCTCGGTTTCGAACCGAGGACCTTTCGCGTGTTAGGCGAACGTGATGACCACTACACTACAGGAACCTCATTGTCCTTTGAGTTTTTTTAAAAAAAAAGAAAAGAAAAAGAAAAGAGCTGGGTGGGAGGAGCCTGCACCAGACATTACCCTTGCTGAGCATGGTGGCATGTGCGTGGGAGCACATTGCCCCAACGTCTCATAGGTACAGCTCGAGTTTCTCTTTATTCACGCATAAATCTTTCGCCTTTTACTAAAGATTTCCGTGGAGGGGAACATTTGCGAGTTTCTGGTATTTTTGGATGCCCTGCTCACAGCAGAGCTACATGCGTTTGTTAAAAAACAGAAGACTTTTTGCGGCTTGCTCCGAAGAACCGCAGCAGGTTGGGCCAGCAGGTAAGGACTTTGTACAGTTGTACACTTGTTCAAAAGCAACTGAAACGATAGACTGCCCAGTGTTCTTAAAATGGCAAAAAGCTGCTCTTTTTGGTGGCAGACCAAACATTTTGTATTACTCTACAGGAAACCTCAATGGTCATTTGTTTTATTTGTGTCCCTTTCTAAAGAGTTTACACCGCAAATCGCCCTGCAAGTGTACTGACCTGCTCAACAGAAAACCACATAAGATATTTTTGCAAACACCACCCACAGTTTCCGCCCAGTTTCGAACTGGGGACCTTTCGCGTGTGAGGCGAACGTGATAACCACTACACTACGGAAACCTGTCTTCAGGTTGCAGAGAGAAATCTTCTGGTGCACGCTTGTTAAAAAGCGTATAAAGGAAAAGAGAGCTGAACCCTCCTAGCATGGCCAAAAGTTTAAAGTTTCTGTCAAAACACTGCCACTGTTTCTGCTCGGTTTCGAACCGAGGACCTTTCGCGTGTTAGGCGAACGTGATGACCACTACACTACAGAAACCTAATGGTCCACTACGTGTGCTTTTTCGAAGATGGCTCCGTCCCATAACCTGCCCTGCAAGCGCTGTGAGAGTCTGTACATTCCACAAACAACAGAACAAACCTCATTCGGCATGGCAGTCTGCCTACAGCTCCTTGGTACGATGGCCTTCACCGGTCTCCAAAGTAAGGACTTTGTAGCGAATTTCAGCATGTATATTAAAAGCACCTCCACTTGTTTCCGCCCAGTTTTGAACTGGGGACCTTTCGCGTGTAAAGCGAACGTGATAACCACTACACTACGGAAACCTGTCTTCAGGGTGCAGACATAAATCTTCTGGTGCACTCTTGTTAAAAAGCGTATAAAGGTAAAGAGAGCTAAACCCTCCTGGCGTGGCAAACAGTTTAAAGATTCTATCACAATCCGACCGCTGTTTCTGCTCGGTTTCGAACCGAGGACCTTTCGCGTGTTAGGCGAACGTGATGACCACTACACTACAGGAACCTCATTGTCCTTTGAGTTTTTTTAAAAAAAAAGAAAAGAAAAAGAAAAGAGCTGGGTGGGAGGAGCCTGCACCAGACATTACCCTTGCTGAGCATGGTGGCATGTGCGTGGGAGCACATTGCCCCAACGTCTCATAGGTACAGCTCGAGTTTCTCTTCATTCACGCATAAATCTTTCGCCTTTTACTAAAGATTTCCGTGGAGGGGAACATTTGCGAGTTTCTGGTATTTTTGGATGCCCTGCTCACAGCAGAGCTACATGCGTTTGTTAAAAAACAGAAGACTTTTTGCGGCTTGCTCCGAAGAACCGCAGCAGGTTGGGCCAGCAGGTAAGGACTTTGTACAGTTGTACACTTGTTCAAAAGCAACTGAAACGATAGACTGCCCAGTGTTCTTAAAATGGCAAAAAGCTGCTCTTTTTGGTGGCAGACCAAACATTTTGTATTACTCTACAGGAAACCTCAATGGTCATTTGTTTTATTTGTGTCCCTTTCTAAAGAGTTTACACCGCAAATCGCCTTGCAAGTGTACTGACCTGCTCAACAGAAAACCACATAAGATATTTTTGCAAACACCACCCACAGTTTCCGCCCAGTTTCGAACTGGGGACCTTTCGCGTGTGAGGCGAACGTGATAACCACTACACTACGGAAACCTGTCTTCAGGTTGCAGACAGAAATCTTCTGGTGCACGCTTGTTAAAAAGCGTATAAAGGAAAAGAGAGCTGAACCCTCCTAGCATGGCCAAAAGTTTAAAGTTTCTGTCAAAACACTGCCACTGTTTCTGCTCGGTTTCGAACCGAGGACCTTTCGCGTGTTAGGCGAACGTGATGACCACTACACTACAGAAACCTAATGGTCCACTACGTGTGCTTTTTCGAAGATGGCTCCGTCCCATAACCTGCCCTGCAAGCGCTGTGAGAGTCTGTACATTCCACAAACAACAGAACAAACCTCATTCGGCATGGCAGTCTGCCTACAGCTCCTTGGTACGATGGCCTTCACCGGTCTCCAAAGTAAGGACTTTGTAGCGAATTTCAGCATGTATATTAAAAGCACCTCCTCCTTTTAGGAGGCACCTCCTAGGCCATTAAAAGGACCTTTCCTAAAAGCACCTCCTAGGCCATTAAAAGGACCTTTCGCGTGTTAGGCGAACGTGATGACCACTACACTACAGGAACCTCATTGTCCTTTGAGTTTTTAAAAAAAAAAAGAAAAGAAAAAGAAAAGAGCTGGGTGGGAGGAGCCTGCACCAGACATTACCCTATCTGAGCATGGTGGCATGTGCGTGGGAGCACATTGCCCCAACGTCTCATAGGTACAGCTCGAGTTTCTCTTTATTCACGCATAAATCTTTCGCCTTTTACTAAAGATTTCCGTGGAGGGGAACATTTGCGAGTTTCTGGTATTTTTGGATGCCCTGCTCACAGCAGAGCTACATGCGTTTGTTAAAAAACAGAAGACTTTTTGCGGCTTGCTCCGAAGAACCGCAGCAGGTTGGAACTGGGGACCTTTCGCGTGTAAAGCGAACGTGATAACCACTACACTACGGAAACCTGTCTTCAGGGTGCAGACATAAATCTTCTGGTGCACTCTTGTTAAAAAGCGTATAAAGGTAAAGAGAGCTAAACCCTCCTGGCGTGGCAAACAGTTTAAAGATTCTATCACAATCCGACCGCTGTTTCTGCTCGGTTTCGAACCGAGGACCTTTCGCGTGTTAGGCGAACGTGATGACCACTACACTACAGGAACCTCATTGTCCTTTGAGTTTTTTAAAAAAAAAAGAAAAGAAAAAGAAAAGAGCTGGGTGGGAGGAGCCTGCACCAGACATTACCCTTGCTGAGCATGGTGGCATGTGCGTGGGAGCACATTGCCCCAACGTCTCATAGGTACAGCTCGAGTTTCTCTTTATTCACGCATAAATCTTTCGCCTTTTACTAAAGATTTCCGTGGAGGGGAACATTTGCGAGTTTCTGGTATTTTTGGATGCCCTGCTCACAGCAGAGCTACATGCGTTTGTTAAAAAACAGAAGACTTTTTGCGGCTTGCTCCGAAGAACCGCAGCAGGTTGGGCCAGCAGGTAAGGACTTTGTACAGTTGTACACTTGTTCAAAAGCAACTGAAACGATAGACTGCCCAGTGTTCTTAAAATGGCAAAAAGCTGCTCTTTTTGGTGGCAGACCAAACATTTTGTATTACTCTACAGGAAACCTCAATGGTCATTTGTTTTATTTGTGTCCCTTTCTAAAGAGTTTACACCGCAAATCGCCCTGCAAGTGTACTGACCTGCTCAACAGAAAACCACATAAGATATTTTTGCAAACACCACCCACAGTTTCCGCCCAGTTTCGAACTGGGGACCTTTCGCGTGTGAGGCGAACGTGATAACCACTACACTACGGAAACCTGTCTTCAGGTTGCAGAGAGAAATCTTCTGGTGCACGCATGTTAAAAAGCGTATAAAGGAAAAGAGAGCTGAACCCTCCTAGCATGGCCAAAAGTTTAAAGTTTCTGTCAAAACACTGCCACTGTTTCTGCTCGGTTTCGAACCGAGGACCTTTCGCGTGTTAGGCGAACGTGATGACCACTACACTACAGAAACCTAATGGTCCACTACGTGTGCTTTTTCGAAGATGGCTCCGTCCCATAACCTGCCCTGCAAGCGCTGTGAGAGTCTGTACATTCCACAAACAACAGAACAAACCTCATTCGGCATGGCAGTCTGCCTACAGCTCCTTGGTACGATGGCCTTCACCGGTCTCCAAAGTAAGGACTTTGTAGCGAATTTCAGCATGTATATTAAAAGCACCTCCACTTGTTTCCGCCCAGTTTTGAACTGGGGACCTTTCGCGTGTAAAGCGAACGTGATAACCACTACACTACGGAAACCTGTCTTCAGGGTGCAGACATAAATCTTCTGGTGCACTCTTGTTAAAAAGCGTATAAAGGTAAAGAGAGCTAAACCCTCCTGGCGTGGCAAACAGTTTAAAGATTCTATCACAATCCGACCGCTGTTTCTGCTCGGTTTCGAACCGAGGACCTTTCGCGTGTTAGGCGAACGTGATGACCACTACACTACAGGAACCTCATTGTCCTTTGAGTTTTTTTTAAAAAAAAGAAAAGAAAAAGAAAAGAGCTGGGTGGGAGGAGCCTGCACCAGACATTACCCTTGCTGAGCATGGTGGCATGTGCGTGGGAGCACATTGCCCCAACGTCTCATAGGTACAGCTCGAGTTTCTCTTCATTCACGCATAAATCTTTCGCCTTTTACTAAAGATTTCCGTGGAGGGGAACATTTGCGAGTTTCTGGTATTTTTGGATGCCCTGCTCACAGCAGAGCTACATGCGTTTGTTAAAAAACAGAAGACTTTTTGCGGCTTGCTCCGAAGAACCGCAGCAGGTTGGGCCAGCAGGTAAGGACTTTGTACAGTTGTACACTTGTTCAAAAGCAACTGAAACGATAGACTGCCCAGTGTTCTTAAAATGGCAAAAAGCTGCTCTTTTTGGTGGCAGACCAAACATTTTGTATTACTCTACAGGAAACCTCAATGGTCATTTGTTTTATTTGTGTCCCTTTCTAAAGAGTTTACACCGCAAATCGCCCTGCAAGTGTACTGACCTGCTCAACAGAAAACCACATAAGATATTTTTGCAAACACCACCCACAGTTTCCGCCCAGTTTCGAACTGGGGACCTTTCGCGTGTGAGGCGAACGTGATAACCACTACACTACGGAAACCTGTCTTCAGGTTGCAGACAGAAATCTTCTGGTGCACGCTTGTTAAAAAGCATATAAAGGAAAAGAGAGCTGAACCCTCCTAGCATGGCCAAAAGTTTAAAGTTTCTGTCAAAACACTGCCACTGTTTCTGCTCGGTTTCGAACCGAGGACCTTTCGCGTGTTAGGCGAACGTGATGACCACTACACTACAGAAACCTAATGGTCCACTGCGTGTGCTTTTTCGAAGATGGCTCCGTCCCATAACCTGCCCTGCAAGCGCTGTGAGAGTCTGTACATTCCACAAACAACAGAACAAACCTCATTCGGCATGGCAGTCTGCCTACAGCTCCTTGGTACGATGGCCTTCACCGGTCTCCAAAGTAAGGACTTTGTAGCGAATTTCAGCATGTATATTAAAAACAGTTTCCGCCCAGTTTTGAACTGGGGACCTTTCGCGTGTAAAGCGAACGTGATAACCACTACACTACGGAAACCTGTCTTCAAGGTGCAGACATAAATCTTCTGGTGCACTCTTGTTAAAAAGCGTATAAAGGTAAAGAGAGCTAAACCCTCCTGGCGTGGCAAACAGTTTAAAGATTTTTTCACAATCCGACCGCTGTTTCTGCTCGGTTTCGAACCGAGGACCTTTCGCGTGTTAGGCGAACGTGATGACCACTACACTACAGAAACCTCATGGTCTCTTTGTGTTTTTTAAAAAAAAAAGAAAAGAAAAAGAAAAGAGCTGGGTGGGAGGAGCCTGCACCAGACATTACCCTTGCTGAGCATGGTGGCATGTGCGTGGGAGCACATTGTCCCAACGTCTCATAGGTACCCCTCAAGTTTCTCTTCATTCACGTATAAATCTTTCGCCTTTTACTAAAGATTTCCGTGGAGGGGAACATTTGCGAGTTTCTGGTATTTTTGGATGCCCTGCTCACAGCAGAGCTACATGCGTTTGTTAAAAAACAGAGGACTTTTTGCGGCTTGCTCCGAAGAACCGCAGCAGGTTGGGCAAGCAGGTAAGGACTTTGTACAGTTGTACACTTGTTCAAAAGCAACTGAAATGATAGACTGCCCAGTGTTCTTAAAATGGCAAAAAGCTGCTGTTTTTGGTGGCAGACCAAACATTTTGTATTACTCTACAGCAGGGATAGGCAACTCCGGTCCTGGAGGGCCACTGTCCTGCAGAGTTTAGCTTCAGCCCTGATAAACACTCACCTGTCTGTATCTATCTAGTAATCCTGAAAACACTGATTGCCTTGTTCAGGTGTGTTTAATTAGGGCTGAAGCTAAACTCTGCAGGACAGTGGCCCTCCAGGACCGGAGTTGCCTATCCCTGCTCTACAGGAATGGTCATTTGTTTTATTTGTGTCCCTTTCTAAAGAGTTTACACCGCAAATCGCCCTGCAAGTGTACTGACCTGCTCAACAGAAAACCACATATTTTTGCAAACACCACCCACAGTTTCCACCCAGTTTCGAACTGGGGACCTTTCGCGTGTGAGGCGAACGTGATAACCACTACACTACGTAAACCTGTCTTCAGGTTGCAGACAGAAATCTTCTGGTGCACGCTTGTTAAAAAGCATATAAAGGAAAAGAGAGCTGAACCCTCCTAGCATGGCCAAAAGTTTAAAGTTTCTGTCAAAACACTGCCACTGTTTCTGCTCGGTTTCGAACCGAGGACCTTTCGCGTGTTAGGCGAACGTGATGACCACTACACTACAGAAACCTAATGGTCTATTGTGTGTGCTTTTTCGAAAATGGCTCCGTCCCATAATGGTAGGATTATAAATCCATCAACAGGTAACCATTATCACCTGATCTCATTTCACTTTAGCTTTCTTTGCTACTGCAAATGTGTTTGACAAACACACTGTCACAGCAGCCAAAAAAGACAAAAGATATAATAAGAGTTAAGAGCCCAACTAATGGAAACACTAATCACTGTTATGGTGACTTCAAATGAAACACATTAGAGTTAAACCTCTGTTAATTCTCAATAAAATCTTTTGTAGACCTCTGACAGAAATAAAGTCAGTCTGGTTAGTAATAAGTGAAGCTGGTAATGCTGTTTGTGGAGTTGTTTAATCCTCCTCTGCTGAGATTTTCAGAGATTTAATGTCTTCTTTTCTGTGGCTGTGGCTGAAGTCAGTTGTAGTTTTTGTGTTTCTACTCGTCTCTTTTTTTCTGTTCTCTTCTTTCCTTCAGTGATTCTTTTTATTAACAGGCTTATTAAGGCTAAGATAACTTATACACAGCTGATACACAGATTTTGTGGCTCAGATAAGGTCCAGTTCTGGTTTATTTCTTTGCTCTTGGCTGATATGTGGCATTGCTATGGCCTGCTTGTGGCCCAGATCTGGCAAACAGGAGCGGTCCGCCAAGGGCCGTCATTCCACGCTGTATGTGGGCCAGATCATCTTTCCACATGTGCCAGATGTGGGCCAGATATGGGCCGACAAAACGTTGCTATGTGGGAACGTGATTATTTTTCTTGAGTCCACATGAGCAATGCAAGAAAACATGCAATCTACCTGAGGGAGGACGTTATCAAAAATCTTTCACTATTGTAACTTAATAAGTTACGTTTTTAAATAGAGAAAAACATTTTACATTAAAGTAATTTGTACCATAGGCTACTTGGTTGGACCTCGTTATTGAAACAAAAAAATAACTAATAAAATCTCAAGCACCAAAAGCAGCCCATACTAATCATCTAAGTTCTCTTTATCTGGAAATTATGCACTTTTCATTTATTCATACATGGCTGCAAAAACATTTAGGGCTATTTCAAAATTTTAAGTGCCATTGTTTAAATGCTTTTTTGTGTGTGTGTGTCTAATTTCAAAGAAGTTCAATTATTGTGCTTTTAAATTTTATGCCATCTATGTATCTTCCTGACAAAAACAAAAACAAAAAAACTTTTGTTTAGGCCTATCGTTTTGAGTGGAGGTTGATGATACAGTAATATCCATTGGTATAGCTATATCTTTATTACTTTTAGAGTTACAGGCACAAAAACTTTGGAAAAATACTATTTATGTCACTCAGTAATGTTCAATTGTGTTGATAGAAAAAAAAAGATACAGTTCTAGTTTGAACATTATTTGTTCTTCAGAAAATGTGCGAATTTACTCATGGAGCCACATTAACATCCCTATATTAGGATTTAAAATTAACCATATTCGGCCTTAAAAATTAAGAAACCAAAAGAATTAAGAATTGGAATCTAAAAGGATATTAAGATATTTTTCAAACGAGTTGCAGGCATGCAAACATGCAAAAAAGATGGCTAAAGTCAACCGATTTAGCTAATCTCTGTGTAAGAGTAAAATAATGATGCAGTTCTAAGGTCATTTTAACCCCCCTGTAATCTGACTCCAAATCTCAGGTGAAAATTGTCATTTTGACCCATTTTACCAAACTGTAGATTACTCAGTAAATATACATCCATCACATGTAGCCTAATATTTTGGCTTTGTTCTTAATTTACGTTTGTCTTAATTCAGAATATTTTTTCAACAAAATAAAAAATTTGAGCATGGAAAGTTTTTTTAAATTTGGTTGATTTTTCCACAAAATGACCCAAAGGTGTTTGTCTGAGAAGCTTTTAAACATCTTTTGTACACATATTTAACTGCAGATGCTAAAATTATATACACTGTGTGGTACAGTACAAATATTTTGAGTGTCCCTTATTCTGTCCCTTATTTTCCTATAAGGAACCACGATTGTCACTTATTTTCCTTTCCATAAGTTGGCAACCCTACACATAGATGTGTACTTCTTTTGTGGGGGTGGTAGGGGTGTTAAAAAAATATTGTGGCTGTATTTTTTTATCAATTCAGTTGTTTAATTTCTATGCACAGCAAAATCCCCAGTGTTAAATCAACATTGCTCAGAGCACATATGGTCCCAGTCTACAGAGTGTTAAAGTAATACTGAAGCAGTGTTAAAGTTAATGAGATAATTAGGTGATTAATTAAGTGATGACTGAGAATTAGTGAATAACACCTGCTGTTAACTAGCAGAATCACTGAAGGAAAGAGAAACACAAGAACTACAATTGACTTCAACCACAGCCTTAGGCAACTCAAGTTTATTTATATAGCACATTTCATACACTATGATAATTCAAAGTGTTTTACACAAAGAGGAATACAAATAATCACAAAATAAAAGTTACAAAACAGTTATTCAAAAGCTTTACATAGAAAGGAATTATAATAATCACACTATAGCAATTCATTGAACTTTGCAAAGAAAATAGACACAAAATAAAAGCAGGGGAAATTAAAACAGTTATTAAAGGAATTAAAAGAGATAAATGATACAGTTATCAAATGAATTCTGCAGCCGCTAAAGCGGTGACACATTGTTTCAGCCCTGGTCGCGCATTTGTTTAACGGCTGTGAAACTTCTATGGTGTTGTCACCCCTTATCACAACGCCGGTGCTTATCAGACTATTAACCAAGTTTTCATCTTTCACGAAAATCTCCACTGCCTTCATGTGGGAAGCCGAGCAAATGTTCTCATATACGATGACAACATGACGGAGTGAGAGAGATGATGTACCCCCCTCACCTTCCAACAACTTACAAAAAAGACTTTTAGCTCACCTTTACCATCTAATTAATATCGTTACTTATCCATCATAACTTCAAAGTAAAAAGAAATAAAGAAAAATAGGAAAAAAACAACAAAACAATTAGATGCCCTATCACCGTGTTCACCCTCACTCACCCATCTCATTCTACAGAATTGGTGTAAACTGCTGTCCCACAACCTAAAAACACATTTAAAAAGCATTTAAGTATTCAAATTTTAGATGTTTACAAAGATCCTTCTATCATCTATTGAATCCCACAATAATATTTAAAATATCAGTAAGCTTAATATATATAAAATCATCATTTATTGGGTACTTTCAATTGGGAGATGGCTGTCCCAAACCCTAACCCCTAAATTTCAACTTGTAAAAATTATATAGAAATGTTTCTAAAAAAAATTTTTTTTCATCGTTGTTTTTAAAAATATCTTTTTGATTTCTTTTAAAAAGTGAAGTTTAAAAAAAAAAAAAAACTTTATTTTATATTTTATTTTTAAACCATGAAACATTATGTAAAAAAAATGTGTCCCGCATTTTCATGTCACTACCAAAACAGTGTGTGTTTTAGTCCATTGGCTGAGACTGATTTTAACCACACCTACATTTTTGATCAGGACATATTCCTGTTGTCCCTCTCTCTCATAGCCTCTCTTTCATTGTAGATAGGTACCATCATTTTGAGGGAAATGTGTTCAAAAGTCTGAAAATCTGTGTGTAACTTTAAGGAATGTCACTACCAAACACCTTTTTTTCTGCAATTAAGCAAACTTTTTTGGGTGGTATTCCATAAAATTTATTTTTTATGTGTGTAAAACTGTTCAGAACTGTGGTAGGTAACCATGTGCTGGCTATCATCTTTGAACTAGGCTCAAAAGTATCTTAAAATTGTCACTACTGAAACAGTTATGACCGAAACATGTCATCATTGTTTTGGTAGTGACAAAGGGAACACAAAATCATTTATTTGGGGGGAAATAAACAAAACTATTTACAGTTATGCAAATCATTAGTATCTTAGTATTTTTAAGTAGTGTTTTAGTATGTGAGTTAAAATTCTGTAATGTGATGTGGTTGCTACCAAAGCATTACTTTCAGTACCAAAAAATTTGCTTCCACGACCAAAACATGGATGTTTTGTCTAAAATAAAGTATATTGAATTATCAACTAAGATGTTATTAAAGTGTTTGGTTCAATGTATATTCAAACTAATGAATCCTTAACTTTGAAATCAGTATGATTAACTTAATGCCTTTTACAAAGAATGATTGGATTCAAAATACAACAAATCGTATAAATTACACTTAAAATATTGTTAAAATTTGTAATAGTTATTGATTTACCTGTGAAAACTTTTTTTTAAAATAGCAACAAATATATTTACAAGGTAGATGTAAACAAAATACCAATAGGTCAATATAAGACTTCTTATTATGAAATTATTTATTATTGTGTTTCGGTAGTGACAAATTTGGGGAGAGGAAAAATATTCCAAAACTTTCTGAAAATACAACATGATAATTAACTGCACAATTACTTGAAATGTGTACCTTGGATATTATACAATTTGCATACACACACACACACACACACATATATATATATATATATATATATACAAACACACACACACACACACACTATCTTACTATATATACCACTATGTGTGATTTCTCTGTTGCTTCTTACAGGTTGATGTTAAATCGGACACAGAGACAATGAGGAATTATTATAAAGACCAAATCCAGCATAGAGGGGTTCAGTGAATTTGGTGTTGAATGTGTGTAAGTGTGTGAGTGTGTGTGTGTCAGAGACGCTGTAGAAGGACAGAGTGCCGGCCGACCAGTCCAGATAGACACCTACTCTATTAGACAGAGGTGAAGGGGGAGGAATGTTTGTGCTCTTATTTTTGTGCCAGGCAGAGTAAATATTATCGCAACAGTAAAGATTCCAGGACTTTTCATTGAGTCCAAACCGACTGTCACTTCCACCTTTTCTGCTGATTCCTTTATACGACACTGCTACATGACTCCAGCCACTCCATTCAGCCTCCCAATAACAGCGTCCAGTCAGACTCTCTTCACACAAGACCTGCTCAAAGCGCTCAAATCTTTCTGGATGATCAGGATAGAGATGCTCCTGTTTTATACATGTTGTTTTTTTGTTCCCTTCAAAGATAGTGAGACGAGCATGTGCTGTGTTTGGATCCAGTGTGAGATCACAGGCATCTAGACACAAGACGAGAGGTTAGAACATCTTTGTCATCATTAAATATGCATAGGTATTAGGGCTGTAACGATACACCAAACCCACGATTCGGTTCGTATCACGATTTCTGACCCATGATTCAATACAAACTAAAAGCTGTCACAAAGAACCGGCAAAAGTAATGATTATAAATATGTCAAATATAGCAAGGAGACATTTTAATTGTTTATTAATAAACAAGTGTTTTCTGTGTCAGTGTTGGCTGCAAAGATGAAGTTGACGATGGTGACTCGTGATCTTCGCAGTAGTGAACGCGCCAGAGAGAAATGCACATTTCATACGGATTACATGCAGAGAGCAGTCTGTTTTCTTTCGTTTTGAATTGTTTTGTTTTAAAGTACACATTTCTCAGGTCTGTGAGGCAAGTAGCTTATACGCTGAGTTTCGGTTCATTTATGAGACAAGCTCCAGTTCACGCGCTGGCGCCTCTGTGTCATGATTATATTGCCTGCTATATTTACTTCTTATTTATTAAATCCAGGAAATTGGTTGATGAAACATTGATTTGAATATTATTTTCCTTGATATGACAAACCCATAAAATCTTCGTTATAATGTTCGTACATTCTTTTTATAGGCTTCCCTATAAGGTATTACCCAATTCATGGTATCATTTGAAAGCTTAGAATCTAAACTTTACAAAGAATCACTTTAGTTTTTATGATACATATCAAATTAAATATTAGCTTAAATATGTATAATAACATGTTTTAACACATGTAGTGAGTGTGCTCAGGGACAACACATGTTGTGTCAAATTTAACACAATAAATGTGTAAGTTGTAGTGAGTGTGCTCAGGGACAACACATGTTGTGTCAAATTTAACACAATAAATGTGTAAGTTGTTTTAACACACAAATTGTGTCATTTTAAAAAATAAAGCGAAAGGGCCAGATGCAAAAATATTAACCGTTTAATCAATAGTCGAGTACAGAATGCATGTGCACACAAAGTACAAGACAATGTTTCAAGCTCAATGACTGGACAGACTCACTGTACTGGACATTATTCAGTTATTCACGCTTCAACCCCTAATTGATAATGCTTCTTTTGACAAAAGTTCATGAAGAGATAACAGAGTTTGCACTTTGAATTTAATTCAAATGTAGCAACTGACAAAATATTGTATATAAATAACTTGTATTTACACTGGCCTGTTTGTTTGAGAACATAGCAAACACTGCATACCATTCACAGTGATGGTGAGTGTCGGCACGCTCTTATAAAATAATGAGTTGAAAACAACACAACCTGTAAAAAGAGATGTTAAAAATGACACATGTTGTGTAGATTTTAACACATGTAGTGTGTGTGCTCAGGGACAACACATGTTGATAATCTGTCTTGATAATCTATAAATCGTGTTCAGGGGGCAGGGTTTATGTAAATTTTAGGGTTGGTGATGTCACTAACCCGGGAGGAATGTGGTGTAGTCCCTACCAGCCGTTTGTTGTAGTCCTTAAAAAGCGATTTCTTTAAAAGCAAATATCTCCCTATGCTTTGAACTTTGAGCATTGTAACTTTGCCGATGTTTATGCTCAAACAGCAACATTACACACTAACTAAAGTTAGAAAACTGAAATCATAATCAACCACCCCTTTAAAATAAGTACACATTTACAGCAATCAGAGAAAACTAATGTTAAAGAGTCAAGGGTCACACATCTCAAGGGTCAAGAGCCCAAATAAAGCTGACACTAATCACGATTCTGGTGACTTTAAATGAAACATTCAATGAATCGTCAAAACCTGTTCATTCTCAACAAGAGCTCCTGTAGCATCTGACAGAAATAAAGTCAGTCTGGTTAGTAATAACAAGTGAAAGCAGCATTTGAAAAAGACTTTATTTATTTTAGAGCATTTTATGGGATACCATATAAAATATACCTATAATTTTTTTTCATAAACAGAAACTCTCCTCCACCCAGTGCTATTTTATCCAGAGTTACATTTTAACACACATTGTGTGTTAAAAATATACACAACATGTGTCAAAATACCATCAACACATGCTGTGTGTTGTTTTTTAACACATCTCTTTTTAGAGTGTACAGGGCACGAGCCTTACTTGTGCTACTGGTAAGACAAGTATTTGTCATACAGATCTAACCGGATCTAAGCTCACGTCACACATCAGGCGGACCTTTCACAAGAGGGGATTCTAGGCCTTTCTCAATCTGTGTTCTTGTCTGTACTTGTGTTCTTGTGTTCTTGTGAAACGTCATCTTTTGTGGCCAAAGTACTGTCCCAATACACAAGTTTGCATTTTGGCAAGAACAGTTAAAAATCCCAGAAGTGTTCTTGACAAGCCCATTTTACCGAGGATGCATCGGTTGGTAACTTGTGTGAACTTTACGTCAGAAATATCCCAGCATTCATTTCGGCATTCGAGGAAGGAGAGGCAGGTCAATACAGTAAGTTGTTTTTTTACAATTTCGTACGCTATTTCATCACTAAATTCACTTCTGAGAACATTTGATGCGAGAAATCAACTGTGTAGATTTCAAATATTGGCATTTTCACGAAAATTTATGACGAATCGAAAAATGTGCTCAAACGTTTTCCGAAGTGAGAATCTCCATAAGCGTTGCTTTATTGTTATGAATATACATTACATTGTAGTGTACAGTTGTAGAGTAATCCCTTGAGCTGAGGGTAGGCTTGGGCGATAAAGCCTGGCTGTTATCGTCAATAATTCTCGTTATGTTTTGGTACTGCAGACGGCGTCTGTGCGGGGGTATTATTGCGCAATACCAGCAAGAACACATCGTCTCAAACTGTCAGCAGCATTCTGTGTGCTCGTCACCTTGTGAGTTCATTCTTCCAAGAACAACTAGCAAGAGCGTTCTCCCCAAGAACACAAGTCCGTTCTTTGCATTCTTGGTTTTGAGAAACACCCTCTGACTGCATAAGGTCAAGAGGCAGACGCACTCTTACTCACTTCCGGGTGAGAGCGCGAGAGCTCTGTTTACTGAAGTCTCCGCGAGTTTGCGTGTGTTATTATAGTTTATGAACTGTTTTGATTTCTATAATTGCATCTAGAAAGATAAAAGCATCAATGGCAGTGATAAAACCGATCTTTGGAAGTGGAACTGAAGCTAAATGGACGATTTTGAGAAGAGTGCGCGCAGTTTGGTGAAGATGCTCACTTTGGAGAGCTTTGTGCATTTGGTATGTATAACGTTACTGTATGCATTTACAATGTTTATAAACATATTTTGATAGAGTTATTATTAGTTGTGAAAGCACAGCAACCAATCTGATAAACTATTATTTGAAAATAAATGTCAAACGTTTTGTATATGGCAAGGGTGATTGCAGAAAGTTGCATAAGTTGAATAAAATGGTCATTTCAGTAAATCTACATTTTGATATTGTGAAATGGATATTATTACAGTGCAGAAACTATGTATAAACAGTGATTTCTTTGTTTCAGGTTCTGTTGAAGATTGAAGATTTGCACTGTGGGCACTGTTGGCACAGCTGGCATCAGATCTCCAGGAGGCTGGCCGATGATGTTGAGGTGATGCACAACACAGGTGACAAAACTGATGCACATATAATGAATGATATAAATCTGGACGATGAGGATCCTGTTCTGGATTGTAATAGACCACAGATTTTAGGCATATCATTTGTAAAATGATAAGTCTTGTATCTTCTGAAAGAATAAAATGATCAAAAAGCGCCAATTTTTTGTTTTGTTTATTATAGCACAGACAACATATACTATAATATTTATCACATTCAGCAGTGTTTTATATAATTTAAAAGGGTTTTCTATAAAATTACACTGGAATATTGCATATATATCACTGGATATGGGTATGGGCAGAGTTTAGATTTGGGTAGGTGGAAATTACATAAAAAAGGTAATATTCCTCCCTTCAGATTAATATGAACATCTTTTTCATTTTTAATTATACAGAAAAAAAATTCCTCTAGATGTTTGCTGGCATCTAGAGGAAACAGTAATAATTGTCTGCATGGTGCTAGAGCCCACAGGGCCTGAGTTATACACTTTCAAAAATGAATTTAAAATAAAAAAAATAAAAAAGCACCTCTTTTTGACAGCTCAGACAACAAATACTTAAATTTTTTATCAATTTTAGCACTGTTTTAAGAAACTGCAAAGGGTTTCCTGTAAAATGACACCAAAATTGTCTATTTTGAAAAACATACGTGGAAATGAGAGGCTTTTCCATTTGGGTAGGCAAATCCAGGCAGAAATCCCCAAAAATGGTCCAGAAGCTTAACAGGTTAATATTTGGTGTTTTAAATGTCTGTTTGAGGCCTCTGTGAAAGTTTTAAAGCAGTCTTTTAGTGACGCTTTCAGAGCGGTCACGCTCGTAATGGAGAACTGTCACATCCGTAACATTGTTTTTTCCTCATAAATGCGAACACGAAAAATAAAATAAAATTAATATTTCATCCGGTGGGTAGTATTACTTTTGGTTTGCGCAGTGTAATTCATAGAATTACTAAAAAATATTTTGGCACCTAAAAGTTAAAGATTTTTTTAGCACGTCCGTAACGCATGTGTATTTACCTCATATTAATTATAAAACGCATGTGTAGACTGATATTTTTCTAATGTCTGGACTCCTTTATTAAGGGAGTATGGATATATAAACCTATGTTTCAATACATTGGTATTAAATGCATTTTCTGAGAATTTATATTTCAAGTTTTGACTGCAAATGTCACGTCCATAACACTGAAATTGCCCAATAGTAATTTAAAGATGTAGTAGCATTGGATCTGGATGGGAAGGATAACTCTGGGAGTTAGTTCTCACACCGCGACAGATCCGTGGATCTGAGTGTCGCGATTTTGGTTTCATATTGCATATCGTTACAGCCCTAATAGGTATGTTTAAATGTGTGAAAGGACTTACATTTTTGCAGTCCTGTAACAATCCTGAAATGTCCTCCATGGTCCAAACTGAACAGAGACAGAAATGTACACACAAACAAATAATGTTCAATGAACTCATAACGCATGTCTTATGAAACAGTTTCACTGTTGTGTAAAACAGAAACAGCAGTACCAAGTTTTGAGGAAAGATGATTGAATTCTGTATTTGAACAACAAAGGTGTTACAGCATACAGCAAATTCTGAAATCATTTCACCCTCCTGGAACTAGAGTAAAATAATACTGCATATCAAAGGAAAACATAAACTGCACAATGCGTGAGGACTCGCGCTCTTCAGAAACAATCATAGAATATGACAGAGCATGTTTTTTAATGCGAGACACATGGTGAAATAAATAATTTAATAAAAATACAAAGTGAGTTTTTATTTTCTCTGCCATTTCTTATGTAATCAGCCTAGTTTCTTTACATTAGCAATGCATTTACATAAGCAAATTCACTTACTGGATAATTGGACTTTATATGCTGTGTATGGACATAGATGTATGAGTTAACTTCCCCACATACTTGAGTATCTGCAGTGAGCAGTTTGGATCCTTCAATTGTTCAGAGAGCAGCTTGGCTCCTGAATCTCCTGGGTGATTGTAGCTCAGATCCAGCTCTCTCAGGTGTGAGGGATTTGAACTCAGAGCTGAAGACACAAAACCACAGCCTTCCCTTGTCACCATACAGCCAGATAACCTACAGAGAGAATAGGTTTGAAATGTCTTGACAGCCACTGTCCATTTACTTTTTTTTAAATATATTTAAAGGTGTTATATACAACTTTGTATATATATATATATATATATATATATATATACATAATATATATATATACATAATAAATGCTTAAAACATGGTGGTATGTTTTTCTTTATAAACTACTTTCTCAATAAACCATTTTACAGTAACAAGTGTTTTTCTTTATAAACCATTTTGTTAATAAAAAAGTTACAATGACTCTTGTGGAGTTTTTCTTCATAAACCACTTTCTTAATAAACAAGTTTCAAGTGTGGTTCATTATAATACAGAAGTGTTCTACAGACAAAAAGGCATACTTGTAACAGGAAAATTGCATATTTTCCACAACAATACACCCATTTTTGTCATCCTTTAGCTAGCGTTACATTATACTGTATGATCTTCTCTTCTTCGCTCTTCTTCATGCAAATGCTTTTAAACCATTTATGCATGACAAGACAAAAGAGAACACACTGCCTGTGAATGTCCTGTTTATGTGACACACACAAGACACACAGAAAGACATGTACCAGTATCATGCGTGCGCACAGACAGCACACCAGAATCGAGTTCTCTTTCACGTTTGAATGAACAATAACGTTTTGCCGAGTATCCTTATAAGAGCAGTCTTAAATGGGTTAAATAAAGTCTTAAATGAAAGTAAAGAGTTGTGAGAGAATGAGATGCTTGTGAGATCCGAGTCATGTGCAGCAGCTGCTGGTCTTAAAGTGACAGCAGCCACTAATTCTGTCTTGTCAGTAAAGTTAATAAAAAAAACAAAGATAACAGAAAAAATTACCCACTGCTCTTGACTAAAGAACTTTTGTAGCTTTAATAAGGATTAGTCTATATTTATTTATATTTATAGTCTATATATTTATAATTTATGCAGTGCAGACTGTTCATTCATAACTTCATTCAATTTCTGTATATTTCCTACTTGTTAGACAGGGCAATGGTAAATATTAGGGATGCACCGATGCATCGGCTGAACATCGGTAACGGGCGATATTTGCCTCGTTAACTGCCATCGGCCATCGGGAAATAAAAATGACATTCGCCGATGTCACATGGGCGTCAGTTTGGTTTGAAATGTGCTGGGGACAGAGACGCATTCGGAAGTGCATTTTCAGAAGTGCTGGGTACAATGACGCATTCATTTTTTTTCTCTCTTTTGCGCAGGTTATGTTTTGAAAGACGATGTCCTAGCTCAGGCACGGCCCCACTTTTCAACAGGCCCACCCAAAACTTTCAAAAATAAAAAAAACAAAAAACAAAAAAAACTTTTACTATATTCTAATTTTGTCAATAATTATAAAAAAAATCGCCAATAAGCTCATAATTTGTGCTAAAATAGTGTAGTTTTAAAATACATTTTAAAAAGCTGGTTATATTTTGATGTTTCTGCGCAAGTTCAGCAGACAGTGAGGTTTGGGTTTTGTTCCGATCAGAGCTCGTGAGTGGAGAGCGTATTTCTGAATATTCCGCTCCGCTCATTCATTCCGCTCAGGGTCGCTCGCTCAACCCAGATGTCCTGTTGCCTGGTTCGAAAATATGTGGAATAAGGGCTGCTTCCGACTAAAAGTTTTTTTCTAGTCGACTAGTAGGCTAGTTGTTCATTTAAGTCATTCGTGGACAAATCGCCCCTTTATATTAATTTAATTACTTATATAGCCTACAGGATAATGAGCGTTTATGTAATATAGCCGCACTCAAGCGCACGACCGCACGCATAAAGCTTGCCACAAAGAACCGGTAAAAGTAATGATTATGAATGCGTCTAAATGTGTCTAAATACGCTGTGAATGTGAATGTGCATTATACGCTGAGTTTCGGTTAATTTATGAGACGAACTCCAGTTCACTCGCCGGCGCCTCCATGTCGTGATTCTGCTATATTTAATTCTTATTTATTTATTTACTTCTTTATTTTCATGATACATTGATTAAAATTAAGATATAATTAATTCAAAACGAAATTCAATTTAAAGAAAGGCAGCTGTTCTGTTTGAGGTCTCTGTGAAAGTTTTAAACGTCTTTTAGTGCCGCTTTCAGAGCGCTCACATCCGTAACAGAGAACTGACACATTGTTTTTTCCCTCATAAATGCGAACACGAAAAATAAAATGAATATTATAATGTTTTTTTGTTGGGTCAGACAATGATTACCAAATTTCTCTCTCATATTGCTCTTCATAACCACTGAAAAAGAACTTGTCATAAATAAGGTTATAACTAATGTCAACCAGAAAGTGACATTAAAGGTTGTTTTTGTTTCATAAATTGGTCTGATTGAATTTGTGCTCATTCTAGGATAGTGTGATCAAGAGCCGAAAGACTTGTATGTTTCCGTGGCACAAAAGAAGGAATAAATAACAAAAAGAAAAAACATCGGCATCGGCCATCGGCCAAGTTGTTATGTTAAACATCGGTATCGGTATCGGCCCAGAATTTCCCAATCGGTGCATCCCTAGTAAATATGAGAAGTAAATCATCAGAGAACCGTGAACTTCATTTTATTTTTTATTTATTATTCATTTTATTATTGACCTAACTTATCAACTTAAAATATAAGTAAATATATTACGACAAAGAGGTTCAGCTGAAAAAAAGTTGGGGAATCCCTGCATTGGATGTAAATATGAAATTACATGAATTTGTACAATTTAATGTGTTTGAAAGACAAAAGTCTGCATTGCAATATATAATCTTGTGGCTTGGATCTCCTGTTTGCCAAGGCAGTGCGTAGATTACGGGTCTACTCTGCAATAAAGATTCTGTGGCTCGGATCTCGCATTTGCCGAAGCAGCGCGTAGATTACTGGTCTACTCTGCAATAAAGAATCGATGTGTAAGTGTGATACTGTTTGAGTGTGAGGCATGCAGTCAGCTCCTGAGGGTGCTGGCTGTGTTCATTGAGAAATATCTCGATGTGCACAGCCGTCACACTCAGTCTCTAGAACTGGCAGTTTGGCATTGAGATGTCGTCCTTGGCCACATTCAAGCCTGGGGTTGAGACTCAACACAAGGAAGAGCTTGTTGACACCCTCCCAACGGACTACGTTCCTGGGGGTGGGGTGGGACTCCACTACAATGCGGGCACAAATGTCTCCTGCATGTATCTAGTCCATCCTGGCCATGGTGGCCAGAATAAAGCTAGGCTGCGCCATCACTGTAAAACAGTTTCAGAGAATGTTGGGGCTCATGGTAGTTGCGTCCAACATGATACCTTTGGCCTGCTGCACATGAGGGCCCTACAGTGGTGGCTGAAAACCAAGGGGAAATCTGTTCCGTATGATCAGGGTTACATGCAGATGCCTTCATTCCCTGTCCATATGGTAGAAACCTTGGTTCCTGTCCCAAGGACCAGTGTGGGGAGCACCATGTTGCCGGAAAACCGTTTCGACGGACACATCCCTCACTGGCTGGGGTGTGGTCATGGACGGTCGCTTTTCGGGAGGTCTGTGGCAGGATTGGCACCATTCTTGGCATATAAATTGCCTGGAAATGCTGGCAGTCTTCAGGGCTCTGAGGAGCTTCCTCCCAGACCTCAGGGGTCACCACGTTTTGATACGGTCAAACAATGTGTCGGTGGTCTCCTACTTGATTCATCAGGGGGGTTTGAGATTGCACCCTCTATCCAGATTGGTGCATCAGATCCTCATGTGGTCCCAGAGGAAATTGATATCTCTCAGAGCACATCTCAGGAGACCAGAATCAGAGAGCAGGCATCCTGTTGAGGCAGGGGCTGAGGCACAGGGAATGGAGACTTCACAACGAGATGGGAGATATGCGAGAGGTTTGCCCCAGTGGAAGTGGATTTGTTCGTATCTCAAGGGACGTCCCACTGTCCACTGTCCACTGTGGTTTTTCTCTCACCCATCCAGCCACATTGGGGTTGGATGTCATGGTACATACGTGGCCGAGACTACGCCTGTACACTTTTCCCCCGATCGCTGTGCTCCCAGGAGTTCTGGAGAGGGTCCGTCGAGACGGGATCAGAATGTGTTTCCACTTGGTGTAGAGTGTGAGGTGGAACTGCCCGGTTGGCTTCAGTGCTGGAGTTCCTCCAAGATCGCTTCTCGGCTGGTCTTACCCCGTCCACACTCAAGGTGTACGTGGCTGCCATTGTGGCTTTCCATGCTCCTCTGGGTGATGGGGCTTAGAGGATGAGACCTGCAGCTCGGACCAGAGCTCCCACATGGGACCTGTCAGTGGTTCTCGAAGGGCTGGTCGAGGCCCCCTTCGAACCTCTAGAGTCGGCTGAGGCCAAGAACCTTTCCTCCAAAGTAGCTTTTTTATTAGCCATTACTTCTCTGGGAAGAGTAGGAGATCTTCAGGTGCTCTCTACTGTATATCGCATGGGTGTCTGGAGTTTGCTCTAGGCGATATTAAGGCTATCTTGCATCCCAGGCGGGCTACCTAAAGTGCCATCTAATGTGCCTGCCAGGCCTATGGTCCTGCAGGCTTTTCATCCTACACCTCACATGACTGCGGATGAAGAAAGACTTCATTTGCTCTGCCCTGTCAGAAATCTCAAGATTTATGTCTAGAGGTTTTCTTCATGGCAGAAGTCAGACCAGTTGCTGGTGTGTTTCGGGTCGACCAAGAGGGGGCTTCCTGTATCCGAACAGACCATCAGCAACTGGATTGTTCAGGCTATATCTATGGCCTATCAGGTGCGCATTTCAGGGGCCACAATCCAAGAAGAGTGCGATGCAGCAGGCAGTGGTGTGAAGTAACGAATTACAAATACTCACGTTACTGTAATTAAGTAGTTTTTTTTCAGAAATTGTACTTTTTTGAGTAGTTTAAATTTTTTGTAATTTTAGAGTATTTTTTAAGTGATGTATCGGTACTTTTACTCCGCTATTTTCCTTCTGTTTGTGGTCGTTACTCACTACATGCTTGTTTTAAAATTTTATTTTTATCCATCAACGTGATTGGATCAAGTAATCGGTCTTGTGACTGTCGTCAAATCAAATTAAGCATTGAAAACTTTAACCGCTAGCGCATTCTTCAAGCATCAATTCAGTCGAGATATCAGCGTCTTCCTCTAATATGCTAAGGTACATTTCTTACATTGTTAACTCCCTCAAGTGTCGAGTTCATAATGCGGTGAATTCCCGCTCCCTCCCATTTAGTTCATAGAGAGACGCGCGTCGTGATCTGTGCACCGCTGTCTCTCCCTCGCGCTCGTCATGCAGGAGGTGCGTTGGGGACACTCTAAAACTGTGGAAAAACACCTTCTGTACTGAAATTGGAGGACCAGATTCAGTATACAGTGCACCTTATGAACCATGGCTTTAACTTGAATTGTATTTCTGTCAGTGCGTGACTACAGCTCGTTAATAAACAATGTTTTTTGATTGATCCATTTCATACAATCCACCTTCATTTAGCAAGTGCACTTGCGCAAAAACATTTTTCAAGTTCAACATTTGGATCGGGAGACAGGTGCGGCGTAAGTGGGTCAAGTGCAAATGACAAACACCTGTGTCTTGTTTCAGTGATTGGCGTGGAGAGATCGCATATAAGGGACGGGGAAACCTCATTCATGGAGAGAGACACGCGGAGATCTGTGGGCTGAGAGCGCGAGTGCAGGAAGCACAAGGACACGATCGCTGTTACATTGGACTTTGCTGCTACAGCGCTGTGTGCACGACTTTTTGTTGTTGTTGTTTTTTCATTTATAAATAAATACGCCCACAGCTCCGCAAGTCAACCCTGTCCTCTTCCTTCCGTGAATTTGAATTTTGTTACAGTCATCAATAGAAAACTAACTGTGGTCTGATTACGAGTATTTTAACATGTAATATAATCTAATTAAAAGTACTTAATTTCTGGAATCTGATTACGTAATACAGATAACAAATAATCAGTTACTACCCAGCAGTGTATGTAAATAAATACATATAGTGGTTGAAAGTCATACATAGCACCTTTAAAAAGCAGCTTGGACAAAATTCTTTTGAGTTGCACAGAAGAAAATTAAGTCATTCAGGTCTTGAAAAACATGAGGGTGAGTAAATTACACATTGCTTAATTTCTTTAATGAAATTCATGTCAAAGTATTACCAATCACTTCAACAAAGCTACTCATTTAAAGTCATGATTATTAAAACTAGTCCAAAGTTGAAGTTACACATTGAAGTTACACATTTGATTAGTTCATGCATTCCCTGAAAATCTTGACTTTGGCTTTGCTAGCACCATGCTCTGCTGTATGAGCTACAGGAAGGATCAGCATTAGGGGTTGGAATAATTTGGTACCTCACAATTTGTTTAAAATATTCTTGAGGTCACGATTCGATAAAAAAATCGATTCCCGATTTTTTATAAAATTTCGATTTGATATGTGCATAGATTTTATTTCAGTTTCCTGTTTTGTGTTACTTTTCTTATTTTAATATTAAAAATAGGAACAAAGAAGCAAATTACAAACAATAGGACAAATACAATAGAAAAAAGAAAACGTTTTTCAGGTACAGTAGCATAATAAAACAGTTGCAAATAAAACACTGTATAGTCTTCACTGTATTAATTAAATAATAATTGATTTGTATTAAAGATAAAAAGTTATTAAGTCAAAAGCAGTGAGTGTTTTTTATTAACATTATTTAAATGGATGGCAACAGTTTATGAGGCTGCTGTCCTTTAAGAATGAATCAAATTTGTTTTCGTTCACGTAGGACATAACATACTCTGTTAAGATTTAATACTCCACAGTACACCTGATGTGCATTTTGACATAATTGTGTGTGTAGCTGTGAAAGAGAACTGAATTTGAGATTGCATGCAAGCGGCAGGATCTGTGCACGTACTTTGGCTTTGTGTCTGTCAGCGCGAGCACCGCATTGAGTCCTTGTTTGCGGCTTATTGTGATTAACGTCAATAGCTTTAAGTAGCCTTAAGTAGTACCGCAAAGTTAAAGACGTTTAACACTTTAGAAAATTGATTTTTAAAATTTGTGAATTGATGCAAATCGGTAGAAGATAGAATTGCGATTGATATGAATAGGTTTTTCCTGCACCCCTAATCAGCATCCAGAGTATCAGGACTCTACTGGAAAATAGACATGGAAAATGTTACTGTTACACACCTCAGTATCTTCAGCTGGCATTTTGGACTCTTCAATCCATCAGAGAGCAGCTTCACTCCTAAATCCTGCAGATCATTGTTACTCAGATCCAGCTCTCTCAGGACACAGTTTGAGGATTGTAGAGCTGAAGCCACAATTTCACAGGACTGACCAGTGAGATTACAGCTGGAAAATCTGAAGGAGAGCCAAATACAAGTTTCATTGAGTGTAATATACAGCTATGTCTATTCAATATTTAAATTTATATTTTACATTTATTCATTTAGCAGATGCTTTTATCCAAAGCGACTTGCAAATGAGAACAATAGAAGCAGTTAAACTAACAACAGGACAACAAAATTTAGTGACTTGAATTTGATGCGAGCGGCAACTGGCTACCAGTGCAATTTTGTGAGGAGAGGAGTGATGTGGGCTCTCTTCGGCTCTTTAAAGACCACTCTAACTGCAGCATTTTGGATCAGTTGCAGAGGTTTGACAGTGCAAGCTGGAAGACCTGCCAGGAGAGCATTACAATAGTCCAGTCTGGATAGAACAAGTGCTTGGACAATGAGTTGTGTAGCATGCTCTGATAGGGCCTTATCCTCCTAATGTTGTATAAAGAAAATCTGCAGGACCGGGAAGTTCTAGCAATGTGGTCTGTAAAGTTCAATTGATCATCAATCACAACTCCAAGGTTCCTAGCTGACCTTGATGGAGTCATGGATGACGAACCTAGCTGAATGGAGAAGTTGTGGTGTAGTGTTGGGTTGGCCGGGACCACAAGCAACTCTGTCTTCACAAGGTTTAGTTGAAGGTGGTGGTCCTTCATCCAGACAGAAATGTCTGTCAGGCAGGCTGAGATGTGAGCAGCAACCGTTGGATCATCAGGCTGGAATGAGAGGTAGAGTTGTGTGTCATCAGCGTAGCAGTGATAGGAAAAGCAATGTTTATGAATCACAGATCCTAGTGATGTCATGTCATCTCACCCCTCCACGACACCCCGAAGGACCTACCTGAGAGGTGTATATATTAAGCATAACGTCAATTCTGGCATGTCACATTAGTCAAGCTCGTATCAGCTGACTCTCAGCTGATCCACGTCTACCAATAGGAATAGGACGCCTATCACTGTATACATATATAAGTTCCTTCAGTATTATCAGCAGCTATCGCGTTTCTCAGGAGCTAATTAAATGGCGAAATTCAGCAGGCAAATCACATCATCTCACAAGGAATCGTGCAATTGGGAATTTAGCGAGAGGAATTCATTCCCCACAAGGATTTGGGCCTCATTGACCCCATAGGGCCTCATTGGCCGACTAGAGTCTGGCCCTCAGAAATAATATCTCTCCTCAACAGCTTGCCGTGGCCGATACTGAAAAGGAGAGACCTTCTGTCTCAGGCACAGAGGACGATATTCCATCCCTGGCCTGAACTATGGAATCTTCATCTCTGGCCCCTGACGGGGACCGGCAGAGAGATGCTGGACTTCCAGCGGATGTGATTGACACCATTCTGAGTTCTAGGACCCCTTCCACCAGAAGAATGTACGCCCTTAATTGGCACGTCTTTGAAAGGTGGTGTGCTACACATCATGCAGACCCAGTCCACTGCCAGACTGTTTCAGTGCTTGAGTTTCTGCAGGAATTGGTACCCCTTTAAAGAGACTTTGACAGCGTGAAAGCTACTGCCGGGTATCTCTCTGTGGGTCCTAAAGACAGTAAAAAGGAATACGCTACCCTCCCCGTTTTAACGGTGTGGTACCGTGAAACTGGAGTAGGTGCATCTGCTGTCACAAAAAAAAAGAAATAGGGGACTGCGTCCGTTTTTAGATCTTTGAGGCTTGAACCGTTCGCTCAAGTTCAAGATACTAACTATCAAATTCAACATTTCGATTGGTTCTTCACAATCGAACTTTAAGACGCATTTTCACACAGAAATATTCCCACAACACAGGAAGTTCCAGTGGTTTGCTTTTGGGGGCGAAGCTTACCATAAGAATGGATTTTAGAAAGGGTACGAAGCACTATGCGTGTGCCCTTACCCTTATTTACCTCTGGGGATTTAGCCCTTTTACGAAGCCACAGCTGAAATGGTCTAATGTGCAGAAGGCCCAAAAGTTTCACCGTTGACACAGCTGCCATAAGACCTAGAACACTTTGAAAGTGATGGAAAGTAAATTCCTGACCTAGCCTAATATCGCTCAGGGTGTTTAAGATGGACTCGATACGTGCAGGGGACAGCTGTGCCCATACAACCCATACATACAACACCTAAATACATAGTTCTCTGGGCCAGAGAGAGAACGCTTTTCACTCATATACAAGATGAGTGAGGACGACATTCGATGTCGAAGCGCAAGCTTGTGAGCTTGTCAGAATCAGCCAGTCATCTATGTAAATTAAAATGTGGATGCCCTGGAGTCACAACGAAGCCAGAGCTGCATCCATGCATTTTGTGTATGTACAGGGTGATAAGGGTGAATGGAAGAACCCGATTTTGGTAGGCTTCGCCCCTGAAAGTAAACCTTAGGAACTTCCTGTATTGTGGCAGAATTTCCATTCGAATTCGAATCCTTGAGGTCGATAATGACAAACCAGTCTTTGTGCTGAATTTGAGACACGATCATTTTGATTGTCAAAATTTTGAATTTTAATCTATTTAGAGAATGATTCAGACTGTAAAGGTCTAGAATTGGATGCAATGGACATTTTTGATGTGCCCAGAACCAACACTGAATATTTGGAGAACGTTCTTATAACAAAACTCTGTTAGCTGGGGACCTCTTTCTGGACATCAATCTTCAAGTCAATTTCTGATGTTTTTATTTTAGATGTCGAACCGTGCCCCTTAGTTGCCCTATTTGGTCTTAATCCTGCAAAGGTGTCCTTACCTATACAGTCAAATGCTCTAGTCTTTTGCTTAATAATCGCTAAAAAGCTTATTCTAATGAACTGGAAAAATTCTTCCCCAGTCAGTTTATTTCATTGGATGCATGACCTGTTGTAGTTTATTCAAATTGAAAAAAAAAATTATTTACAATGCTTGGCAGAACAGAACAATTTAGTTGTTCTGAGTACAAACAAAGTAGCCCTATATGTAAAAATGCTGGTTATCTCTGGTCAACCTAATGAACAATTATAATATTAAATGTCTCAATACCTTTAAAAGAGACTTGCATTTGATTGAAGTTATGTAAAAACATTAAGCCTCTTCAATAAGTACAAGAATAAAACACTCACAGGGCTTTTCTGAAGTTGATCACAGCTGGTATCAGTCTTCTTCTACCCTCTTCTGATGTGTTGTATTTCTTGAAGTTCAGCTCATCCAGCACCTCCTCTGACATCTGAAGCATGTAGGTGATTGTTGAGCAGTGAGCAGCAGAGAGTCTCTCTGAGTGTTTGTCTGATTTCACAAACTCCTGAATCTCTCTGGACAGAGTCTGATCTTTCACTTCCAGCAGACAGAGGAACAGATTGATGGATCTTTCAGTGGAGAGTCCATGTCCATCTTTGATCTTCTCTTTAATGTACTGTGTGATTCTCCTGATGCTCTCTGAGCTGTTCTCTGTGTGTGTCAGTAGATCCTGTAAAAGTCTCTGATTGGACTCCAGTGAGATGCCCAGAAGGAACCGCAGGAACAAATCCAGCTGTCCATTTTTGCTTTGTAGAGCTTCATTTACTGCTGCTTTTACCATATTATGCATTGCAAGAAAATGTATTGCTTCCATTGTAGTGCAAAGATGGTAGTGAAAAGCATAGAATGCAGCGAGAAACTCCTGAACACTCAGATGAATGAAGCTGTAGACTTTCCTCTGATGAAACACAGTTTCCTCCTTAAAGATCATAGTGCAAAACCCAGAATACACTGAGGCGTCAGTGATGTCTATGCCACTTTCTTTCAGGTCCTCCTCATAGAACATTACATTGCCCTTCATCAGCTGTCTGAAAGCCACTTCAGCAAGTTTCACAATCACTTCTCTGTTGGATTGCAGGAGTTGCTCTGGATCTCTCTCTTTATACTTCTGATTCCTCATGTTGATCTGAATCAGCAGGAAGTGGATGTACATTTCAGTCAGAGTTTGAGGGATTTCTGCACTCACATCTTCTTTCAGGAGCTTTTGAAGCACAGTGGATGAGATACAGCAGAATATGGGTATGTGGCACATGATGTTGAGACTTCTTGCTCTTCTGATGTGTGAGATGATTCTGCTGGCTTGATGCTCATCACTGATTCTCTTCCTGAAATATTCCTCCTTCTGAGGCTCATTGAATCCCTGAATCTCTGTAAGACGGTTGATGTATTTGGAGGGGATCTGACTGGCTGCTGCTGGTCTGGAGGTGATCCAGATGAGAGCAGAGGGAAGCAGCTCTCCTTTCATGAGCTTTGACATCAACACACCCACTGATGAAGTCTCAGCCACATCAGAAACTCTCTGAGCATCTGAAAACATCAGTGTCATTCTGCTTTCATCCAGACCGTCAAAGATGAACACAACTTTACACTCCTCATAAATCCTTGAGTCCAGATCTTGAAGTTCAGGATGAAAGTCCAGCAGAAGTCTGTGAAGACTGTACTGACCATCTCTGATCAAGTTCAGCTCTCGAAATGGAAGCACAAAAATGAAATCTACATCCTGATTGGCTTTTCCCTCTGCCCAGTCCAGAATGAACTTCAACACAGAGATGGTTTTTCCGATTCCAGCGATGCCTTTAGTAAGAACAGTTTTGATTTGGTCTTTCTCCTTACATACTAGTTTAGGTGAGGCTTTAAAGATGTCATTGCAGGAGATTGGAGTGTCTTGTGAGTGTTGTGTTCTGGCTGTTTTCTCCATCTGTAAAACCTCATGTTCTTCATTCATTATTTCACTCTCACCCTCTATTACATAGAGCTGTGTGTAGATCCTGTTCAGGATGGTTTGATTCTCTTGGAGTTTCATTCCCTCAAATAATCTCTCATACTTGTTCTTCATGCTGGTTTTGTGTCTGTCTTTGACCCTATGTAGTTCTTCATCCACTGGTTTCTGCAGGTTTCTATTTTCTTCCTGCAAGGCTGTTTGTGTGTAACAGTGACCAAAACCAACAGAACTGGATCTTCCCATGAATTTGTGTGTTTGTAGAACAGGGCGTGTTATAGGTCTCTTTCTGCACTGAGGACAGTCAAAGTTTTCTGATGGTCTGCACTGATCCCAGTTGAACCTGATGCACTGTCTGCAGAAACTGTGTCCACAGTTGATAGAGACCGGATCTCGTAGTCCCTGCTCACAGACTCCACATCTGGACTGACTGTGGTTTAGATAATCCTTCCCACAACTGCAGAGACAAAGCACAGACATCACCTAACATTTAGACAACATAATCTGTTCCTCTTCACAGATATAAAAAGTCTACACACCCCTGTTAAAACAGCTAGGTTTTTTGACGTAAAAAATAAAACAAATCAGGTCAGAAATTTTACACCTTTCATGAGTTCACATGTTCTTATAATATTTGAATTGTATAGGAAATAAATATATTTGGCTTGAGGTCCTTGGTAGGGTTGCTCCGATTGATCGGCTACCGATCGCTATCAGCCGGTAATCGCTTCTAATGATTGGATCGGTAATCTCTCAATTTGACGTTCTCAAAAACCGATCTCATGATGATGACACATAATGATGCGCGCCTGCAGTGAGAGATACGTCATGACATGCAGCGGCACTGGCGTGGGTATAATAATTATATAGCTGAAGGTGAGGTACAATTCAGATTTCTTAACTTACAAAGTAAATTGAAAACTTTCTGTGAGACGTAATTTCACAAACAGCATGACTGAATCACCGCCTGCTCTTTCTTTCCCTCTCAAAATGCACAAATGGCTTTGCATCACCACATCGTGTCTGCACTATAACAGTTGACGGGGGAAGGCGGGAGGCCAATCTTGGATCTGCATGTCTTGAATAGGGCCCTTTCACAGACTCCCGTTCAAGATGCTCATGCAGAAATGCATTCTCACATGCATTGGCTCCCAGGATTGGCTAGCAGCGATCGACCTGAAGGACGTGTACTTCCATGTCTCGATTCTTCCTCGACACAGACTGTTTCTACACTTTGCGTTCTAGGGTCAAGCATATCAGTACAAGGTCCTACCCTTTGGGCTGTCCCTCTCTCCTTGTGTCTTTACCAAGGTCACAGAGGCTTCCCTTGCCCCGTTCAGGGAGGTGGGCATTCGCATCCTCAACTATCACGACGACTGGCTCATTCTGGCACAGTCTCAGGATCAGTTATGTGAACACAGGGACCTGGTGCTCAGGCAACTCGGCCATTTGGGGCTTCAGGTCAACTAGGAAAAGTGCTCTCCCTTGTGCACAGCATCTCTTTTCCTTGGTGTAGAGTTGGAATCGGTCAGTATGACAGCACATCTCACCAATGAGTTTGCACAATCTGTTCTGACCTGCTTGAATACGGGCGGTAGACAGCGGTTTCACTAAAACTCCTTTCATCGGTGTGATGACACTATTACTTCAGTTAAAGCCCCCTCTATGAGGCGTGCCTATGCTTTGAAGTGGAGTGGTGTTCTTCCCGATGGGAACACCCCCGGAAATGTACAATCGGTTCTGTGCTTTCCTTCCTTCAAGAGGGTTTGGAGCACAGGCTGGCCTCCTCCACCTTGAAGGCATCATGATGCTGTTGATGGCAGGTCACTGGGGAAGCATGACCTGGTCATGAGGATCCTGAGAAGCACCAGGAGGTTAAACCATCCCAGGCCATGTCTCAACCACTCCTGGGACCTCTCTGTGGCCCATTCGGGTCTACAGAGAGCTCCCTTCAACCTGCTAGAGTAAGTAGAGCTTAAAATCCTGTCTCTGAAGACAGTGCACCTCACTGCGCTCGCTTTATTCAAGAGGGTGGGGGACCTGCAGGAATTTTCAGTAAGCGATTCGGATCGCCTTGAGTTCGGATACGTGCCCAAATTTCCCACCACTCCCTTTCGGGATCAGGTGGAGAACTTGCAAGCGCTACCCACCTGAGGAGGCAGACCCAGCCCTCATGTTGCTGTGTCCTGTTCAAGCACTTCGCGTTTAAGTGGACAGCACACAGAGCTTCAGAAGCTCAAAGCAGGTATTTGTCTGCTTTGAAGGTCAGCAAAAGGGAAAGACTGTCTCCAAACAGAGGTTGGCCCACTGGATGCAATCGCCTTGGAGTACCAGTCCCAAGGCAAGTCGTGCCCCCTTGGGGTGAAGGCTTACTCCACTCGGGTGTTGCTTCCTCCTGGGCATCGATGCACTGTGCCTCTCTGGCAGACATCTGACATCTGCAGAGCTGCGGGCTGGGCAACACCTAACACAAAGATTCTATAATCTCAGAGTGGAACCGGTTTCAACCCTGAATCAAGTTCCTCCAGCATCCTTAGTCAGTAAGACGCGGCAGAGGGACCTGACGCCAGGCCCAGTACTTGTGTGTATGCCCGGCCAGTCAGCCCTTGAACTGGGCTAGATGCCCATATGATGTAATTCCCCCTCGGTAATCCCATATGTGTGTTGTCCACGATACGGTTTCCCTGACGGTAAACCTATGTCTTTCCCTGCAGTGCAGTTCTACTCTGCCCTGTTTCTGCGCCGGTAGTAGCTCCTCCCTGGCTAGGTAGGACCTACTGCTGAGATCTTCCATATGTAGCACGATCAGTCCTTATGTGTAACCTCCACACGTTACCTCCCTCCATGCTGGTCCTATTTATACCCGTTTGTCCGGGTAGGTGTGAGACTACATTCAAATCTCACTGGCCAATGTTCATTGGCTCGTATTGTTACCACTTGGAGGTGATTGGGCTCCCAGGTGAGACCCCATGACATCAGTCAGACATAATGTCTCCGTTCCCTCCTTCAGGGAACGTGGGTTACTTTAGTAACCTAGATGTAACATCTTGGGTATTTTCATAATAACATATTTATAATGCAATTTATATTCAATATAGCGTTTATCACTGTATAGAATATTATAAAATAATAATTCATTTCTGCCTTATTCTGTGATAGCTGTGTTAAATGATAAAAGGAAGTTATTTAAAGAAAGTTATTTAACACTCGATTGACGTTATGAAGTGAGTTTGGAGTAAAAACATAATTAAATGTTCTCTTTTGTTGGACAACAGGTTTATAGACGCTTCTTATTAGAAGTTTGGGAAGATGTTTGGCGCGCGTTATTTTTTCAAATGCACGGTATAAGCGGCTCAAACTCACAGTGCTAACAGAGATGGAGCTTTTACTGCAAACTGCACAGCAAAATCCCCAGTGTTAAATTAACACTGCTCAGTGTTTATACACTGAAGCAGTGTTAAAGTTAATGAGATAATTAAGTGATTAATTGAGTGATGATTGAGCATTATTGAAGACACCTAATGTTAACAAGCAGAATCGCTGAAGTAGAAAATCACAAATTTTAAGTCACCATTATGGTAAACAGGTTTGCTTTAGTTGGGCTCTTGACCCTTACATTTTTAACTTTAGATTTAGTTTGGCTGTTGTAACTAAGTTATAACTGCCAGATGAACAAAGAGAAGATGTGATCTGGTGGTGTTGGTTATGTTTTTAACATAATCATTTTTCTGACCTGAATCACTGAACTCACTCAGAGCCTGATCTCTGAGTTAGATTTACTTTATTGATTAGAGCAGTAACTCTAATCAATAAAGAGAATCAAATCTTTTATTTTAAAGTCCACGTGGTGAAATTCAAGCTTTTAATGTTATTTATGACAATGTGGTTTTTAATATGCTTTAAGGCAAACCATGTGCAAATTCATGTCAACACCATTGCTGAGTATTTTCTCCTTAAAACTGCAGTGAACCAAAGACGTCTTAAAAAACAGGGTTTGAAATCGCTGGTGTTTCTGACATCACAAAACTACCTTATAACCAATCACGTTAACATGTGATCATCAACGAGTGGATCTCTGAGCTGGTGTGAGTGGAGGTGGGGCTAATATGCATATTCAAAGAACCGCCTACATTAAACAAGGCAAGGGTGTAGTTACATTCAAGCTATCTTAAGGCTTAAGGACAAAGAGTGTGTCATTTTGGTGATCAAAGGTGAGTTTTAAGGGATAAAATGATTGACTACAGGGGAACTTTAAAAATGTATTTTTACATTTACATTCCCCAAACCTAAGGAAAGAGATTTAACTGATCAACATCTCTTGAAAATTTGTAAACATTTTCTTTTTTTTTTTCTTTTTTTTTGTTATATATTGTAGTTCACTCCAGTAGTCCTGAGGGCTGACAAATACATTTATTTTAATTAATAGTATTGCTAATTCTTTAATTACTAATTAACATTATTTATTAATACATATATGATTTCTTTCTCTTTTTCTCTATATGATAATTTAGTTTCACGTCTCCAGTACTGGCTAGTGTCTCACCTTGAGTCAAACCTCGCTGGTCCATCGCTGATGGTCGGAGGGATAATTTGTGCATAGTTGTCATTCTTCTCAGACATCAAGATTGGTTCTGGAGATTCTGCTCTCTTGACATCTTTCTCTTCTCTCCCCTCATTGAGACTCATTTTAGATACTGTACTGCCTCTTCAATGAGAAGGGGTTGATTACAGCCTGCTAAATGGAATGGAAATTCATAACTGTGTTTCAATTAGCAAAAAAATGTTTTCCATCTTTTAGACTATGTGTGAGTGTGTGTGTGTGTGTGTGTGTGTGTTTAAATATATATACAGACCTCAGATGCACAAAATACAGATCTCTCACAGACTCAATGGTTTTCATTAAGGGTGTGCACGAATATTCAAATTTTCGAATATTCGATCTGTAATTATTATTTGAAAAATAAAACACTATTCGAATTTTACTACGTTGCTATGCTGGTCGTAAATGCAGTGAATCCATGATAAATCCCAAGCACTAACTTGCAGTTATAGTTAAATGCACTGTGTGGTGCTGTGGAGCGTGTAAACAAGTTGATTGTATTTGATCACATAATGTCGTCGTCTGTCACGCAAAGTTTGTAATTACCTAGATTAAAATGATCTTACTAAATGATCTTACAAAATGGAATTACTTTTAATCAAATTAATGAATGAAACTGAGTTATCATAATATCACCACCACAATGAGAAATCACATAAAATCCAAAAACTAGTCGAATGAGGAAAGACAGCTGTCCATCACTGCATTCATGACAGGTAAGCACAGCTGAACCCCCAGTGATACGAGATGCTACCTTGTCAGATAGCAAAATGATTTTAAGTCATGCTTCCCTTATGTTTTGTCGAGAGAGACCGGTTTAAGAACAGAAAACACAAAGTGCTGTTAGAAGCTTTGCTTAGCACACCGTTATCTTTGTGTCTCTGCAACGTCTGCTGCGTTTTCTCACTTGAGCATGTGGATACTATTGTTTTACTCAACATGAACGTTAAACTATATAAACACGATAACCATATGCGGACTCAAGTGTATATGAACGTTCTGTACGATAATTGGCACAATCTGCTTAATTAATGTTTTTTTCTGTTCGCGCTGCTTGAGCTTAAATGCTTTTGTTCTTTATATTTTTTGTTTACACATATTGTTAAAAATGTTCAACTAAAAGAAAACCTTAAGATATAGTGTAAGCTTGTTGTGTATATTGCCTAATCATAAGCTTGTTCTTGTACAATGTATTTGTATTTGAATTTGTTCAGAAATTGTAATTGATGATCAATTGAACTTCACAGACCACATTGCTAGAACTGCGCAGTAAAAAGTCACGCCTGATCCTCTTTCCACTATTGACAGAAGTGAGAGGAAGAGGATCAGGCGTGACTTTTTACTGCGTCGAGTCGAAGTACTTCCAAAAGTGCTATTACGCCATACATTATAGTTATCCTTTTTAACCCGCTTAGAAAAGCGCCACGTTTTATTTTGTGTCACCATACTTGGTCGTATAACTACTCGTGTAACTGTTTTTAAATAGGGAAAACGTTGATGTGTTTGGTCACTTCTAAATTCATTGCTGTTAGATACCATTGAATATACTGGGGTAAGCTAAGTGCTTTCAAAATGTCACTGCGCGCTAGAGCGTTTAAGTGCACGCACTGAGATGAGAGAGGTATGTATCAACTCGTCTTAGATAAGGGAATAACATAGTTTAATATGAAAAAATGGTGGAGTATCCCTTTAATAAATCAATCTTCTGTGTTTCAATCTTCTGTTTATTTAGCTACAGCCATAGTATCCCACATAGCAACATTTTGACGTCATAGATCTGGCCCACATCTGGCACATGTGGAAAGATGATCTGGCCCACATGCAGTGTGGAATGACAGCTCACTCCTGTTTGCCAGATCTGGGCCACAAGCAGGCCATAGCAATGCCAGATGTCAGCCAAGAGCAAAGAAATAAACCAGAACTGGACCTTATCTGAGCCACAAAATCTGTATATATTAAATATGGAGTCATTTCAGCCTTAACAAGTAGAATCACTTAAGGAAAGAAGAGAACTGAAAAAGAGATGAGCAGAAACACAAGAAATACAACTGACTTCCAGCCACAGTCTAAGATTAAATCAACTGAAGAGAAAACAATGAGAAGACATTAAATCTGTGAAGATCTCAGTAGAGGAGGATTAAACAACTCAATAAACAGCATTACCAGCTTCACTTATTACTACTTAGTTTTTATTGAGAATTAACAGGGGTTTAACTCTAATGTGTTTCATTTGAAGTCACCATAACAGTGATTCGTGTTTCCATTAGTTGGGCTCAAACACATTTGCAGCAGCAAAGAAAGCTAAAGTGAAACGAGATCAGGTGATGATGATTACCTGTTGATGGATTTATAATCATCATGAAATAACCTATTTCACTGATGTCTATTTAATCTAACAATTGTGTTGTACCATTAATATATTCACATCACAAACCCTGTGTTAACTGCAGCATGAGATCCAGTAGTATTATGAAACTACAAATATTGTGTAATGTGATTTATTGCATTGTTAATATAGAATAGATTCTTACCAGATACTTTATTAACAGGAAATCTTAATAAAGGCATTCATATATTATACATAAATAAGGCATTCTTGTGTTGTTAAGAGATATTTACAGACTGTTATGACACATTTCCATGGTTATTAGCATTGTAAATCAACCAAATTTTCTATACGTTTTTACGTAATATAAGTGGTTCATAATATTTTCTATTCAATGTAAAAGGGGTTCTGGCTTCTCAAGTTAAGATACAGTACACAGCAAGTAATGAAGTAATAACATCGCTGCAAGATCTAGTGAGAAGAATCTAGAAAGAACACCTTTGGGTCATTTCGTGGAAAAATCAACCAAATTTAAAAAACTTTCCAGGCTCAAATTTTTTATTTTGTTGAAAAAATATTCTGAAGAAAAACAAACGTAAATGAAGAACAAAGCCAAAATATTAGCCTACATGTGATGGATGTATATTTACTGAGTAATTTACAGTTTTGTAAAATGGGTCAAAATGACAATTTTCACCTGAGATTTGGAGTCAGATTACAGGGGGTTTAAAATGACCTTAGAACTGCATCATTATTTTACTCTTACACAGAGATTAGCTAAATCGGTTGACTTTAGCCATCTTTTTTGCATGTTTGCATGCTTGTAACTCATATTAAAAATATCTTAATATCCTTTTAGATTCTAATTCTTAACAAACTTTTCTTTTGGTTTCTTAATTTTTAAGGCCGAATATGGTTCATTTTAAGTCCTAATAAATAGGGATGTTAATGTGGCTCCATGAGTAAATTAGTACAAATTTTCAATGGTCGCACATCTGAAGAACAAATAATGTTGAAACTAGAACTGTATCTTGTTTTTTTTTTCTTGTTTTTTTTTTTTCTATCAACACAATTGAACATTACTAAGTGCCATAAATAGTATTTTTCCAATGTTTGTGTGCCTGTAACTCTAAAAGTAATAAAGATATCTTAATATCCTTTTATATTCTCATTCTTAATAAACTTTTCTTTTGTAATCTTCATTTTAAAGGCCCTTTATGGTTCAATCCCATGGATATAATGTGGCTCCATATTCAAATAGTTGAATTTTACCCATTTTCAATATATAGCTATACCAACGGATATTACTGTATCATCAACCTCTATTCAAAACGATAGGCCTAAACATATATATATATATATATATATATATATATATATATATATATATATATATATATATATATATATATTTAATTTTATTTTATTTATTTTTTTTGTCAGGAAGATACATAGATGGCATAAAATTTAAAAGCACTATCGATTCCGACGATTCCGTAGATTATACCGAACGGATGGCAACCCTATACTTAATACCCAAATGTCAAACTTGAATCAATGAACAGCACTGATAAAGCCCCTGTCTTACAAATTATTAACTAAAAAAAGTTACCCTTTAAGTGTGGAAACATTTGATAACAGTTAACTTTTTAATAAGAATTTATCGAGGAAAAACTCATAATCTCTATTTCAGCCTACTTGTCGATTAAATTGCTGTTTTTACTTTCGGTTTTACTAGTGCCCTTCTTCCCGATTGTTTACTAAAACTGGTTCGTGAGGCGCCTTAGAAGAAACGAGTAGGCAGAAAAAAACATGCACGTATTGTATACACATACCTTTTTGATAAATGATGTGACGTTCGGCACCGAGGTTTCGAAGCTTGTATAAAAAAAAACGAAACATCTCACAGTGAAGGACTGTACCGGAGTTGTGCCGAAAATCGACTCCTCCTTGCGTGCACGCGCATGACGTCACTGCACCAAGACGCGGCGGTCTTTTTCTTTAGCCTACTGTTCATCTACGGTAGTTTCCACATCTGTAAATCCTGTCTGCATTAAGTGTTTGTATACTCTTTATTAATATGCTTGTTTTGCCGTGCTTTGTTTTGCACCTTTGGTTCTTATGTTTCTATTACTTTTCATTAAACTACTACGTTTGGGTTCAGTTATCTCCATTTCAGTCTCTTTGTTCCCTCCACACCCTTAAATGTATCTATAGCTACAGTAATTAGTGTGTGTGTGTGTGTGTCAATTAATAAATAATAAATGAGTGTGAATAGGAAGTGCAACTGCCTAAAAAACTGTTTATTAGATCTCATGGCTGGTTTTTGGGAATAAAAACTCCCAACGCTTGTATACTTTTATGGAGATAACTTCTATGAGCAGGTGCATCAGGTTTTCTTCTCTCGACTGCATATCTTTCTTTTAAGGGCAACTGCAAATGGTGTATACTGAGTGTTCAAAAAGAAAAAATGAAGTGAATATGTATGAAACCTTTGTTCCTTTTACGAATTAACAGCATAAATTATAACCATATGTAGGCTATATATGCAGACACACATATAAAATCACTATGATTTTTTTAACCACAGCACCTGCTGAATTCATACTCCCCCTCCGTCAGCTTTGCAAGTTAAAACACATGAAAACCATTCTGATGACCTTTGTCCATAGAGGATCTCTACAGAACAGCACAAGGCTTCAGTAGGAAGCCTTTTATCTAGGGGACTGTGATTTCAACAGCACCAGCCAAAATCAAATTCCCCCTCCAATGTCTCCAATGTGTTACATTAACGCACACAATTATACTAAACCTTATTGAAACTGTGAACATTTGCACTGTATTACTTCTGCACATCCTAAATTAATGTACAGGTCTATTTTTATTTTTATTAATGTGTCTATTTTTATTGTTCCTAAATTGTTTATATGTTTATTTGTACTTATTTTTATTTTTTCATAACTTTATATTTATGCTCCTTTTCTCTTTCACTCTATTATCTTACCTCACAGATGTTTTAATAATTAATCTCATTATTAATAATACCATTTTTTGTTTCTACTACTGGAAGCATCATTACACCAAGACAAATTCCTTGTACATGCAAACCCAAGGTACATGGCAATTGAAGTGATTCTGATTTTCATTGTACTTAAAAAGCAACTGCATCTGCTTCAATAGAAAAGCTTTTAAGGGCGAAGGGGAGCTCATCCTTATAGGCAACTTGATATTAGGTGTATCAGTGTGTACTTGGCTATTGTGTTTATTTGTTTGCTTGCTTGCTTGGTTCATTGATTGACCCATATTCTGTCATTTATAAACAAATAAAAAATTACAAGAGCACTGGAACATACCCTGATGGACTTACAAAGACAGAAAAACACACTTTCCGAAAAAGAGCAACACATTTGACATTGAAGGTAAGATTGATTTGAAAGTAATATAGGTGTCAGGTGAAGTGTGAGTCACATTATTATTATTATTGTTATTGTTAAAATCAAAGGCACTGTGCTGGGATTGTGACTTTGGTTTGTAATGGGACATCAAATAATGAAAAAAAAAAAAAAAAAGAAGAAGGTAATTAAAAAAAGGAATAAAGTAATAATACCTTGATATCACGAAAGGGTAATTCCTGGTATTTTGTGCCTTTTGGCCATCATTAAATGTAGAAAATTAGAATGTTTTTAGAAGACATTTTTGTCATGAGAGGGTGACTCCAAAATATATGAAAAACATTTGATTTTGGTCAAGCTGTAAATGTAAACATTAATTACAGAAAATATGGAAGATCGTATATGTCCAGCCTTTTAGGAACAGATACAAGTGCCTAGAAGGCATTTTTGTTTACTTTTCAAAGTACTATATTATTGATACTCCAGTACATTTTCATTGTCACTGAAATATTAGTATGCTTGCTGGATAGTGGACAGAGTAACAACTAATAACAGTAATAACAAGCTAACCTCAATTATAATTGTTTAAATACATTTAATAATTGAAATAGCCTATATATATATATATATATATATATATATATATATATATATATATATATATATATATATACACACACATATTATACATATATATACATACATATATACATATATATACATACATATACAGTGAGGAAAATAAGTATTTGAACACCCTGCTATTTTGCAAGTTCTCCCACTTGGAAATCATGGAGGGGTCTGAAATTGTCATCGTAGGTGCATGTCCACTGTGAGAGACATAATCTAAAAAAAAAAAATCCAGAAATCACAATATATGATTTTTTAACTATTTATTTGTATGATACAGCTGCAAATAAGTATTTGAACACCTGTCTATCAGCTAGAATTCTGACCCTCAAAGACCTGTTAGTCTGCCTTTAAAATGTCCACCTCCACTCCATTTATTATCCTAAATTAGATGCACCTGTTTGAGGTCGTTAGCTGCATAAAGACACCTGTCCACCCCATACAATCAGTAAGAATCCAACTACTAACATGGCCAAGACCAAAGAGCTGTCCAAAGACACTAGAGACAAAATTGTACACCTCCACAAGGCTGGAAAGGGCTACGGGGAAATTGCCAAGCAGCTTGGTGAAAAAAGGTCCACTGTTGGAGCAATCATTAGAAAATGGAAGAAGCTAAACATGACTGTCAATCTCCCTTGGACTGGGGCTCCATGCAAGATCTCACCTCGTGGGGTCTCAATGATCCTAAGAAAGGTGAGAAATCAGCCCAGAACTACACGGGAGGAGCTGGTCAATGACCTGAAAAGAGTTGGGACCACCGTTTCCAAGGTTACTGTTGGTAATACACTAAGACGTCATGGTTTGAAATCATGCATGGCACGGAAGGTTCCCCTGCTTAAACCAGCACATGTCAAGGCCCGTCTTAAGTTTGCCAATGACCATTTGGATGATCCAGAGGAGTCATGGGAGAAAGTCATGTGGTCAGATGAGACCAAAATAGAACTTTTTGGTCATAATTCCACTAAACGTGTTTGGAGGAAGAAGAATGATGAGTACCATCCCAAGAACACCATCCCTACTGTGAAGCATGGGGGTCGTAGCATCATGCTTTGGGGGTGTTTTTCTGCACATGGGACAGGGCGACTGCACTGTATTAAGGAGAGGATGACCGGGGCCATGTATTGCGAGATTTTGGGGAACAACCTCCTTCCCTCAGTTAGAGCATTGAAGATGGGTCGAGGCTGGGTCTTCCAACATGACAATGACCCGAAGCACACAGACAGGATAACCAAGGAGTGGCTCTGTAAGAAGCATATCAAGGTTCTGGCGTGGCCTAGCCAGTCTCCAGACCTAAACCCAATAGAGAATCTTTGGAGGGAGCTCAAACTCCGTGTTTCTCAGCGACAGCCCAGAAACCTGACTGATCTAGAGAAGATCTGTGTGGAGGAGTGGGCCAAAATCCCTCCTGCAATGTGTGCAAACCTGGTGAAAAACTACAGGAAACGTTTGACCTCTGTAATTGCAAACAAAGGCTACTGTACCAAATATTAACATTGATTTTCTCAGGTGTTCAAATACTTATTTGCAGCTGTATCATACAAATAAATAGTTAAAAAATCATACATTGTGATTTCTGGATTTTTTTCTCTCACAGTGGACATGCACCTACGATGACAATTTCAGAACCCTCCATGATTCCTAAGTGGGAGAACTTGCAAAATAGCAGGGTGTTCAAATACTTATTTTCCTCACTGTATATACATACATATATATACATACATATATATATACATATATATATATATATACATACATATATATATATATATATATGCATATATATACATATATATACATATATATACATACATATATATACATACATATACAGTGCAATGCATAAGTGAATACACCCATGCTAAAGTTGACTAAATGACTAAAAAGAGGAATAAAAAATCATATTTTGGAAATTGAACTTAATGCCTTAATTTAAAAAATTATTTTTAAAGATTTTTATTTTTAAGTATTTTTTTTATTTATTTTTTAGGATACTATGCATCCTGATAAAGTTCCCTTGGCCTTTGGAATTAAAATAGCCCCACATCATCACATAGCCTTCACCATACCTAGAGATTGGCATGGGGTACTTTCCATAAGATCATCTCTCAATGCAAATCAAACTAGCTTTTAGGCTAACTGAAATAAAATCATGCCAATCTCTAGGTATGGTGAAGGCTATGTGATGATGTGGGGCTATTTTAATTCCAAAGGCCAAGGGAATTTTATCAGGATGCATAGTATCCTAAAAAAAAATAAAAAAAAATACTTAAAAATAAAAATCTGCCTGCGACTATGGGAATTTAACATAGGGGTGTACTCACTTATGCACCATGTATTTTAAGGAAGAACATTTATTTATTTACGATACATTATTCATTCACAAAGAAAATTGGTGTCCTTAAAGGTTGGATTTTTCCTAATTTTTTAAATTAAGGCATTAAGTTCAATTTCCAAAATATGATTTTTTATTCCTCTTTTTAGTCAACTTTAGCATGGGTGTATTCACTTATGCATTGCACTGTATATACATATATACATATATATACACATATATACTTATATATATATATATATGTATGTATATATATATATATATATATATATATATATATATATATATATATATATATATATATATATATGTGTATATATATATATATGTATGTATATATATGTATATATATGTATGTATATATATGTTAATTAAGCAAAAACCTGTCAACAAAGGTCTGAAAAACAAACTGGTATAACGCTTTCTGCCTCGTTCACTCTCAACTCTAAATTAACTTCTGGCTCTGTCTATTGACAATAAAGAAGTGTTCGAAATATACAGATGCAGGGAATCTGACGCCGTCACAATCTGAATTGTGACATACGAGAAATTGTATACAGTACACTGTATACAATAACTACACTGCTGAACAATAACCAATCATTTTTATCCTAAATTATTTTTCCTATATTTTCCTAATGGTAATTTTATGATTGGTCTATATAAAGTATGGTACTACAAACACCTGTTGTAGAATTTATACAATGTATTAAAAAATGCAATAGCAGGTGTTTTTAAAAGCCACTTTTCACCTGTGAAGTTTATTTTGTTTGTGTGTCATCCTCTTTCTGACCTGACAATCCTAGGCTGCCTGTTTCTTGATCAATTGTGACAAAACAGAAAGAAAAAAAACCTGTAAAATTAGTGCAATAATACTAATGAATTCTATAAATTAAGACCTACATCAGAACATTAATGCATACAATTGCATACTGCATTTATCTTGAATTATAGGTAACACTTTACAATATGGTTTCATTGGTTAACATTAGTTAGCTACTTTAGTCCTGTCAGGACCACTACCGTCAAATACGATTGACAATTAGCATACAGTTTGGATTGGCGGTATGGTTCCGTTCTTGGCGAGAACTCCCTGCGCATCCATGCAGCCTAGCATGGATAAGAGCATGGATAAGAGCAGGGAGAGCAGCAATAACCCCCCTTGGTGTAAACAGAACAGAACCAACATGAAAGTTTGCAAATATATTTAATTATAATTTTAAAGTACAACATATTTCGAGAATTTACGAGAATTTACAACGCTGCCTGATTCAAGCAGATAGATACCGGTAGCGGTAGTGGCTGTTAATGCACGAAAATACAAATTCAGCATTAACAATCACCATGTTTTTTTCTAATTTGAAGGGCTTTGATAACATATCTGTGAAAATAAAAGACATTACGAATAAAAAAGATTGAAAATAAGTGCACGTTTGTGCGGGTAGTGAATATTTTCAATTTACAACAAAACTTGTTAATTATGTTAATTATTCAACAAGAGAAATAGGCCGAGTTATTCATCATTGTGCAAAATTTTGGTAGATTTGCAATGCTAATAACAATGGAAATGCGTCATTACAGTCAGTAAATATCTCTTAACAACACAATGGAATCACTTGTACGACTTTCTGTTAATAAAGTATCTGGTAAGAATCTATTCTATATTACTAATGCATTAATTGCATTAATTCACATTACACATTAATATAAATAAATAAAACAAATATCATGTCTGAAGTCACGTGAATTACGGGTCATTGGACAGGGGTCCAATCACAACTGACTTCCGGAAAAGGGGAAATTTCATTTAAATAATTATGTTTCTTCTTAGTTTTTGTTATCAGTTATATACAATTTGGGTTTATATTACATCATATATTGTTTAATGAATGTTTATGGCATTATTTGGAGTCATGTGTGTATCACCATGATGGTGTTTTGTATTTGTGTGTATGGCACTGTGCACCTTCTTTATATTAACATGTGCCTTAGTTTGTGGAAAACTAATGGTGTACTTTAAATCATCATGTGCTTTTCTTTTTACCACCTGTATTATTATGGTGGTTATCAGTATATTACAAAGGTATAAAGCAGACTTTAATACTTTAGTGAAATTGAATGATAACAAGACGAGAGATATCCTATGGTTCTCTCACACCACATTCTCAGTTTCGACTCTTTTCTCTCAGAACTTTCTCATGTCTCATTTGTGTGTATTTAAATTTCTCCTAAGGAATTTTAGGAGAAACATCTGAGACACTTTTGTTGATACTAAAATGAATCTCCACTTAGTCGCCTGAGCCTATTCACGAGTTCACACTTACATATAATTTGAGGGGGTAAAGTTTAATGCGTATTTGGCGTGCTGTCCGGGGGGAGGTCTCTGAGCTCGGAGTTCGGCCCAAACCCAGAGTACTCCCCCCCTTATGTAAGTGCTTAGGACTAGAAGCGTGGAGAAGGGGTGGTGGAGGGATGCTGCAAAACTGTCAATGGAATGAGGTGAGACTGCTGAGTGTATATACACCTCTTACCATTGATTGCTGAGTGCTCTCCACTTGTGTTAATTATCTGAACGTGCTCCTCCCGAACTTTGTTAATAAAACATCATTTAGTAAAAAGCAATCTCCTAGAAATTAATTTTTCTTCTGGAATATTCAACTGTTTGTAATTTTTCTGTTGCTTCTTACAAAGATGATGTTAAATTTGACACAGAGACACTGAGGAATTATTATAAAGCCCAAATCCAGCATAGAGGGGTTCAGTGAATGTGGTGTTGAATGTGTGTAAATGTGTTAGTGTGTGTGCGTCAGAGACGCTGTAGAAAGAGAGAGTGCCGGCCAACACGTCCACATACACTCCTACTCTATTAGACAGGGGTGAAGAGGGAGGAATGTTTGTGTTATTATTATTGTGCCAGGCACAATAAATCGTGTCACAACAGTAAAGATTCCAGGACTTTTCATTGAGTCCAAACCGACTGTCACTCCCTTCTTTCTTGTTGATTCCTTTATATGACACTGCTACATGACTCCAGCCACTCCATTCAGCCTCCCAATAACAGCGTCCAGTCAGACTCTCTTCACACAAGACCTGCTCATGGTGATCAAATCTCTCTGGATGATCAGGATATGGATGCTCCTCTTTTACACATGTTGTTTTTTTGTTTCCTTCAAAGATCGTGAGACGAGCATGTGCTGTGTTTGGATCCAGTGTGAGATCACAGGCATCTGAACACAAGACGAGAGGAACATCTTTGTAACCATTACAAATGCATAGATGTGTTTGAATGTGTTAAAGGACTTACATTTTTGCAGTCCTGGAACAATCCTGAAATGTCCTCCATGGTCCAAACTGAACAGAGACAGAAATGTACACACAAACAAATAATGTTCAATGGACTGATAACTAATGTCGAATGAAACAGTTTCACTGTTGTGTAAAATAAAAACAGCAGTACCACGTTTTGAGGAAAAATTATTGAATTCTGTATTTGAGCTTGATAGACCACAACAAATGTGTTAAAAGCATACTGCAAATTGTGATATTTCACCTTCCTGGAACTAGTGTAAAATAATACCGTATAATAATAATATAATAATTAATAGTAATATCTTCAATATTACTCAGAAGTCTTGTTTCAAATATAATTCTTTTGTAGGGCTGGGTATCGTTCAAAAAATTTCGATACCAATACCAATACCGATACCGATACCTTGATTTCGATACCGGTTCCTGAACGATACTTTTTTCGATACCAATTTTATGAAATCCATTTTAACAAGATTACAAACACATTACCTCAGAAAACTTTGCTTTTATTTTTTCAGTTTGACTCATGCTCCTTAGTCAGTGCACAAAGGAACAAAAAAAGCACAAAGGAACAAAATATTCCTTATACATAGCCTATACATAAGGAACAAAATATTTTTTTATAAAGAGCTCATGCTCACCAAAGCTGAATTTGTTTGATCAAAAATACAGCAAAACTTGTAATACTGTGGAATAGTATTACAATTTAAAATCTAATTTGAATATATTTCAAAATGTAATTTATTCCTGTGTTGTCAAAGCTGAATTTTCAAAATCATTACTTCAGTGTCACATGATCCTTCAGAAACATGAAAACAGTTTTTGGAAACTAGGCTATATGATACATTTTTTCATGATTCTTTGATGAATAAAAAATTCAAAAGAACAGCATTTATTTGAAACAGAAATCTTTTGTAACATTACACATGTTTTAAGGTCATTTTTGATCACTTTAATGCATCCTTTCCCTTACTGAAAAAAAAATCTGACCAACACATTTTTGAACGGTAGTGTACATTCAGTAGGTCATTATTGCAATATAAACACTGTCAGAGTGATCAACAAGGTATCTCTTCATTTACCAGTCAAAGACGGAGCAACTTTCTGCTCTTATGTTTAATCCGTGCACTGTCAAGGGCTTCATCATATCTGTCGCGGTACCGGTCTTTGCAGCAATTATTTTACCGCAAATACTGCATCGCGCGCTGTTGGCATCGAGCCTGGAGAAATGTAGCCACACTTTTGATCGACTTTTCCACATCTTTAGGGTATTGTGAGTGTGTGTGCTCGCGTCTCATTGAGTATGTGCGCGAGTTTGTGTGTGTGTGCTCGCGTCTCATATGAGAATGTGCGTGGACAGTTTGTGTGCGCGATGGAGAGTTCCGCGCGTCTCGTGTGTGTAGAGTTCACGTGTATGTGCGCGAGCGACTTTAGGCGTGTCGTTGTGCATATCATATGTATTTGTTTGAGCACTGACGTTGACGAGTTAACCCCTTAGGTATCGAAATCTGGTACCGAAAAACAAGTCATTTTTCGATAGTATCGAGGCAATTCGGTCGGTACCTAAAAAGTATCGAACTCGGTACCCAGCCCTATTCTTTTGAGGTGATGGTGCTTTATGCAATGCTATCTAGTGTTGAGGCAAAATGCCATTTACCATGCCTTGTAAAGCTGAGAAATCGCTACCGTGGACTCGCTAGTAAGAGCGACCAATGTCCAGAAAACATTGATGAAAAAATTAATGAGTCTCCCGCTTTCATTGAACTTCAGGACTACGTTGAAAAATGTGTTGATTCTGCTATCTGAGCACCACTCTTTGTATGTAAATTGACTTCAGGAACTGGGTGTCAGGAAGCCAGTCAACAAAACCAGATTGAAAAATCATTTGCTTCAACTCTTTCCAGATGCACAAGAACAATTTGATGGAAGGAATGCAGTTCTTTTTTTCGAGGAGGTCATGAGAAATATGCTTAGGGAAGCTCTGGGGAAGAGAGATTTTGATGAAGACGCTCTCATCCTGGCAAAAGCTGCGAAGATAATTAGAAATTACATATTCAACCATACAGGCTTCAAATTCACTGGCTCCTTCCCAGAAAGATGTCAAGAAACCTCACTTCCTTCAAGCCTAAAGTCTCTTATCTCGATGATAATGAATGGCTCCATCTTGAAAGATCAAGAGAAATGTGAGTCTCAGGCTTGCCTCACAATAGGACAAGGCATTCTTTATAACACAAAGAAAAGGGCAACACCCACTGCTAGGATGACCAGACACAGACTTGAACGTGAACCACCGCTCCCTATTTACATAGGCCTTAATGTACATGTACAAAACAGAAGCAAGCAACTGGTCCAGCAATTAAACCAAATAGGTATTAGCATTTCATATGACAGAGTTATTCAAACTGAAGACTGGCTTGCTAAAGCCACATGTGAACACTTTGAAGTTGATGGTGTTGTGGTTCCAGCTTGTCTCCGGAAAGGGCTCTTCACAGTTGGTGCCCTTGATAACCTTGACTATGATCCAAGTTCAATCACTTCTGTAGGCTCCTTTCATGGTACTGGAATCAGCATGTTTTACGTATCATGCTTCTATGCAACCATTGGTGGAAGACCCCCCAGCAAAATGTGCACTCCTTCCTCTGTTTTAAGAGAAATCTGCCACTCCAGCCATGATTAAACATGGCATGAATGTTCTTAGACAAGATATTGAATTTCTTAATCCTGGACAAATCCCAGTCACTACATTTCACCAGCCTCTTTTCGCTCTGGCAAAGTTCACAATTTCTACTGTCACTTCACAGTCTACAGCGGGAAGCTTTTAAGCTGATTGCTGGCCCCAAAGATGAAGATACCTTTATCACTTGGAGAAATTACATGCTGAAGACGAGTCCAACTTTCATGTATTGGGACCAGTTTGGATGACACTTCCAGAAGTCCCCACAGCCTGCAGAGAACTTATCAAATGTTGCTGTAAGGGGGATTGTTCCACCTGCAAATGTGGCAAAGCAACTCTAGACTGCTCACCTCTTTGCAAATGCAACTGTAACGACTCATAATTATCAATTACAGGGCCAATAAAGATCATATTGCTAATACTTTGACATGTATTGAAGCTTTAGTTATGTAAAAGTCCATACACATAAATAAACATATAAAATGTTAACTTTGGGATTCATTTGAACACTTTATCTTGTGCAGGAACTTTTTTAAGCATATTTCATTGATAATGATATACTTCTAATATGACATGTTACAAAGTTTTTTTCCGAGGGTTCCTAGGCCAAAATTACACTATAGACCCTAAGGAAACACAAAATTTGGTGCTTTGATCACCTCGGTAACGGTATTTTCACTACGCCACTGGACTAAAATGTTTACCTTGGATATTATACAATTTGAATGCATACAGAATTTGTGGAAAAAGACAAAAAAATGTTCAAGATGTTTCCAACTCTAACCTTGAACCAGTTCTGTAAAATGGCCCATATAGCCTAATTGAACAGGATTTGTTTCCAGGTATGACTGTTTACTCAAAATGTGCTTTTGACTTTCATTTATATTTGGATTATATTGTTAACATAACAATTTATATTATATTGTTATATTGTTAATTATATTGTCTTCTCAGGTGTGAATCACAGCATTATTCATGATAATTCACACCCCCAAGCATATTGCCTTTCTAAACAAAATGTGTCTTACAAAATTTAAATCAATGTATTGTTTTATGTGAATGAGTAGGCAGGATCATCTTCAGATCATTTTGAAGCAAAAACTCTAGGCTACATCACCCATTGGTCAAAAATCTTGTGGACACATTTAGTATGCATTTTGTGGCCTTATTTCAGAAACTAAAAATTTTAGTTTTTTCAATAACCATGCATAAACATTACTCTCTCAAATATACAAACATGTACATAAATGTTGCTCACATATTATGGTAGCCCTGTTTGTGCTGAATAGAGTGTAATGACACTTTTGCTATCCAGTGGGACAATCTCTGATTCGTAACTGGCAAACCTTAAGACCGCTTAACCGACACTAAAGCCTACAGCAGGCCGGTCTTCAGCGACAGGGGCCACAATCCAGCCGTTTGGAACGGCTCGAACGGAAGGCCTCGAAGGGCCGTAAGGACCGTGGACGGGTCCCAGATCGGAACAGTATGAGGGCGAAGCAGGTTAAGTCTCCTGGCTCTCCTCAAGAACTTGACGACCAAGTCTTTCCTTCCTACAGACTGGCCAGCCACAAGGGCGTAAATCGCTGCGGTGGCTGCCACTTATTCCTTAAGCATGGAAGGGGTAGGCGACTTAACCTGCAGCTCCTGTAAGAAGGACAGAATGACTGATACATCGCAAACAGATGGGTCTTCATTCCGGACTGCACACCAGTCGGAAAAGACAGAACATTTAAAGGTATAGAAGTGTCTTGTAGGCAGCACTCTGGGCCTCTGCTACGTTTCATCTGTTGAGACAACCTTCCATCAGGAGGTCTGTCCCAATCGGACGCCTATCCAATATAGGTGGGAGACCTTCCAATGGGTCTGTGACAGGTTGTGACACTGCGGAGTTCCACTCTGAGGTGCAAACGACCCTGACGCCAAGCGCGGGGCGGGACTTGGGCTTTCAGCCAATACTGCAGGGTACTATAGAAGAGGTGGTTGCCATCAGGCCGAGCAAACTCTGGAAAGCTTTGAGGGGAAGGACAGCCCCCACTTTGAAAGAAACCGCCAGCCACTGAATACTCAGAGAGCCTTCCAGCATGAGCCAGGCCCGCATCCGGGCCAAGTCAATAATTGCCCCCAGGAAAGCGACTCGCCTTCTGGGAGACAGGAATCTCTTGATCGAATTGATTCTGAGCAGCAATCTGTGAGCACAGAGCTTGTGTTCCGATCGAGCCAACACCAGCCATTCGTCGAGGTAGTTCATGACGCAGATTCCCGTCTGCCTCAGAGGGGAGAAAGTAAAATTTCTTGGAGTTGAGACCTGCATGGGATGGATTTTTCAGTCCCGCTCCTGCCCGCAACATCAATTTATTGTCCCGCTCCCGCCCGCAAAAGCATGCATAAAAGTATAAATAGATTTTTTCTGTACGTTCATGAAAAAGTTTCAAGTGTCACCTAGCCACAACCTACACATCCCAGCATAAACACTCTCTGTAAATTATTTGTTATTAAAGCATCAACATTCACACGCCACTGTTAAATAGGTGCACATTACTAACGCGCTCTTTAAATAAAAATAAAAAAAGATTGCGCCATTGACTTTAGACCAGGTTTCAGTTGGTCAATGGCACAGTCTATTTCTGTTGCCTCAAAATAGCAACGCACCAACAATGCGCCAGAACACACCTCGTTTTCAGACCAGCACGCCCATGGGTGCACAAATGGGCGCAAATGCTTTTGTTATTTAAACAACGTGGAAACTAGCCAAAAACACTTGCATTGCGCTTGGCGCTGCATTGCGCCGGGTGTAAGATGGGTCCCTAGGTGTGTTTACATGGAGCATTGTATTCCGATTATAGTTGGTTTAAAAGTCCAATCCGAATGAAAATGCTCCATGTTTTCATGCAAAAATACACAAACCAATTGAAATTTCAATCAGATTGAAAAGGGTGGGATAAACCTTTTCTTATCCATTCAATAGGATATGTAAACACTTGATCGGATTGAAAACCAAAACTGGAAATTTTTGCCCATGTGCAATGACATAGAAATGACGTATGAAGCACAGAATGAGCATATTTGTTGTTGAATATAATAAATGACTGTCGTGTCAATCTGAAAGTTCTCTGCAGAACGTCTTCCCACAAGTGCTTGCTTCAGACTCCTTACAGACAGCTTGTTTTGAGTGCAGGAATGGGAGTTTTTACCGCTCGATTAATATAAGCATAATGGTACAAAGTTTAATGTGCTTGTCGTCCACTAATTAGGACCCGAAATAGATAAATATTAAGTTTGTTAAACAACAACAGCGGGAAACTGTATATTCGTGCAGTGTGGGCATGTCAAAAGATTAAATCCGATTTCATCCGATATCTTATGACATATCAATGTGCACATCAACACAATCACTTTATTAAGCGTCCATGTAAACACCATGTTCGGATTCATCAATCAAAATGATTTCAAAATGATTGAAACAAAAAAGTGACCATGTAAACTTGGCTATCGACAAAAACAGCAGGAGCACTAAAACAGATTTTAATTTTAAAAAATCATTTTTTCTTCTGATTTTCAGAAAATTTTAAACAAAATCACAAAAAGATAGATATAATCGTAAAAAAAAAACCTACTTGAGCATTTGCAGTGAGCAGTTAGGATCCTTCAGTTTGTCTGAGAGCAGCTTGACCCCTGAATCTCCTGCGTGATTGTAGCTCAGATCCAGCTCTCTCAGGTGTGAGGGGTTTGAACTCAGAGCTGAAGACACAAAACCACAGCCTTCCTCGGTCACCATACAGCCAGACAACCTACAGAGAGAGTAGGTTTGACAATTATTCATGTTTTTCATTTTTGTAGCTTAACAGCCACTGTACATTTACATATTTTATATATTTAAATGTGCTATATATGATTTGTACATTATATATATATATATATATATATATATATATATATATATATATATACACACACACACACAATCTGCAAGCAATTTTGCTATGTAAAGATATAGTGGAGTATATAGTGAAGTAATGAGAAGAGAGTGAAGTCACAAAGACTTTAATATCCTATACTTTTGTGAATTAAAACATCTTGGGCATGTTTTTATACTTTAGCACAGTGGTTTTCAATCCTGGTCCTGGGGACCCACCGCTCTGCACATTTATGTCTCTCTTATCTGACACAGTTTAGTTCATGCAGCTCTTTCCTAACAAGCTGATAATCGGAATCATCTTAAAAAAGGGAGACATAAAAAAATGTGACATACAAAAATTGGAGGGTTGAAAACCACCATTTTAGCGTAATACAAAGGGAACATGTGACATCTAGTTGGTGAAAATCATATACCGCACCTTTAAAAAGCCTCTTGGACATAATTAATTATTTTGAGTATCACAGAAGAAAATAAGTCATACAGGTCTAGAACAACATGAGTAAATTACACAACTTTTATTATTGTTTTGAGAATTATTGTTTTAATGAAATTTACGTCAAAATATTATCAACTTTTACAACGAAGCTACACATTTACATTTATGCTTTTTAAGACACTAGTTGAAAGTTACTGGCATTTCATTGAAGTTACACAATTGATCAGTTCATGCATTCCCTGGGAACGGAAACCTTAACTTTAACTTTTCTAGCACCATGCTCTGTTGTTTGAGCAACAAGTAGGACCAGAGGTGCATCTAGCATCCAGAGTATCAAGACTATTGAAAAATAGACATGGAAAATGTTACTGTTACACACCTCAGTATCTGCAGATGACAGTTTGGACTCTTCAGTCCATCAGAGAGCAGCTTCACTCCTGAATCATGCAGGTCATTGTTACTCAGATCAAGTTCTCTCAGGACACATTGTGAGGATTGAAGAGCTGATGACAAACTCTCACAACACTGACCAGTGAGATTACAGCTAGACAATCTGAATGAAAGCCAAATACAAGTTTCTTGTGAGTGTAATATACAGCGGTCTATTAAATAAAATGCAAAATGTAATTAAATTTGTTCAAACTATTAAACGGCAAAAGAAACAGAGGTGCCACTGAATATAACATTTCAGAATTATTTCAGCTCTCGGGAGTATAAGGCATTCATAGTGATGTATTCATGTCTGTTCTCATATGATTCTTTTCTGAGTGATACTAGTGCGCTCGACTCTCAAGGGAGTTAAATGCACACTTTTTTTGCAATGCGGTCACAGTAATTGTTCCACTGGGCTTGACTCTCTCCTGAGAGATGAGAGTTGAACGCCTGCACTCCACGGTTCGGGTCCTGCAGCCGCAATTATGGTGAGGCGAGATTGTGAATGGGCATTGTAGGCAGAGCAGGGATGAGTTGAAACAGGAAGTTTCCTTTTTTGGCTCCACTTGTTGGCTTAAATAAATACTATTGTTAATTATGTATGTTTCTAGTCCTGATGAATTAAGTGAAAGAAGAGTGTAGTAATTGTTATTATTATAACAATTAGGAGTTATGGAAAGTTATGCCTGCACCAATGACAGATTAGATCTGGTTTGGGGGCATAAGACAGACTTTATGAAAAACTTTTGTCTAGACATAACTGCCCCGCTCCTGTGAATAACAGAGCTCCGCATGGATAGCAGTATTGTGTCTTTGGCTTTCTGTAAGCCTCCTTGTTAAGCTGTCCAGAGCGTAGGACGTTGTTAAGCCGTCTCTCGCTTGAGAGAGTCACAAAAAAATGTGTCCTCAGAGCTCAGCTAGGCAATACACTAGGTTGTTAAGCTCTGTGTTAGCCTCCTTGGCTACTGCATACAACAAAATATTTTGGGGGCCATGAATGTTTTGTGAATGCTGTTGCTGAACTTTTCAAGAAAACGCTAGCAGAGAAAGAGTTAAGATACAGTTATTTATTTACTGCGTGAAATGGGTAGATTGTATTTAAAAAAGGTGGGTTACCGCTGGTTAACCTAATGAACAATTGTAATATTAAATGTCTCAATACCTTAAAAAAAGAATTGCATCTGATTGCCAAGTTATGTAAAAACATTAAATCTCTTAAACAAGCAAACAAGAACAAAACACTCACAGAGCTTTTCTGCAGTTGATCACAGCTGGTATCAGTCTTCTTCTACCCTCATCTGTTGTGTTGTATTTCTGAGCATCCAGTTCATCCAGCACCTCCTCTGACATCTGAAGCATGTAGGAGATTGTTGAGCAGTGAGCAGCAGAGAGTCTCTCTGAGTGTTTGTCTGATTTCACAAACTCCTGAATCTCTCTGGACAAAGTCTGATCTTTCACTTCCAGCAGACAGAGGAACAGATTGATGGATTGACCAGTGTAGAGTCCATGTCCATCTTTGATTTTCTCTTTAATGTAATGTGTGGTTTCTCTGATGGTTTCTGAGCTTTTCTCTGTGTGTGTCAGTAGATCCTGTAAGAGTCTCTGATTGGACTCCAGTGAGACGCCCAGCAGGAACCGCAGGAACAGATCCAGCTGTCCATTCTTACTTTCAAGGGCTTTATCTATTGCTGCTTCAAACATATTATGCATTGCAAAAAAATGTAGTGTTTCCATTGTAGTACAAAGATGGTAGTGAAAGACATAGAAAGCAGCGAGAAACTCCTGAACGCTCAGATGAATGAAGCTGTAGACTTTTCTCTGATGAATCACAGATTCTTCCTTAAAGATCTCAGTGCAAAACCCAGAATACACTGAGGCATCAGTGACGTCTATGCCGCTCTCTCTCAGGTCCTCCTCATAGAACATCACATTGCCCTTCATCAGCTGTTTGAAAGCCACTTCACCAAGTTTCACAATCACTTCTCTGTTGGACTGCAGGAGTTTCTCTGGACCTCTCTCTTCGTACTTCTGATTCTTCATGTTGATCTGAATCAGCAGGAAATGGATGTACATTTCAGTCAGAGTTTGAGGGATTTCTGCACTCAGGTCTTCTTCCAGGAGCTTCTGAAGCACAGTGGATGAGATCCAGCAGAAGACGGGTATGTGGCACATGATGTTGAGACTTCTTGCTCTTCTGATGTGTGAGATGATTCTGCTGGCTTGATACTTATCACTGATTCTCTTCCTGAAATATTCCTCCTTCTGAGGCTCATTGAATCCCTGAATCTCTGTAAGACGGTTGATGTATTTGGAGGGGATCTGACTGGCTGCTGCTGGTCTGGAGGTGATCCAGATGAGAGCAGAGGGAAGCAGCTCTCCTTTCATGAGCTTTGACATCAACACACCCACTGATGAAGTCTCAGTCACATCAGAAACTTTCTGAGCTTCTGAAAACATCAGTGTCATTCTGCTTTCATCCAGACCGTCAAAGATGAACACAACTTTACACTCCTCATAAATTTTTGAGTCCAGATCTTGAAGTTCAGGATGAAAGTCCAGCAGAAGTCTGTGAAGACTGTACTGACGATCTCGGATCAAGTTCATCTCTCGAAATGGAAGCACAAACATGAAATCTACATCCTGATTGGCTTTTCCCTCTGCCCAGTCCAGAATGAACTTCTGCACAGAGACGGTTTTTCCGATTCCAGCAATGCCTTTAGTAAGAACAGTCTTGATTTGGTCTTTCTCCTCACATCTTGGTTCAGGTGAGGCTTTAAAGATGTCATTGCAGGATATTGGAGTGTCTTGTGAGTGTTGTGTTCTTTTCTCCATCTGAGAAACCTCATGTTCGTTATTCACTCCTTCACTCTCTCCCTCTATGATGTAGAGCTGTGTGTAGATCTTGTTCAGGAGGGTTTGATTCTCTTGAAGTTTAATTCCTTCAAATAATCTCTCATACTTGTTCTTCATGCTGGTTTTGTGTTGATCTTTGACTCTCTGTAGGAAATCATCAGCTGGTTGAGGAGAATCCTGGTCTCCAGTCTGATCCTCTCTGTTCACAATGATGAGGAAAAAAGAAACATGGAAAAAATATGATAAAATAAAGTATTTAACCTATGGTTCTCAACCTTTCTTACTCCAAGGCCCCCCTCCTCTCTAAATCAATGCGGCCACACCTGCCATACCAAACAAGACCACAGGGAGATGCCAAAGGACTGCATATAGCTACTGTGCAGATCCATGCAGAATTATTAAACACACCAAAATACAAATGAAAAAACAAAACAACTAATGATACAGACTAATAGTAAAAACATTGCAATTATAAGCAATATTACCTCCCTTTTTGTCAAAATGTCATTCAAGGTAACAAACCATGGTCACTGAGTAACAAACCATGGTCATTCAGCGTAACAAATATTTTTATGCAATAATGAAACATTATACTTATTCTGACCTGTAATTTTTTTAATATATAAAAGAATATGTGATCATACTAAATTTTATTATATTTTAAATGATTTTCACTTCCTTACAAAAACTTCTTGCTGACAAATTGGTAAAACCTAGTGGTTTGAAGGATATTAGCAAAGTATAAAGATTTAAACTTTACAATTAATTAGTATTTGGGGCTGCACTGTAATCCTTAACTATAGATTTTTAATATGTCACCAAATAAATATTTTTTTAAATATGCCTAATAAGTAGGGGTGGGGGAAAAAAATCGATTCTTATATTTCTAATAACGTAATATTGACGAAATGCAAAAGGCGGAACTCTAAAGCGGACGTGCAGTGCGCGGACAGTCTGTGGCGTGCACATAACATAGACACACACATAACAGGGACGCATGATGGCTGAGCGCCAAATTCGAATGGCACCCTCTTCGTTAAACGCTAACGTATGGAAAATTGGCAATTTCATTGTGACCTATTTAGTATTTTTTGTATGAGAGCTGCTTTCTGTATTGTTTAGATTTCACATCAATATGCTATAAACCGATCTGTTATACGTACGTTATACTGCCCTCCACAGTCACAGTATGTATCAGTGCAATGCCAGATGTTCATTCACTTTTTTTGTATAAGCTGTATTTGATTGTGGTATACAGCAAACATTTCAAGTCATAACTCTTTATTATTTAGTTGTGTATAAGAGCGGCTTTGTATGTTACTAATTATTCAGAATGCGTAAGTCCACAAGCATTATGTTTGTATGAGAGCTGCTGGTACATAATTCTATATTTTTGAACGAAAACTGTTTGCAATTTTGCTACATCAAAATGTTTTGGGGTTTTTTTGTCTAAAGGATTATATTGCTCATTGGAAATAACAGGAGGATGTTCGTTAGAAGTCTATTATTAAATGCTAGAGATTCAGAATATGCTGTTTGTATTCATTTACTACAAGTATGCTGCTAGTACAGGCACACATTTATTTTCCTGTTGGTTCTTTGCAATGTTGGGACATATGCTGGCACATGTAACCTTACAGTTGACTTGCCAAATCACTTCCATTTGTTTTATTAATAAAATGAATATAGGAAGTATTGGAAGTAAATTATTTATGGGTCATCATAAATGCTTTGCTTTAAAAGTACCAAGTAGTCACAAAAAAACAACAACGATGCATCGATAATCGTTACCCTCTGAATCGTAATCGAATCGTGAGGTGCCTAGAGATTCCCACCCCTACTAATAAGATTTTCTGATTCATGAATATTGTTACACTGAATGACATTTTAGTGGGTGTCTTCTGTACAGGGTTGCTGCACACTTTTTAAAGTCAAATTTAAGGCTTTTTAAGACCCGAAGAAATCAAAATTGATACCGTACATTAGGGGTGCGCAATATTGACAAAGATATATCTCGATGTTTTCAAAGTTTTGTTGATAATAATTAGATGATATTTTACTGATTGTATTTTTGTACTGGTACTATGGTTGGTTTAGGCCTGTTGTTGACAGCGGACTCACAAAGATATTCATATTTTTCATATTCTATGCAGTGGTCAGTTCAAAGCAGTGACAGAAATTAACATTTTTATTAAGGGGCAATATTTCTTAGTTTAAATCCAGTCTGACCAGTGCGCTTCCCAACAAGTTCCACAATGATTGTGTATTAAGTCAATAGGCGGAAGGCAGGTGGTGTTTAGTTGCTGTTTGAAAGGATTCGACCACATGAGCATCTACACCATGAATGCAATCCGGTCAAATGTGTTTTCGCCTACCTCTGGAAGTGGTCGAAAGTAGACAAGCTCAAAAGGTTTTAGACCCCTGTTTACACCTGTATTAAGCGTCAGCCACTTGTGATCAGCATCTTAATACCAGGTGTAAACAGGGCCTCAGTGTGCATTCAGTGTGTTGTGGTAGTGTGTGTGTCTCACATGAACTGTCGTGTATTAGTTTCACTAGATCAGTTAAATCACCCACTAGCTATATGTCCATACTCACATGGGGTCAGAGGTCACTGGTCCATCACTGAGGTCAGGAGGATGATGCAATGATTCGTTACTCTTCAGAGACACACAGCTGGGTTCTGCAGATGATGTTCTCAGTTTCTTCCTCCTCCTGGAGATACTTAGACATACAGAAATATTTCTTCCTTCAGTTCTGCCTGCCATTTCATTTTGTATGAGTCAGTCTGTTGTCTCTAATACTAGATAGATTCTCACCTGTGGTCAGAGGTAACTGGTTCATCACTGAGGTCAGGCGGATGATGCAATGATTCGTTACTCTTCAGAGACACACAGCTGGGTTCTGCAGATGATGTTCTCAGTTTCTTCCTCCTCCTGGAGATACTTAGACATACAGAAATATTTCTTCCGTCAGTTCTGCCTACCATTTAATTTTGTATGAGTCAGTCTGTTGTCTCTAATACTGGATAGATTCTCACCTGTGGTCAGAGGTAACTGGTTCATCACTGAGGTCAGGAGGATGATGCAATGATTCGTTACTCTTCAGAGACACACAGCTGGGTTCTGCAGATGATGTTCTCAGTTTCTTCCTCCTCCTGGAGATACTTAGACATACAGAAATATTTATTCCGTCAGTTCTGCCTGCCATTTAATTTTGTATGAGTCAGTCTGTTATCTCTAATACTGGATAGATTTTCACCTGGGGTCAGAGGTAACTGGTTCATCACTGAGGTCAGGAGGATGATGCAATGATTCGTTACTCTTCAGAGACACACAGCTGGGTTCTAAAGATGAAGATCTCTGAGTCTCCTGCATCACTTCAGATGCAACGTTCTCCCTTTTCTCCATAATGACCAACTGACACCTAGCCTGTATATCGAAATACAAAAAACATGACAATATATATATATATAGTAGGTGGTCAACCAGAATGCCTATTAACGCCACGCTAGCTGCCTCTGCAAAGTCACTGCGGCAAAAGTAAACCAGTCGCATTTCAAAGTCATTCGCGAAATGACCGGCAGGTGGAGCAAAGGGACATTTTGCAAAACAGCAGCAATTGCCGCATTTTGAAACGTAAGTGGGGCTAATGTCAAATAACAGTAAGGATGAAATACTACAATTATGGTAAATTGCAAATAAGCCTACAACAAACATGAAAAATAAAAAAAGAGCTATTGACATTTGCAGTACAATAATGAAATGACCTAAGATTTGGTGTTGAAACTGCATGTTATAAAGTAATAATTTTATTATTAAATAAATAAATAAAATGTGGTTAATGTTGTTTAAACAAACTATACATATAGACAATTATTTGAACGAACAGTGAACTATAATATATCTCTGTTTGTAGGCTATCTGTTTATAAAAAATAAAAAATAAAAACAAGGTCTTGTAAAAAAAACTTTTTTCATTATTTCAGCAAGAATGAGACTGATTACATATGTAAATATGGGGTCGACAAACACGCCGGCGCGTTTTGCTCAATTTTTTTCACATAGCAGCCAAATAGACGTAAAATACTCTGTCATTTATGGTCATACAGACTTAAAAAATATGAAAAAAAACCCTGTAAAATTTCTACTTTTTTATGTGTCCACTTACAATCGAAACAAAACATTGTGCTTTTGTAAAATAAAGTAAATAAACAGGGTGTGCATTCTGCCTCTCCGTCTCTGTGAACTTTTTTTTCTGGAGCATGTCTCTAAACTTAAAACTCAGCGAATACTATTCACCCAGGCATGAGCAATTTATCTTTATAATCATTTAGGTGTCTACTATTAAATGATCTAATTCAAAACGACAACAAATATTCTGTGTTTGTGTTTATGTTATCTGTACGAAAAGAGAGAGATGTCAGTCGTTCTCATTTCAGCTCATTATCTGTTAATGTGAACACGCCTACGGAGAGTGTGCGCTATTCAAATGCAAATGATCTGAGGCAATCCATGCAAACCTGTCAACACCTCCATCAACTCGATGAAACATCAAATTTAATCAGATTAATGTACTTTACTAATGTACTAATGAGTATAAATCGACTGAAATATGTTGAAATAAAATGTCTTTGTATAAGCAATGTATTAAACTGCAAATTAACATTTATATGCCCTTATATTTCATAAAAACGATATGTTACAGACGAAATATGGAAAACAACGTTTTGTTGACTAGTTTTGGATAGATTATTAAGTTTTTACTATAAAAAAGACTACTGCCAGTTTTCTTCTATAATGCCTGATGAGTTTGGAGAATAATTGACAAGAGATCAGAGACCATTCCTCCATACAGAATCTCTCCAGATCCTTCAGATTCACAAATTCATGTTGGTGCTTCTTCTGTTCAGTTCACCCCACTCATTTTCTATAGTGTTCAGTTTAGGGGACTGGGACGGTCATGGCAGAAGCTTCATTTTGTGCTCAGTTACCCATTTTTGTGTTGATTTTGATGTTTGTTTTGGACCGTTGTCCTGATGGAAGATCCAACCACAGCCCATTATAAGATTTCTAGCAGAGGCAGACAGGTTTTGATTTTTTATCTGTTGGTATTTGCTAGAATCCATAATACCATGTATCTGAACAAGATGTCCAGGACCTCCAGCAAAAAAAAAGGCCCACAACATATAAGATCCAGCAGTATATTTAACCGTAGGCATGGGGTACGTTTTATCCCTGTTTGCACTAAACACATCTGGTGGGTTTTCTGCCAAAAAGTCCTTTTTTTGTTTCATCTGACCATAGAATCCGGTCCCTTTTGAAGTTCCAGTCATGTCTGACAACTGAATATGCTGGAGTTTATTTTTGGAGGAGCGAGGAGGATTTTTCTTGAAACCCTCCCGAACAACATATGGTGATGTAGGGGTTGTTTGATCATTTTTTTTAGGCTTTCCGACCCCCAAGACTCAAGTAATCTCTGCAATTCTCCATCTATGATCCTTGGAGAGTCTTTGGCCACTCAAACTTTCCTCCTCACCATGCATTAAGACAATATAGACACACGTCCTCTTCCTGGCAGATTCATAACATCTTTAATTGATTGGAACTTCTTAATTATTGCCCTGATGGTCAAAATGGGGATTTTCAATTCTTTAGCTATTTTCTTACAGCCACTTTCTATTTTGTGATGCTCAACAATCTTTTGATGCACATCAGAACTATATTCTTTGGTTTTACTCATTGTGATGGATGATTAAGGGAATTTGGCCTTTGTGTATTCGTCATATTTAAACTCCTGTGAAACAAGAAGTCATAGCTATTCATGTTCATGTTCCTAGTCACTCTGGTGTGCTAAATAAAGGTAAATATTAATGGGAATATACTTCAGAGATATTTTACTCGTAAAAAATTCAAGGGGTGCCAATAATTGTGGCCGACGTGTTTTGGAGAAAAACATTTATTTCATAATGTGATTTCCTCCCCACTTTCAATTCTTTTACTTTAATGAAAGGTTTTTGAATGAAAGATCAAAAGGATAAACAATGCAGATTTATTTTTTTACAGCCATTTTTGATCATATTTACCAGTGGTGCCATTGATTCTTCCACCACTGTGTGTGTATATATATATATATATATATATATATATATATATATATATATATATATTTCAAACAAAAAGTGTCTTACAAAATTTAAATCAATGTATTGTTTTATGTGAATGATTAGGCAGGATGATTTTCAGATCATTTTGAAGCAAAAACCCTAGGCGACAACATCCATTAGTCAAAAGTCTTGTGGACACATATTTAGTATGTGTTTTGTGGCCTTATTTCAGAAACTTTAATTTTTATTTTTTTCAATAACCATGCATAAACATAATTCTCTCAAAAATACAAACATGTACATACATGTTGCTCACATATTATGGTAGCCATGTTTGTGCTGAATAGAGTGTAATGACATCTTTGCCATTAATATGTTCATAAGCAACTGAAAAAAGCACAAATGTCAGGGCATGTCAAAACATCTCAAGGACCCCAAAAACACCTTAGGGTTAAATTTAGGGCATATTTAGGGCACCTTAGGGCATATTTAATTTAGGGTTAAATATGCCTATTAGGCTACAACAGAATTGGTTAAATTTAACAAAAGCAGAAATTAAATATGTAAAAGTACATTTTAAACAGAATAGAACAAACTTTTAAAACAGAAATAGAATCAAAAGTGAAAAATAGAGTCTACAACAATATAGACTATATTTCATATTGTAGACGTCGGTGGGCAACAGAAGCCTATTCCTCGGGGGAGCAGCGCGATAACTAACAAACAAAACAAAAACAAAAATACACCAAAAGATCATTATAGGCATATCTCGCAGTCAGTGAAAATAAATTAGGTGCAATGCCGCTGATTATTTTTATTATTCTATTGAGGAATGAGACGAATGAAGAGCACTTCTCTCTAGTGTGAGCGAACACACTGACTGCTGGTTAACCGAACTACTGTGCTTTCTAGTAAATATGTGGTCAAGTGGTATAACTTAGGATTCAATAATTTAGATGACGCGGGTATGGCAGCTATGGTCACAGGGGTCATTGAAACCTATACCCACATAGCAACATTGTGACGTCCCAGATCCGGCCCACATCTGGCACATGTGGAAAATTGATCTGGCCCACATGCAGCGTAGAATGACGGCCCTTGGGTGCCTCACTCCTGTTTGCCAGATCTGGGCCACAAGCAGGCCATAGCAATGCCAGATGCCTCACTCCTGTTTGCCAGATCTGGGCCACAAGCAGGCCATAGCAATGCCAGATGTCAGCCAAGAGCAAAGAAATAAACCAGAACTGGACCTTATCTGAGCTACAAAATCTTAAATATGGAGTCATCTCAGCCTTAACCCCCTGGGGTCGGCTTTTTCTTTTGACAGTATAATTTCCCCATCACTTTACTGGGGCATTAGGACCCACACAGACCACAGGGTGAGCACCCCCTACTGGCCTCACTAACACCTCTTCCAGCAGCAACCTTGTTCAAAAGGCTTCTCTGTTATTTGACCAATAGCACCGATCACGTGCCAAGGAGGAAAAGCAGGTGCACCGAGCAGATGCAGTGAACGCGAGCTGTTCCAAGATGACTCCACTTTATCGCACGTTTGTTGGCAGCATCTGAATATTACTGATGTAATACAGTGTGCGTGAATAGAAAGTAAGTGTATTTTTTGTCAGAATATGCCGATCGTGCTGCGATTCAGATGTATCTAGCGCCATTGCGCCATAGGAATCTGTGTTATCTGCATTTGCTAAGTAATACTGCCATCCTGTTATCCCTTCCTCAATATCCATAATAGCTACTGCAAGTAATACACGCAATTTACAGTAAAATATGACAATGTGTTTATGAGTACATGTTATCACTGATTTAAATGTGTTCAGTCACCATAGATGCGCTAAGGGCGCCATCTTGCGGGCTTACACAGAATGGCTGTTCTATTTGTTTTCCTAATACTTGTATTAAGGGCTCAAAGTTATTGTTATTCATACCTGTAAAGATCACTGCCTTATAATCATATCACTTACAAATGTTAAAGTAAATTTATGTAAGTCACTCACTCATTTAAGTTTATTTCTGTATTTTGTTCCAGAACCACATCTGTTCAATTTGAAATTATCATCAGTAAACTTTGAAATTATTTACATCCTGTTTTCGGTCGAAGTCCATAGTAATCGATTGTCGAGTTCATGCGCGTGATCATAGGTAACTAAACCTATGCGCGTGAACTCGACAATCGATTACTATGGACTTCGACCGAAAACAGGATGTAAATACAGGTATGTGCGCTAGCTGAAATAACATCATTTTTATTCATATCTTTCACATCTACTGCAGTCAGATTCACCCGTGTTCACTCTGAAGGAATCACTCACATTGGCTGTGCACTTGTAATGACACATCAAGGATGTTAAGAGGCTAAAAGCAGGTTTAAAACTTGCCCCATTGAAGTCAACAGGGTGCAAATTTTAAAAAGAGGATAACATGGTGTAGGCAACACCGATTTTTGTCGTTGTTCTCTGTATTGACAGCACTCCAAATTTACAAAAAAATGAGCTCAATGTTAAAATTGACCGGAGTTCTCCTTTAACAGATTTTGATCCAGAGTCTCGACTGTGAACACAGGAAATCTCGCAAAATCTCGCGAGACCTCAGAATAACCATGGCGGACGATATGCAGGAAGAAATTGCGATGATAGTTTTTGGAAAGGTTTTACACAACACGTTGTATAAACATTTGTGCTGTTGCCACAAATCAACAAGCTGATCCTCCATCTCTGCTGTTAATCAATTTCACTTTGTGCTGCGCCACGACTGCGTTTGTTATGCTTCCGTCTTCCATCATCTCGCTTTCTGATTGGATATTGTTTCGTTTCACGTGATAATCTCCAGAGCGTGCGCGCGGGGTTCCCCCCACACATCAGGATTTCTGATCGTAAATATTCAACATGTTGAATATTTACAATTCGCGATCGAGGCGGCTCCGACGTTCTTCCGAGCAGGTTCGGACACTCTTAACACACCTCACACCAAGGGGAAATCTGATAAGATAATCTGTAGAACCATCAAGATAATCGGGACACAGCTAGGATTGTCGGAAGGGGGGAAATCGGCCCAAAATCAGCCCGATTATCTTATGGTGTGTACCCAGTAATGACGCATTATATCATTTGTTAAATGGTTATTTAACAATTACATTCAGTCCTGCATTTCTAACAGTGCGATCCAGTTTGTTTGCACCCACCACCTACCCCCCCAAAACAATTTAGCACAAGCCGCCACTGATATCTATTACGGATGCACTAAAATTTCAGCTGCCGAAAATTATCAGCTGAAAATGGCATTTTCGGTTTTGCAATAGCCCTTCTGTGCTGTGATGGTGTGTACAGCCGTGCAATTATACAAAAAAACAACAACCCTAATTTAAAATAAGAAATTAATAATAATTTTTAAAAAAGTCATTTTCGGTTTTGGCCCAGAATTTTCATTTCGGTGCATCCCTAATATCTATCTTTAAAAATGCACAAAAGACAATTGCAAAATAATAATAAATTATACATAATTACCTTTTCACTTCAACCACCATGCAAAAAGTTCATCTGATTAAGGCAAACAATGTATGTGATGGTCAGGCAGACATGAGTCCTATTGCTTTGCTTGTGAAATTCTAAGGGAGAAGGATGAAAAGAAATGATAGTTTAATGTGAGTTTAGACTGCAGTAGCTTGTGCTTTTCCACATTTCCATTGTAAAACAACAAACATTTGTTGGGTTCATCATTTGCAAGATGGATGTTTCACCATTGATTGTTTCTCATGAGGGCAGTATAGCTACAAATCTCGAAAAAAAACTTTTCAACTGTGGCGTCACCTCGTGTCGCTTGGACACCACACAGACTACAGTCGACGGCTAACTAGCATGTATGTTCTGCGCCTGCATGAGAGGACAGAAGTCTGTGTTCAGCATTCAAAAAGGGCAACCGGAAAAGCTAGAAATGTGGATTAGAGATGAGTGGATCAGCTGTAGCGCACCCGATCATCACATTACAATTATTCTAATTCTCTGTGTTAAGTGTGATGATTTGGTATCATATTACACTGAAGTAGGCTGCTTTTAAATGAACATATATTTAAAGAAAAGTTCTTCTTTGACAAAACTGCATTTCCTTAATAGCCTAAACACAGGCTTTACTCTATTCAAACTTCAATTTTAACTGTTTCTGTCAATGCAACACAAGCTTGTGTATATTTTTAGTTAAGGCTGTTAAGTTATGAAGCAATATCTCATGTAGTTTTTTCCTTTGTGTTTTGTGAACACTAGGAGGTGCTCGAGACATATGTTTTCTTTAATTGGTTTTCCCTGAAGAGATGCTGTTGTTGAAAATGAAGTTAATAGAGTGACGCATGTTCGTTGCCTTTTACCGTGAAATGAGAGTTCCGAGTCTTTATTAAAATCAACACATTAATGATTTATCTCATCCGTCTGTGACCCAACCACATTAATTGGAATGTAATTTTTTATTACTTGACCCACCCGACCTGCAAGACAGTGGACATACAGTCAAACCAAAATGTATTCAGACACCTTCAACATTTTTCACATTATCACAGTTTATTCACTATAGTTTAGAAAATTGTAATAAAAGATCACAAGAACTCAGTTGATATTTCACTGGTTTTGTCCATCCTTCTGTTAGACTGTCTCACAGATGAATAAGGTTGAATATCTGTCAGCTGTTAAATGTAACTACACAATTAGATAATACCAATTTAGAACGACCAATTACCAAGCAATGCTTCATTTTGTTCAGTGTGTGGTGTAAAAAGGTTGCATTAGCAATTGAAGAAAAAACACTTAAGCAAAACATGGTCAGGTCAAAGTGTCTGAATAATTTTTGGTCCCAAATTTAGAAAATTTTACTGGTAGTCACTGTATGAAGAATTTTTGGATATAATATGTCACAGTTTACTTAATTTTGCTATCCTATCCTTACTTACAGAAATTAATAGTGTCCTGCACCCACCAGTAAAAAATATAAAAAAGTATATCTGGTGTCTACTTGAGGAACAAAACCAGGCCAAAACGAAGCTTATGTCAGGAGTTCGAAAAATGTAAATTATAAATATAATCTGTCTTTTGATATTTTTCCTGTATTGTATGCTACACACGCCTGCCACGATCATGATCATTTTGTGCTGATAATTAATGCCATACAAATAACTAGTCAACAAATGAGAAAAGGTATCTAACGACATCATGTGACAATATACTATGACATGAAATCAGAAACAAATAGCTGACCGTAAAGTGTGGCTTTTGTAAAAAGTAAAAAGTCGGAGTCTCCGAAATGGAGTCTTCTCGTCCATGAAGTTTTAACTATTGCTTTCGATCCTGCGCGTCAGACAGAGCTCACGTGACCCTGTTTACATAAAAACCCTGAAGTGGATAGCTGGCACTTCCGGTTTGGGAACTTCCATTCAAAAAGGCTGAAACGAATCATTTCAAATCATAAGGTTGCCCTACAAATAAAGCTCAGTTTGACAGGATGAGCTGTCAATTTTCCTTCATGATTTATTTTCAGACATCATGAGAATAACGTTATAGTCTACTTATTTTAACGTGACATGTTATAATAATATCTATGGCACGAGCTCTTTTCAGTCGCTGCTTTCTTTTCCTCGTGATTATTTTCTTTTTTCCCTTTGCAATCCGCTGTAAAAGTATGAAAAAGGATAACATATTCTGCACATTTGTGGTCTGTTCTTTTTTTAAAATTTAATTTACGATATATTCCATGAATAATTCACTGGAATGCACGAAGAATCTCTCGTTGTTCTTTATCTAGTCTCTTTCCAGGTTTGTTTTCACAGGTAAATGCAATTTATAATCTGTCAAAATGACGGAAATAACTTTGAAATAGTATCACGTAATGCTGAAGTTACTGAACATTTTTGATTAAGGCAACATGCTACATAATACAGATATGTATATTACTACAGTGATATTTAACCCGTCCGTTATTGCTGTGGAAAGACTCGCGCTTTTGGGGTGATTTGGTCTGTTGAAATACCCTTGTTGATGCTTTTACACTTTTAAATTTCCTTTCAATGTTCGATGGTTAAGGGCGAGTAGATTAATGTCATCTCATTGTGACACTTTCTTAACGTATTGCGTTCATAGAGCGAGCCTTTTCACTGATTGTTTACAGCTTCACGGAAGTTACACCCATAATTCGCGCAAAGCGTCATGGGGCGCATGAATAAGGTGGATACGGAAAAAAATATAGAAGTGTGAGAAATACAGAAATAAGCGCGAACTTCTCTTACCATACTGCTTCAGCAGGAGCTGTTACCAGCACTAGGGCTGTTGATCTCTCGAGAAGGGTCTGGCTGCACCCTTGCACTTGCACGCTCAGTTACCTGCGCTTCCTCTGCAAGTGACGTCACTTGCAAGTTGCAATCCACACCTGGGCCCTGTCACAAATGGCACACTAGCACTAGCGGGCTGCGTCCGAAACCTCATACTAATTGACTACTTTATTTCCAATACTTACGAGCGCTATATAGTTAAAGGGTTAGTTCACCCAAAAATGAAAATTCTGTAATTACTCAGACTTTCGTTCATCTTCGGAACACAAATTAAGATATTTTTGATGAAATCTGAGAGCTGGCTCACTCCTTCATTGGCTGCAATGTAATTTAACATGTGCTTGTTATTTGCAGGAATTATGAAAAGGAGAGAAATGACATGATGGAAGAAATGGAAAAAAAAATTAGGAATAACATGATGTGTAATAAAAAAAATATGGAATTCTGGAGAAGTGGAGAAGTAGAAGAGACCTGAACTGCTTCCTAAAAACATTCTTGTTTTACCTGTTTGTTTGTTTGTTTTATTGAATATGCCACGGACCCCTATGCACGATTTTTCTCATGTGAGGGATCCCCCATCCTAAAATTTAAAAGGCAGCTATAATTTTTTAATTGTACTGTGTCTGTACTAATCTATTTTTAATTATTTATTTAAATGTATTTTATTTATTAATATCGAATTTTTTTTTGTGTCTAATATTGTTATTTATTTATTTATTTCATTCACTTAGTTATATCAAATTCATTTTTAATTAATTTGAATCTTATTATTTATTTATTTTATTTTATTTTAAAACTTTTCCCTGGACCTCTTAGCGCTCTCATGTGGCCTAAAAACCCCTTCTGCAAAACCATAGACGGTAAAAGAAAAAACATATGGTTCCTCAGAGATTGACGCTCAAGACTCCTGTCCTCTATGCGGCGCAAATGCACGCCATAAACACCGTAATATTATGAGAAGAAGAGAAATGGCGATCTCCAGTGAGCGCGTCGTAGAGGATCTTAAAGGGACTTTCCGCGAGTCTTTAAAAGCGCACGGTTTTGAAATTTATCCTTTTAAGGTAATATGTCCGGCTCCACGAACATAATAAAAACAAACAGGCTCGATAATGAAAGTATTCGGCGTCGGTATATTATAGTGGTGCATGTATTATAATGTTACGTCTATCCACGTGAATCTGGTTCTGCTCATCTTTTCATAAGCAGTCAAAAACACCTGTGCACGCACACATAAGTGGGGAATAAACATGTTTAGACGTCACTTATGTTTACAGCTCTGAATGTGATCACTAAAAGTGTTGAGCTGAGCTTTCAGTTTGTATGTTTGTTACTCATTGGCTCATATTTCTGTTTTCTGGCAGGTTGGCTGGTACAATGCAGTGCTATCTCATGGCCATCACCTCCCTTACCCAGCAGACACTCTGGCTGTGGTGGTCCTGAGCACTCCGGCCATGTTTGAGCGCTCGTTCCTGCCTTTCTTACAGAGCCGGCGCTGTGAGGGCCTCAGGGACCCCATAGATCAGTGCAGCGCACACACCATCTCAGCCTGTGTCTCACTGGTATGATTCAGTGCAGGACAACAAAGATGATTTACACTGCCTCGGATTTTTCTTCTGGTTCACAATCACACATCACATCAACATCTGTTTTTATCTAGAGCAGGAGTTTTCTAACTGGGGTCTGGGGACCCACAGGGTGGAATAGCTTAGATAAAAACAGTGTAAAAAAAATGTATAAATAAATAAAAGATTCAACTAAATTAAATTATTAAATTTGATTAAAATGAAAAATAAATAAAACAAATAAATGAACTTTTAAGTAAATCAGGTAGCACTCTGAATCAGCATGCACCAATGCTACACTTTTCTGTCATAATAATTTGTTAAACAAGTATTCATTACCTCAACGAGCTTATTGTTTCTGCCTTAAATTATTACGTTGTTTAAATTAATAAATTTAGCTAACTGTGATTTGTATATGTACATTTCTGAAATGCATAACTTAAACAGTCACCTCTGATAACAGATCACTCTAAATTGTAATGTGGAATTTTCTGTAAAGCTGCTTTGAAACGATGTGTATTGTGAAAAGCGCTATACAAATAAATGTGAATTGAATTGAATTTAACTTTACAATAAGGTACATTAACTAACAATGAATAATACATATGTTACTTTATCAATATTTGTTAATGTTAATAAAAATACAGTCGTTCATTGTTAGTTCAGAGTGCATTAACTAATGTTAACAAATATAACTTAATTTTAATGTATTAGCAAACAGCATTGAAATTAACATTAACTAAGATTAATAAATGCTGTAGAAGTATTGTTAATTCTTAGTTCATGTAAATTTATTGTAAATCAGTAATTAGTTGATTAAAATAAATAAAATTGATTTGAATAAATAATAAATTAATGCATTTGATTAAATACATTTTGATTGAAATAAATATAATAAACTTTATAAATAAATAACAAGAAGTAAAGCAGTGATTAAACTAAGTAACTGAATACATACATTGATTAGGCTAAAATAAAAAATATTAAAATAAGTAAATGAAATTTGATTTAAATAAAGAATTAATATATTTGATTGCAAAACATTTAACTGTACTGTTCTCTCTCTCTCTCTCTCTCTCTCTCTCTCTCTCTCTCTCTCTCTCTCTCTCTCTCTCTCTCTCTCTCTCTCTCTCTCTCAGTGTTTTCCCGATCAGGCTGTGGATGTCAGTTATGATTATGAGATGCTGCCCAGCAGAAGACCCAAGTTTCTCGCACAGACTGCCGCACACGTATCAGGAGCAGCGTATTACTACCAGAAATCAGACATCCACAGTCCACCGTGGGCTGATCAGGTCAGCCAGACACTTTCATCATGTTTATCAGGCTTTATGATATCAGTCAATTGAAATATTTAACTTCGATTCATCAGAAAACAAAATGATTATGGCTGTGACAGGCTTATGAAAAAAAAAAACATATTACAACTCCAGGTTTCATGCAATTAAAAGCATGCTAAGAGTCTCAAACGCATCCAAAAAGAATATTAAAGTTTGACGCATTGCCATGACAACAGTATCTAAGATATCAAGAATACTTTCACAGGTGTACATGTGCGGTGTCTTGACATTATCCTGACAAAGAGTGAAGCAAATCGGGTGATTTCAAAGACTTTTGAAAGTAACAGATTTCCTGCTGCCAGTTGGTGGCGCTATAACTTTGACTCATAATAGTCACATCCATGTGATCGACCTCTTGCAACAAACACACTGCTGAAGTTTCATCAAAATCAATTTTTGTCCTAAATTTGTTTCAACGCCACTGCCAATCCGTTTGAGATATCAAAAATCCGCTCGCAATTTAGCATCCTTAATGTCTTCATGTTTACTGAGTTTTGTTGCGATCAAAGTAGTAGAAGTATATCAAATTCCAGATAGTATTCCAAAAAACGATAATAGCTAACTTCCTGTTGGGCTGGCGTATGACTTATGCGTACGAGTGTGAGAGTTGTCCGGCTTGATGAGATCTATAAGTGTATGAGGTTTGGTTACTGTAGGGGTTACAGAGCCCCTCAAACACAACCTTATAAAATGGTCCGCTGCGGAGCCCCCCCCACGACCCCCCCATTACACATTGTGTCCGGCCCTGATGGCCAACGATTCCTATGTGTGTGCAAAGTTTCAAGAGTTTTTGAGCATGTTAAGGGACCCAAAAGTGCCTGAAAGGAAAACAATACATAGATATAGAATAGAACAATAGCCTTACATCTTATTACGAACAGTAGGTGCTAAGGATGGCTCATACAATAATAGGAGATAGTACACACCCGCTGCATTTGGACTTTAAGTGGATGCCCCTGGAGCGACGTCTAAGGGCAATTAAATGTTCTACAAATCACTATAAATTTACTTTTGTGCCTGAAGCAATACGTTTATGTAACAAACTTAGGTGATTTTTTTTGTTGTATTTATGTATTTGAATGTATGTGATCAGTGTTTTCTGTGAGGCACCATGTAAGCTCAAGCCAATTGCCCCACGGGGATTAATAAAGCTCTAAACTAAAATAGGCCTTCACCCTTTCAGGGCTTGGGCCCTAATTAGATCAGTTGATAACTATGATAAAAATATTCAAACATGCTAACTACAAGTGTGTACTGAGAATCTCCATGTCTTCCTGAATCTATCTAGAATCTGTGCGCACTGTATCAGGGCCGGAGTGGGGCCACTTTTCAGCCCGGGAGTTTCAGGCCCAAGACCGGCCCACTTTTTCCATGGTGGAATTCCAAATTAGCACTTTTTCCAAATTGGATAAATTAAGCAACAGTTCAGCTTACTATTGTGTAGTTTGTTTTAATACCATGGTTCAACAAATAATGTAAAGGTTAAATAATAATTCACTTAGACTTTATGAAAAGCAATTGCGACATTATTTCACACAATTCTTAGCCTGGGAAAAACCCAGACAACTTCCGGCAAATTTAGATTTGCTCTGCAAGTAAGTCTGGCAAAGAGCTCATTCAAGGCCATTTCCCCATGCCGAGAAATCGCGGCACCAATCAGAAACGTTGAGGCGGGCTTTACACATGACGATCGCTCTGATTGGTTTTAGGTCTAGCCTATCCAATTGCGCCCAGAGGCATTTGAGCGACGTCCGTTGGTGACGCCTCTTTGGAAATGAGTTATTAAAGGAGCTTTGCCAGACCCTAACTCAGTTACTACTGAGAATGGTCTGGTTTTAACCAGGCTACACAATTCTGACTTTATATCTCGCAATTCTGATTTTCTAACACACAATTGCGACTTTATTTCACGCGATTCTGACTTTATATCTCGCAATTCTGAGAATTTCTCAGAATTGCGAGATGTAAACTCGCAATTGTGAGATAAAAAGTCGCAATTATCTTTTAAAATGTTTTATTCTGTGGCGGAAACAAGCTTCCATACCTCCTGGCCTCTTCCTCCCATCCATCCTCCCTGACGCGTACCGTTACGGTAGGGCCGGCCCAGCTATCGGTAGGCGGTGCCGCGGTAGCCTACCTGAGAAAACGTTTTGGAAAAGACGGGCTATGGACCCAACCAACTCTATAGGAGGGGAGGGGAGAACTCCCTCACATGGTAGCCTACAACCCATGCAGAGGCTGTGCACTGCGGTGTCAGAATGCGGAACGTGTGTGAACGTGACAAATGTGGAAAAAAAAATCCTCGACCGGCCCAAAAGTGAAGCGGCCCACCGGGAATTCTCCCGATTCTCCCGATTACCCACCCTGGGCCTGCACTGTATCACAGTTTGTGTATGTCATTGTGTTGCACATAGTCTATATGTGACTATAGTCACCCCCTAACCCTAACAATTATCATGCAAGCTTATTTGTGTTGAACAGCTGTACCTGCAACAAGATCTTTCAGTGGCCGTCTCGTCTATGCTAATGTGGAATGGAAAGATATTGTCTGCTGTTCCTGAAAGTCTTTCTCCTTATTCTACACAGAAGATGTTTGGAGTCTGCATACACCCCAAGCTGGGCGGCTGGTTTGCTATACGAGCCCTGCTGGTCTTCAAGGATGTGCGAGTGGGAGCGGATCTCCAGCAGAAAGATCCTCCAGACTGTGTGCGCTCACAGGAGGACCGGATCGACCTGCTGGAGAGGTTTAACTTCCGCTGGCAGGACGGGAGCTACAGAGACATTGTGCCCGCGGAGGAGAGGTACTCCGATCAGCAGATAGAGTATTTCACGACTCCTCCAGGCCAGCGGGGGGAGCTGCTCAGACGCTGGGGCTTTCTGACGGAGACGGACACTGAGAGGCAGAGCTCCACAAACAAACAGGGCTGATTACACACGTTCATAGCTGTTTTCCCAAAGATGTGCTCTGCTGTGTGGAAGACACATAAAATAATAAAATAAATAAAAAAGGCAATTGAGGCTTTTTATCTTGCAGTTTCAAGTTTATATCTGACAATTCGGCCTAGTTTGTATTTGCAACATTTTTTTATCATAATAGTAAAAATTGTGAGATAACTCGCAATTACATTTTTTATGTATTATTTCATAGCGGAAACAAGTTTCCATATGGTTATTTCGAATTGCATTCAATGTATTAAGATACTTTGAACATGAACATTCTACAAGTGTCTCACTGTAATCGCTATTCCACTACAGAGAAAATGTATAAATAATCAATTTTTTTTAATTTAATAAAACAAAGAGAATTAGGGGTGAGTATTCTGTCATGGAAAAGTACACCATTCAGCTTTCAAGAGGCCTTTTTTAATATTTTAATTATTTTATAAATTACCACTAGAGGGCACTCCACGCCAGACTATTGCCCCTCAGTAATGGACTTCATTTCCCATCATCCTCTGCCGGTTTCATTATCACATTACCTCTTTCTATAAAAGCCTGGTTCACTCACTCTCTGTCTGTTAAACTGCAATGCTGAGCCATTGTATCTTGTTTCTCCCTTGTCTTGTTTTTTGTTTGTTTGTTTGTTTGTTTCCATTGTTACAGAACAGTTGCAATTTTTACCTTGTAACTATAGAAAGCTTTAAAATAATATATAGGTAAAACAAGTTAAAATCAATACTTCAGGACCCTTATTAAATATTTTGCAGTTTGACTTAATAATTTAAACTTACTATTTGTATGTCTTGTTTCATAAAAGCAATGAGCAATCCAAAGCCATGCTGTATTGCAGAGATGGGCAATCAATGTATTTAAAATACATAATTACTTTTGAGTATTTAGAAATTTAGCTGGACAGAAAATAATCAGATGGAATTTGTATCAAGTACTTTGAGAAATTGTTCATTTAAAATGCATAGATATGTAAGTATGTCAGAGTATTCTTGAATAAGAAAATAACTTTAATAATCAGACTTAATAGGACTACTAAATATAGTCGATCACATTTGTTGTTTTGTTTTTTGTTTTAGATGTAAGTAATTTACATGACACATTATGTTGTGTCCAGTGCTCTCGCTGTGAACTCATGACCAGTAACCCAAAGAAAGAAGTTTTGAAGCTGTATGACCTTTTCCAGATCTGGCCCACACCTGGGACGACACTATGTTGCTGTCTGGGTTCTTTTTCAGAAAGGAAACGTTAAAAAGAAACATCCTGCTCATGCTTGGCCGTATAATGGCAGTGAACGGTGACCAGCTTCAAGCTTTAAAAAAGAATGCAAAAGCTTCACAGAAGGAGCAGTGCTTCTCAAAGCCGTCCTGGAGCCTCGTCACTGCACGTTCTCCCTCGGATCTTGCAGTCTTGAAAAAAAGAGAAAACAGAGTATGGAAAAGACTATTGCCTCTATTCAGTTTTTCTAAAACCTAAAATTAATACTTACTAATAATAATAATTCATTCAAGCAAAGTGTTTTCATGGCAGGTTTACTGATTATCAAACATGACTGTACTTTGCTGTTTAGTGATTGTGCAACTGCAACATCAAACCACATTTACAGTATCAAACTTATGCTGAAGTGTTATGAACTGCGCGGAGACGCAAAGGCTGAGAATCCAAACGCAGTAGTTTATTAAAGAGTAATCCAAAGAAGTAATCCATAACAGGCAAAAGGTCAAAACACCGGCAAACAATCCAAACTGATACCAGGGCAGGAACTCAGGCAAACAGGGTTAATCTAAGAGATAGCCGAACAGGAGAAAACTGGAAAACAGGGAGCAGGGTCAAAAACAGGGAACAGATACTCAAAGGAGCGCTCAGAAATGCAGTTGTGACACATATAGGACTAAACCAGGCTTGTATAGGCAGCGTTAACAAGATTAATGATGCACAGTAGACAGAAATCGGAGATGATGAGTCCGGGCAGTGAGTTCTGGGAAATGTAGTCCATGTTGTATTGGCAATGGAGTAGGAAGGAGTGCCCTCTGGTGGATATCAAGGGCACTCCAGCTGGTGATCGTGACAGTCAGAGGTGAAGATATGCAGGCTATAAAGTGTTTTAGGTTTCTTCTAATCATATAAGCGCATGTTATCACTTTAAGTGATTTTGGGGGGGAAAAATACAGAGAAAATAAATTACAGATGACTGTACTCTATGCCAAATATAATGCTGTAAGAACCATTTATGTTAAATATGGTCTGAAAAATCTACAGAGAGGATTGCAAATTTTAGTGTGTTATTTTGAAATGGCAAATGTGTAGGAATGCATTCCATTAGCCAAGTTATAGGGACGTAAAGTATGTAATAGTGTAGTAATATACCGTATATGTATAATTCTATTACATTCGTATTTCAAGAGGAATGTTTTTACAGGATGACTTTGCTTTTATAAGTACCATTATTAGTTATTGATTTTTCACCCTAGTGTTTAATCTTTTAGTTCACACAGTAGAGCACAGTATTAGGAACACCAAGGTGATAGAAATACATTCTTGCATGGGAATCAAACCTATTTACAGAACTGGTAAATGTATATACCTTGAAGTATCTTTGGATAAAAGTATTTGCCAAATGCAAATATTATAGTGATTTTTCTATGCAACCATGTGAATGTTGCTATCCCTCACTTATAATGTTATTTTTGCTTTAAAGGGGTCATGAACTGCATTTTTTAATTCAATAATGTTCTCTGAAGTCCACTCATAATGTTATCACGATTTTCACATCAAAAATCATCCTAATTTAGTAGTGATAAGCTATTTTCTATCCTGTTTTTGATGGATGTGTCTCATTGAGGACTTGGAAGTAAACGCCCTCTGCTATGTTTAAGTTAAAATAATTTTCAACGTCCTCGCAATCATGTGGAATTGTTTTGAAAACTTCAGATATTGATAAATACCTCATTACATAGTCGTTCTTAAATTCGATGAAGTGAAAAACACACATTGTCATTTACAGTGTCGTTTTAAATCTAATTAAACGTTGTAATGTCTTACTGATGATATAACAGAAGATGTTTCTCACTGAAGTTTTATTCAATATTATAGCGAATGGCTTTGATAAAAACAATTTCAAAAGCAGTGTTCGCTACCCGCTTTCTTCCGTATCCGGGAATCCCCCGCATCAACCCCATAAATGCTGAAGTAAAGAAAAGCACATGACGGCACGTCTCTCTCATATTTACTAGTACATGACATGCGTGGATCGGTGGGCGGGGCTAAAGAGGCAATGATGTAGAAGTAGGCGTTGATCTTCTGCAGAGGCGGTCTTTCGTTGCACTATGACGTCATAATGTGACAAAATCCAAAATGATTCGTTTGGGCAGCTTGGTTTCAGTAAAAGCTGTTTTGGACTAACGATGAAGTTTTGAGTTCTGAAACTTACAGGATATTTTTATAGTAAAATGACAATTAGTGTACATTATAAATTGTTTATGCTCAGTAAGTGCATGATTAAATATTAATGCAGTTTTTTTCCTTGCACAAATGTTGCAATAGTGAACTTTGGTGACAAAATGAATTCTTAAATGTCCAAATAAAAAATCTAAATATGACATTATTTTGGAGCTATGAAAATACAGTTGTCCAACCCCAGACCTAATCCTATTAACATACAATCATAACTTGGCATCAATGTCATTTTATGCAATGACAAGGTAATAAAGGATCAGTTTTCCCATCTACTGGATCAAACTACTCAGGAAAAAGGTTCAACATGAAAGCAGCACTTAAGTCAAGATTAAATGTATCTAGTGGAAGAAACTGACTGCTACAGTAGTGAGGTATTGTCAATGTCCAGAACCTCTCAAAAAAAACTTTACCTCTAAAGGTTATTTATTTAAAAAAAAAAAAAAAATATATATATATATATATATATATATATATTCATGTGTTTCAGTGCCTTTAAATACGAATGCTTTAAGTCATCTAAGGTGATATGTTGTCCGTTTTCAACAGACATAAAATGTTTTGTATTGGTTCTGACCAAATGCTCTAAGTTTTAACGATAGACAGAAGAGAGCAAAGGTTGCAAAAGTGATTTTTAGAACCTCTCAATACAACATGCACCCATAAATGTTTGGTTGACCTCAGTGAAACCGTTATGTCACATGCGTACTCTGGTTAGATGTGCTAGATGACACTATGACCATATCAAGTTAAACATTACACAAGTTGCTCACGGCTCTCAAGAAATACATTATGTAAGACATAGATTTTGTTTTCCTGTAAACCAGATATGACAGTTACATTATATAATAGTATTGTATTGTATTACCCCTTAAGGGTATATTAGGGCCATCCCAGACAGCAACATAGTGTCGGCCCAGATCCGGCCCACATCTGGTGCTGATGGAATCCTCATGTACTGTACCAGATGTGGCCCGGATCGGGGTCGACACTATGTTGCTGTCTGGGATGGGTTTGATTCAGTTTGATGTGGAATTCAGTGCTAGTCTTTTTGGATAAAATGAGTGTAAATATGTAATACATAACTGAATAATGTACATACATAACCCAATTTTCTGAGAGTGTATAGCAGGGGTGTCAAATTCAAACTCAGTAAACTGAGGGTTGTGAATAAAATCAGCGGCCGGACATATATTTAGAGGATTTTTCATTTATTGAAATATAAGTGTATTAGTAACTTTATTAAAAAAAAAAAAAAACCCAGACTCATTTCGTGTTTCGCTTCGAAATGCCTTCTTAGATTATTCTTTGAAAACCGCGAGTGACTCTTGACATATGAGACACATTGGTTTTTCTTTGTATTCACAGAGAAAATTGAGCATAATATGTTTGTGTTTGTCAAAATGTAAAATGTGTAGAAAATGTCTCTGCTTGTATGCATCAGTCCCCACCCACATACTCATTTGGTCCCGTCTCCATTTGGGACCAAAGTCCTTTGTTTGCTCTTAGATTTAAGCCCCTGTACTGACCACTGGACTTCGGCAGTCTAGTCGGATCTTCAGCTAGATATGGATCTCATCAGAGCGGTGGGTGCTGTGGTGGTGTTGGCTGTGCTCAGCCGGGCAGCAGTAGTGACTGAGAATGGACTTCCTATTCTGTGGGAGAAGGCCCCGAGCGAGCTCTCCCAGCTGCCCACAGTCGACGGGGTGATCCAGATTAACCCATGGGACTACTTGCAGAGAATGGCTTTGTACAAGCTGCTGATCAACTCTACGGATCCCTACATGAGCTCCATGGGCCCTGGTGAAAAGCAGAGTCCTCTGTGGAGTCTTCCTCTGCAGCTGGGCTGGAAACTCAAATCAGGTATGATCCAAAATATCTTTAAATATGTTTTAATTCTGAAAGGTTTCTGTGATGGTTATGGGATCACTAGCTCTGTATAAAAAGTATTACATTGTGGGTGTGTGGATTAAAGTATATGTGAAAAAAATACACATGCATGTAAATATGAATACATACACTATATCAGGGGTGTCCAAACTCGGTCCTGGAGGGCCACTGCAGAGTTTACCTCCAACTTGCCTCAACACTCCTGCCTGGAAGTTTCTAGTATGCCTAGCAAGAGCTTGATTAGCTGGTTCAGGTGTTTAATTGGGGTTAAAGCTAAACTCTGCAGGATAGGCTCCAGGAGTAGGACTGGACACTCCTGCACTATATGGACAAAAGTATTGGGACACAGATTTTGATTTAATCTGTTTGATTTAAATGATTTAATAACAGATCCCTGACCTCAACCTCATCCAACACATTTGAGTTCAGTTTAGTTTAGTTCATTTCTTAAGCACATTTAATGACAGCAACAAGGCTGACCAAAGTGCTGCACAATACAAAATAAAAGACCATAAGATAACAGATGAAATGAAACAGGGAAGAACAAAATGATACATTACAATGTATTAAAAGCCAATGAAAAGAGATGTTTTAAGACTAGATTTGCATGCAGATAAAGTAAAAGCAGCCCTAATGCAGTTTGGATGGCTGTCCCATAAAGTGGGACCAGCCACAGAAAAACCTCTATCACCCCGACACTTTAAGCGAGTTCTTGGAATTTGTAGTAAGTTTTGATCTTCAGACCTTAGGCTTCGTTTGATTATGTAAAGATTTATAGACAAGTAAAAGGATTTTAAACTCAATTCTATAATTAACTGGCAAGCAATGTATATCTTTTAGAAGGCGAATGACGTACGTACATTTTTTACATCCTTTCAGAAAGCGTGCAGCTGCATTATGAACCACTTGTAAACAATAAATTTGAGACTTAGATATACCATGGTAGATGGAGTTGCAATAATCCAGCGGATAGAAACGGCTTAGTTTTAGCAAGCAAGCGGCGATGAAAGAAACTAGAACCAATCACAGAGCTAATATGTTTATTAAAGGGGTGGTATAATTCTCTTTTCACAAGATGTAAAATAAGACTCTGATGTCCCCAGAGTGTGTATATGAAGTTTTAGCTCAAAATACCCCACAGATATTTTTATATAGCATGTTAAAATTGTCACTTTTTAAGGGTGAGCAAAAATGCACCGTTTTTGTGTCTGTCCCTTTAAATGCAAATGAGCAGCTGCTCCCAGCATGGGGGGCGGAGCTACAACAGCTTGTGTCCTTAAAATTTCGAAATCTTTTTTGTTTATGTTTAAATTTATGTAGCTGATGTGGAGTTAACTATCTTCTAATCATTGATTAGCATATTCTGTCAATATAATCTATAAATCATGTTCCCGGGGGCGGGTTTATGTAAATTTTAGGGTTGGTGATGTCACTAACCCGGGAGGAATGTCTTGTAGTCTCTACCAGCCGTTTGATGTAGTCCTTTAAAATCGATTTCTTAAAAAGAAAATATCTCCCTTTGCTTTGAACTTTGAGCATCGTGACTTGGCAGATGTTGTTTATGCTCAAACATCAACATTACACACTTACTAAAGTTTAAAAAATGAAATCATATTCAACCACCCCTTTAAGAGAATTGAACTAGAATGGAGATTGCAAGCCAGGCCTTCTCATCCAACATCAGTGCCTGAACTCGACTGGACGAATTGGCAAAAATTCTCACAAAAACACTCCGAAATCTTGTGGAAATCCTCCTAGAAGTGGAAGCTGTTATAGTTGCAAAGGGGGCACCAACTCCATATTAATGTCTACGTATTAAGAATGTGATGTCACTAAAGTCCCTGTTGGTGTAATGGTCAGGTGTCCCAATACTTTTGTCCATATAGTGTATGTACTTGTGCTGAGGAAATGTATATGAGTCAGGAAATTCAGCTCAGTACAGTATGTTAGCTCACTAATTTAACAAAGGGACGCTTTGGTTGTCGCTAAAGTTTCACTTTACATCGTAGGCCGGTTGACTGACCCAAGCCCTGGCAGTACTAGCACTTGTGGATTGGAAAGTTCAGAACCGGTTTGCATCTCTCCTCAGAGCTGGTTTGCATGTAAGTGCAGCTCTACATTTGCACCACTAGATGGACATAAAGTCAAAGCTATACCTTTTCTAAGTCCCGTCCTGTATTTTCTCATGTTGTCCCTTGCACTCTCTGCAGGTGTGAGCTACTATATGTCTGTGCTTCCATTCCTGGCAGCAGTTCAGACAGGTGTGGTTGGGAAGGGTGAGGTTCAGATACACATCCAGGTCCCAGCGGAGGTGGCTCAAGATTACTGCTCCAGCTACACAGACTGCTCCACCAAACACCCCGATGCCATGTCCAAATGGCAAACATTTTTCCAGGTGTCATTGTTCAGCTCCAGTCACTTTCTCTCTGGATGCACACAAATATTCACATTTGCAGCATATGCTTTTTTTCCAAAGTGACTCACAAATGTGACCCTGGATCACAAAACCAGTCACAAGTAGCACGGGTATATTTGTGGCAATAGCCAACAATGCACTGTATGGGTCAAAATTTATTGAGAATATAAGCAGAAGAGACGAACTCAGTGACACTGTACATGACGACTGCTACTGTAACAAACACCACAAACTAAACACAATACAGTGTCAAGCAGTAACAGCAATTATCATGCATGCACACATGGGATATTTGTAGTTTAAGAAGCACCGCATCTATACGTAGTGGGGGCCAAACGTCTGTGACCACATTGTTATAACAACAAATGAAAAAACATTTGTTTGTGGTTGTTGAGACTTGTAAGCTCAAGCACTAACCGCTGCTCTTTTCTGTGTTTCTCTGTAGTCTCTGCAGCAGATCAGTGAATCTGAGGACACAGATTTTTACAAGAAGGATCAGATTCTGGGACTGATGTGGGCAGCAGAAGAGGAGTCTCTCCTGACCGCATACACTGCCTGCAGTGAAAGGTCCATATATGCTTCATAACACATTCAAACTTCTGCACATGACATCATGCCATTTCCCTAAACCAAATATGTGTTGATACTCTTCGGCAGGGGCCTTCTGTTTTAACGCTTCTTTTATCATTGCTGTAGGCAGAAGTTGTACTCCACTCCTGAGGTTCGGTTTGGACAGAGCTGGCTCCGCTCGGCAGCGTATGTAGCAGCTGCTCATTTCCACGGCAGCATCGAGAGGTCAGAGAAGTTCATGGCTCCCTTGCCAAGCCGGGTTCTGCAGGAGTCCGACAGCCCGCCCAACATCGCTGATCTCAGCGCAGAGGAGAACCACACACTCTACATTTTCAGCTGGATGAACAGTGTGAATCAACTGCTTGGTAAGAATATTAGAGGGATGGAGAGAGGTTGTACAGCAGGACTCCAAACGTCTGAGACCACTAGGGAAATTTAAATGCTTCTCTATTCTATTCTATCAAAACATCGACATGGAATGAGGGTGAGTTAATCATACCAGAATTTTCATTTTTGGGCAAATTAAAACCTGATCCCAACATGATCCAAAGAGCATCAGGGTTATTATTGTTAACTAAAACTACTAAAAACATCTCTGTTAATTGAAATAAAACATAAATATCAGTTGAAGCACTAAAATATTAACTGGAAATAAATAAAAACTAAAGCTGAAATGAAAATAAAATAAAAAAATTAATTAAAAAAAAGTAACAAAATGTCAAAAGCACATGACGAAATGACTAACAATAAAAAAAAACATGAAAACTAAAAATATAAGCTAGTTCAAAATATTAATAAAACACTAAAATAACAGTGGTTTCAATGGAATAAGAAAATATGACTCTCTTGTTAGGGGATTTACAGTCAAAGACCCAGAACCAGATATAATGAATGAAGACCCGGAGTCAAGAGTGCAGTCAATTGAAGACTAGAGTCAGAATTATAATAAATGAAAGAAAAGTTTTACTGAAGATAGTTTGCAGTTTCATCAGCAGAAGTCAGCGTCAAGACTCACAGGAGCTCGTAGGCCAGTTACAAAGATCACAGCAGTTATACTCTACACCAAGCTTTAAGCTACGTCCTTGCTTCAGGTTGAATCACTGAATGATTATCATTGGCTAAGAAAATATATAAACATGCATAGTAATTTTCCACACACATACAGATAGACTGAAGCATATCTCCATCGATTAGACCATGAAGTTAGGCACGTCACCTTCCACCTTCCAATCTGCGTTTCTAGTCGCCTACATGTCAAAGAAAACAAGTCAATCTCTAATAATGCCACTTGTTCCTTAATCTGAAACCAAGAAGACTAACACACACACAGACACACAGCTTCTTCAAGGTTGGATTTGGCCAGGCTCTAACTATAAACAGGAGAGTAGTCTCAAAACATCGAGATAATGCATTCTTTCTCTCAAGGAGAGGACACTTTTAATATAACACAGTTCTCGAGGAAAGGACACTTTAGTCTAACTGGAAAGTAAGGCTTTAACAAAGAAATGGTCCCTTAAACTATAGACTTCAATGGCCCCTGTGACCATAGTTGTCAAGAGTACCATAGACACATGTTAAAGAAGTCCATAATTCATTTCTGGAAGCCGGGCTAAATGAGCAAGCACTGTTACTGCATTCCTGGCATTTGAGCCAGACCCTCAGTCACCTCTCAGATAGTTCATACAGACTAGAAAGAATACATGAAAGGACATTTTTGATAATCACACTGATAACTTCTAAAACAAAGTAAAATCTCATAAGCCTAGAGAAGTCATTCAACTCATTTGATATTTGGAAGGAAAAATATTGATTAATACCTTGATTATAATCACTCATTAGATATACATTGAAGCAGCAGTGGATTCCAGAATCCACCCTTCACGCTCTACAAAGAGTCACATGATCAGTGTCACTAACATTTGATTAGTCACCTAGAATCTCCTCTTAAATGTTAATTTTAATGTTTAAAATAAATTTTGTATTCTATATGGTCATTGTGGTCTCAGACATTGTGTACATGTGTTTGTGGCTCAATAAATTAATGGATTAATAAAAATCTAAACCGTAATTAGATTAGATCATGCAATGTATTATTTTATTTTTTTTGGTGAGAAACAATCTCACATGATTTCATGATCCCATGTTGCACAAAGAGTTTCTTGTAGTATAGCATACTTGTTGCAAAATTGAATCGTTACACAACAGTAAAGTGATTACAAGGCTAACTTAAAATGTCAAATATTTTGCAAATATTAACCAATACAACTGAAAACTGTGATTAACTCATGAATCCCATCTCAGTGCATTACTTTGCGTTTTGGGCAGGCGGTTCTCTGGTGAGACTCTGGCGTAATGCTATGTGTTCAGCTCAGGCTCGGGAGAAAGGTCAGGCCCTTCTCCATGACCTCGTCCTCGACCCCAAATTCCCTGTTAGCGGTCTGATGTCTATCCTGACCGAGATGACCACCAGCTGCTGACATCTCCAACAGATTGAAGAGCTGGGTAAAACCAGATCTGTTTGTTAATCTGCAGGAGTGTGTGCTGTGGACACGACACATGCGCCATCTTTAACTAATAAAAAAGAAATCAAACACTGCTCATTTCCATCTCATTTATTCACTGGAAACCAGACAAAATACACAAAAACATGACAACAATTTGTCTTGCTCCACAAAATACTGTGGAAAAAAACTTTTAACTGTGGCTTTATATAACAAGACTGTATACAACTGTACAAGAAACCTGTTATAAATCTAACCTTAGTTTAACAATAATACTAAAACAAATATTCCACTGGCACACATAAAAATAAAAAAGTCAATATGCAGAATGAATGGGCAAATAAAGTACACATGATGATCCACAGCCCGTTCTCAGTAAGTGCAGCTGCAGCCTGGAGAGACACGAGGTTACGCCGGAAACCTCTAAACACCTCACGATAAAAAGACTTCATTTCTAACAGCTTTGTTGTCAGTACTGCATTTTTGGCCAATAAATTGAATTCCTCATGTCATTGCAATGTAATAATACTATTTGACTGGCACACAAATGTGAGCTCAGGTTAAAACGACTCTCCCTTGAATGCGTTTGGGAGCAGGTTTTTCTTGGATAAGCGGCAGCATCAAACGCCATGGAGTGAGAACGGGTTGTGATCCAGTCGCTTGTATACCCACCTTTAAAAAGAGAAATCATTTTCTGGATGATTTTATCAGTATCGTACATCTACAGGCCAAATGGGTTCTTTGTGATTTTTCCAAACATTATTATATTGTCTGACCTGGTATTGAATTTGCTAGGAAGTCCATTGTGAAGACTGACAGCTGTTTGCACTGTTTGTATTGTATATGGAGAAAGACAGACGTTGCTTTAATAATTCAGCCCTAAAACCCTTCTCAGATTTATGAATAGCAATTGCTTTTCTGACATGATCCACACCTAAACACTTCAGAACCATTTGCTTTTTAGGAATTAGTTAAATAATGTCCTGTCTGTTATAGGGAGACCATAATTTGACCAAATAAAGATGCTTGTGAACTAATGCACTTAACCTGTTTGCTCGAAGCTTGATATTAATCCCATTAAGAAAAGCATTTCCAAAAATCACAGCGTCAGCACAGTGCACATTTTTACAATGGGATTTGAAAACATTGACCTTCACCTAATAAATTATTTCCATTCCATCATATGTATAGTTAAATGCATAGTTAATGTATAGCGATTATTAAATAAATAAGCCTGGGACATGTCATTAATGTCATGTGAAATGGCTTTTTCCTTGTGTGTTGCACCATGTCGTGTTTCACTCGTGTATATATATTGTGTATACTCATATCGTGTTACTCGGCTTTCCTTTCACGCCCAAGTTAATAGGCTGTTCCTGGTACACCCTTCTTATGTTGTCAAGCTGATCCTCATCTATATATTCATAATCATGCACATCATTGTCGTCATCTTGGTTGTTTTCGATGGATATGTCGTCCAGACTTCGGCCCTTGACGAGAGCTGAAGGGGAATCAGACGGCAACACAAAGTTTGGGTGAGGACACAAGGGCACACAAGCCTTAAAACACAGCCTGTTAAAGTGTGTCATTTTTTGTATTAAAATACCTTCTCATTTCCAACCTAAATGTGTAGAACTAATTATAAAAGAAGCAACTAGTAGATAAAAGATAGAGCAGATACAGCAAGTGTTCAGGAAACGTCTCGGTTACGTATGTAACCCTCGTTCCCTGAGTAGGGAACGGAGACGTTATGTCGTGATGACGAATGGGGTTTCACTTAGAAAGTCTCTCACCTTCGAGAATACAAAACGAGCCAATGGCAAGAAAATGCCATGGGTCTGCAGAATTTGCATAGCGTAACTCCATCCCACCTCGTAGGCATATAAGGAAGTACGCTGGCAACATGCAGTTATGTTTTCTCGCTGAGGAGCCGAGACTGAACTCAGGCGTTCCAGTGGTACAGCAGAAGTGGCAGGGAGACGTAACATCTCTGTTCCCTACTCAGGGAATGAGGGTTACATACGTAACCGAGACGTTCCCTTTCGTGGTCAACTATGAGTTACATTGTGACGACGAATGGGGTTCCCAGTCTAATCACGCCACCTTGGCTGTCTTCCAGTTCCCTGCTTAAGTCTGAGCTCCCTGTTGTGAGACTGGCATGGACGAAGGACTCCTACTTAACACAGGAATACCAAGTTACACTTGGAAGCATATCTCTGTGGAAATATGCAACACAATGCCTGCCCGAACGGAGGACTTACAGAATACACGTATGACCTGCGAGCGGGCTGCATATGGAAGAACACTGGGGTATCCAGCCTGCAGGGTGAAATCTTTCAACCCCAGGGGTGGCAAGGTGGCACATATCCAGGCCGGGGTCTCAGGATCACGTGAGAATAGGCCGGCACGAATTCCAGGCGTGCTTCGTCAACCGAAAATGCCGGCAGGTCCCCTACCCTCTTGATGGAGGCCAATGCAACCAGGAGCGCTGTCTTCAATTCTCAGCGAGAAGAGCACCAGGTGACGAAGAGGTTCCACTTCAACACATAGGCATGTCGTGTGGACAATGCTCTAGCGGAAGTGATGGTACTCAAACCTGCCTTCCCGTCCAAAAGCCACACATGTAGGTTCCATAGATCGGGACGAGGGTGCCAGAGGGTGCCCCGTCTCTGAGAAAGGAGGTCCTTCCTCAGAGGAATTGGCCAGGGAGGTGCTGTCGCGAGGAGTACTAGTTCGGAGAACCAGGTCCGGGTGGGCCAATGAGGCGCAACCAATATGACCTACTCTTCGCCCTCCCTGATCTTGCACAGGGTCTGTGCAAGAAGGCTCACTGAGGGAAACACATATTTGTGAAGGCCCTGCGGCCAGCTGTGTGCCAGTGCGTCCGTGCTGAGCATGCCCTCGGTCAGGGTGTAAAACAGGCTGCAATGGGAAGAGTCGTGGGAGGCAAACATATCTACTTATGCATCGCCGAACTGTTCCCAAATCAGCTGAACCGTCTAGGGATGGAATCTCCATTCTCCAGGAAGAGGCTGAAACCGTGAGAGCTCGTTGGCTGCACGATTCAGGTGTCCCGGGATCTCGTAAGCTGGGCGCACATGGCGACCGAGTCGATTTCCATACCGAGAAAAAAGATCATCTGCACAGGGGAGAGTTTGCTCTTTTCCTGACAGAGGAGGCCAGGGAAAGACCAGCGTTCCACGGGGGCCTGCTCTACCAGGGGTCTGGCGACAGAGGGGGACATGAGTGGTGAGGCTCGTGAGCGGCGCGCACTGTCATCCGAGACCTCTGGTGGCTCAGAGATGGGTGTGTCAGTTCTTTTTTTTAACCACATTAAGGTGCTGCCTGCCGGGGAGCGAGCAACGGGGGGTGGAGAACAAAAGATTCTCCTCCGGCTCTCCACCGGGGGAAGGAGTGGCCCTGCTACCAGCTCCTGTGAGGAACTGATCGCCATCTCTGAGCAGCCCATCTCTGAGCAGCCCGTCTCAGGGGCGCCGCTTAGCCTGGCGTTTAGCGGGGCGAGGGGCTGGAGCGGGCTGGGGGTCTTCCTGCAACCACTTCCACGGCGAGGCCCAGGTGAAGGCTGCTGCTGGGGCCGGGCGGGAGGGGTGGGAGCCGCAGGAGGGCAACCTTGGCAGAGAGCAGGCTGAGGAATCTGTGCTGACGGCTGGGTGGAGGCAGCAGCAGGTCGTCGGGGCAGATTGTGTTTAATAGCCTCAGTCTGCTTCTGGGTGGTCGAGAACTGTTGACCTCCGGGAAGAAAGGTATTGGGGGCTTGCAGCACCCAAAAACCAATCGTCCAGGCACGAGCGCTCAGGACAGGGTGGAGGGTTCCACTCAAGCCAGATGCTCGCGGCTGCCCGAGAAAGCATGGCTGTCAACTCAGGATCTGACTCGGACAATGCTGGCACGCCCGAAGGCGGCAGCAGAGCCGAATCATCATCTCCCGAGGACTCCTGCCCACCTTGTGATGCAGTGATGGACATAGTTTCCTCGTCTGGAGCACCGAAAGAAACACGGGGAACGTCCAAAGACTGTCCCGCGGTTTCAATCGGGACGCTCGCGGGTTGCGACACGCAAGAGTGTGGGCTGAGGAAGAATCGTTGGCGCTTTGTTCCACACCGTCACCCTCAGGTCATTCTGGCCATCAGCCAAAGTACCACCTCTCGAGGAGGGGGTAGATCGGGGTGTGGATGAGGGGACTCTCGCTCTAGTGAGTCTCGACCGCAGTGTCGCGATGGTCATGTTCCCGCAATGAGAACATGAGTCATCCACAAAGCCTGCCTTAGCGTGATCTAAGCCTAAACACGCAAGGCAGCGATTGTGCCCATCAAACTGAGAAACAGTCCGACCGCAACCAGAAGTGCACGGGCGAGACATCTTTAAAAATGACTTGCCATGTGCAAGCTCTTTTGTGAGAGGGGAAAACTCTGCAGAATTTTGAAGCAACCAGGGAGAACACACGACTGGCAGATCACTGCACAGATCAGCAGGCAATGTGAACTCACTGGAGATCGCTGTCACACCAACACCTGGAGACTAGCTCGTCTCGAAGAGTGAAGAGAGAAGATCTCAGAATGGCTTGTGGAGTGAAGAATGCTCTTGGCTCCGAAGCGAAAACATAACTGCATGTTGCCAGCGTACTTCCTTATATACCCACGAGGAGGGGCGGAGTTACCCTATGCAAATTCCGCAGACCCATGGCATTTTCTTGCCATTGGCTCGTTTTGTATTCTCGAAGGTGAGAGGCTTTCTAAGCAAAACCACATTCGTCGTCACAACGTAACTCATAGTGACCACGAAAGGGAACCTACAGTTCCAGTTGGTGGCGCAGACATTACACACTTCACATTTAACATATGCTGATAAACACTAAAGAGAAAGTTGCTGAATGTTCCTACCTTTCTGCAGGGTAGGTTTTGGCAATGTGACTGGACTAGAGAGAATCTTTTTGTCATTTCCATTTTTTGAGTCACTGCATTGCATGAAGTCATCTTGTTTCAAAGGTTCAACACAAAGAGTCTGTTACAGGGATGACAGAACAATAGGAAATTACATGATGTAAATAATAATTGAATATAAAAGTTGTGTTAGCGTATTTTTGATTGCTTTGCCATTATTTTCACAATCAGTTTTTCAACACCCCTAGTACAAATCATTGACAAACAGATCATCAAATCGCAGATTTTGAATCAATGAGCTTTGTACTTAGAGTTTTGAAAATTTACCAGAGCAGCGTGAACATTTAACAATTCTTTAACAATCACAGCAGTATATAAAATATGTCAATGCATTAATATACTTGGGTACAACAGGGCTAAAGACACACCTTAAGATAAACATGCTTTTCACTGCTCTTATAGTGTATGATTGCAGAAAAAAATATACATGTTTGTATTGAACATTGATGGAGCAACAGATTCTATGTGAAAATAAATAATGTGTTTTTAATAATGCATCTTGTTTTTAATAATTAAACATGCATCTTGAAAAGCAGGTGTTTTGGAAAGTGCTACGGCAAGTTTTTCCACATCTAGTGGTTTAGAGGAATATAAAATCAAAGATGCCTGCATGTATCATTATGGGTCAGGCTTAAAATGCAACACTCAGTTTTATACAGTTTATAACAAAGTCTTTCTTTTATACGTCTTTCTATCATTTTTTTTGGTCTCCTCCACTAACAATGTCTGTGAGGATGAAAATCTGAAAATATAAAAAGAGAAACAAAATGTGAAAAATAATAATTTTTTGAGAGACCTCTATAGACAGATATACATACATTATATATATATATATATATATAAACAATATAACAAACAATTTATAAAGAAGCTGAATATGCTAGCAGATGTGCAATTTCATTGTTTTATTTAAAGAACAATAAATAACCTGAATGGTTGCAAGAAAATAACTCGCTGATGAATCAGAGAAGCCCTTTCAGCAGTGAGGTGTGCAGTAATAAAATGGGAGAAGATATCTCTTATAAAACAGTTCGGGAAACACCAGTAGGAGTGTAGGCTACAGCGCCTCCTGGTGGATAATGCAAAAAGACAATGCATTAAAGCTACAATATGTAACTTTTTTTTTTTTCGCCGCTAGGGGTCGCTAACCTCTTACAATAACAAAGACGTAGGTTGATGACGCATAACCCCTAATTTCCACCAACTGCGGAATGGCTGCGGATCCGCTCCGGAACGGCGGCGGAGTCAATAGGTTTCCATTAAAGTCAATGTGTGTATTTTCACTGACTGCGGAACGGCTGAGTTCCGACTCCGGCGATCCGCAGCCCTCCGGAGCAGATTCGCAGAGCTTCTATTTTTACCGGATGCCGGAGAGCTCCGCAGCAATTCAGCACTTATATCGCGCGATCATACGTGAATTCGCGAGATCTCGTGGGTCCTCGTGACTTCAGCTGTCAGTCATGGCCATAGCCGTTCCGCAACAAATCTGGACCTGGTGGGTATTGAAGGACAGTGGAGCACGGAGCCGACATGCAGCCGTTCCGCAGTTGGTGGAAATCCGGGGTAAGAGGAATTATGGAACTTGTCGTCATGCTGCTGATGGATCTAATAATGTTTATGGAAGAGTGAATACATTGATGTTTTTAACATGACTGTGGTATGAAGCAGGGCGTGAATGCTAATGAGAGACAGAAATCAGCGTCACACACGAGTCCCGCGGATATAAAGGAATAAGGACATTTTATTCTACCGAACTAACTTACCCGCAAGTGCTGAATAATACTCACACAGGTCAGTTTATTTGACGAATGAAACTTGTGAGGTAACGCAGCGCTGTTTCACTCGGTCTACACTATTGCATTTGAGTGTGTTGAAAGTTATAATGTTATTCTATGTGTTAGTTTGTTGGCTGTATGAGACTAGCAGAAAGCTAGATCAACATTAGAATAACATACTGATCATATTCTAACATTTCATCATGTTGAGCTATATAACATTGATTAGTTTTATGTACATTTGCTCACCTGTCTAATAAAGTGCATGCAAGAGAGGCGTCTCTGTCAAGTTGATGTTAGTCGATGTTAGATGTCTTTTTAGTACAAAAATCTTACATATTGTACCTTTAAGAATTGAGAAATCTTTTTTTCTCCAAAGTAATTATCTGGATATTGTTTACTATGTGTGTAATAATGGCAAATAAAGGCCTCTTTCAATGTGTGACATCTTATGTTTCATAAACCTGTTTTTTTTTGGTCAAATGAATCCCTTCATAAATGAACATCATATACTGTATAATTGTCATGTTTTCATTTTTAGCCATTGTGTTTAGTTTTGCTTTGGCTTTAGTTTTACTTTTAACACACAAAGCTGAGAACCATCAGAACTTCATCAGTTTGGGTGTTTCTTGAGCAATTAATGTGATGATAGTGATACTTAGGATGGACTGTATTAAAATATAATCCATCATCCAATATCCATGTATTGTGCATTGGCAGATTTTTTCAAATTATAAAATATCTGCCAGTGTAGTAGACAAAATACAGAAGTAGTATTCTACATACAAACATATTCAAACAAGCCACAGATTCCGGCAAATCCAAGAACTACTTTCAAATCCAATGACTAGTTCATCATAAACACAAGTTTGTTCCCTCGCAGACTGATGAAACCCTCTGTACCCCGACACTAGTATGTTGTAGAAAGCCGTAAAATTATAAGGACAGCGAAATAAACATCCAAAGCTATTCTACCAGCTAACATTTTAAAATGATCCTCGGTCATTGTGGATCTTCAGTTTTGCTTTGTTGATAAATTACGAGTATTTTCCCACACTCAGTGCTCAGTGCCAAACCACGAGGTTTACTATTGGTTGCCGCAGTGAATTTAGGTGCCATATTTCACCAAACTTGAACCTCACATGAAAATTGCAAATAGGTGGAATCAACATGTACCAGATGTGGGCCAGATCTGGGCCGACACTGTGTTGCTGTCTGGGAAAGGTAAATGTGACAAGCATCTTAAGGCTGCAATTTGAACATGAAGTCCGTAACACCAAATGCAATAAAAGACACAGTTTACCTTGGGAGAGCAGCTGGAGTTCTCACTGTTTGCGCTCTCAGATCTGGATGTGAGCATCTTGGGGGGTCGCGGTGGAGGATGTTTGGGTTTTTTTGGAGGCCGTGGAGGGGGTGTAACAGTAGCGACAGCGTACCTCCTGAGTGTGTAGTAACAGTCCTCTGAGATCTCCTCAATGGCTGACATTCCACTACATGTTGGACTCTCGCCAGCCCAGCGCTGTTTTACGTTAAGGATCAAGTCTGTACGATTTACTGGCACCTCCCTGAACTCTGAGAGATCAAGGTTTGACACGAGGAGGCAAGGGTCCGAGATCTCCTCCTCAATGTGCAGACCAGGCAGTCCAGCCAGAACGTCCACCTTCAAAGAGAGGTCACGCACAGACACTTTGACGTTGAAGGGCAGCGGGAACCATCGGCATATTTCCGCAATGGTGTATTGACGCTTGTCCCGAACCAGCTCCATGAATCCCCCCTCCAAACACATGGGGAGGCACACAGGCTCCTTCACCTCTGTCCCGTGGCTTTTCTCTGTGACTTTCAGACATTCAAAATTATCAGCTGCCTTCTCGATCCCATTGCGTAAAACCGCACAGCTCTTGCCTTTTGTCACTATAAACTCGTCTCCAGCATGAACAGAAGCAAGCCCGCTGTACACCGACTCGAAATCTCTGGTGGCGACCACACGTATCTGTTCAGTCTCGCTGCGTGCCCGTTCCAGATCGTAGGCGGTGGGGAACTGCCGGGGCCGGCGCTTGAAGCGACCGTTATAGGACTCCGGGATAAGAAAGTGTCTTGTTGATTCACGGCACATTTCCGAGGCCAGGATTCGTTTGGTATGAAAAGCATGATGAACAATCACCTGTTTGGAATGGAAAAGGGACTCGAGCTCTGGTGAAAGCTTGAAATGGCTTTCACTTGACAACTTGGCCACCACAGGAAAAAACTCTGGAGGCCTCTTCAAAACATCCGGAAGAGACAGAGGCTGCACAAAGGAGTCACAATCAAACTCTTCTGTGACATCCACTACCTCCACGTCCAAGTTTGACGGGATGAGCAGAAATTTCTCGCTGACTGTGGGAAGAAAGAGTCCAAGTTTAAAGGAATGTGGAACAGAAGACACACACACACACACACTCACACATAGTGTTGCTTTCGTCAACGAAAATTATGACGAAATATTGTCGTCAACGAACCGTTATCACCTGACGAAAACGAGACGAGACGAGACGTAAATGCTGGTCATGTGACGATGACTAAAATACATGTATAATGCATTATCGTTGACGAATAAAAACTAAATGTGGTTTACAAAATAAAAACTATGCTAAAATGTCTCTTCATTTTCATTGACCAAAACGAGACGAGACGAAATGTTATAACGTCACGACGAATGAGAGAGTTGTGCGTGAACCCATAGCTTTGTCGGGTTTAAATTCTGGTTTGCGATCTGGTCACCCGATTATCAGCGAATTTAACAATATTACTCCATTAGGTATTCTATTAAAATGTCTCATTGATATATTTGACACATTCATAATCATTACTTTTGCCGGTTCTTTGTGACAGCTGTATGTTATTGGCAGCGTCTCTGGTTACATGAACGCGTCACCGCATCAGCACCAGAACATGGAGATTTTATTTTAGAGAATAATCGCAACCTATTCGATATTCTATAATTAAATAAACTAATCGAATATCCAAAAATCGTGACTCATCCCTGCATGGAATCTCTTGTTTCTTTTCCCAAATCTTCACTCACGTCTCGTCTCATCCATTTTCTAAAGGGATTATAAACGTTTCTTCATTGGTTCGCTTTTAATTAGGCCTATTATATTCGTATTCTTTACTGTGGTAAAGTAGAAAAACGCTGTAGGACAGATAACCTACATTTGTACTTGCATGTCAAATTCTTTTTAACACAGTTTGTGCTTGTTATATTAGACATAGGGCGCGTCAAGTTTAGTTGTAAAGCGCGTTTCACACGCGCGGGTGATTTTTAGTTTCACTTTCTCTGGCAGCGCAATCTCAAACATAGCCTAAATATTTCGCCCTTGTGGAGGATAAAATTCGCTCTTCAGACCAATTTACATCAAGTAGAAAACACGAAGATATCAAAAAGAGATCGATGGTCTCTTTTCTGCTCGTGTCCCACATCCCTCTCAGAGCGCAGGCTATATCACGCGTCTTTGTGTGGAAATATAAAACGAGTTTTTATTTATTTATTTTTTGAAATAACCCTCCAACCTCCGCCGGTAGTGGGTCCATTACCGCGGTGGTAAAAAAACTGCCACCGTCACAGCCCTAAATATACTAAATATAATAAGATAACCTTGTTTGAAATTCTATATTGACTGGGTTAAATAGAATTGCATTACTAAAAAGAGACTAAAATACAATTTTCATTGACTAAAACTAGACTAAAAAGAGTATGAACGTGACTAAAACTAATAAAAACTAAAACGACAGCTTGACACAAAGACTAGACTAAAACTAAAATTAAAACAGGCCGCCAAAAACAACACTACTCACACACACATACACACACGCACACACATACACTTACTCACACACACACACACACACACACACACACACACACACACACACACACACACACACACACACACACACTTACTCACACACACACACACACACACACAAACACACACACACACACATACACTTACTCACACACACACACATACACTTACTCACACACACAAACACACAAACACACACACACACACACACACACACACATATGCACACACATGCACTTACTCTCACACACACACACACACACACACACGAACACACACAAGCAGAATGGAATTTTTGTCTAAACAAACTGCCTATAAGCTTTCATACATTAATTTAATTGAATGATGATGATTTATGTACAGATGGCTTTATAAACATTTTTACAGAGAAACTCTTTCCACTCGTGTTTCATTAATAAAGCCTAATGATTTTCCCAGCAAGTCTTTTAAATTCAACTTCCATGATCAGACAGCAAAAACATCTAACCCTAAAACTAACCCTATTAACTCTAGGGTGTGTTCACACTTGTACAGTAGTTTGGTTCTCACCAAAACAGAAAAAGATGCTTTAGTCCTGGTTCCCTTAACATTCAGACTGTCATGTTTAAGACCAAACATACAGATGCAAAAAACATCCGAAAACAAAACAGCTTGCAACTTGCAACGGAACTTGCATAACATCCAAAACATGTTGGGCTAAATGCGCTCATTGTATGTGCAAAGATATGATGGTATTTTTACAAGCTGAAACTCATGAAGAGCTTAGAAAATGTGTAAAGGAGTCAAAACAGCAGCAAGAATCCCTCCGTCACACACACACACACACACACAACATTTCAGATGCCTGTACTGAACTGTGATGGGCAACACTACTCCCATGCTGAGAAGAATTTGAGTTCTTTTTTAGGGTCGCATCTTGTGACTTCACGTCCTGTCTTTGCTTGGTTTACATGTCTTACATGTCCGTGTTGTGTTCATATTTCGAGACTCGGCTTGTTTGATGCGCACCAGGGCTCAGATGGCTGCGTTCACACAACCGCACTAACAGAGCAATCGCACCAGGGTTCGTTTTAATCAAACCAAACATGCCAAGAGTGAACACACCCTAAATGTCCTTTAAACAATATACATTTACTTGAAAAGTCAAATATTATCTCTTGTTTTCAGAGAAATCTAAGATTTATAGTAAAAAAGAAAGAAAAAATAACTGAATTAAAAGAAAAAAACAATATTTTTTTTCTCATGCCTTTGGCAAATAGTATTTTTCATTTTAAGCATAAAGCTCATTAAATTTTGTTAGATTTCTCTTTGAACAAAAATAACTATATCTTTGGTTCTTTTGGTTTAGATATTTTTACAGGAAAACAAGAGAGAAAAAAAGATTTGCTGCAGTGTCGCTATAATTTTGTTTGTAAGTAATAAGTTTGTGCACACCGCTAGAATAGAAATGAAACTAGCGTCATACTCACGACTCGTAACAGCCTTCAGTTCATACACTGGAGTCAGGATCAGCTCTCCAGACACATTCTCCAACAAACTAGAAAAAAAGAAGTCCTTCTTGGCCGGAGCTTTGACCTCGGTTACAGTCCTCTTCCTGCCTTTGGAGATCTTCCACTCCGCGACCTCTTTCAGGGTGTAAAACTGGTCGTCCTCACACTCTATGAAGTGTCCCTGCTGGGAGAAGCTCAGGCTGAAGCAGAACTTGGGCTCTCTGAGCAGAAGCTCGCACTGCACGTGTCCAGCGCCGAGCTCGTGGGAGACGCCGGTGATCCTGAAGCTGTCTCTCTCCCTGATGAAGCCCTGAGGCAGCTCGATGTCCTGACAGCTGAGGAACACGGGCTGGCCCAGCCGATGAGAGCTGATCTTCAGCGAGACGGCTATCTCCTGAATGCTTCGGTACGGCTGACTGTCAGACACCAGTTTGAACAAACCTGTCACACACAGCACAATGCCAAAATTGAGCCGTTATAAGAGCAAAATTGGTGACAACATAGAGAATGTGGATTATAATAAGTGTTCAAACACGTAAGTTGTTTAGTGAGGTATCATACACCTATTTTTTGGTGGGTCGCTCAGTCACAGTCCTGGCTTACTTGATAAGCTTCTCACCATTGTGAATTCTCAAGTGGACTTTAAGGCTTTCACCTGCCCTATTGTTCACAGTCCTGGCTTACTTGAAAGCAAAGACTTCAGATATACAAAGATGGCGCACAAAGATTACAATCAATGGGAGAAAGTGCAATGCGCAATATGGCGGAATAAGTCCCGCCTTCTAAATAAAAGAGCCCATCGCAAATTGGTAATGCCATTGTGTCACTGCTGCTGCTGTTGGTCCAGCCTTAAAAATTCACTTTGTCATGATTTAAGCAATTAGAAACACATTTTATGAGACAGTTGTCAGATTTCATTGGTGATTTCAAATGGGAAAAAAGGGGATGGAAATGTTTAGCGCCAAACACTAGTCCCAAACAGATGGATGAATTAACTTCTTGTGGTGCTTAGATAAAATATAAAAAACCCCTCAAAAAACAGAAAAAAGATCTGCACACGAAAATTAGCCAAAAAGCTTTTATTGTCCACAAGACAAGAACACAAATAGAGTGCAGGATGTGATTTCAAATATGAAAATGAATTGCTTGAGCAGCTTTGGAGGATTTGATGTTTCCCCATTCAGAGAGATCTGACTGAAACGTCTGGCGTTTCAAACATGGCCGCCGAGTCAGATGACTTGCCTTAAAAGGGACTTTGTGCCCTAGGCAAAATAAGACATGCCCAATGGAAAAGAAAAACACTTTTTCACATCTTAGTAGTTACATGTCCATCATCTCTGACTCAGTCAAGTGAAGACGGAGGTTATCATCCTCCAATCCAGCCCAGCACTGCAACATCACTTCTCCATTCGGCTAGGATCGTCATGTATTGCGCTCTCCTGGACAGGGTTGTGTGTGAAGCGCAGCTGATCTTCACTGACCACATTTGCATTTGGATCAAACCTCTGCAAATAACTAATAAGGTAGCAGTGTGTTTGGCCTCTAAAGAGCCTAAGACAGCGTGTGTTCCCGCTTCACTCGTTGCTGCTCACACCAGGTTCAAGACACTGATGTTCGTTTCCTCATACTTCCTCTCACTTCTACAGCCAGATCTACACCCTCTCCAGAAGCCTGAGAGATCGACACTCCACCGTACATCAACAAGACACAAAATCACTTCACTTTCACTGTTCTTCGCTGGTGGAATGATCTTCTCAGTCCAGTAAGAACAGCCGAGTCCCTTGCCACTCAACAGTCGGGATGGTTGAAACATGAAGTTGTATCACTGTCAGTTTAACCACTCAGAAATGATCTACAGGGTTAAATCTCTATCATACAGGAGCACGACCTGCCTGAGGCGACAGCAGATGTCATGAGCCACGGTGTATTAATAAAAAAAAAAAAATAGGTAAGGAAATAAAGTTAGTGTGTGTGAGTTTGATGTAAAAAAAAAATCGACTCAAAACGTTCACCAAAAAACAATAATCATGGCTCAGACGGGGAGATTTGCAACACGACTTCCTCCGCTTACATCTATTTGAGACACAAAGACTGAACGAAATGGAGAGCCGACATCTGACACAACTGTGAAAGTACTAGCATACGCACACATACTCTACATTTTTTTAGTTGTTAGTCTATGTTTTATGTATTTGCATTTGATTTATGCTTTTGGAGTTTTTTGGTGTTTTTGAAATTCATTTTAAGCATTTTAATTAAAAAGGGAAAAAATGAAATGGAGCATAACTGGAGTATGGGGCTGAGAGTATTGTTAAAGTTAATTCAGAAACAAACTGATGAAATGGGATAAATTAAAGATTTATATAGACTTTTGAGGGTATAATATGATAATTACTAAGCAAAACTGCGACTGAATGGAAGCTGCTGCTCAAATGAACTGAGCGAGTTTAGTTTTCTTCTGCCGCATTTCAACCAACAATAACTAGATCACTTACAAATCCAAGATACAAATCAAGCAAGTTGTTTTAGCAAGTTGCTTTCCAAACAGAAAAATTTGGCATGAAAATAAAATTAAAATTTGAATAGATTTTAAAATATCTGTATATAAGAGAAAGAAATGACTTTAGTTAGTAACGCCTGGCTCTGGCGTGTCTGTACCTGGATACTCCACCGGTATGTCGATCTGAGTGTTGCTGGAGCTCTGCGCTGTGAATCTGGTGATGGTGATATCGATGATTTTCAGCAGATCTCCTGTGGAAAGACAGCACTCTCTTCCAAACATCTCATACACGCAGCCTGAAAAACACCAGTGTTTTCACACTCACATTAAACATGTCAAAGCTCTCAGTATTCCAGTCCATTCAGCTTGTATTGCTGTAAAACTATTGCTGCACAAATCAGAGTACTGGAGTGAAGTGGCATTTTGAGCAGTTAAAAATGCTGAAATTATGTAGTGTGTGCAGTTAATGACATCACGAACATCAGGCATATTACACACCGAAGAGAGCTAGAAAAAGATCAGACACAGGTTGGTTTCCGCTCATGATATCATGTGGTTTGAAAATAAACTTTTCTTTGTTTCTTCAACTGATAAATTCAGGCATTCAGTCATCTTGCTTGTTACAATTAACTCTAAATCATTTAAAAACAAGTTTTATTTTGTTGCAAAATCATATAGTTGATTTAAAAAAGAATTTATATATAGGCTAAAGAGATGTAAGGTGTAAGGATACCCTCGTGTCACGTTTTTATATAGTTCACGATAGTGAAGTCACGATACCATATTATTGCGATACTCCAAGACATATGGTAAAAGGTTAACAAAAATTGTACTGTTGATTAAAATGCTAATTTGGTATTACATTGTGTGTGTAGGCTAAATGAACAGGCTTGGACTTGGTGCTGAAACTCAAAGCACAGGACAATAGAGACACCAGAATAACAATATTCATGATTCTGAAGCTGAAAATACTGAATTATTTTAGATGAATATGTTTGCACTCTTTCACTGACTAGATATATTTAAAATAATGCAGGCCACTTTTTACTGATAACATCAGACATTTGGCATCATCAGGACCCACACATATTCCCCCATTGCCTTATTATACATTATATTCAATATTATAGCAGTTTAATGTAGTAGCCTACTGACACTAAAACTTTTTTTTCTCACACAGTACATTTGTCTATTTATTTCGGATGAACTATACACAATACATATAGTTGCATTTTTGTATTGCGATATATTGTGACACGTTATGTTGTTACACCCCTAGTGCCGTCTTCAAATCCAAATTACGTAACAGGATTACATTGTATTTTATAAAATTTGTCAATTATTAAAAACATATTTTTCAACATTTCCACAGTTTGTTTCTCCACGGCAAACCCTCACCTAGGCCAATACGTGAGACGGATATTCTAGATATTACGACGTTCAAAACTCATAATCACAGCTATTGTCTGACAGCGAGGGGCAGAAGAATTCTGAGCAGGGTTTAGCTTACCTTGATAGTATATTCCTGACTGGATCTGAAGCACTCGAGGGAAAGTTTTAGGATCCACAAACTGTGTGAATTCATGCAGTGTCGTAGCCATCTTCTGCTGTGTGTGTGAGGAGACGCTTCTAGAGCTGAGAGCGAAGGCTTGTCCATAAAGCTGGACGGTGGAGGAGAACCCTGACGCCCTTCGGCCCTCCAGATGACCCTGAGCTCAGAAGAGCAGAGCGAGAAGGAGAACGAGACAGCGAGGCATCGAGCGCAGAAGAGGAGGAGGAGGAGGAGGAGGACAGGAAGCCACCTTCAGCTCGAACACCACAGCTCAACGCATTGTTAAGCAGAGCTGCACCGGGGATTCTGCAAAAGTACTATGACATACATGACATACAACAGCTCCCACATCCTCTGCCTGACTTCATGACACCAGGGCCAAAGCTAAGCTGAAACAAACAGGGATCCAAATCCCCGAAACAAGCGCTCATGTCTCTGCAATATAAATCACTTAAAAAAAGAATCTTGTAGTTTTTACAGAAGAAAAACTGGCAGCTGTGGTTGCCAGAAAAAATCTGTAAAAAAGTAAACATTTACAGAACAACATGTAGATTTTACATTTTAAAACTGTAATTTACAAAAAAATGTTAGCTAGGCCATGCTGTACTTTTAACATATACTTACAACCACTGATATTAAAGAGAAAAACACATGACGGAAATACTGAAGATGAAATACTGAACCATCATCATAACACACACCACATAACACTAAAATAATGCTAGTAATAATGCACAAACAAATAAGATGCAAGATGATCAAATAAGATCAAATGTGAAATGTCACAGGTAAGTTTACGATTTGTCACTGTAAATTATAATATGATTTGTTCGGTGCATTTAACAATGTTCCACTGTAAAATGAGATCTATTACAGTTTTCCCTGTATATACAGGAGCAATAGAACTTACTCTAGACCAATTAACAGCTTTTACTGTCACAGCTTTACAGTCTATTACTGTTAAAATGACCATTTATTAGCAATACTGTGGCATCTTCAAAACGGGGAAATTCTCCACATTAATTCCAACCATACTCATTTTAAATCAGAGGAAACACATTCTTTCACATATCCTTTTTTTATTCAAAGTATTTGTACTTTTTGACATTGTATTACAGCCATAAAGCCAACAACTACAGACAAAAAATACATAACTTATTTCACATGATGAATTTTGTTGTTGTTTTGTTTTCTATAAAATGTCTGATCAGCATCAATACTGGCTGCAGCTTTCTTCTTAAATTGGCTTTGATCCTAAATACACTAGAGTCTAATACTGTATATATTTTTAATGATACACTTCATTGTTTGCATTTTTTTTTCTTCTCCATTTCCAGCACAATACAAATGTGAAAACATCAGAAAAAATAGAGCTCTTCTCTTTTCTCCTCTCGGAGATCTCCTCAGAAAAACCAACAAAATCACAACCGTTACGTAAAACAAATCACTATAACACGTAAAAGATTTCAAATAAAAAAGGAAAATACATTTTTCAAATACAACAAAAAATAACACTACTTAAATCTGTCTCATACAAAGAGTGTTTGCAGTGAAAGTTTAGGCTAAACAGGGAATGATAATGATTGTTTTGAGCTTTCAAAAATGCAAGTAAACAATAAATACAAACAATGTGCTTCATCCCTATAGACATATTTACACAAGTCTTTGGCTTATGCTCATCATCTGCTACCAAAAAGGAAAAGAAGAAACGTAATAAGCCAGCCATTAGAGCGGAGTGCAGTGTTCTCCGGTCAAAGTTACACGCTTTCCCTTTCGACACAATGTCCATCTACACGAGTACGGCTACACATGTTATTAACAGGAACAGTGACAGACACACATGCATGCAACAGCTCGGCCTTAGTGTTTCAAATGGCTGTAAAAAAAGAACGAAACCAAACGTGAACTGGACCGGGCGGCCGGCACTTGAATCCCATGAAGGTCAACAGGGATGCACAGACATTTACACGGCGCTCGTCCGAGAAGGTCTCCATTAGGACGTCTCGATGTACTCCAGGGCCAGGTCGTAGCAGAAGCGGTACTGCTCCTGTGAAGAAGACGAGACACATCGATGAGCGCTGATATGAGCCTGACACAAACACTGGCTCTTTACAGAGGATGTGGTGTGTGTTTGAAACCACAACAGCTCTCAATGCCATTTACTCTTTATGTATCAACTTGCTGGCCAATTAACATGAAAACATCAATTTGTAAATAAATGAGAATACAATAAAGAATTCAAAATGTGAATAAAATAGGTAAGAATTCTTTCTCTGTCTTTAAAAAAAAAAAAAAAGAGAGGCATACCATGGGCTTTTATACAAATGATGTTAGGCTTACGTTGTATTCGATTATTGTTCAATGTTACATGTTAATGTTTATGTACATCTGTATTTATAGTGTGAAATCTCAGTGCTAGTCTCTGTTAAAAAGCATTTGTTATGAGGCATTGCACTGCAAAGAATATATTTTTCCTAATCAGTATTTTCATTGATTCCAGTAAACACTGTACAATCGAATTATTTGGACTTAAAAAAAAGCATGCAAACCGATTGCCTTAAAAAAACAAACAAGTGAAATAGGAATAGTATGTGGTACTGACAAATGCTAAGTTAGTATAGTTCACTTACACAAGAGTTCTAGTAACTAAAAAAACTGTAGAGTACTTGATAATTTACTTTAAATAAATATAATTGTTACCGTTGTTGTGTTTTGCAGGCTGAATGTTAAAGTCTGTGTGACTCAAGTATGATCAATTGCAAGATTGTCACAAATATAGAGGGATTATATAAACCCAAATAAAAGTTTCACAAGGTGTTTAGGACATAAGTGTTAGCAACAAAATTATAAAAGATCATTAATTGACATGAAATATTGTTATGTTATACATCATTCATTCATACATACATACATATGAATAATAATAATAACTATAATAACCGAATAACTGATTTCTTGTTGCAATCGCTGCATCAATGGGAAGAGAATTACAATAGTATAAATGAAGTTCCAAGTGCCCAACCAAATGGAACACTAATCACCATAATGGTGATCAAATCAACATCAATTTATGAAGTCATCTTATGTGATGTTCTCTCAAATTTTTCAGTTGTATTAAAATTTCAACATTCAAGATGACTTTGGGAAATGAGTGAATGCAAACAGAGAGAAATAACTGCAGAAGTGAAAAGTCCATTAAGATTTTCCCCGCCTCAAAAACCACACTCAAACCAATCTTAATCTTAATCTTAATCTGAACTTGGGTTTTCTTAGTAAACAAAGCATAGTATGTGAATAGTGCAGATTACTAGATTTTTACAATTAAGTTAAGACATTAAGTAAAGTTAACTAAAAAGTGTTAGTTAGAATCACTGTTGGATGAGTTAGATAAACTCCAGGATAAACTGTGTTTTCGTTTTTCCTCCGCCACACACAATGCTTCTCAAATAAATGTAAATCTAGTTTTAAGGATATTCTTACTGGACAACAAGACAGAAAATACAGTGAGGTTACACTTTATTTTAAGGCGATGTTGTTACAGTGTAATTACACAAATAAGCTCTGAGTACTGTTAATGAAATACATGTACTTGCTATAGGTTTGCTAACACTATTTTACAGTGTCCTTGTTACATATGTTACATGTACTTACCATAGTAATAACAGTAAATTCTGCATAATTACATGCAACCAAATCCCATCCAACCCTAAACTTATAGTTAATTGTTAATTATTATTACTCAGTACTTAAAGATATAATTACACAGTAACAATGACACCTTAAAATTAAGTGTAACCAGTTTGGATTACTTGCTTGTAATTATACATCATTTACTGTTATTACTATAGTAACTACGTGGAACACGGGTAAGTACTGTATGTCACCATCAAATAAGGTGTTACCTCCGGTGACTTCCTCATCCTGCTGACACTAGTGAGTGTGTGTGTTAGTGTAGTGTGTGAGAGGTGCTGTTCATACCGGGCTGTCCACCATATTGGGCTTGCTGTTCCTCAGACTCTTCACCGCATGAAAGACGTCAACAACATTCTGCCGCTTTATCATCTCACACACAATACTGATGGCACAGAACATCCCACTGCGGCCGCCTCCATTCCTACACACACACACACATGTCAGATGCTTTTCCCCGTACTGCACCACTGTACCAATGTGTGTGCAAAGACTTCCTCATCACATGTGTTCTCGAGAGCAATGCGGGATCTTTACAGTCACCTCATGGAGATCGTCCTGCTTACTGGGGTTCCTCATGAGAACAAGACTGTGCTTCACTCTGTTGCAGAGTACTTCAAATCAGGACAGTGTGTTTAACTGTACTTGCTGATAATATCATATTAATGACATAAAAGGCCACTTAAGTGCACTTAAAGAGACAATTCATGATTGTGTTTCTTGACATCTTTTAAAACGTGTAATAATATCAAATTAAAGTTTCACTTTAAAAGCACACTTTAAATCATTGTGTTTTAATAATCTTTTGTCATGCTTTAAAGAAGTGCACTTATTTTCAAGTGTAGACTAACATACTAAAGCACATGTAATTATAATGAATTTTAATTATAATGTGTGATTTGATATTGCATTTAAAGTTAATATATTTAAAATGTACTAAATTGCTACTTCATAATTAAAAATATATGCAAGTTTCCTTAGAAATAACATAAGTATAAGTATATTTTAGTTAACATAAATGCAAGAAATTATGAAATTGCATATACAGTTGTGCTCACACTGAGTGGGTCAAAAAGCACTCTTAAGTTCAGCTAATACATTAATATAAATTGAAACTATAATACATTTTCATTTAATTTAAATTAACATGCAATTAAGTGTCCGGAAACATTTAACCTTTAATTCACGCGCAAACATATTCTTTGTAAGTATGTTATTTCTGTAATAAGTGCTCTTTTTAAAAGTATGGTAAAGAATTTAAGTCTTTATTACTTCAACTTTTTTTTTCTGTAAAGCTTCTTTGAAACAGTAAAAGTGCTTGATAAATAAAACTGACACGAGAAAGGACCAGTCATAGTGTGCTCTTCATGTGTGTGTGGGTAATTCTGATATCAGTGAGCAGCCATTCATTCACAGATAATACACTGACAGGAAATACTGACAAGATATTAGTGGAAATTATGAGCAGACTTTCTGTCTGTTGTGTATACTGTAGGTATCAAAGCATTCTGAAGATCTGATACCATGACCATCACAAACTGCTGTGTGCTGGTGTTGTCACTGCACATCTATACTCACAGGCAGTGTATAATAGTGCGTCCATCGCCTTCCTCACACTCCTCCTGCCATTTGTCCACCTGGAGGATCAGTTTGAGGAACGAGCGCTTGGAGGCGGGGACTTCCCTATGCCCCGCCCATCCCAGGTACTGGAACTGACGGACCATCAGGTAACCTTCCTGAGGCTTGGGACACACACACACACACACACGTCAATATGTGACCCTGGACCACAAAACCAGTCACATGTCGCACGGGTATATTTGTGGCAAAAACCAACAATACATTGTATGGGTCAAAATTATAGATTTTTCTTTTATGCCAAAAATCATTAGGATATTAAGAAAAGATCATGTTCCATGAAGATATTTTGTAAATTTCCAACCGTAAATATATAAAACAATTATTTTTGTGAGAGAATGCAGCACAATCACGAACATAAATGGACAACTTTAACCCTTAAAGACCTAGAACATTTTTGGGGCGCCTGACTCGCCTGTACTTTTCTTTGTTTTTCTAACCCATTCTAGCAGCAAGCATCAAGTGCCATATATCATTTTAAACAGGAGAACTTAAAGTTCCCATCTAGCTCATTTAAAGTCCCAGTTTTACATTTATTTTGTCAGAGAATTTATGAAATTAACAGGATTTTAAGAAAAACGGCAGCAAAAAATGTGGTGTTTTCAATGTGAACTCAAACAGAACTTCCTGAAGTTTTGTTTTTTTCCTTTAGAAAGTTAGACTTGGTTGTTTTAGACTTCCACATGAAATTTTGTCTACATGTAACAATCCCTCAGCAAGTTATAGCCATTTATTATAATATTATTCTAGGCGTTTTTGAGTAAAAACAGGTGTATTTCATTTACTGACAATGTAGATGTGTCCAAAAAAGTTCAGGGAGTAAAGTAAATAGAAAAGTTGTTATATTACAACAGAACACTGAAGCAAACATTTTTCTTCAGAAAATTATATTATAATTTGAACATGAACAACAAATGCAAACAATATAACAAGTAGCAATATAAATACTAACAATACAATATACAGAGTGTAAACAGAGTGAACAAATGGTTCAAATAATCTTCACAAACTAAATACAAAAAGAAATAAACAGTGCAAATGAAGAAATGGTTCATTGAGGGTAATATACTGAGTGCTAATGAACAAATAGTGCAAATAATCTTCACAAACTAAATACAAATAGATAAATAAACAGTGCAAATAATTCAAACAATTTTCTGAATCGGAAGGTTCCACCATGTCATCGTCTAACGACTCGTTTAAAAAAATCAATTCTAACACATCCTCCGATTTGTACTGCTGTTTTGACATACTCATGCTCTTTCGTGTTTTGTGCCCTTTCATGTTTTGTGCTCTTTCGTGTTTTGCGCTATGGTCAAAAACTTTGCATCCGTTAGTTTTCACGCATAGTTTTCAATGCATTGCGTTTGCTCAGAATTATAAAGAAACGTGATTGGTTGTTAAAAACACCAATCACTATGTTTATTGGTTAAGTTGATGACCGTTTGGACGAATCTGGGCATGAGGGTGGGACTAAGCATCAACAATCGTTCCTGTTTGGCTCAGAGAAAGAAACCACATGTGTTTCCTTGACGAATCACTGCTGCAGATTTTGATGACGCAATCACCGGCACTACGGAGCCACTGAATGACCAATAGAGACATCCGTATAACACGGGAAAGCTGAGAATCTCCTCTTTACGGTGCATTTTAAAGCATACAGATTGGATTAGCGACTCAAAAGTTATTAAACATTTTAGAACGTCAGTTATTTTATGCCGCGGGCGGCCGTATCGGTCTTTAAGGGTTAAAGGAGTTTTTTTTTTGCACCCTCAGATTAAAAATATTGAAATTTTGAAATTTTTGATTGACCAAATATTGTCCTATCCCAACAAACCATACATCAATGGACAGCTTATTTATTCAGCTTTCAGATGATGTATGAATCCCAATTTAAAAAAAAATTGACCCTTGTGACTGGATTTGTGGTCCAGGGTCACATATGGTGATGCACGTCTAACCAAGGCTGATGTGCGGCTCTGCACTTTGTGGCTTAAAAGCTTCAGAGACGTGTGAAAAACTCACTCTGGTCAGGTTGCATATCCTGAAGAGACGACTAATGACGTCGCAGTCCATCGAGCTGGATATGCAGTCCACCTGTACAGGCCCGTATCTCAGCATCCCCTCCTCCGGCCAGTACTGAGGACAACCCTGTACACACACATTACACTCGCATCAAACACAGCACACTACAGTCACCTATTGTGCCCTTTCACAAAGTCTTTAAATGAACTTTTTTTTTAATATATAATTTTAGGGGGACTTTAAATGAACATTGCACATCATGCAAAATGTTAACGACACTTCAGCTTGAATCTCACCTGAGCCAAATCGATCTCGTTCAGCATGACGATGGAGGTGCATCCGTAATCATACACCAGCCTCCAGAAGTCCTTGACGGTGTTGGGTAGTGGATGCTGGGTCACGATGAACGCGGCCGGCTGCCTGTAGCTCTGCACGACATAGAGAACAATGTACTTCCTGCAAACACTCACTCTGCTTTGTGACACTTACACACAAACAAGACAAAGATGGAACTGTTCTCAGGATGGCCGACGTGTGAATGTGTATGATCATGCAAGGACCACAGTGAGCGTTCGGAAATGAGAGAGTGATGTAAACGTGTGTCGGTTCATATGTGTGTGTGTGTGTGTGTGTGTGTGTGTGTAGATGTGTCAGTGTGATAAATGAACATCTCTGTAAGTGATTAAATGCATTCATTTTCCTCTGCATGCTGTAGCAAACCCAATATAGAGAGGTTGAATGGAAAGTGCTGACATACCACTAAAGCCACGAAACAAATCCAGTCTAACAGAGGCAGAACTGAATCAGAAATTACCTGGTATTCTTCTGACGGCTTGGTTAAAAAAAGTCCAAGAGTTTGTGAAGCGTACGAGGAAGCGATTTAAAATTACCCTCTAAAATCACAACTTTTTGAGCTCAGCTGATTCTGGCTGTTAGACCACCATCTCCCAGGGTCAAAGGTCATCGGCTGTGAAGACGTCTCTGAATGGACATGTCGTTCTCAGATGTACAGAGCATTGTGCACATTGAAAGACGGTGCTCTACATTAGACAGACATGAGCGGATTCGTTGCTTCACTTACGCAAACAGCCATGACACATGAACCACTAGGAGATGGATGCAAACCAATCTAAATACTGAACAAATGCATTCTCAGATCAGAAACTCGCCCTCATGTCATTCCAGACCTGTCTGACTTTCTTTTTTCCGTGGAAGACAAACGGAGAGATTCTGAAGAATCTGTGGGCAGGATATAATGAAATCATGCAGTGACTCTCAAAACACACTAGCAGCGGTTCATCCGACTCGTGTGCAGAGAACAGGCTTGCATCTCAAGTCTCATTTGTGCTTGTGTTCAATTCAAACATGTCGTCTTGAGTGTGAACAAGTGTGTGTGGTATGAACGACTACTTCTGTTGTATGACGTAAACACTGTGCTAAACATCTCCATTTGTGTTCCACAGAAAGAAAGAAAGAAAGAAAGAAAGACAGAAAGACAGAAAGAAAGAAAGAAAGAAAGAAAGAAAGAAAGAAAGAAAGAAAGAAAGAAAGAAAGAAAGAAAGAAAGAAAGAAACGAAACATCCAGGTTTTAAAATGACTTGCGGGTGAGAAATGATGAAGGAACGTTTGGAATTTGAGTCAACTTGTCTTTTAATAAATGACAGAATTAAAGCAAGAGATTCACAGTTACACTTACCTCGCCCTTTCCAATAAGGTTACCAAAAAAAAATTGACTATTATTTTTGGAAACCCAAATAAAGGAATGTTCAATTTAGGCCCACATACAGCCATCAAGAAGAATTCATTAATGACGCTACAAAATTGAAAGCTTTCTTAATTCAAGACAAATAATGGTATCGCTGATCGCTCATAATAGAGCAGCTGGAATAGGTTTTACAGTGGCTCACGCTAACATCTGTCCCACTCGAAGGACTTGCCACCTGGATTTGTCTCTAGCTTTCTGTAGCTCCGTTCCAAAATCCACTGAGCGATCTCGCTGTCTAGTAGCGCAATATAACTCCATAGAGTTGGATTAGCATGTTGCTAAGCCAACAGCGCAGCGCTTTAATTAGCATTAAGAATCCACAGCACAAAAACTGGGGTAAAACAATTCATTTTACTTACGCTGAACTGTTATCGATGCGTTTTTAAGTGCTAAAAGAAATGCATGCATATACATGCACCTCATCCACCATTTTTTTACTGAACTGGCTGATCTGATAAAAGCAATGTGTACTAAAGCTAGGCATCTTAGAAGGCGGCAAAGTTTAGCTGCCTACCCAGACAGCAACATAGTGTCGGTCCACATCTGGTACGGGTGGAATCCACATGTACCGGATGTGGCCCGGATCTGGGCCGGCACTACACCGTAAAAATAATACACTATATCTACTCAATAAAATTGTTGCAAGAGATTACAAGCAATATTATTAATAAAATTCAACAAATAAGATTTGAGTTAGAATTAATCAAATTAATTCCTTAAAAGTCAACCATTTAAAATGAGTAACTGCAAATAGCACACAAAAAAAGTAAGCAAAATTTAGATGGTAACCAGATGATAATGAGCAGAATCAATGAAGAAAAGAGAAACACAAGAACTTCAAGAGAGTTAAACCACAGCCTTAGATGAAATCAACTGAAAATACATTAAATCTCTCTTATTACAAACCAAACTGACTTTATTTCTGTCATTCGTCTACAGAAGCTCTTATTGAGAATTAACAGATGTTGATGTTTTATTGAAAAGTTTTGTTCGCCATTATGATGATCAGTGTTTTCTTTAGTTGGGCAGTTTGACTCTTGGCTTTTTTGGGGGTTTTTGTAACGGTGTTTTGCTAAAGCATATTTGTTGCAAAGAAAGCCATTAACAAAGATGGTCAGATGATATAGTTTTCAGCATCATAAAGTAAAATAATTCACTAATCTTATCACTGACCAAAAGTAACTATTTGATATCGACAGATTTTCACCAACATTATTTTGTTGACACAGATCAGACATTCAGAATATTTATTTTTTAAATACACTGTAGTTTTTTTTGTGTTTTTTAAAGACAGACTGTATTAAAAAAACAAAAACAAAAAACAAACAAACAAACATACAGACAGTGTATCTAAAAATAGAAAAAATCATAATGTCTGATCGGTGCCAACAAAATATTGTTACTGAAAAACACTGATCACCATAATGATCAAACTTTGCAACATAGCATCAACATCTAAACCTGTTGATTCCCAAAAAGAGCTGCAGACGAATGACAGAAATAAAGCCAGTCTGGTTTGTAATGTTTGAATTGAGTTTCTCTTTCCTCCAGTGATTCTGCTTGTTATCATCAAATGTCTTCAATATTGGCAATAAAAAATAAAGAGTTCTTAATTCATCTCTGATGTCTGTCTGTTATTCAGATATTTTTGTTTAAATTGTACTTTTTAAAACTGCTATTTGCAGTTACTCATTTTAAATGGTTGACTTCTAAGGAATTGATTTGATTCATTCTAACTCAATTCTTATTTGTTGAATTTGATATACAATATTGCTTGTAATCTGTTGCCACAATTTTATTGAGTAGATTTAGTGTATTATTGTTACAGTGTTGCTGTCTGGGTGCCTGTTGGCTGGCCTCCGTCGGCAGCTCACTAGGTTTTGGAACAGAGCGTGTGTCTAACGTAAAGGAGACGAGGAGAAGAGAGACAGCGAGGTCTCGAGAAGACTTACATCCATGAGCGCTGCGTTGATGTAATTACTGCTCTCTCCGTCGATGGTGATGAGGAAGGGCAGGCAGCGGTCGGGCGGGAGGTTGTCCATGAAACGGTTCTTGTCGTGATTTCGAGGAAGGAGTGCAATGCTGCAGTCTTCAGGCTGAGGCTGAGGGGTCACTGAGTTCAGCGTCTGGACAACACATAGTGGACAGATCACCATCACAAGTCTGGAGGAGGGGACTTTTCACTGCGGGTGAGGCCAACTCTGAGCTTTTGTTAAAGTCAAAGGCTGTGTGTCCAACAAACTATGGGATTTTGGCACAGATTCATCTGTCATTTGGAAGAATCTAGTCAAATGAGGGTGACGCCAACATAGACAGGTTGCATGACATGCTCTCAACCTCAAGTTAATCACAAAACCGCACAAGGTTAAAAATATACAACCATGTATACTTGTTGAAATGAGGACAATGTATTTTTTTCTCTGACTGCCAAGAATATGAAATCAGCAATATTCAAGAGGTGTTTAGAAACCAAACACTAAATAATGCTGCATATTGTTGGAGCGTATGCAGTTCATAGTAATAATGATTTTTGTATGAATGTTGGGTCTCCTCTTGTAAAATCCGGGTCCTGAAGTAGAGTAAAGCCAGTGCAGAAGCACTGCAGTAAATAATATGTACCTATGTAATACCTAATATGTAATATTGTATGTACCTGGAATTCATCTTTGAGGTGAGAGGAATTGCTCTGGGAATCGATGCGGATCATGTCGTAGTATGCGGCTTTGAACTCGCACACGGGAATCGCCGTCTCGCCACACAGACACGCCTCCAGGATGGCATCGTGGATGAAGATGTACTGCTCCTGAGAGACAGAGGGATACAGAGATTATGAGAGACAGCTACAGGTTACATGTTTCTATGCAAAGAAATAAGGCATAGAAAACCAAAAAGCTGACAGGAAAAAACATACATTGACTACAACATAATCAATTATTAATATTCGGTTGGCTCTCTCTTGTTTTCTCATGTGTTCATAATTTCTTCGTATGGCAGCCTGTCCAAAAATTATGTCACACAATTTTTCATGTTTCATTGTGTTATCATCACAAAAATAAAACAATCGATTCCAAGCACAACTACACAATATGCTTACATAATCTGTAAATAAATTGTTAATAATATTTAAATAAAGGGTGAGGATGTCCATTTTCCAAGGCTGGAAATCACTTTTTGTAACTATTTTTAGGGCAATTTTAGGGCAACAACCATATTGCTTTAATTAACATGTAGAAGATGGAGTAACGCACGAGTCCCACTGTAGCAAAATTGCAACATTTGCATAAAGCAATTAAAAAAAAAAAAAACCTGTAACTAAAGCCTTTATATATAATGCATTATAACAGTATTTTTAATGCATTAATTACTGTATGCCTTGTAACGCACCTTATAATGCATTGCATAGTCTCATGAATAATTATAACCACAGTTATCATGCATTAAAACACATGATAAACAACTGACTTCAGATGTAAAGAGGAATCTGTAAATATTACAATGCATTTTAACATTGGTTACAATTATTTATAAAAAGATATGATGCATTACAACATACATTATGAATACCTTAATAATACATTATACATGAAGGTTTTAAGTAAAGTGTTACTGATACCTCTTTTTAAAAAATAAATATGAGTTAGACCCACATACAGCACCAGCCCACACTATGAAATGCATCACAGCAGAAATGATGACTTTTTTGGGGTAAATACTGCAGGAATGCAACAGTGGCCCTTAGTGGTCAAGACTGAGGTTTCTTTCTTCATTCATCTGCTTTATAGAGGCCAGTCAATATACATGTTCAGGTGCTGAAACAAGGCCGCTGCTTTGAGATGAACATACGGTAATTCCAAACGTTTAGCTTACAGGGAAGGTTTCTCAAGTCATTTTTATTTCTTATATTTAATTATATCAAATCTCATCCTAAAAACACATAAAATGGGGAGAAAATAATAGCGGTGTCACTGCTTGCGTTTCAGAAGGCCACAAACCTCAGTCTGAACCATGTTGATTCGCCTGGAGCGCAGGGCTTTGACGCAGTTGTAGATGTCCACCACCCCCTCTCTCTCGGCCATGTCCAGCATGATGTCAATCACGATGTAACATCCTGTCCGCCCGGCTCCCGCACTGACACGGACACAACAGAGGAGACAACCATCAGCGTCTCACACTGATTCAGCACTGATCAAACGAGCAGCAGAGTGTGTGTGTGTGTGTGTGTGTGTGTGTGTGTGTGTGTGTGTGAGCAGCGGCTCGATGTGTCATAAATGCGAAACTCTTCCAACATCAGAGACATGTTTTTGGTCAAAATATAATGCAATACAGTGATGCGTATCCATCCTCATAAATGTGAAATACATTGAAATACAATCTAGATAGTTAGATTAGGCCTACTTCATTTTCTTTGTGACAAAGTATTGTAAAATATCAACCATTTGCCCTACATGTATTTCATGGAATAATTGATAAAGGTTATTTATATTTTGGCGCTGTTACCAAAATACCAGTAATTCTTAGTACTGATTTCGATACAATAGCAAAAACTATTGGAACACACTCTCTTTAACTGTCTAACGTTTATTTGAATTTTATCAAATAAAATAAAAATATATATTTTTTAAAATAACAATATAAAATAATGAGAAAATGACATATTACATAAGTAAAAACTCTTATTTACACTGGCTCTGCAGTACAACTCGCGCTGCGCAAAACCCTGACATGTCTGTGATTTACAGCGTAAATAGAAACCTATGACAAAAAAACAAATGTGTGTGTGTGTGTGTGAAATCAGCCATCTATCAGGCTGGTATTCTCACACTTGTACAGTTTCAGTATGGACTTTTTGTGCTTTTGACAACACTAAACTGTAAGGACTAATCCACCGCAGAACTGGTCTCATTACAGCACTGCTGTTAAAACTATCTAGATGAGTCAGTCAACCTCAACTATTCAACTACTTATTGTTTGGTGACTAATCAAGCATCATGACCCATCTTTACTGCATTAACTCTGGACGATCTGTGTTTGAAACCGTTCAGACTTTTGCCGTCTGACTGAATGTCAACATAATGCCATGAGAACAAAGACGGTAGCAATCAAAGACTGTTAACAAGTTGAAAGGAAAAGAAAGCTGCATCATGGGATTGTTTTTGTTTTGTTTTTTTGCACGCAGCAATGCAGATGAGACCACATCCTGTTCTTGGGGCAAGAACGGCAGGCAGCGCGGTAATGCAAAATGGTAAAATGGTAAAATGGTTTTGGGCCCATTTATCACATCTGGCAGAAAGAGTCATCAGAGCTGCTGTGACTCTGGCCAACAGTGTCAGATGTGGACGCTGGTAGATGAACGTGTGAGTGGGACAAAGAGACAGAACCGACCACAAGACCCCTTGCACATGCTGACGAGCTGTGGTGCGAACAGGAAATGATGTCATTAACCAATGACAATGCATTCTCCTCTACAACACAGGACTGGTTCGACATCCCAGCAGAGACACGAGCCGACAAGTACAACCAACAGAAGAGGATAGAAAACGTCAAACTGTGTATCAGTCTCTTCTGATGCTGTATTGTTCATTAAAATATGACGAATTCTGCAATCACCTCCTTGTCTTCAGAGAACAGAGGCATTATGACGTTTGATTAGCCACTTTTACACATGAAAGCTGTGTAAAACATGAATTTACAAATTTAGCTTCTATTCACACACCACCGTCATGTAGTGCGAATGACCGTTAGCCACTGATCTTCAGCACGCATGTTCACGTGAGCTCCAGGTCTATCTGTGGCAGTACCTGCAGTGGACCACGATGGGCCCAGCGGTGGGAGGGTTGGACATCTTGACCCGTCGGATGAATGACAGCAGTCCTGTGGCGTGGTACGGGACCCCATGATCGGGCCAGCCGGTGAAATGAAACTGCTTCACTTCTCGCACCTCATTAAAACCCCTCTGTGAAATTAAGGGAAAAACACACACAAAACAGTGAAAAAAATTATATTCAAATATATCAAGTCAATTTATCGTCATTCAGCAATTCCACTGGCCCCAAAAAATATCTGGACACTTCAGTCACACTAATGACAATATATAGAGGCAAGTGTAAAGAAAGATGTACAAGCAAAGCCTTTCTACTGTAACAACAGGATACTATAGGATCATGTTGCTAAAGTTGCGCTGAAATGCAAGTAGAGACAGATCTTTTCTTCCGTATTGTGACGTACATCCAAGCGTAACGGATTATCAAAAAATACTAATTGTAGGGCAGCGACTTGGATCTGAGCATGTTGATTGGATGTTGAGGTGTGGGCGTGGCACTCAATGCAGTTTAACCCTCTGGTCAATTTTTTTTTATTTCAATTAAATGATTGTACTATATTTTAGTATTTAATATTTTGTATTTTTAGGGGATTTATGCAGTAGTTATAATCCATTTGTTCACTTTTTGAGCATAGACCTGAAAATGAAATTTTTCAACTTAAACGGTCATAAATCTTTAGTTTGGTCTCTTTTCAAAGACGACACTTGGTAGATTATTGCTGGAGTGAAAATAGTTTAAAAAAAGGGAATTTAAAGTTATAAAAATGTATATATATTTATCGTTATGTGAAAAAAAAAAAAAAAACATTTACCATTTAAAATACCATTCAATTTTTACACGTTTTACTCTAAAACTGTGAGAAAATCAAAGCTATAAATCTAATCAAGCTGTGCTCCAAATTTGAGGTTTCTCTAAAAATGAGCTTTCAAGTAATAATTTGTTTGGGCGCAGTAACAAATGATTCCACTAGATGAAATTCGTCTCCCATTCATTTCCAATGCGCTCATTTTTTACCGCGAACAATACAAGTGTGACTGTTTTTTTTCAGGACTATTTAACCTTTTCGAATCATGTCCATGATTTTTGTGTTCACACAGCTAAAACCTTCACCAAGTGAAAAAAAACGTAAAATGTTTTGGTCAAACATGACCGAATAGCACCAGAGGGTTAACTGGAGAATCCTGCACAGAAGTCTGTCACCAGAGAGAAGACTGTCGTTTCACAATTTTATTCATGAAAGTGTACAAATGAATTGTTCACATTTCATGCCCACTCTTATGTGATTCTCTACACCTGTGTGAACTTGAGAGGAGAACTGAGTTCACACGTCCTCTACAAATCACCAGCTGATTCAAACACATCCAGACTTCAGACATGATGTAGAAAAGTGGCGTTAGTGAAGAGACAAGATCCAGCAGCATTTGACACAAACATTTAATCTAATGAAGGGACACATTTATAACTGAGCTCAAAAGTGTCCACACACTTAGTGGGGCTGCTGTACATACATGGCTTACAAGAAAAAATGAAACATATTTCCTCCAGAGCCCCAGAATATCAGTAACGCTCGCCATCTAAGATTGAAGGTTTAAACATCGTCTCACCCTCTCCAGAGTAAAAGTCCTGACAACGTATTCTGCAAGCGGCTCCACCTCCACGAATGTCACTTTGAAATCTCCGTAAACTTCAGCATCATCTGGCCAGTACTTATAGCACTTCACCTACAGGAGGACGAGACCAATCAAACACAGAAGACAGGACAGAAACACACACCGTCTCCAAATCACATGCACTAACGCAACCTGTTGCACATTCATTTAATACACTTTTAATAGTAACTGTCTTAAATACAGTAACCATATCGATCAATGCAAAGCAATACAGAAGCATCTTGATTCACCGCAGTCCTGTTTATTCACTGCTTATATCTTAAAGCTTAAATCCCGCTTGGAGATGTTCAGTCCTGTGATAATCTGCTCCATTTTTTTTTTTTTTTTTTTACATAAACCCCCAGTTTCACAGACCAGGCTTAAGCCTAGTTCGAGATTAAAACTTATGTTTGAGCTGTTTTAACTGAAAGCATATCTTAAAATATGTCAGTGCCATTGTTTTGTCTCGAGAAGCACACAAATAATGTTTTTTTCTAAGGCACGTTTATAAAAGCTACTTGAATGTCCTAATTGAACTAAAGCCTAATCCTAGCTTAATCTAAGCCCTGTCTGTGAAACCGGGCCAAAGACTGCTGTGAAATCATTTCGGTAACAATTTACAATAAGGTTCATTTATGTATTAACTAACATGAGCTAACAATGAGCAATACATTTGTTACAGTATTTATTAATCTCTGTTAATGTTAGTTAATAAAAATACAGCTGTTCATTGTTTGTTCATGTTGCATTAACTAATGTTAAAAAATACAACATTTGATTTTGATACTGTATCAGTAAATGTTGAAATTAATATTAGCTAATATTAATAAATGCTGCAGAAGTATTGTTCATTCTTAGTTCATGTTAACTAATGAACCTTATTGTAGAGTGTTAACATCACTTCATATGCACTCACTTGATGATATAATTTAACAAAGCATCCACAACATGCAACAATATACAAAATACATACGTACATACACATGCATCAACCCTTTGAGAAGTGTCAAAAACAAGTGTTTTCTTTCTTTTGATTTTGGAGTGAATTATGACCTGTTACTGACAGGCTGTGTGAGATTCACTTTGAATGTTCACAGATGAAATATGATCTGGTGTTGTCGATTACTAGTCCTGGCTCACTCTTCAAAAGGGTTTTTGCAGGCTGGGGCCTTCAGGTCACATCACAGAGCACAGAAACACAAACGGCCCCTCAGCAGGCAGAATAGTGACATACCCGGCCCACCTCCACTAGGTTGGTTACCATGACGATACAGGCCGACTGCTCCTGCCAGATCATCCTCCAGAAGTCGTACACCGTCTCGTGGACCGGGCCTGTGGGCGACACCAAGCTTTGGCTTTATTTCTTTAAATGTAGGCTTTCGTTAAAGTGCACATGTACGTTTGGACACACTGAAAACATGCTATTTGAAGTCTTTGTACGATATACTGTATGTGAAGTGATATATCAGATTTCTATTGTCAATGGTACATGAGTGCATTGTAATCTGGAGGATATCATTTTAGATATCTGTTGTTACACAGACACATTCTAGTAGATTGTGAATGATATTCACTAAATGGTTTTGGATTTAAGAGCATACACACTTTCTCAAATAAAATGTTTGTCACGGTACAGTTCTTGTTGTATTTAAACATCTGTCAGTTTTTCTTCTTGGCCATAAAGAAAGCAGTATTTTCACATTTCTCATTTACCTTGAGTTGCAATGTAATGGCTGGGCCTTTGGTATCCCTGCAAGACAAACACAAAACAAGGATTTAGTTACGACTTTAAAAGACGGAGGCAGCAAAATATTCAAACAAATACAATCAAGTTATCCGAGATTAATTCATTTTTTACAGTGGGATTCCAGGGATTGACATTCACTTTTTTGCTCACTGGTTTTCCAAAGTTACTAGCCTCTCAGCATTTTCACTGGCCACAGTTTTGACATCAATACCATGGGGAAAAACTGCCATATAGATATTTTTAATATCATCTCATAATTTGGTAGAAGGTTTATTAGGCTGCTGTCACTTTAAGACCCGACGCACGGATCCAATATACTGTTACACATGCGTTTCTTTCTCAACTGTTTACGTTCACTGAAAACACAACTGACTGTGTTTACGCGAATACTCGCCAAGACCGGCATTTTGACATTATTCTGTGTGTATTCAAATGTTTAAGCACAAAATCTGCAGGAATTAGTAAAATTATGCGCAATGCCACGGCGAAATTCAAGCCCTGCAACAGCAACTATATTAATCTTGAGCGAGTGAAGCGAGTGAGTAAAGGGACACGGGTTTGTGTGTAACTCGCTGTCGGAGAGATTAGAGAGATAGAAAGCGCAGCTGGTCGAAAACTCTATCGAAAAATCTATATTTTTGACAACATTTCATTGCACTTTATTATTTCAGATGCCTTTTAAAAAGACTACAATTGAAAAATGCATATTTATTATTTATATATAAATTTCAACCCGCCAAAGTGGCAAGTAGGCGTTACACACAACTGCTGAAATACACACGCATTTGGTGGGTTGGCGGGTGTTAATGTCAAGCCCTGAACTAAATTATGTTTTTAATAGTTAGGTTTTTCAAGTTAGATCGACACTTGTAATCTCGACACACACCACAGTTTCAAACAGAATCAAACACACACTGCAGGGAGACCCGACATCATCCCCCCTCCCCCAGGAAAACACACGACACCAAAATCATGAGGGTTAACTAAAACACAGGCCAGGGATGTGAACATGCATGGCATCCACGAGCAGAGCGTAAGAGCATCGAGGAGAAGCAGCAGTGTGTGTCGTGTGGAGAGAGAGAGGGAGAGAGAGAGAGGAGCGGCGCATGCTGACGGATGGGTGACACAGAGAGGGTGTTTGAATGTGCCCTACAGTGATACTTACATCCCTGTACAGCCAAATCTACCGCCCCCAAATCAACCGCACAAGAGTGAGAGAGAGCACAACAATGTCAGTGAGTCAGCAAGCACCTCCAACAAGGAAGAAAAGAAAGCTGTAAATTGTGTATAGTTGAGACAAAGGCATGCATAAAAGACCTCACATACGAGGGAGGGAGAGACGTTTCTCACACGTTCGCCAATGGAGGAGGAGGCGGCATCGCCACTTACATCAATGTAGTTGGCATTTATGTAGTCGGACGAGGGGTCGTCTTCCATTGGCTGCAGGATCACTCGAGAATGATCGTCTACAGCGCCAAACAGAGCAAAGTCAGGATAAAAACACTGCTGGTGCTTTCTGTATGTTTGGTGGATTGTGAGCTACGCAACAGGTTTCCCAACATGCATTCTTAAAAATAAAGGCTCTTCAGTGAAACCATTTCGAGTTCTTGCAGGGTGAACCTCATGAAAACATGTTCTGGTCATATTTCACCTCAAGACCAATAGGAAGAAATACAAGTGATATTTTTTTTTAAAGATTATTTGCTTGGTGACGTTATCTTCATGGCGATTAAGCACATTTTCTCATTACTGTAAAGCGTCCAGATGATTACCTTTTGAGAATTTGTTTGTTTGTAATAAAATACCATCATGTTGTCCAGACACAATTAACAGTTTTTTTACATTTACATTTAATCATTTAGCAGATGCTTTTATCCAAAGCGACTTACAAATGAGGAGAGCAATAGAAGCAATCAGACCAGCAAGAGGGCAACAGTACACAAGTGCTGTAACAAGTCTCAGTTAGTCTACAACAGTACACATAGCAAGGGTTTTCTTTTTTTTTCAGATTAAAAAAAAAAAGTAATTTAATTTATTTTTATTAAATAAGCATAAATGAAATGCACTACCAAAAATATTTGTACGTTTCTGTAGCTCAAATGCACCGCTCTACTTTAACAAAGGTCATTGTACTGAGAATTGGGGATGGGGGGATGAGGGGTTAAACTGAAAATAATCTTACTAAAAACAGGCTTCATTTTCTTTGTGCACAATATAATGTCTTAATCTTTTCTTTAGATGCTGCGGTGAAATATGACTCTTTCTTGATAGGTTCATCCTTAAAGCACCAGTGAATGTTGGTTTTCCAGAGCAAAAGTTCAAAAGGTTCTTTAATGACTACAAAACTGTCTATGGACCTAAAGAAAAACTTTGTTTTTAAGAGTGTATGCAGCCAGATCTTCAGTGAGAATATCTCTCTTACATGCAATGATGTTCCCATATCGATTCTTCGTTCGATTTTGCTCTTTCTTTGCTGCATCCCATGAAGCAGACTGGCCCTCAAAGAAGCTCTGGAGAGACAGAGAAAGAGTTACAACACAGCCTACAGAAGCTGAAGGAAATCCTAGGAATATCCCAATTTACTCAAATTCTCATCATGTTTGACAACATCAGCACCACACAGTAATGTGTACGGAAATGCATATAATTTTCATTACTGAACAGTTACAGAAACATCAGGCGGTCTCAGCAGGCGAAACAAAAACAGAAATTGTGCTGCATCTGGCATAAAAACTCAACTGATACGATTGTGGTTTCAGAAACCACCGACACTGTTTGCCTGCAACCAGCAAGCTAATGACTGCAAGGCATGTGTGGGTATCGGGCTGTGGAGGAGGAGGCACTTTTTGGTGAAGTTCTTGTTAAAGGTGAAGTGTCATTTTTTTGTTGTTATAATAGTTTGGGGTGGGACAATCTATTCATCAGAAATATGGAAGACGGGGGAAGTTTCAGTAAACCTGTGTGAAAACACTCTTTAAGGCCCTGACATACTTCAAGTGAAATTTAACTGGTGTGACGTCATTTCGAACAAAAACAGACCAAAAGTTTTGGATGATGGGAAAGGTGGGCGTGGCTCTGAGGCTCCGCCCTCTTTGAGGTGTAAATCTTCTCAGGCTCATTTCTTCTGTTCAGACGCGAGTAAAAAACATGAACACACTGGAGAACCGCTTTATAGTAGAAACTGAAGCTGTAATTCTAACTGAAAGCGACACTGACACTGTTTTTCATGTTTAATACTGTAAAACTGTAGCAGCAATCTATAGTATAAAGTGCTGTATAAATAAACATGACGTGACTGGAGTGCTGAATCACAGAGCTGGTGCAAACACTGATCAGATGCTTTCTGAACTGCTGTTTTCTCACCGCTGGCATTAATATCGTGTGTTTATTCAGTTATTGAGAGGAAAGCGCACAGCACATATTTACATCAGTGGTTCTCAAACTGGGGGCCACACAGAAGTTCTAGAACATTTTTTAAATAATAATTTAATTAATTATACACTACCGGTCAAAAGTTTTAGATCGGTAAGATTTTTAATGTTTTTACAGTTACAGTAAAAGTTACAGTAAAGACATTTATAATGTTAGAAAATATTCTATTTTAAATAAATGCTGTTCTTTTGAACTTTCTATTCATCAAAGAATTTAGATTTTTTTTTTTACTGTTTTCAACACTGAAAATAATGAATGTCTTTTGAGCATCAAATCATCATATTAGAGTGATTTCTGAAGGATCATGTGACATGAAGACTGGAGTAATGATGATGACAATTCAGCTTTCATCTGAGGAATAAATTACATTTTAAAATATATTAAAATAGAAAACAGCCATTTTAAATTGTCATAATATTTCACAATAATACTGTTTTTTTGTTTTGTTTTAATCAAATAAATGCAGCCTTGGTGAGCAGAAGAGACTTCTTTTAAAAACATAAAAAATCTTACCAATCTAAAACTTTTGACCAGTAGTGTATGTAAATTAAATGTTCAATATTTATTGAACATTTGAACATATGTTCAATTCTTTTACAATCAGCGTCCATTGTTTTGGAGCATTGTGAGGAAACACAGATATTAGAGAAGAGACTCGTGTCCCACAGTCCTCTCAAACCTCAGAGCGGGATATACAAACATTTATCTTCGAGAGGAAATATAATTCAACCTGGCTCACTTCCAAAATTCATTTAATTTCTATTGCTTTCCATGTTCAAGGACATTTCGTATTGTTTTTATTTTAAAGGCACTATTAAAGTTTGAATCACATTAAAAACGTAATTTCTGCATTGTTCATTTCTGCATAACCGTCGCTGGTTGGCCCTGGTAAAAAAAAAAAAAAAAAAAAAACACAATCGCCACCGTCATCGTCATTTTGTTTTGTTGTACTTTTCCAAACCAAACATTTCTGAAGGTATCAGTTTCAATTGTCAAAACAATTTCATGACAATTTGTTACATTTTATGAAATACAGAATTTATCATAAATTGTGTAAACACCAACCAACCGAATTAATGTTCCAGCACTGTATCATTTAATATTCTTTAACTTTAAATAAATGTGTAAGTCTGAGGCTGTTTTGTGTCATGAATTTTAAAGCGACACACACTACACAAAGGTCACGCTAGCAAACTCTGAGAACCGCTGATCTAGACGTCGCTCTCAGCAGAGTGAACGGAGTCGGGATGTTCGCTAACAGCATTTCACTACAAAGGTATTTCTAACATCTTTTTACCCGTACGCGAAGAATTAAAATATATATCGGGGCCTTTATTTCGCCTTTCCAGTGAACTCTATCTGAGCAGACGAGACACACAGGACCAGTGTTGGGAAAGTTCACTTTCTACATGAACTAGTTCAAAGTTCAGTTCACAAATTTTAAAATGAACTAGTTCAGTTCATAGTTCATAATTCAAAATTTTGAACTAAGTTCACAGTTCCAAAAATGAACTAGTTCATAGTTCTTTTTTTCCATGTTGCTGCGAGATATTATTTTTCAAAATGATTACCACAGCCCACATAGAACCACAGACAATTATTTTATCAGTTTTAACACTGAAGCTGTGCGTCAGATTTTTCCCATCCTCACCGACCTTGTCATAAAACTCGTTTAAATGATCATACGACGCCTCCTTGCTGCTTTTGTTTTGATTTGTAACGTAACTAAGTGATG